>NC_090376.1:19770310-20395310 GCF_036365525.1 Heterodontus francisci | reverse complement strand
AAACTAGATGTGCCAACAAAAATCTTTTTTCCCCATATACTGATAAAGCTGATCTCCCCAAAGATTCCAATATTCAACCAGTAACTTGCGCTCTCGATAATGGCAACAACCCATAATATATACAACTAATTATCATAAACCTTACAAGTACTATAAGAAATAAATTAAAGGTCTTACTGTGATAGATTTTTAAAAAATAAAACTTGCATTTATATAGCGCCTTTCATGACCTCAGGACATTCCAAAATGCTTTACAGCCAATTAAGTACCTTTGAAGTCTAGTCACTGTTGTAATACAGGAAACAAGGCAGGCAATATGCACAGAGCAAGATCCCCAAAACAGCAATGTGATAATGACTAGATTTTTTGTGACTGTTGATTGAGGGACAAGTATTGGCCAGAACACTAAGGCTAACTCGCCTGCTCTTCTTCAAAATAATGCCATGGGGTCTTTTAAGTCCACTGGAAAGGGAAGACGAGGCCTCAGTTTAACACTTCATCCGAAAGACAGCACCTCATAATACAGCACTCCCTCAGTACTACACTGAAGTGTCAGCCTTTCATGTTCAAGTCATGGAGTGGGATTTGAACCCATAGCCTTCTGACTCAGAGGCAAGAGTGCTACCAACTGAGCCACAGCAGACACTACTTTTGAGAAAATGTAGTTATGTGTTTAAGACAGAACCAACATAGGAAACAGTTTCACCTACAAAGATTAGTATGACCCTTCACATCAGCCTTTGTGGGAACAATTTGCTACTTTATACACCAATACTCACGATTAAAGGCTCATCCCACTTAATCAAGTACCTTTCTCAATATTTAAAGAATGTTTAAGAACACCCTCAACATTTGGAATATCTTTAATTAAAACAAGATCACTGCAATTCCATATTTATTCACTATACGGTGAATAAATCTGGAATTTTAGTACATATTGCACAATTTAAATATAAGCAGAACTGAGCAACTGCCACGCTTCCAGGCTGCCATTCTAATTGTGTGCATGGTGAGGAACAACAGTTCCACAACACAACGTTTTTGTGTCAAGTAGCACGATACAAAGCGGCAAATATGAAATGTTAATTATCTCATCCATCAGTCTACTTCATCAATCGGCATTCTGGTTTAAGGGATCCACCATACAAAGTATTTAAATAATTACAATTAAAATGCAGTAAGGGAGTAGGCAAATTAGTCTGACTTTTTGTTGATATTTCCAAACATAAGTAGCAACTGGCTTACTTGAATTCTGATGAGAGGTCACAGACCTGAAACGTTAACTTGGCTTCTCTCTCCACAGATGCTGCCTGTCCTGCTTAGTAATTCCAGCACTTTGTTTTTATATAAGTAGTAACTTGCTTGACGGCCACTCCAATAAATCACCCATAAGTCACTCCATAGCTTAACTTCGCACCCCCACCCCGCTCCCCAAACTACCCCTCCACTGTAAAAGCTTAAAAACACATCTCTAAAATGCCAGCTCCAGAGCAGCTGGGCTGGGAAACAAAGACCACAAGATTATGAAATAGGTGGACTGAGAGGGGGTGGGTTTAAACTTCTGAAGAGTACTATCGTTTTAAAATAACTTCATTCAAAGTAAGGGAAACTCATCATAAAACCAGTCCGATTATAATTAAAAGCAGAAAATGCGGTCAGGATTAGAAAGATTAAATTTCAGATAGGACCCTTCATCAAATCTTCCATGAGTCAAAGGTCACACCACAACGTTAGGTCTTTTTGCTATACATTTCCACTTTTTAATTTCAGATCGCGGGCATGTCACTTGTCTTTTTATATCATAGACTGTTCTGAAAAACAAATACTGTAGCAATTTTAGACATTTAGAGCTTAACAGCGCCCAACTCTCAATTTTGTCCCTATTACCAGATCTGCCCCATTCGTGTAATTATATATCCGACTTGTTTCACTTCTTTCTCGAACAAATGTATTTTTGAATAACCCTAAAGAAGCATTTACAGATAACTAGATTTTAAAAAGTATCAGTAACCGGTGTAAGAAAAAAGTTCACAGAACAAACAATTGAGGGAACAGATGTTTTTTTAAAAAAGTTTGTGGAGCAATCAGCGATTTAAGACTCCAGACAGACTCCAATCCAGTTTCTGTAGGTGTGGCTGGGAACTGAAAACTGAAACTGGGAACCAACAGGGCCCCCCTTTTTTTTTACAAGTCCTGCAAATTAAGCTTGAGGGAGAAACACGCAGCCCCCCTTTTGAACATTAAAATAAACTCCAAGCGGAGGGGAAAAGATCAAAGAAGCTCGGCCTTTCCCAGCCTGGAGCCTAAATTCACAACCCAACCACCAATAAAAAAATCCAGCAGTCCTGGAAACAATAATCTCAGGGGAAGGAGGAGAAAACTCCCAAACAAGTACAAATACAACTAGAAATAAAACTTGTCGGGAAGCGATGCTGAGGGGGGAGGGGGGAGGCGTGAGGGGGGAGGGGGGAGGGGGGAGGCGGGAGGGGGGAGGGCAGAGTTTGTCCCAGTCCTCCTACTCACCCCTGATGGCCGTGAGGGCCCTTTTCCAACAGGAATCCTCCTCCCGGGACCGACTCTTTCCTTCAGCGGCGAAGCTGCTTCATGGGTCCCTTCATCTTTTATATCTACTTATATTATTATTACATTGTAAGCGTCTGTCCCTGCGGAGCCCGAGCTCGTTCTGATTTGAGGGGCGGGTGGGTATTTACAACACCGCAGATGTTTATCGGCCTTCCTGCCTGCCTCCGCCCCTGGTCGATGCCGAGGACCGACCACAGCCGCTGGAGACGGGGGGAGAGCGCGTGCGCGGCCAGCCGGCAGGCACGTCGGAGAGTGCGCGCCTGCGCGGCCGGCAGGTTGGGTCGGGACTGGAGCGCGCGTGCGCAGCCGGCCAGCTGTCGGGCGGAGCTGCCAATCAGAGCGAAAAACAAGTGCTGGAAATGCTTTGCAGGTCTGGCAGCCTCTGTGGAGAGAGAAGCAGAGTTAACGTTTCAGGTCAGTGACCCTTCATCAGAACTGGCAAATATTAGAAATGTGAAAGGTTTTAAGCAAGTAATGTTAGGGTGGGGCAAGAGATAACAAAGGGGAAGGTGAGGTAGGACAAGTGTGTTGCAAGACAAAGCATTCGTACAGATAGGGTGTTAACGGACTGCAAATTGAACAGCTACAAGTACAAACATGAAAAAAAGTGGGTAAGCAAACTGAACAAACTAAGATGAAATAAAATAAAACAAAAAAATATATAAAAAAAGAAAAAATAACTAAAAATAAAAGTAAAATGGGGGGCTCGTCATGCTCTGAAATTATTGAACTCAATGTTCAGTCCGACAGGCTGTAGTCTGCCTAATCAGCAAATGAGATGCTGTTCCTTGAGCTTGCGTTGATGTTCACTGGAACACTGCAGCAATCCCAGGACAGAGCTGTGAGCACGAGAGCTGGGGGGTGTGTTGAAATGGCAAGCAGCCAGAAGCTTGGAGTCATGCTTTCAGACTGAGCGGAGGTGTTCCACAAAGCAATCACCCAGTCTGCGTTTGGTCTCCCCAGTGTAGAGGAGACCACATTGTGAGCAGTGAATGCAATATACTACATTGAAATAGGTACAAGTAAATGGCTGCTTCACCTGAAAGGAGTGTTTGGGGCCTGGGATAGTGAGGAGACAGAAGGTAAATGGGCAGGTATTACACCTCCTGCGATTGCAGGGGAAGGTGCCGTGGGAGGGGACGAGGTGGTGGGGGTAATGGCGGAGTGGACCAGGGTGTCACGGAGGGAACAATCCCTACGGAATGCTGACGGGAAGGGAGAGAAAGATGCGTTTGGTAGTGGCATCACGCTGGAGGTGGCGGAGGATGATCCTTTGGATATGGAGGCTGATGGGGTGGAAAGTGAGGACAAGGGGAACCCTGTCGCGGTTCTGGGAGGGAGGGGAAGGGGTGAGAGTGGAGGTGCGGGAAATGGGCCGGACACGTTTGAGGGCCCTGTCAACCACAGTGGGGGGAATCCTCGGTTGAGGAAAAAGGAAGACATATCAGAAGTGCTGTCATGGAAGGTAGCATCATCAGAGCAGATGCGTCGGGGACGGAGAAACTGGGAGAATGGAATGGAGTCCTTACAGGAGGGAGGGTGTGAAGAAGTGTAGTCGAGGTAGCTGTGGGAGTCGGTGGGCTTATAATGGATATTAGTAGACAGCCTATCCCCAGAGATGGAGACAGAGAAGTTGTGGAAGGGAGGGGAAGTGTCAGAGATGGACCATGTAAAGGTGAGAGAAGGGTGTAAATTAGAAGCAAAGTTGATAAAGTTTTTCAGTTCGGGGCGGGAGCAGGAAACGGCACCGATACAGTACAGTTGTACTTGCGGCTGTTCAATTTTCAGTCCGTTAACACCCTATCTGTACTAATGCTTTGTCTTTCAACACACCATTAACATATTGTTTGCACCTACACCTTCTCCTTTGCTATCTCTTGCCCCACCCCCACTTTACTTGCTTAAAATCTTTCACATTTCTAATATTTGCCAGTTCTGAAGAAGGGTCACTGACCTGAAACGTTAACTCTGCTTCTCTCTCCACAGATGCTGTCAGACCTGCTGAGTATTTCCAGCATTTCTTGTTTTTATTTCAGATTTCCAGAATCTGCAGTATTTTGCTTTTATTCCAGTCGGAGCTGTTCACTGAGCACCCTGTCCTGATTGGAATGGCATTTCTCCCCCTTCCCCCACCCCTCCACATTCAACTGTTCAGATTTAACCTGTTCAATCAACCTGCTTCTTTCCATTTTTTTTTACAAAAGAGCTTTAGAGATGGTGCAGAATCCAGGAATGAGGGACTTCAGCTTGGTGAATAGAAGTTGGGGTTGTTCTTTGGAGAAGAGAAGCTTGAGTAGATTTGATCAGACAATGGTTACAGCACAGAATGAGGCCATTCAGTCCATTGAGTCCGAGCTGGCTTTCTGCAAGAGAAATCTACCTAGTCCCACTGCCCAGCCCTTTCCCCATAGCCCTGCAATTTATTTCCCTTTAGGTGCTTAACCAATTCCCTTTTGAAAGCCACAGTTGAATCTCCCTCCACCACACTTTCAGGCAGTGCATTCCAGATCATAACCACTTGTGTAAAAAAGATTTTTCTCTTGCAGCCTTTGCTTTGATTGCCAATCATTTTAAGTCTGTATCCTCTGGTTCGCAACCGTTCCGCCAATGGGAACAATTTCTCTCCATCTGCTGTATGTAGACCCCTCATGATTCTGAAAACCTTTATCATGAGGACATGAGGAAACACATTTTTACGCAGCAAGTGGTTAGGATCTGGAATGCACTGCCTGAGAGTGTGGTGGAGGCAGGTTAATCATGGCGTTCAAAAGCACTTGGAGGGAAAAAATTGTAGGGCTACAGTGTAAGGGCGGTGGAGTGGGACTAGCTAAATTGCTGTTGTAGAGAGCCAGCATGAGCCAAATGGCCTCCTGTGCTGTACCCATTATATGATCCTATTTTAAATGAGATGATCCACGTTTTTTCATTACACCTCTGCTCTTGTAAATCTTTTCCCACAATTTTGTTTCTACATTACAACAGCAATTACACTTCAAAACTACTCCATTGGCTGTAAAGCGCTCTGGGATGTTCTGAGGTCATGCCAGAGGCTTTCTTTCTAGGTGTTAACAGATATGGGGAAAAGATGAGTATATGGAGTTAGGTTGCAAATCAGCCATGATCACATTGAATGGCAGAACAAGTTCGAGGGGCTAAATGGCCTAATTGTGTTCCTATGTTTTCTTATTCATTCATGGGATGTGGGCATCGTTGGCCAGGCCAGCATTTATTGCCCATCCCTAATTGCCCTTGAGAAGGTGGTGGTGAGCTGCCTTCTTGAACTGCTGCAGTCCATTTGGGGTAGGTATACCAACAGTGCTGTTAGGAAGGGAGTTCCAGGATTTTGACCCAGCGACAGTGAAGGAACGGCGATATAGTTCCAAGTCAGGATGGTGTGTGGCTTGGAGGGGAACTTGCAGGTGGTGGTGTTCCCATGCTGCCCTTGTTCTTTTAGGTGGTAGAGGTCGCGGGTTTGGAAGGTGCTGTCTGAGGAGCCTAAGTGCGTTGTTGCTGTGCATCTTGTAGATGGTACACACTGCTGACACTGTGTGTCGGTGGTGGAGGGAGTGAATGCTTGTGGATGGGTGCCAATCAAGCAGGCTGCTTTGTCCAGGATGGTGTTGAGCTTCTTGAGTGTTGTTGGAGCTGCCCTCATCCAGCAAGTGAGAGTATTCCTTCTGACTTGTGCCTTGTAGATGGTGGACAGGCTTTGGGGAGTCAGGATATAAAAGTTCCCATTGCATTATTTTGAAGATGAATAAAGGGAGTTCTCCCTGATGTTCTGGCCGATATTTATCCCTCAATCAATATCACTAAAATAGACTTTCTAGCCATTACTACATTGCTGTTTGTGGGAGCTTGCTGTATGAAAATTGGCTGTCACGTTTCCTACATTGCAACAGTGACTACACTTCAAAAGTACTTCATTGCTTTGGGGCTTCCTTAGGTCATGAAAAATATATAAAAGCAAGTGCTTTCTTTGACTTGGCTTTCTCTTCATATAGAGCAGCCAACTGTTATCACATTTTTGTCAGGTCTTTCAAGTAAGTTTCATTCAAATCGTCATTTGGTAGTGCAGAACTTGAGTATTGCTGAAAACAGAGACATTTTGTCAAGGCTTTCCGTCTTGCATTCATCGGGACAATACATAAGAATACCAATGTAAGGGAAAGCAACAAATTTATACTGTATGAGAAGAAAGTGTTGATTGGTTGGCAAATGGACTCCGAAATGTAGAGGCGTTGCCATGGAGAATGCAGCAGTTTATGGTGACTGACAGTTAACTGCCAAGCTTTGTTTGAGATTTAAACCAGGTAGCTTGACTCTGATTGGTCAAGTCATTGCCCTGAGGAATGAA
Source organism: Heterodontus francisci (assembly GCF_036365525.1). Lineage (NCBI taxonomy): Eukaryota > Metazoa > Chordata > Chondrichthyes > Heterodontiformes > Heterodontidae > Heterodontus > Heterodontus francisci. The sequence continues at coordinate 20,388,370 of NC_090376.1, read as the reverse complement.
CCAGCAAATGACTGTCATTTATTTTATTTAGCTGAAACAGGCTCAATGTGTGTACATCTTCTTTATGTCTGCAAAGAATAGGGCCCTGTGTATTAATATATGTAGCTTCCAGTATGCGCAAATGCACCACACTGCGAGCCCCACTGACAATCTTAAATTGGTTGTCAGCGTAATTCTTAGCACACTGAGGATTATTTAGCAAATGTTGTCTAATCAAGGAATCACATCTAATGTTTGACTCTGTTTTGAGTTTTGCAAGCACAGGATGGTTGGGTACAGTCTGTACCTTGCCTGTTGCAAACAGAGGAAGTGTCATGTTGTTTGATACGATCTGCCGGTCTTTGGCACGTATGGTCTATATACCCAGCATTGCACTGGCATTGAAATACATATTATCACATTACTGATTTATGTGATAGGCAAGACATATTTTTGGCTTAACGGCAGAATCCTGGTAGTGGCGAACATCACACATGTTACTACTACATAGTAGCAGCGTGAAACAGATAGCTTCATCTGTTGCTCAAATTTTTGGGACGGAGATCCAAAGTTGCGGGAGTTCCAGCAACTGGTCTGAATATCGCAGCGGGGCAGCCGTTGCGATCGTGTAAGTATTAATTCAGTAATTTGAATAGATTTAAATATTTTAATGAAGATCCTGTCGCCGAATGGCATGGGGCTCACCACAAGGCCTCCCCACTGCAGGTAAAATGGGGCAAGGCCTTCCCGGCGTCGAGGCCCGTGGTGGGCCTCTCCTGGAGATATTTTCCGGGCTCCCCTGCCACAACCCCTGAAGTCGGGGGCTGGTAAAATCCAGTCCATTCGTTCACCCTAGTTTATCCAGACTTGAGTTTTAATTTTTAAAGCTATTTTTAAGAAAATGTAGTTTAAAGATAAAATTATTAAATGAAACGATTTAAAAATTGTCCATCTTCATAAAATGCTTCAATCATATGTTAGCTTCTGGGAGGATTTGCCCCTAGATCCCATCAGGGATATTGTATCCTGAATTCTGAAAGCATGGGGAATCTGAGACCCTTGGCTATATATTTTGCTACATACCCACTAACAATTTGGTATCCAAAGTCCATTACTTAATACTCTCCTGATTCTACTTACCCAGATTTGTTTTTAAAACTGTCACCTTGTATTTTTTTTCAAAAGATGACAATTTTATAAGACTCATGTTGTGTAAATAAGTCATTTTGCATGTGACATTACCATAAAGTACTTAATTTTCTGAAGCTTCAAACATACTTGTTCATTGTTTTCTAGTTGAAAACCTGTAACTCCTATAAATAGAGTATGTTATTAGCCTCTAAATATGATAAAGATCTCACCTATGACTCATTTGTGTTTTTAAATATTCTCAACTTTTTCACTTCTTTGCCTTGGTAGCTCGTATAAGATGTTGAAGTATCAAGTTTACAGCTGCTGGATCCTTGATTGATTGCTGCTCTTACAACTGCTGATATGGTGAGCTAAAAAGAAAAAAAAAGACTTACATTCGTATCGTGCCTTTCATAACCTCAGGGTGTCCTATAACACTTTCTCGTTAGATAAAGCTCATTCGGTAAAGCGTCGGACACCTCGAGGGACTTCGTCAGGGACACGTGGAGACGAAGTCAAGTACATTTTTCCTTTTTGAAGTGTAGTCACTGTTGTAATGTAAAAAATGCAGCAGCTGACTTTCGCACAGCAAGCTCCCACAAACAGCTGTTTCCTTCTTCTTAGGCAGTCCCTCAGGATTGAGAAAGACTTGCTTCCACTTTGGTTCAATGGGTTCTGAGATGGCTAATATGTCCAATGCGTGACCTATAAACTCTGCCACATGAGGAGCAGGTGATACTTGAAGGGGCGAGTAGATGAGTAGTTTGGAGGTTCATGCGTTCCCTCCGATGCCTCGACCTCACCTCCGCATGTTCCCAACAAAGCCCCTCGAGGTGTATAATGCCTTCCTGAGTGAGCTTTCTCCATCTAGTACGGTCACGAGCCAGGGACTTCCACCAGTTGATGAGGATGTTTGATCTCTTCAGGGATGCTTTGAGGACATCTCTGAAGCGCTTCCGCTGTCCTCCTGGGAGTATCCTGCCGCGAGCAAGTTCTGAGTAGAACAACTGTTTCGGGAGTCTGGTGTCAGGCTTGTGAACAACATGGTCCCCAACGGAGCTAGCTTTGGGTGATTGGCGCCCGGCGTTGGGCAGGCCGTCTTGGGAGAGGACGCTGCTGTTAGATCACCTTTCTGGCTACAGATTTGGAGGATCTTATGAAGGCACCTCTGGTGGAACTTCTCCAGTGCTTTGAAGTGCCTGCTGTAGGTTGTCCAAGTCTCCGAAGCATATAGGAATGTAGGGATCACTGCTGCCCAGTAAACCATGATCTTAGTCTCGGGTTTGAAATCCTAACCTTCAAATACTCTCTTCCTCAGTAAGCCGAAGGCTGAGCTGGCACATTGGAGGCGATGATGAACCTTGCTGTCTATGTCTGCCTTCACCGAGAGGAGGCTCCCAAGATATGGAAAATGATCCACATTTTCTAGGTTCTCGCCATTGATCTTGATTGACAGAGGGAGATGATGTGCTTTAGGAGCTGGTTGGAAGAGGACCTTCGTTTTCTGAATGGTTTCCTCATATGCTTCAGAGAAGGAGTCAGTTTCAGAATGAGTGCACATGCTAGCATCACTTGCATACAGAAGCTCGAAGACTGAGGTTGGAGTGATTTTGGTTTTGGATTGAAAGCGGCATAGGTTGAACAGTTTCTCACCTGTTTTGTAGATTATCTCTACGCGGGTAGTTTGCCAGAGGCGAAGTGTAGCATTGCAGTGAGGAAAATGGAGAAGAGGGTTGGTGTGATGACACAGTCTTGCTTAACCCTGGTCCTGACTGAGATAGGGTCTGTGGTGATTCTGCTGGTGAGGAACACAGCTTACATGTCATCGTGGAGTAGATGGACGATGGTGACAAACTTCTGAGGGCAGCCAAATTTGAGTGGGATGCTCCAGAAGCCTTCACAGTTGACAGAGTAAAGTGATAATAGCCAGATTATCTGTTTTTGTGAAGTTGATTGAGGGATAAATATTCACTAGGACACTGGGGATAACTCCCCTGCTCTTCTTCGAAATAGTGCCATGGGATCTTTTACGTCCATTTGACAGGGCAGACAGGGCCTTGATTTAACGTCTCATCCAACAGATGGCATCTCCAACTGTGCAGCACTCTCTCAGTACTGACTTGTGCCTTGTAGATGGTGGAGTGTCATCATTGATTTTTGCGCTCAAGTCCTGGAGAGGGACTTGAACCCACAACAATGACTGGGCACCTATTATAAAGGCTATGGGCCCAACATACTGGTTGTAGTGCTGAAGACTTGTGCTGCAGAACTAGCCGCACCTTTAGCCAAGCTGTTCCAATACAATTACAATCCTGCCATCTACCCAATAAAGTGGAAAATTGCCAGGTATGGTCTGTCCACAATAAGCAGGACAATTCCAATCTGGCCAATTACCGCTCCATTAGTCTACTCACAATCATTTTTTTATTCATTCCTGGGTGTGAGCATCGCTGGCAAGGTCCATTCAAATTGACCTTGAGACGGTGGTGGTGTGTTGCCTTCTTGAACTGCTGCAGTCCAAGTGGTCACGCACAGTGCTGTTAGGAAGGGAGTTCCAGGTTTTTGACCCAGCGACAGTGTAGGATCGGCAATACAATTCCAAGTCCGGATGGTGTGTGATTTGGAGGAAAACCTGCAGGTGGAGGTGTTCCCATGCATCTACTGCCCTTGTCCTTCTGGAGATTATGGGTTTGAAACATGCTGTCAAAGGAGCCTTGGTGCATTGCTGCAGTGCATCTTGTAGATGGTACACACTGCTGCCACTGTGTCTCGATGTTGGAGGGAGTGAATGTTTAAGGTGGTGGATGGGGTGACAATTAAACAGGCTGCTTTGTCCTAGATGGTGTTGAGCTGCTTGAATGTTGTTGGAGTTGCATCCAGGCAAGTGGAGAGTATTCCATCACACTCCTGACTTGTGCCTTGTAGATGGTGGACAGGCTTTGGGGAGTCAGGAGCTGAGTTGTTCGCAGCAAATTCCTAGCCTCTGAACCTGCTCTTGTAGTCACAGTATTTATATAGTTGGTCCAATACAGTTTCTGGTCAATGTTAACCCCCCAGGATGTTGATGGTGGGGGATTCAGCTATGGTAATGCTGTTCAAAGTCAAGGGGAAATGGTCAGATTCTCTCTTGTTGGAGATGGCCAGTGCCTATGCTAATGTCACTTGCCACTTACCAGTTCAAACTTGAGTGTTTTCCAAGTCTGCATGCAGGCATGGACTGCTTTAGTATCTGAGTCATGAATGGTACTGAAGACTGTGTAATCATTAGCAAACATCCCCACTTCTGACCTTATGATGGTGGGGGGGGGGGGGGGGGGTGGGGGGGGGTAGGTCATTAATGAAGGAGCTGAAGATGGTTGGGCCTAGGACACTACCCTGAGGAACTCCTGCAGTGATGTCCTGGGCTATGATTGACCTCCAACAACCACAACCATCTTTCTTTGCGCTTGGTATGGCTCCAACTATCGGAGAGTTTTCCCCATGATTCCCATTGACTTCAATTTTGCTAGGGCTCTTTGATGACGCACTCAATCAAATGCTGCCTTGATGTCAAGGGCAGTCACTCTCACCTCCCTTTGAATTCAGCTAATTTGTCTATGTTTGGACCAAGGCTGTAATGAAGTCCAGAATCAAGTGTCCCTGGTGGAACCCAGACTGAGTATCAGTGAGTACTGATGGGATAGTTATTGACCGGATTGAATTTGTCCTGCTTTTTGTGGACAGGACAGACTTGGGCAATTTTCCACTTTGTTGGGTTGATGGAGCATCATCAGCAAAGGAATGGAAGGTGTCGTCAATGGTGCTATCAAGCAACACTTACTCATCAATAACCTGCTTGCTCATCAATGCTTCGTGTGGCTTCCACCAGGACCACTCAGCCCTCATTACAGCCTTGGTCCAAACATGGACAAAAGAGCTGAATTTGAGAGATGAGGTGAGGTGAGAGTGACTGCCCTTGACATCAAGCGTGCATTCGACCAAGTGTGGCATCAAGAATCTTGAATAAAACTGAAGTCAAGGGAATTGGGGGAAATTTCTCCACTGGCTCCAGTCATACAAAGCACAAAGGAAGTTGTTTGTGGTTGTTGGAGACCCCAGGACATCATTGTTCCTCAGAGTAGTGTCCTAGGCCCAACCATCTTTTGCTGCTTCATCAATGACTTTCCCTCCATCATAAAGTCAGAAGTGGGGAAGTTCACTGATGATTGCACCATTCAGTACCATTCGCAACTCCTCAGATAATGAAGCAGTCCATGCCACATGCAGCAAGATCTGGACAATATTCAGGCTTGAGCTGATAAGTGGCAAGTAACATTTGCACCACACAAGTGCCAGGCAATGACCATCTCTAACAAGAGAAAATCTAACCATCTTCCTTTGATGTTCAAGAGCACTACCATTGTTGAGTCCCCCACCATTGACCAGAAAATGAACAGGACCAGAAATTTGTAGGATCATGCAGCATGACCTGCAGCCACTCAACTTCGGTGGGAATCGCATGCCAGTTGTCCTCAAGGTGACTGCTGCACTCAATTTTTTCTCCAGCGACTCCTTCCAGGGATCCATGGGTGATATATGTGGCATCTCACCATTTGCAACCCACAGGTGCATCAAAGAGGTAACCAATGCCTTTTTTTGAAATTCCATGGATTTCATCTACTTTCCTGTAGACAAGGACAGCCAGGCAGCAATGTTTTTGGCACCATTGTTGGCTTCCCTCGATTGCAAGGGATGATTGATTGTACTTATGTGGGCATTAGAGCTCCCTGGGACCAGCCTGCAGTCTTTGTTAATCACTAAGGCTTCCAGTCTTTAAACATACAGCTGGTTTACGACCACAGAAGAATCATGCATGTTTGCGCACAGTTCCAGGAAGCTATCATAACGCCTACATTTTGAGGAACTCCCAGCTACCAGCAGTTTGAGAGGAACCAGCCGGAATGGACGGATGGATCCTGGGTGACAAGGGTTTCCCACTTCATACATGGTTGATGACACCAGTGTGCCATCCCCAAAGCGCTGCTGAAGTTAGATACAATGTCACTCATGGATCCACCAGAGCCATGGTGAAAGGAGGTAATTCAGACCCTAGAAGGGTTTCAAATTGATAAGGAGGTGGCATTGAATAGGCTGTCTGCACATAAAGTGGATAAAGCACCAGGACCAGACGAGATGCATCCAAGGATATTGAGCAAATTGAGAGTGGAAATTGCGGAGGCACTGGTCATAATTTTTCAGTCTGCCTTAGACTTGGAGGTGGTGCCAGAGGACTGGAGAATTGCAAATGTTACACCCTTCAAAAAAGGGTGTAAAGATAAGCCCAGCAAATATAGGCCAGTCATTTTAACTTCAGTGGTGGGGAAAATTCTAGAAAGATTAATTTGGGACAAAATTGATTGTCACATTGACAAATGTGAGTTAATTAAAGAAAGCCAGCATGGAGTTCTTAAGGGCAAATCATGTTTAAACTAACTTTGGAGTTTTTTTTTGAAGAGATAACAGAGGGTTGATGAGGGCAATGTAGTTGATGTGGTGTACATGGACTTCCAAAAGGCATTTGATACAGTGCCACACAACAGACTTGTGAGCAAAGTTATAGCTCATGGAATAAATGGGACAGTAGCAAGATGGATACAGCATTGGCTGAGTGACAGAAAACAAAGAGTAGTGGTTAATGGCCTTTTTCCGGGCTGGAGGAAGGCTTGGAGTTCCCTAGGGGTCAGTGTTGGGACCCCTACTTTTATATTAATGACCTAGACCTCGGTGCACAGGGCACAATTTCAAAGTTTGCAGATGATACAAAACTTGGCAGCATTGTTACCTGTGAGGAAGGTAGTGTAGAACTTCAAAAGGACATAGATAAGTTGGTGGAATGGGTGGACAGGTGGCACATTAAGTTCAATGCAGAGAAATATGAAGTGATCCATTTTGGTAGGAAGAACATGGAGACATAATGGAAAATAAATGGTACAATTCCAAAGGGCGTGCAGGAGCAGAGGGACCTGGGTATATATGTGCATATGTCATTGAAGGTGACAGGACAGGTTGAGAGAGTGGTTAATAAAGCATACAGTATCCTGGGCTTTATTAAATAGGAGCACACAGTACAAGAGCAAGGAGACTATGCTAAATTTGTATAATACCCTAGTTTGGCCTCAGCTGGAGTATTGCGTCCAGTTCTGGGCACCGCATTTTAGGAAGGATGTGAAGGGTGCAGAAAAGATTGATGGGAATGGTTCCAGGGATGAGGAACTTCAGTTATGAAGATAGATTGGAAAAGTTGGGACTGTTTTCCTTGAAGAGAAGGCTGAGAGGAGATCTGACAGAGGTATTCAAAATCATGAGGGGTCTGGACAGAGTAGATAGAGAGAAACTGTCACCACTCATGAAAGGATCGACAATGAGAGGGCACAGATTTAAAATAATTGGTAAAAGCAGCAAAAGCGACATGAGGAAAAACTTTTTCATGCAGTGAGTGGTTAAGGTGTGGAATGCACTGCCTGAGACTGTGGTGGAGGCAGGTTCAATTGAAGCATTCAAAAGTGAATTAGACTGTTATATGAAAAGGAAGAATGTGCAGGGTTATGGGGAGAAGGTGGAGGAATTAAAGGCCTACTCAGATCAGAAACAAAACCAGAACTGAACCCAACCGAACCACATTGGACCCGAGCCTGACCCGGCCCGAGTCCCTCCATTTTTTCCTGTGCCTGACCCGACCTGAGCCTGAGCCGACCCGACCCCCAGAATGTTCACTTTACCTACCTTGCGATTCCGAATCTTCAGAAAGCTGCAGCATGAGCCCGATGATGTCATAGAGACGCTCACTCACTGCACAGACTCAATTTCCCTCCTTGACATGCTGGACTCCCAGCTCAAGTAGGCTTTTCAACTTTTGACACTTATTAACTTATCTTCCCAGCAGAGCAATACTTCCTGTGTGTGTCCGACCTGGACCCAGCCCGACCAGAGCCCGGAAGAGCAACCCGACCCCGACACATCGTCGGGTTCTGTTCAGGTAGCAGGCCTTTAGGAGGAATGGTACTACGTGAATTGCTCATTCGGACAGCCAGTGCAGACATGATAGGCCAAATGCTTTCCTTCTGCATTGTAATAATCCTGTGATTCTTGAACATAAAAGTGCATCTCCAGCAATACATTTGCTTCAGCTCCTCACACCATTACCTCCAGTGTTCTATTGGGATTCATCCTTGGCCACTCCTCTTCATTTGCATTCTGGCTCTCATCCACAGACATGAATCAGCTTTCATATATATATAAAAAGCAGTCATCAGTCCTTCAAGCTCAATACTGGAAAGACCAAATAGGTCATCTTCAGTTCCCATCACTAACTGCCATTTTACTATTGTCCTAGGCTCAACCAGACTTTTCCCAACCTTACTGTCCTGCTCAACCAAACTGCTTCAGACCCTATATCTATTCCATCATTAGGATAACTTACATCCAGCTCTGCAACATCGTCCACATCTGCTGTACCCATCAGTTGAGACGATAAGTCAAAGTCCCTCTAGTTATTCCAGTGGATGTAAAAAAATGACAAGAATAGCATGAAGCTCTGCTGAACCAACACCATAAAAGATCAACTGTGCATAATTGGCAGCAATATTTCCCTAAATACCAACAACTATATTTGAAGATTAATTAAAAGGCTGTGTACTTCTGAGACATCTTGAACATCTGACATGGTGTTTTATATATATATTAAAAAAAAATTAACAGAGGATGATGAGTTACTAGGAAGAGTGGTTCAGATAAGGGCACTGGGCTCACTTAAGATGTTGGGCTGGAGTGATGGTAAGACTGATATTGTGGATATGATCAAATAGGCTTTAGGTCTTTACTCCTCCAAATCAGTTGTTCTCGAACTGTGGTCCACGGACCCCTGGAGTTCTGCAGAGATCTTCCAGAAGGTCCGCAATGCAGGGCAGCGCAGAGAAGGGTAACCTCTCAGGGCGCTGTGATCAAAAGTAAGTGAGCACTGCCCAGAAGAGTGATCTGCTCCTCCTGTGCTCCTGCTCTGTGCTCTTTTTCGACCCCTCCTTCTGTTCTCTGGGTTCCTGCTTTCTCTGCGCTCCCGTTCTCAACATGGTGCTTCCCCATTGTTCCTGCTCTACCACAGCTCTTCTAATATTTTCTCCTTATTCTACTCTCTCCAGGCTCCTGCCAAGGATAGACAGACACAGCAGTGAGAAGCAGGTATACCCATCTGATATCTCTCAGTACATACCTGTTTTCTTCAAGGCATTATTGAAATATTCTATATGCAACACTTCCATATTATAAGTATTATATAGCATTACAATTTAGTTGGGGGTGGGTCCATGATGACAGCTCCATTTGAAAAGTCCTTCAACCAAAAAAGTTTGAGAACCACTACTTAAATCATGACAATAAACATCTTTCCAAAACAATCAGTCCTTTTTCCAAATTTTCAATTTTATGATGCTCTCTCTGGTCATTAATTAAACCCAAATGAGAAACCAAGACAACACAGGAGGGACGGTGCAATTTGCCACAGATGTAGTATATGTCAATGTAACTACCACTCCCACAGATTCTTCAGTGGCTGCATGAGTTCTTATGGAGGTATTAATCTAACTGTTGTTCTCTACCACAGTCTAATGTTACAGCATGAAGGGGAATAATGCCCTCTTTTCTTAAGCATAGTTTCTTTCCATGAAAAAAAATATTTTTAATCACAAACACACGTGAATGTTGATGATTACTTCGCAGTAAAGCAATCTCTTCCAGGCAACAAAATTAATATGTAACTCTGTCCCATTATCAATGTTGCAACTGTGATTCCAATCTTATGACTTGAAACTACAACATGCAGCCCAAGACCTATAGGGTAGTGAATTGGGATATCAATGAGTGGAAAATGCTCCAAAATAGAAACAAAAAAATTCTTGTATTATCCTCAATATATAATGTATTTAAACTGTTCTTAATCCAGTGAGGGGGCCGTGAACAATTTACAGTATTTTCTTTATTCTGCAAAAGGCAGACCAGTTTCACTTCCCTTATGGTTAACAAAATCAGTCCTTGTACAAGTGTAAACAGCTGAGATGGCACCTGTAGCAGTAAACAGCCAAGTTTTGGTGAATTTACATGCAACTGAATGTTTTCTGATTACAAATTAACAAATGAAAAAAGATATACAATCTGTTTACTCTTACTTTTAGCTTTCTGGTCCTTGCAATCTGGACTCTAGTTGAAACAACCAATTTCATTTTGAGCCCCAAATATGTTATTAAATCATTGGTAGAGACATGTTGTTAAAGCTTTTTGTCTTGCACTTATCAGGACAACACGCAAGAATAACCAATGTAAGGAAAAACAACAACTTATACTGCATGAGAAGAGAGTGCTGATTGGTTGGCAACTGAACTCTGATGGGTCAAGGTGTTGCCATGGAGAATGCATCCGTTTACACTGACTGCAGTGCATTCTCCACCTCTACCAGAGTTCACTTGCCAACCAATCAGCACTCTCTTGCAGTATAAGTTGTTGTTTTCCCCTACATTGGTTATTCTTGCAAATTGTCCTGATGAGTGCAAGATGAAAAGTTTTGACATGTTTCTACTTTCAGCAATTCTCAAGTTCTGTACTACCAAACGACTATTGGTAAAGTCTTAGATATGGAATTACTTAAACACTGAATAGTTCTTTATGGTTCTGAGAAATTAAACAAAACAACACACATATACAGATTTATGCTCGGAGTACAACAAAGCTTTGTTAATGTTGATTCTTGCTTGACCGACAGATTTATGATTAACTTTACATTAGCTTCATTTAGTAGGCCCAAATAGCTAATATTTTGTAGATTGGAAGTTTACAGACAATGAAACAAAATAGATGTCTCACTGAGACTACATGATTCTTACTGAAAGCAATAGAATGATTAGCATCTTCGGTTTTTAAAGTTACTTTTAAAACTAACAGAGCATGTTCCAGTTGACAGCCATCCCATTAATGTAAACAAATGTTCAGCCAGTGATTCAACTCTTAAATTCTGCAATGGATAGAACACCGACTGGCTTATATAACTATTTGGACAAGAGTTTTGAATAATTCTTAGCTAGCACCACAGCTAGGTGAAGATTTTGTGTAATCGCCTGCCACTTAAGACAATTTACAGTCCTGATGAGTTCAATAAAATAGGTTCCAAGATGGAGTCTGATTACTTTAGGTGTTATGCAGAGGGACTACAGATGTTCTGATACAATAATTTGTTCATGTCTTCATGATGGTCACTGTTAGCTTTGTTCCATTCCTGCCATTAGAGATGATGCCAGGGATTCCACTGTGAAGTTAAAGGACAAATCAAGTCAGTGATTAAAATAATATTTGATCATAATGAATAATTCAGGCTACACTTCAAAATGTTTCAATAAGGTTTATTATTGATGTGAATTGATCTACAAAGTTCCTCATATGTAAGTTCCACGTTTCATCACAACCTGTTCTCCAACATCATAGGTAACTATCTTTCTTCATGTTTTTGGCTGCGTGCTCCACACTATAGGAAAGATATTGAGACAATACAGAGGGTGCAGCACAGATTAACTTGGATGTTGCCTGGTATTAGGAACAGAAATACAAAAGGAAGATTTGAAAAATTGGGACTGTTTTAGTTAAAACATAGGAGATTTCACAGTGTGTTGATAAAGGTGTTTAAAATTATAAAGGGATAGGGTAGGTTGAAACAGACTGTTCTCAGTGGTTTAGAGGTCAAGGACATGACTCATGGATACAAGAGTAAATGTGCGAGCTTTGTGGAGAAGAGTGGAGAAACGTTTTCCCCCATATAGCGCACTTTGGGAATGCACTACTGTAGTTAGTGATTGAAACAGAGACCATGTAAACATTTAAGAACAGGTTAAATAGGTGGTTGAACTAAAGGGGAATAAAGGGATATAGGAACAGAGCAGGCCTATGGGATTAGAACTACCACTTGGGTGAAGGATAAACATTAAACTAGCCAAATGGCCTGTTCCAGTGTTGTAGTTTTATTTTTGTGCTAATGTCTACCAAGCAACAAGCAGAATGGATAGATAGCCAACTCCCATGCCACCATCAATGCATCCTGTGGCCAGCAGCTAGAATGAAGAAGAGATAATCCAGACACAACAAATGACCGTGTTTATTAATGGGATAGAAAGCTACATATCCAAATTTGCCAATGACACAAAGATAGCTGGCACTGTAAGCAGTGTGGATGGAAGCGTAACATTACAAAAAGATATTAATAGGTTATGTCAATGAGTAAAACTGTGGAAAATGGAATTCAATGTAAACAAATGTGAAGACATCCACGTTAGACCTAAAAAGGATAGAGCGTGGTACTTTCTAAATGGTGAAAAGCTAGAAACCGTGGAGGTCCAAAGAGACTTGGGAGTCCAGGTACAGAAAATAATCAAAAAAGCAAATGGAATGCTGGCCTTTATATCTAGAAGACCAGAACATAAGGGAGTCGAAGCCATGCTTCAGCTGTACAAAGCCCTAGTTAAACAGAATCCAGAGTACTGTAAGCAGTATATACTAACCTTGGAGGGAGTGCCTTGGAGAGGTATGTTTACCAGAGTGATACCTGGCCTCCAAGTGTTAAATTACAAGGAGAGATTACACAAACTAGGACAGTATTCCCTGAAATTTAGAAGGTTAAAAGGATGATTTGTTCAAAATTTTCAAGTTATTAAGGGGAACAGATAGAGTAGATAGGAAGAGGCAATTTTCACTGGTTTCACCTAAACTGGGAGTTTAGGAATCAGGGCATAGCCTAAAAATTAGAGCCAGACCTTTCAGGAGTGGAATTAGGAAGCACTTCTACACATGAAGGGTGGTAGAAGTTTGGAACGCTTCCACAAATGGCAACTGATGATAGATCAATTGTTAATTTGAAAACTAAGATTGATAGATTTTTGTTAACCAAACGTATTAAGGGATATGGAGCAACGGTGGGCATATGAAGTTAGGTTGCAGATCAGCCATGAATGGTGGAACAGGCTCAAGAGGCTAAATGGATGTGGAAAGGATGTTTCCTCTTGTGGGAGAATCTAGAACTAGGGGTCACTGTTTAAAACTAAGGGGTCACCCATTTAAAACAGAGATGAGGAGAATTTTTTTCTCTGAGGGTCGTGAGTCTTTGGAACTCTCTTCTTCAAAAGGTGGTGGAAACAGAGTCCTTGAATATGTTTAAGGCAGAGGTAGATAAGATTCATGATAACCAAGGGGGTGAAAGGTTATCGGGGGTAAGTGGTAATGTGGAGAAATCAGTTCAGCCATGAAATAATGAATGGCTGAGCAGACACAACAGGCTGTGTGGATGACTCCTGCCCCTAATTCATATGTTCGTATGGCCTCCTCCTGTTCCTATGTTCCAAATCTCTAGCCTGATTTTACATCACCTTTCTGGGAGACTACAGTCTCCACTTGCATCTCTCCACTTATTGCAGCTCAGATCGGGAACTGCTTTAGGAATTTGAATCTTTGTCTGTTTCCACTTCTTGGCACTGAATATTAGTGCACTGACATACAAGCCTCTCCCCAGCACTTGAGCACACAATCTAAGCTGGCATTCCAATGCAGTGCTGAGGGAGAGCTGCATTTTTTGAGAATATGTCCTTCAGGTGTGAGATCAAATTAAAGTCCCAACTGCCTTCCCTCAATAAACCACAATGACGTTTGAATCCTCTCATTGCTGCTTGTGGAATCTATCTGTGCACAAAATAGCTGCCACTGTTAGCTATCCATTTTGAATTAATTGATGTTTACAATACTCCAGGACATGCCCCATATTTAACATCAAATTAGAAAGGAAGTACACTCCAGTTAAGGGCATTATGGCAATAAAATTGGTACTTTTAAAAAAAAGAACTGACTTGATTAAAATGAGGGAGAGAAATTTGTTTGCGTAGTGCAGTTTCTAGTAGCACTATGCAGATTTACATCAATTCCCTGGGGCAGGAAGTGCCACAGGCCGCTAATTTATGGCATTCTTTGACACAAGTCTGTCGCTGCTAGAAATGGCGTTTTGTGAATTAATTTCTTCACCGGAGTATTTTGAACCAAAACCACTCAGCTTATATTTTCTTTGAAGCAAACGAAGAACTGATGTTCCACAAACAGCAAAGGAGTGGTTAAAAAAATTGCTACAATGCATATTTTTCTTCCTTTTTTTTGGTAGTTTCCTCATTCTTCTGCTCCCCTCATGAAGGCCTTACTCCTTGCCAGATTACAGATCCATTGGGAACCCCCTTCCCTAACACAACACCCTAAACCTTTTTTTTCAAGATACACTTACAATGAGGGAATGATCCTCTACAAACAGCCTTGTTTAGCACTGTTACCAGAAACACGTGGCAGTTTTTGAAGTCAGATTCCATCTTCTCAATGGACTCAATCCTAACAAAGAATAAATAAAACATCAGTGACGTATATGTAATGATTTTCAGGTTTACAATCATTCTTCAGCAATCCCACACAAAAGAATGCTGGAATAAAGAGATTCTTTGTATATTTAGATTAGAATGTCATATCAGATAGTTCCCAATTATATTAGCTTCCCACTTCTCAGTATGAAAATTGCAGTGCTTTCAGTTCAACCATTTTGGTTGCCAACAAACCTCAAAATACATAGTTGCAATAGTTTCCTTCTGCTGCTCAGCTATGAAATGAAGTATGCACCAACTAAAAAGTTATACTTTCTAAAATTTTACAGGAACCAAATAATGAGACAAAATAACCGAGGAAATTAAAACTGCCTCTAAAAACACTAAAGCTATAACCAAACCCACGATGATTTGGATCCTACACTTCTGTACTTGGTTCACCAGAACTTTTAAAAGGAGTGAAAAAAAAACTCTTCATCTGACAATGAAACCATTTCAATGGGAAGCAAATACAGGTACTTAAAAATTAAGCTTGGAATTATGATGCAAAGGTAGCCCATGTAGCCTGAATTTATCATTGCAGTACACACAGACCAGAAAAACAAAAAACAGCTCAGACACATTTATAGTCATTAAATGTAAAGACCGAGTAACAACAGAAGTTTCATTACCATATTTCCTCTTTAAAAATCACTCACTTCATTATAAATAAAACTGCAAGCACAAGTAGCATTTAACTCATTTTGTTAACGGTTGTGCTCTTCCATGAAACACTGGATTTGGGATGTGAGTGGAAGATTGAACTTGTGTCCCACTATTCTACAGCAAAAAAATCCAGAAGACTTCAAAATTTGAAAGGGTTTGGTGCAAAGAATGGTGGGATAAAAGCTTGCAGCACTATCCCCCACAAACTGACCTTTTGCTCTTGCTGATGGTCCTGTGAAGAGAATTGTAAGCAGAATTCAGGATGGGAGGGGAGGGGGTCAGGTTAAGGGAAATTTAGAAATCTAAAGAGAAAAGTCGAGGCAATGGAGCAGTGTAGCATACAAAACCAAAACGTGCTGGAAATACTCAGCAGATCTGGCAGCATCTGTGGAGAGAGAAGCAAAGTTAACATTTCAGGTCAGTGACCTTTCATCAGAACTGACAAAAGTTAGAAATATAAGTTTTAAGCAAATAAAGTGGGGGTGGGACAAAAGAAAATAAATGGGAAGGTGTTGATAGGACAGAGGGTCACAGAGAAAAACTGACAAGGAGGTCATGTGTCATGGGTGACTGCTTTGCGGAACACCTCCACTCCACTCCCCACCCCCCCACTCTTATGTCCACGTCTCTATCCTGGGATGGCTGCAGTATTCCAGTGAACATTAACGCAAGGTCGAGGAACAGCACCTCATTTACTGATTAGTCACGCGACAGCCTACCGGACTGAACACGGAGTTCAATAATTTCAGAACATGACTGGCACCCCCCCCCCCACCATTTTTTAAGTTTTACTTTGTATTTCTTTTTTTATTTTAGTTTGTTTCATCATTACACCTTTTTTACCATGTGCCTGCCCACTTTTTTCATGTTTTGCTTTTGGCTAGAGTTTTCATTATTCTGTCATTTAACACCCTCTCTGCACTAACGCTTTGTATTTTACCACATTAACACACTCTTTGTCTTTGCCCCATGACCTCCTTGTCAGTTATTCTCTGTGACCCACTGTCCTATTTACACCTTCCCATTTGTTCTCTTTTGCCCCACCCCCTTTATTTGCTTAAAACCTCTTACATTTCTAACCTTTGCCAGTTCTGATGAAAGGTCACTGACCTGAAACATTAACTTTGCTTCTCTCTCCATAGATACTGCCAGACCTGCTGAGTATTTCCAGCAGTTTTTGGTTCTATTTCAGATTTCCAGCATCTGCAGTATTTTGCTTTTATTATATGGAGCAGGGGGTGTAGCAAATTTAGGTAACGATAAGCATAGTGGGACAGAAAGGAATAGAGAGTTTAGCGGTAATTAGAGCATCCGCAAATAAGGTCCATGCAAACAGTAGTTAAAAATATTAAAGGCTCTTTATCTGAATGCATGAAGCATTCATAATAAGATAGACGGACTAGCAGCACAAATAGAGATTAATAGTTTAGATCTAATTGTCATTACAGAGACCTGGTTACAGGGCGACAAAGGTTAAAAAATAAATTTTCCAGGGTACACATTTCAAAAGACAGGCAAAATGGAAAATGAGGAACAGTAGCCCTGATTGTAAAGAATAACTAAGAACATTAGTAAGAAAGGATCCGCAGTATTTTGCTTTTATTTTTAGTAAGAAAGGATCTTGGCTCAGAAAATCAGGAAGTAGAATCAGTATGGTTGGACAGTAGAAATAACAAGGGTCAGAAAACGCTGGTGGGAGTAGTTTATAGGCTCCCTAATAGTAGTTTTACTTTTGGACCAAATTTAAGCAAGAAATAGATGGATCTTGTAACAAAGGCAATATCATAATCGTGGGGTCTTTAATCTTCATGTAGACTGGACAAATCAAATGGGCAAAGGTAGTCTGGAAGATAAGTTTGTAGAATGCTTTCGCGACAGCTTCCTGGAACAATAAAATGTGGAACCAATGAAGGATAAAGCTTTTTTTTAGATCTAGTATTGTGTAATGAGGCAGGGTTAATTAGTAATCTCAGAGTAAAAGATCTTCTGAAAAAAAGTGATCATCATCGAACTGAATTCCATATTAAGTTTGAGCGAGACATATTTGAGTCGAAGAGCTGGCTAAAGTTGTTTGGGTATATAGACTAAAAGGCTGGTGGTAAATAAACAGCGGGAAACATTTAAAGAAACAACTCAAATTGTTCAACACAATTACATCCCAATAAAAAAACAAAACCTCAGTATGAAAGATCTATCTGTGGCTTACGAAGGAAGTTAAGGATAGTATTAGATTAAAATAAGAGGCTTATAATGTTGTAAAGAATAGTAGTAAGGCTGAGGATTGGGAGAGGTTTAGAAACCAACAAAGGGCGACTAAAAGGTTGATAAAAAGGGAACAAAACAGAATATGAGTGTAAACTAGCCAGGAATATAAAACAGATTGTAAGAGCTTTTACAGATTTATAGAAAAGGAAGTAGCTAAAGTAAACACTGGTCCCTTACAGGCAAAGGCAGGAGAAATTATGGAATGAAGAATTGGCAGAAATTTTAAACAAATATTTTGTGTCTTTCTTAGTAGAAGACACAAATACATACCAGAAACAGAGGGTGACCAAGGGACTAATAAGAGTAAGGAATGTAAGGTAATTAATATCAGTAAAGAAAAAGTACTAGAGAAACTTAAGGGAATGAAAGCCTTGGGTTTCTAAAAAAACAGCTGCAGAGATGCATTGGTTATGACTTTCCAAAATGTCCTAAATTCTAGAACAGTCCCAGCGGATTGGAAGTTAACAAATGTAACACCATTGTTTAAGAAAGGAGGGAGAGAAAAAAAAAGGATCAGGCTAGTTAGCCTATCAGTTGTTGGGAAAATGGTGGAATCTGTATTAATGTCTTAGACGAAGAAACAGAGTAACATATCCAAGTTTGCTGATGATAGGTGGCAATGTAAGCTGTGAGGAGGACACAAAAGAGGCTGCAAAGAGATGTAGAAGAGCCAAGTAAGTGGGCAACAAGATGACAGGTGGAGTATAATGTGGGGTAGTGGGAGGTTATTCACTTTGGCAGTAAGAATAGAAAAGACAAATATTTTTTAAAAGGCGTGAAACATCTAAACTTTGATGGTCAGAGACTTGGGTGTTCTCATGCAAGGAACACAAATTTAGCATGCTGGTACAGCAAAAAATTAGCATGGCAAATAGCATGAAGTCCTTTACTATAAAGGGACTGGAGTAGAAGAATAATGAAGTCTTGCTACAATTGTATGGGACTTTGGTGAGACTGCACTGGAGTACTGTGTGCAGTTTTGTTCTCCATATCTAAGGAAGGATATACTTGCCTTGGAGGCAGTACAGTGAAGGTTCACTATATTGGTTCCTGGACTGAGGGGGTTGTCCTATGATGAGAGGCTGAGTAAATTGGGCCTAAACTCTCCAGAATTTTGAAGAATGAAAGATGATCTCGTTGAACATTGAAACATACAAGATTCTGAAGGGGCTTGACAAAGTAGAAGTTGTTTCCCCTGGGTGGGGAATCTAGAACATGGGGGCACAGTCTCAAGATAAGGAGCTGATTATTTAGGACTGAGACAAGGAGAAATCTCTTCACTCAGAAGGTGGTGAACCTTTGGAAGAGCCTACCCCAGAGGGCTGGGGATGTTCCATCGTTGAGTACATTCAAGGCTGAGATAGACAGATCTTTGCTCTCTCAAGGAATCAAACGATATGTAGAGTGGGCAGGAAAGTGGAGTTGATCAGCCACAATCATGTTGAATGGCAGAGCAGGCTTAAGGGGCTGTATAGTCTACTCCTGCTCCTATTTCTTATGTTCTCATTCAGATTGTGGAAGGCATACAAATGGAGCAAGGGAAAAAAATGTAAGTTGCAAAGAAGCTCTGTAACAGCAAAATATACACAGAGTTGTGGGATAAGAACAATCCTCCACTCAGACAAATTTCTATACTCAGCCTTGTTGTCACGGTTAAGCACCAGGAGACTCAAACATAAGGGAAAAGTGTGTGTAATAGACATCTCAAAGCTGGTCACAAACCTCCTCTAGGGTTTGGTAGAAGTCTGGGAGCAAGTTACTAGTCCACCCTCTCAGCCCCAGTTGATGCTCTTTAAGAATGCAATCTTTTTATACTACTGGGGCACTCCCACATTATACAAAGCAACTTAGTTTTATTTCACTTTTGTCAAAGTTGTGTCTAATTCTGGACGCCACAATTTAGAAAGGTTGACAAGGCCTAAGAGAAGGTGCAGAAAAAATTTACTTGAATGGTGCCATGAATGCAAAACTTCAGTTACATGAAGAAATTAGAGAAGCTGGGACTCCTCCTTAGAGCAAAGAAGGTTAAAAGGAGATTGAAAGACCTCTTTCAAAGAACTGGCAAGGGACGATGAACATAAAGGCCTTCTGCGATTCCAAGTTCTGTCCTGTTTACTCAAAGAAAACAGTCATTTGTTCAAACATCATTTAATCCTTGATGTAATCCATAATGACCTAAACACCTTCATCATGAACTTCTCCCATTCAATGACTTAACTGGAAAAGGAAAATTTAACAGATCCCTCATACTGCCCAAGCACCCAGCCGTGAACCACAGATACTTTGCCAAACCCTGGCAATCTGGCTCTCAAAGCTCAGTGAAATCTGGTTTGTCTGTTATAAATTTTGTGGACTAAAGTTTTCAAATTTAATAGTCTTTATACTGTTGAATTATTAGTGCATGAGTCTAAATAAGATTAAAATCTATTAGTATTTACAACCCAAGATACATGCAAGCTAATAGGAACATGAATGCAGCCAATGAAGACATGGTCAAGCCATGGTTTTAAATGCTACAACTGTCAACAATTAAAGACCAAAAATAGAAATAATTTTTAAAAACTCTACATACTTTGAAACTCCTAAACCAGTCTCCCAACGATCTGCGAACATAAGAACCAAATTCAAAACTTTCATGATTGCTTCCTTCACAAAGCTTATCTGAAAGAAATTTCACAACACCGACATTAAAATTCTACATACAAAACTACAACTGGTTCAGGTATTTAGAACTAAAATACAATAGGCAGAAAGAAGCATTTGTCATTTTGATAAAATAATTGGTCCCTGTCCAAGTCTGAACAGAGAAGCAATTGGTCACCAATCGTGGATGTGCCGTTAAGTGAGTTAATTGTTATATAGTTAGGATCTGCCACTAACACTATTTACTGAGTTTCCAGATGAACTCACCTTTTCCCGAAGCAAACAACGATCATAGATTGTGGACAGATACCTATAATGAATTTTTATCAGCTGGTCCAAATCCTTAGCTTCCTCAATTTGGTGCTGAAACTCCAGACCTGTACTATGCAATATCTGAAAAATATTATGTGGCAATTGGTTTCTGTTATAGCTATTCAATGACCACAGTTAAAAACATATAAAATACAAAACATATTAACTTTAGGGCGGCGCAGTGGTTAGCACCGCAGTCTCACAGCTCCAGCGACCCGGGTTCAATTCTGGGTACTGCCTGTGCGGAGTTTGCAAGTTCTCCCTGTGATCGCGTGGGTTTTCGCCGGGTGCTCCGGTTTCCTCCCACAGCCAAAGACTTGCAGGTTGATAGATAAATTGGCCATATTGACCATAGTATTGGTAGGTGGTAGGGGAATATAGGGAAGGTGGGGATGTGGTAGGAATATGGGATTAGTGTAGGATTAGTATAAATGGGTGGTTGATGGTCGGCACAGACTTGGTGGGCCGAAGGGCCTGCTTCAGTGCTGTATCTCTAAATAAATAAATAAATAAACAAACAAAAATAAATAAAGTCACAACCTTTAAATAAAAATCCTTGTATTTTACTTTTAAAAAAAATATAAAAATGAAAAGCATTTAATAGAAAACAAATTAGTTGGTGTAATAGTCATTTCCTTCGTATCCAATATACAGAACAGGTTTCTTACATAAAATTGAAACACAATCTGGCAATTAATATTTAATTACAATAGTAAGCAGAAGATTGATTGGATTAGTACAAAAACTTTTATGAATTTCTTTGGAATTCAATTCTGATTCTAATTATCAGTGTATGACTCCCCTTGACTACATGGGTCCACTCCATACCCACTTTGTTACCGGGGGCGGGGGGGTGGGGGGGGTTACTGATAAATTATCTATGACATCTCATAGTATGAAACTGAAAAAGTTTGATAATGTATATCTAAATGTAACTTGGAAAGCAACTGCCAAAGTACATCTATACCACTTTCATTCCATAATTGTGTAGTTTATTGTTCATGTTCTCTGTTTATAATACAATCTATCCATGTGGTTTTATTAAATCTGGTTTATCTGAACTGTAATAAGTTTATGCATTTAATGGGGTTTTTGAGTGGTAGAAAAAGGTCAAAAGTTTTGGGGAAGAATGTAATCGGGAAATATATAACTTGCCCCCAAAAAATGTCAGTAGATCTATCTTATGGACGACCAAAAGAAAGAAAAAAAAACACTTTTCTCTACAATGGCAGGGTTATATATATTCCTCCCCATTCACCAGGGGTAGCAGATGTTGTCAATTATTCATTTCCTTGTAAGGAAATAATATTTAATTCTTAGGATTATAAATTTCAAACTTCAGATATAGTATTTCCTGAATTAGCTTACTATCCGAGAAAAGTGGAATACCAGTGGTGTAATGTGCTATTCCATACTGATGTGTTGTGCTAATAGACACAGTTGACTCAAGAGTGAACTTCTGATCTGACAAAGGCACAGAAAGAGACAAAAGTGAACTTGGATTGCTCTAGTACAGGATGTTCAGGTTTTACCATCTTCAGCCATAAAGCTTTAGGATCACATATAAAAGTACAATTAACTGTTCTCATTAACTTGCCTGTATCTCAAGCTGCTGATACCAAAAGATCTAGAGTTTTCAATTTAGGATTGATCCAAAGAGGCAAAAACTTCAAGAACAACCATTTCCAAACCTCAAGGGCCACAAAATTTAAGCAGGATAAACAAATAAATTTTAAAATTGGAAGCCCACATAGCAGTGAGCTTTCTGTGCTTCAAGGGTTGGCTTGCCAGGATTCTCGAGCCACACATGGTCTTAGTGCTGTAGGTTGAACAACACAGCTCCAGTGGACTACCTAGAAGCCTAAGCAAGTAAATTGTAAATGGAGTTTGTGGAGAGGGAGGCCAGGTGGAGGCTAGGGGGTGATCAAGGTGCATCCTATTAAAAGATGAGGAAAATAAATATTTTTATCTTTCGCAATTCTACTCATTTGTAACACTAGATTTATAATGCAACAAAAGGAGAGTAAATTGCCCCTGAACAACTTTGACAGAGACAGCAGGTAGCATGTCTACCAAATTGGTACAGGAAAAGATAGTCAAATAAACAAAAAAAAGGAAAGAAACTGTATTATGCAAACCTTTTACAGAGAGCAAATGGATAAGTTAAAGCTTCTGGGCAAGATTTCAGAAAACTTAAAACTTTACAGAAATATTACAGGATCTACTGAAGAAAACAAGAATCAAAGTTGTTTAAAAATCAAATGTTGGCAAGTAGATAACAGCAGGTACAGTATCAAAAGTTAAACAGTAATTATCTATTACTCCCATAATTTGACTTTTCTCTTACTAACAAAGGAAGCCTCACCCTAGTCATTATATAGTTATGTAGGCTGTTGACAAAATGCATGAGTTTAACTCGAAGCAGAAACATCCTATGAATTTGCTGTCTAACAGGTGTCTTCAGTGCTTTAAACGACCAAGTGGAATCCTCAAATAGAGTTGCTTGTGGTTTTTCATAAGCTTCAGTAGGTTCTGTAATTACATATTATTTTAAAAATGGTTAACAATATTACAAATATTTTACATTTCACCATAATACAATATTATGGCTGACCTTTAAATGCCGAAGGCCCAGAATTTGCTAAAGCGAGGCATCTCCTATAGCTCGAAATTGTTTTGTGCTGCAAATTGCTGGAAGTGCAAGTTGATAACAAGGGCAACTAGGAATCTGAATCTTGGGGACTAATAGTCTATCTCCTTAACAAATTAAACTTAAGGATAGAGAAAGAAATTGGGTGAATTAAGAGTCAAAAGTGATACAGAAAAAGAGAGTTTAAAAAGATTAGATTAAGAGTGAAATAAAAAGAGAGGAAAATAAAGAAAAAAAAATTTTTAACTTTAAAAACCTCTAGGAACAATTTACTACTTGAAGGAAATGAGACTTCATAGTTCCATATCCGGGCCTCTGAGGAGTGGCACTGCGGAATATAAATCTCATCATTAAAAAGGTCCTTCTGTCCTCAAATACCAGCCCTAACTTTCTGTGGTGAGTTTAATTCATATTCACAGTGCAAATCCAGCAATTCCTTGAAATTCATGGCGATTGATGGAGACACCCCATTTTTGAGGCAATTTGTTAGGTTCCACCAAGTGTCTAGCAATTTGTGGCGATGCGCAACTCTCTTGCTTGCCACAAATTCATTTTCTTTATAAACACACGAATAACAGTGAGCATCGTGAACTCGTTGTTATTTTTCCACCAAATTCTAGGCCAATATATCTCCAATTTTCCTGCCCCACCTAATTTTGTTCCCCTTATGCCTAATAGTGGTAGCTTATGCTCAAGTGCAGTTCCACAAGTGTTGCCAATCCTCAAGCATGTCATTGCTTTCATCATAAACCTAGACGGAGTGTTAGGTACCTATTTGACCATAACTGAACGGGATCCTTTCTTGGAGGAGCGGGAGGGAGGATTGTTGCTTGTTCCTGGATTAGGGAGATCAACTAACTCAGCAAAGACCAGATATAAAAGGTGTGTATTCTCCCTGGTCTGCATGACTCCGTACTAAATAAATGGTGCAATCAACCACTGAGCTATTGGAGGTACCTCAAAATTTGACACAGCTTTCCTTAGAACTTTTTTTTTTTTTTTTTTTTAGAGATACAGCACTGAAACAGGCCCTTCGGCCCACCGAGTCTGTGCCGACCATCAACCACCCATTTATACTAATCCTACCCTAATTCCATATTCCTACCACATCCCCACCTATATTTCCCTACCACCTACCTATACTAGGGGCAATTTTTATAATGGCCAATTAACCTATCACCCTGCAAGTCTTTGGCATGTGGGAGGAAACCGGAGCACCCGGAGGAAACCCACGCAGACACAGGGAGAACTTGCAAACTCCACACAGGCAGTACCCAGAATTGAACCCGGGTCACCGCAGCTGTGAGGCTGCAGTGCTAACCACTGCGCCACTGCGCCACTGTGCCGCCCTCTTATCAAATCTCTTTCAGATGGGTTAACAGCAGAACAGACTAGATCAGACACTTTGCCTTAAACTGGGCTTTTCATGTTTGTGCTTTTGGCTAGGGCTGTTCATTATTCTGTCATTAACACTCTTTCTGCACTAATGCTTTGTCTTTCACCACACCATTAGCACACTTTCTTTGCCTTTGCTCCATGACCTCCTTGTCAGTTAATCTCTCCGGCCCTCTATCTTATCACACACCTTCCCTTTTGTTCTCTTTCCCCCCACCCCCGGTTTACTTGCTTAAAACCTGTTACATTTCTAACCTTTGCCAGTTCTGATGAAAGGACACAGACCTGAAACATTAACTCTGCTTCTCTCTCCACAGATGCTGCCAGACCTGCTGAGTATTTCCAGCACTTTCTGTTTTTATTTTAGATCAGACACTTACCAGCACCATCTATAATATTTGAATAATGGTCAGTAGAGGACACAACAGACTTTCATGTGGAATAATTTTTAACTCCAAATTGACCGAGCAAAAAAAAAATACAAAGCTGGGGAAGGTTTACTGCTAGGAATGATTCAAAGTCAAGAAAATGTAAATTCTCTCCAGATCTGGCATAATATAAAATCAAACTGCACATGATTAGATTCTGTACACAGTTACAAAAATGTAGAATTTTAAGCAGCTTCACTCAATTACTGAGCTCAGATAGGTGCCATCACATTAGAGCATACCTCAAAGAAATGAAACTAGAAAGAGAGTAAAGATGCATTTACCATATAGCTGTTGGCAACAGCTCTATCAGGTCAAAAAAGACAGTACTTGCCTCTGGAGATGCCAAAAACTTGTGAAGTGGCAGTTCTCACCATCTCCACATACAGGATCACTGGGTGGACAAATACAATTTCATTCCTCTACCAGCATTGGCCACTCCAGTTATGGGGCTTGCCCTTCACTGGCCTGAACAGACCTTGTCCATCTATTGAGAAATGTCCAGTGGCCAGAAACAAAGTTGTGAATTTCAGCATTCAAAGACCCATGCAGGCAAACTTTTGCTTGCCTAGCTTATGTGTGGCTCCCAGTTCTGTTAGTTATGGGATTCCACAGCAGCAACATAATAAATGCTTTCTTCAACAAGAAGCTAATGCTTTATAAGTCAATTACACTAAAAATGCAGCCCTTTAAATCTATATTCTTACAGTAAATCAATTTCCAAGTGCAAAATCTACTCATCAAAAAAATTACCAGTAATATTTTCAAATGCATTCTGAAACTTTGTCCTACCATCAAATCTCAGAACATCAAGGCTGTATTTGGCCCACTTAATTTGCAACAGAAGTATGAACACTTGATTATAAATCTTCTGACATTCAGAGCTGATAACAATATCAACTGGCCAAGGAACCTGTTGCAAAAAAAAAGTGGGAAGAGATAAGAAAGTGCAGCCTTTTGAACATCAATAAGCACAACTGATTCTAATTGATTGAACATCTTAAACATACCTTGTAGCTCAATGTGAGACCATCGATAGAATGCACAGGAAGTCTCTTTTTAACAATGTCAATGTTTTCTAAATATACAGACAACCTACAGTTGAAAGCAAAAGTCAAAAAGCAGATGAAAACACTCAACAGCAATAACTTTAAATAGTTTCCAAGCCACAAATGTGCAGATTTTATTTTTAGGAAAGAACAATCTACAAGAGCCCAAATGCATGATAGTGGGTACTCATCACCTTCTGCATCAGAATATCTTATTTTACCAAGAGGCTTTCATGCACAACACAAAGGCTTAAATTTAATGCTACCTACAAAAATACAAGAGAAACTTTTTCAGTTTGCTCATGAAGTTTCTAGCCCACTGCAAAAAAAAACCTCTCAACATCCTGATCTGTGACAGGTTTTGGGCAAGGGGAGAATAACTTACAATTTAAATGTGGAACTGCGTGGTGTACAAGTCCAAGTGGTAGAATGCACTAGATGAGAGATGGGTATAAATTCTTCCAAAACTGATGGCTGTAAGGCCATTGTATGAAATGTGTTCGGGCAATCTCAATCCAGCTGCTAGTAGTCATGGGCCCACAGCATACAATTTCCCTTAATTTGTCAGCAAATTGACAATCTCACTTACAGAACCTGAAAGGAAAGGGTGAATCAAACCAGCAGCACAGTTTTGTAAACTGACGAAGTTACCTGATGAATCTAATGTCATATTACTAATGATTTGTCTTTTTAATAATGTCAACCTTTAACTTGTTTGTTAGGTGGGGAAGTAAAAATTCTTCAAAATTGAACTATTTTAAAATCATACACAGTATGTACAGTTACACAGCAAATTTAAAATGATCACTAGTGAACTTCTGAACCGAGAATGGCTGAGAGTACTGGCAGATTTTAGTAGGAAATTATCACTTTCTTAATGTGATGTTATTTGGAAATGTGTTATTGCATACAGATTCTCCAAGTTTCAGGGAGATGTAATCACTGAATATAGGTGCAAGCACGAGTTAGTGCTGCAGAAGGAAGAAATCTCAGTTAAACAACATGGCTTAGAAATTCAGCTAATCAGCCCACCAAGTCCCCAGTACGGCAGGCGGGAAGTGCAGCCATGAATCCAGTTGGAATTGCAGGCACTTATCTGGCCGGAAAAGCATTGCCTGCCAAGTTGGATAAGGTAGAGGTCCTGGCAGCAGGAGAGCATGCTGGGAACATTTAAAGTACAGAATAATTTATTCAAATTAGTGCTGCATTGGCAGATGTGCCTTCTTTCAGATGAGGTGTTAAGCTGTGGCTCCATCTGTTCAGATGGACATGAAAGATACAATGCAACCAGTTGAAGAGCATAGAACTCTGTGTGGCCCAACATTCATCCCTCAACCAGCATCAAGAATAGATTAACTGGTCATTCATCTCATTTGTTTTTTTTTGAGAGATCTTGTGCAAAAACCGGTTGCTGTATTTGCTTACATAACATCAGTGGCTAGAAATTCATTGGCTGTATACTGCTTGATGTCAAAAGTTTTAGATAAATGCAAGTTCTTTTCTTCTGTATGGAATATGTTCCTAAAAAAAAGCAGTAGTTAAAAAAGTTGCTGAATGAATGGTTTGGAACCATGTTGAAAATGCAACTGTTCCTAAATTACTGGAACCACAGAAATGTAATGAATGAAAAGCAAGCTCAAGTGGCGAATGATGTACATTGCAATGTTTGAGCTAGCCTGGAAATCACTCAATACCTTTTTGCAGGGATAAGGGTGGGGATTTTAAGTTTGCCTCTAGAGATTAAACAATTTGAATAGAGCCTGTGATAGGTTAAATTGGGAAAATGGGCTTGAAGGAACTTCGTTGATTCATGCTTTCCTATATTGTTACATATTACACTGTATCTACAACACAGAAACTGGCCCAACGGGTAAATGCCAGTATTCATGATCCCCATGAGCCTCCTCCCAACCTTCTTCACCTAACCACATCAACACATCCTTCTATTCCTTTCTCCCTCATGTGCTTATCTAGCTTCCCCTTAAATGCATCTATGCTATTCACCTCAACTACTCCTCATGGTATAGAATTTCACAGTCAAACCACACTCTGGATAAAGAAATTTCTCCTGAATTTCCTATTTGACTTAGTAGTGACTATACTATATTTATGGATCCTAGTTGTGGTAATATATCATTGGACAGATACCTTCCAGAAACCAAAAGATACATGAACCTACCGAGAGCTATCTTCAGGATAGCGGTGTACAACAGCCTCTTGTAAACGGGCATTTAAAAATGACAAGCGTTGCCAGGATTCTTTTTCCTTTACTTTATCAAAGATAGCCACATAAAAATCATACATAGTCTCTCCTGCCTCCAGCAGGAAGAAATTCCTCATAGCTTGAAGATATTCCACCAGTCTGAAGGGAAAAGCACAAAGAGATTTATCATACTTCAGTACTTAAAACATTTTTTTCCCATTCATTCAAGGGATCCAATGGGGCAAAATGGGTTAATTCCCACAACTTCAAACCAGTTATGAAAATGGTGAGAGGGTATGACACAGCCATAACTCCCTGCTTCTTCACATCAGAGAGAAAAAGATTCAAAGGACACAGCACCTCAAATCTCTCATGTTCCAACAACTTCAAGAGCACTGTTAGAGATGTAGGAATAGGTCATCTGCCTACCCTCTTGGCTGGGCAGCAGAGTGTTCTAATTAGCATATCTGCCCCTGAAAACAATCATTTCCGAATGCTAGCTAAGGCTGGAGTTGCACCTCAAACCCTTCAAATGGGAATTCGATAGACTACTGGAAGATCAACCATCATTACGCAATTTTCTTTTTCAAATGAAAAACTCATGTAAAAAAACAAGACGACTACCGTGGAATCTCCCTGCTCAGCATAGTGGGGAAAGTCTTCGCTCGAGTCGCTTTAAACAGGCTCCAGAAGCTGGCCGAGCGTGTCTACCCTGAGGCACAGTGTGGCTTTCGAGCAGAGAGATCGACCATTGACATGCTGTTCTCCCTTCGTCAGCTACAGGAGAAATGCCGCGAACAACAGATGCCCCTCTACATTGCTTTCATTGATCTCACCAAAGCCTCTGACCTCGTCAGCAGACGTGGTCTCTTCAGACTACTAGAAAAGATCGGATGTCCACCAAAGCTACTAAGTATCATCACCTCATTCCATGACAATATGAAACGCACAATTCAGCATAGCGGCACCTCATCAGACCCCTTTCCGATCCTGAGTGGCGTGAAACAGGGCTGTGTTCTCGCACCTACACTGTTTGGGATTTTCTTCTCCCTGCTGCTCTCACATGAGTTCAAGTCTTAAGAAGGAATTTTCCTCCACGCAAGATCAGGTGGCAGGTTGTTCAACCTTGCCCGTCGAAGAGCGAAGACCAAATTACGGAAAGTCCTCATCAGGGAACTCCTCTTTGCTGACGATGCTGCTTTAACATCTCACACTGAAGAGTGTCTGCAGAGTTTCATCGACAGGTTTGCGGCTGCCTGCAACGAATTTGGCCTAACCATCAGCCTCAAGAAAACGAATATCATGGGACAGGACGTCAGAAATGCTCCATCCATCAATATCGGCGACCACACTCTGGAAGTGGCTCAAGAGTTCACCTACCTAGGCTGAACTATCACCAGTAACCTGTCTCTCGATGCAGAAATCAACAAGCGCATGGGAAAGGCTTCCACTGCTATGTTCGGACTGGCCAAGAGAGTGTGGGAAAATGGCGCACTGACACGGAACACAAAAGTCCGCGTGTATCAAGCCTGTGTCCTCAGTACCTTGCTCTACGGCAGCGAGGCCTGGACAACGTACGTCAGCCAAGAGGGACATCTCAATTCATTCCATCTTTGCTGCCTCCGGAGAATCCTTGGCATCAGGTGTCAAGACCGTATCTCCAACACAGAAGTCCTCAAGGCGGCCAACATCCCCAGCTTATACACCCTACTGAGTCAGCGGCGCTTGAGATGGTTTGGCCATGTGAGCCACATGGAAGATGGCAGGATCCCCAAGGACACATTGTACAGCGAGCTCGCCACTGGTATCAGACCCACCGGCCGTCCATGTCTCCGCTTTAAAGACGTCTGCAAACGCGACATGAAATCCTGTGACATTGATCACAAGTCGTGGGAGTCAGTTGCCAGCGATCGCCAGAGCTGGGGGGCAGCCATAAAGGCGGGGCTAAAGTGTGGCGAGTCGAAGAGACTTAGCAGTTGGCAGGAAAAAAGACAGAAGCGCAAGGGAAGAGCCAACTGCGAAACAGCCCGGACAACCAATTTTACCTGCAGCACCTGTGGAAGAGTCTGTCACTCTAGTATTGGCCTTTATAGCCTCTCCAGACACTGCTCCACAAACCACTGACCACCTCCAGGTGCTTACTCATTGTCTCCCGAGACAAGGAGGCCAAAGAAGTAGTAGTAATGCAGGGTACCAGCAAAGTTGAAAAGAATAGAACAGAAGATCTGATAGGTCAAGAACTAATTATAAGGAAAGTTGGATTTTAGACTTGTGATTTTTTGGAGGAACAAAAGACTGAACAAGGTATGGAAACTAATTTTGAGGTCTTTTTTTTTAAATCAAAGCTTATGAAGTAAACATTTGAAGGATTTGTTCAGTACGTATTTCCAATGTAATAACTTTTATTTACATAATTTATTCATAGTAAAAATCAAATGTTACTGCAACTTGCTTTAATCAATTGTGAGGTTGTTAAAACTTCACTATTTCTAAATGAGTGAGGCAAACGTGTTTACTTTTCCCTTACTTGTAATCAGTCTTTAGAGTTTGCATTAATTTTCCACAACATTCTCGATAACGTTTCTCAATATGAGGATACAAACATGACCGAAGCGTCAGCTCGAACGTCTGGCATGTCACTGATTCAGAGGACCTATCCACGTTAACATCTCCACTGCTGAATCTTTCATGGAAATCACTTTGCTCCATGTATAACCTGCAAGAATTGAAACAGCAACAATAAATCATCAAACCAACATTCTCAGTTCAGTCAAGTTGCCAATTATTCCATTAAGCAACTGCACTAACAATGTTTTTTTTTTAAATTGTATTTACACAGTGCCTGGATGTCCCAAACTGCTTAACAGCCAATGAAGTAATTCTGAAGTATAGTCACTGTTGCAATGTGGAAATGTGGCAGTCAAGTTGTGCACAGCAAGCTCCCACAAACAGCAATGCGACAACGGCCAGATAATCTGTTTTTGTGATGTTGATCAAGGGATAAATATTGGCCAGGACACCAGGATAACTCCCCTGCTCTTGTTCAAAAGTGTGCCTTGGGATCTTTTACGCCCACCTGAGGGGGCAGACGGGATCTCATTCACAAGATGGCACCTTTGACAGGTCAGTAGACCCTCAGTACTTCACTGGAGTGTCAGCTTTGAGTTTTGTGCTTAAGTCCGAGAGTGGGTCTCAAACCCAAACCTTCTGGCTCAGAGGCAAGAGCGCTACCAACTGAATCAAGGCTGATACCCAAGTCTTAGGTAAAATCATACATGGTACCAAGACTCAACTGGATCCGTAAAGTTTGAGTGTAATGTTACTGCTGCACGATTCTACATATGGCCTAATATTAGAACCATTTAAATTTGGGTAATTAAGAATCGAAGGTGTCTAGGGAGAGTAAACTTTAAGCAACAACACAGCAATAAAGGTCTGTAAAAAATCTTCAAATATTACCAGCAGTCACAGCAAAATAAAAAATCCACAATTTAAACGCTGATTATTTTCCATGTTTTAAAAATAACGAATGAAATTTTATGCATTTCAAAAGGAGGAATACGAATGCAAAAAAATAAATACTTTCTAATGTCATTATTCAAGTGCTCGAAGATCTGGTATTTCACAAGTCAGTTGAAGAGTGAGAATTCCTTATATACTGATTTAACATTGTCTATGAACCTCAACTTGCACTGTATCATTGTAATATTTTCATTTATCACATTAACCACCCTCATCATCTCTGGGCAAGTGCAACATGAACACTGTCTCCTATTTCGAGCTTGATTCTGCTACAGCTTTACTGATTTTTGGAGAAAGCTAGATGCAAGTTCGAAGCTTCGACTACATATAAATATCTTTAGCCACACTGCTGGTGTTACTTCCTGTAACAGAAGTATCAACATATTTTAAAAGCTGATGCAATTTCCCCACATAATGCAAGTTAAAAAAGCCATCATTAATTCAACAAATAGCTGAAACACTAGAAATTTAATCTCACTGACCACAATTAAGTTGTGAAATTTCATATTAACATTGTCACATTGAATGAAAATTTCCACAGCGGGTTTAGGTAAATCTATGAACTCCAGTGTTTTAAAGCTATTGTTTTAAGGAGTCATACCTCAGTAATGCACGGATAACCACTACCCTTTCTATATGACTGTAACGCTTACCTCAATTATAGTTAAACCACTGTTAACACCAGTCTAAAGGCAGTCATTGACTGTACAAGCTGCAATGACCTGCCTACTAATTGTTCCTCCCTTCTATGAGGAAAATGGACCTCACTTTTTGTTTGCACTATCAAAACATATGTGTCAGGGGAATGGTTGGTGCAGTTGGTCTTCCACCTCTGGGCGAAAGACTGAAATCAGGCCTAGACTCATGGGATTAAAGCCTCCAGTGTCCATTGGCTGCAAGTAACCTTGGTAAAATGAGGCTGTGAAGC
Source organism: Heterodontus francisci (assembly GCF_036365525.1). Taxonomy (NCBI): domain Eukaryota; kingdom Metazoa; phylum Chordata; class Chondrichthyes; order Heterodontiformes; family Heterodontidae; genus Heterodontus; species Heterodontus francisci. The sequence goes on along the minus strand of NC_090376.1, from coordinate 20,355,745 downwards.
AACATTCCCGCTAAGCTGCGTGACCACACAGCATCCTGATTGGCACTGCGCAGGCCTTGATCTGGGATAAATAACATGTGTGCGCAAAAAAATTAAAAGGGACTGCACACTAAAAGGCAACGCTGCTGTGAAGTCTCAGTCCAGTTATAAAAACATAGGAACAGGAGGCCGCTATTTAGCCCATTAAGCATGTTCCACCATTCAATGAGATCACGACTGATCTGCAACCTTCCTCCATACACCCTCATACCTTTGGCTAATAAAAATTTATCAATCTCAGTTTTCAAATTAACAATTGATCTAGTATCAATTGTTGCCTGGGGAAGAGAGTTCCAAACTTCTATCCCCTTTGTGTGGAGGTGTTTGCTAATTTCACTCTTGAATGATCTGCCACAATTTTTTTGACTTTGCCCCCAAGTCCTTGACTCCCCAACCAGTAGAAATAGGATAGATTGGGAGAAACTATCTGTTCCCCTTAATATGTTGAAAACTTGGATCAAATTATCCCTTAACCTTCTAAATTCCAGAGAATACAACTTTAGTTTGTTTAATCTCTCCTTGTGACTTGACCCTTCGAGTCGAGGTATCATTCTGGTAAATCTACGCTGCACTCCCTCCAAAGCCAAGATATCCTTCCTAAGATGTGGTGCCCAGAACTACTTGCAGGACTCCAGGTGTAGTCCAAAACAAGGGCTTTGTACATCTGAAGCATGGCTTTATGATTTATGATTATTTGGAAAAGCATGGTTTGATTAGAGACAGTCAGCATGGCTTTGTAAGGGGCAGATCATGCCTCACAAGCCTTATTGAATTCTTTGAAGATGTGGCAAAACACATTGATGAAGGAAGAGCAGTGGATGTGGTGTATATGGATTTTAGCAAGGCGTTTGATAAGGTTCCCCATGGTAGGCTCATTCAGAAAGTAAGGAGGCATGGGATTCAGGGAAAGTTGGCTGTCTGGATACAGAATTGGCTGGCCCATAGAAGTCAGAGGGTGGTAGTAGATGGAAAGTATTCAGCATGGAGCTCAGTGACCAGTGGTGTTCCACAAGGATCTGTTCTGGGACCTCTGCTCTTTGTGATTTTTATAAATGACTTGGATGAGGAAGTGGAAGGCTGGGTTAGCAAGTTTGCCGATGACACGAAGGTTGCTGGAGTTGTGGATAGTGTGGAAGGCTGTTGTAGGTTGCAACGGGACATTGACAGGATGCAGAGCTGGGCTGAGAAGTGGCAGATGGACTTCAACCTGGAAAAGTGTGAAGTGATTCATTTTGGAAGGTCGAATTTGAATGCGGAATACACGCTTAAAGACAGGATTCTTGGTAGTGTGGAGGAACAGAGGTATCTTGGGGTCCATGTCCATAGATCGCTCAAAGTTGCCACCCAAGTTGATAGGGTTGTTAAGAAGGCGCATGGTGTGTTGGCTTTCATTAACAGAGGGATTGAGTTTAAGAGCCGCAAGGTTATGCTGCAGCTCTACAAGGCCCTGGTTCGACCACACTTGGAATATTGTGTTCAGTTCTGGTCGCCTCATTATAGGAAGGATGTGGAAGCTTTAGAGAGGGTGCAGAGGAGATTTACCAGGATACTGCCTGGCATGTCCTACAAAGAAAGATTGAGGGAGCTAGGGCTTTTCTCATTGGAGCAAAGAAGGATGAGAGGTGACTTGATAAAGGGGTACAAGATGATGAGAGGCATAGATAGAGTGGATAGCCAGAGACTTTTTTCCAGGGTGGAAAGGGCTATCACCAGGGGGCATAATTTTAAGGTGATTGGAGGAAGGTTTTGGGGAGATGTCAGAGGTCGGTTCTTTACACAGAGAGTGGTGGGTGCGTTGAATGCGCTGCCAGTGGTGGTAGTAGAAGCAGATACATTAGGGACATTTAAGCGACTCTTGGATAGGTACATGGATGATAGTAGAATGAAGAGTAGGTAGTTAGTTTGATCTTAGAGTAGGTTCAAGGTTCGGCACAACATCGTGGGCCGAAGGGCCTGTACTGTGCTGTTCTATGTTCTACATCTTGCTTACCAGTGAGGATGGGTCCACAACAGCAAAATGCTCAAAAATTGTACTGGTGCAGGAGCTGAAGAACATTGCTGGGACACAGCACATGGTGTTTTACTCTTGTTCTGATTATGCTCCACCTGACCTGGGAGTATTTGATGCTGACACTGAATGCCTGAAGCAGCATGTGTCCCATTCCCCAGTATTAATACTCTGAAATTTGTTAAGCTTAAAATTTGCACCAAAAAAGTTACAAAAGTACTGCATTAGTCTGTGGTTCAGAAATCTGTAATAGATAAGTAATACTTTGAAGAATGAACACATTTTCACTTCAGAAACATTACCTTGCAAAATTTATAGCCAATAAAGGATCATGAACATCTTCAAGCTCAAGATGCCGAGCCACTATAGACTGCACCTTTATCAAGCTTTCTTTAGTAGCTTGTTGCTCTGGAACTGTATGTTCACAGGATTCAGTGTCCTCTCTGTACCGAAGGCGGGACTGTAGTGACTCCAGGAACAGCGCGTATAAGCTCTTTCTTTCGGCATCTGCATTCAAATCAAGAAAGGTAACACACTGGCAATCAACTACATTTATTAAGCCAAGCAATTTAGGTTTCAATGCAATAAATCTATCTCTTAGTTAAAAAAAAACCTGAAGACCACTAAAGAGCTAAATACACTGGGCCCAATAATTATTTAGAACTGGGAACAGTGTGATGGGGTTGGGGGCGAATAGGGTAGCACGCAGAGGATGATTCCACAATAAGAAACAGGGAAGAATGGGTTCCTCACAGGTTCTGCAGAATTTAATAGCAGGACCAGTTTTAAATCTTTAACATGTTTCCTGCCTGACTCCCAGCCAGGCTGACTATCTGTCGGGCTGGAGATCAGCGGTAGTCGACGTCAGGCAGCTGGAAATCAGCGGACAGTCAATGTCAGGCAAGTTGAAAATCACAGCAGAGGCTTGCATGGGACATTGTGGGGTTGATGGGGATCGCACATCATGGGGGAGGGGGTGGGTGGTGACGGCACTCTGCAGGGCGTAATGGGACGCAAGAGAGGATGAGTGGAGCATGGGGGTGGGAGGGTCAATGCACCACTGGGATCCCATCACAGTGTGATCTTGGTGGGCCACGGGAAGCACTCCTGCTCCTCCTATCCACAAACAGTGCAATAAAGGTACTTAACTCATCGATGCAGCCCTTCTCCCCTCCTTTTACCTGTGAGATTCCCTAGACCCAGGAAGCCCACACTGCGGTTGTTAAAAATAAAACTCAAATTAAAATGGAAGCACGCAGTCTCCTTAAAAGATTTTAATGACCAACTTGCCTCCTGAGAGTCGGTTAGTCGCCAGCCCACAACTCTGCCTCGATTACAGAGTGGGTCATGTTTCGCTATTTTTATTTTTCCCCCACCTCCTCTGACAGGTTAAAATCACCCCCATTATTTCAGGATGAAAATGGACTTCAAAAGGATTTGGAAGTCATTCAAAAAGTAGCTCAGATACATAGGGCTGGATTTTATACAACTCATTCAAATACCCAGGTCGGCCTGCACCCCCCGCACTCCCCCAAACCCCACAATCACGTGGAGGGGGCGGGCTGTCCGACACCAGCAATAGCGTCAGCTGCTTGTGCGCAGGCTCTGGCTCCATTTTTAAAGGACAGCCAACTCTGCAGGTAGATTTAAATTTTTAAAGAGGCAACCGCCCCCCAACACTGTTGCAATAAAAATTCTAATATCCCTTTCCCACCCCGCAATAACAATAAAGTGAAGTATCTGCCCTTCTCCCCCAAAACTCTTACCATACAAATATGACCTCCCCCACCCCAGACTACACAAATTTAATTGTTCACCCCTTCCCACCATCCCCTACAATCATGATAATTATTTGACCCCATTTCCCCCCTCCCCCACTAAAAATCTTAACTCCCTCGCACTTCCCCACCAGTGTCGCGCCTGCTTTTCCCAGATGGGGAAGTTAAGGCAAAGGAGTGCTGGCCGCTGCGGGCGCATAAGATGCTAGGTAAGTTTATTTAAATATATTCATTGTGTTGCTTTAAGTATGCAAAGCCGGGTCCCGCCGCCCAGTGGCGGGGGGCCGCTACTGAGCCTTGCCACTGCCAGGAAGATCAGGCCAGTGCAGATTCCGTGGCGGGCCTCTGCTGGAATGATCTTCCGGCCACCCCCTGCCACCAAGTCCAATGTCAGGAGCCATGTAAAATCCTGAGGTGCAAAGGTCCGTCAAAGAATAAGTTACAGTTCTTTCAAGTTTTAAGAATTCGCATCAAAAGAATAAATTAGTGCTTAAGGATACACAATTCAATATAGTTAGGTAAAGGATTCTTATTAATCCAATTTGGGAAGCAAAGAATAATTTGCATTATTAAAGTGTCAAATTGGTAATGAGGGCAGTACAATAATTTCAATTCCCTTGTTGCTCAGTGTAGTGTTACAACCAAGGCAGGAGCAATGCACTGTCAATTCAGTCCCATCTCTCCACAGGTCGCAGCATATTATTAAAGTTTTCCCACCCAACCGGAAAACAGCCAAATTAAACACTCTAGTAACCCCCAGAATAAAACAGACCAAACTAGGTACCTTTAGACAACAACAAATTAACTATTTAAAATAAACTAAATCTTAAACATTATTAAGATAAACCTATGTCTAAAGACCTTTTAACTTCTTATTTTAACCTAACTCCTCCATTCACACACATACGTACATTCAAAACTAACAGTTAACCGGTTTTAAAAGTGGTATTTTCAAAACTTAGTTGTTTCTTAAGAATAAATAAATTAGTAATTGTTTGTGGATTATGTTCCTGATGGATGAGGTATTCTAATGTGAAAATAATCAAATGCCACTCAAAGTCTCCATGCGGATTTGATGAAATATTCTTTTCTTAATAGGCATTCAAAACACTTCGGCTGCAGTAGGCATCAAACAGTTCTCTCAACGATGAGCACAGCAATAGGTCAACTTGAATTTTAAACTCGACAATCTCAGTCGAAACTTTGCTTCGAATTCGAGCAAACACAATCAGTCAAGAGAGATTCAATCTTGAAGCAAATACTTCCTGGCTTGGAAGTAAAGAAAAGGAGTTTTGCTGCCTTCAGCAATACAAATGGTTTCTTCGAATAAAAGTTTTTTTTTCTCCTTAGGCAATTAACTCAGCCTGTAGCTCTTAGAATTTCTGCTGAGAGAGAATAGACAGCTCTTTTCTTCAGTTGCACGCCTCGCTGGAGAGTCTCTCAAAACTAGTTCAGACTGGTTTTTACACAGTTAAGTGGAAACATTATACCATGTGACCTCTCTCCTGCTGTGACCTAGGGACAGGTGCAGCTGGCACCCAGTGCTCGGTCTGAAAGGCACACTGTTTTCAGAATCTTAAAGGCTCACATGTTTTTAATCCGAGGAGAAAATAAATACAAGTCCGTGACAATAGGAACCATATACCTCAAGATGGGGGTCTTTTATAATGGCTTTGTGTCAGCTGTGACTCAGTGTTAGACAACTGCCTCTGACAACACTTCAGAAATCTTGAGGTTGTAAAAGACTTTCTTTTTCTAAGACGTTAGTGCATTACGGCCATTTAAAAACTTACAAATCAATTTCTCTTCCCTCCATCCCGAAGTTTTAAGTCACCCAATTTTGAATCAGGTACAATGACTGCTTGAATATACAAAAGGTTTAAAAGGTGAATTGTTTCTGTACTTGGATTACATGTCACCTTGGAAATCATGTCAAAATGCAGACGATCCACATGGAAAAGAAAATTCAGTAGTCAAGCCATGATTTCAATAAAAAGTTGTTTTCTAAAAATTTGAACAAATTATTAGTGGAATTATTACAAAATTGACTAATGTAATAGTGTTCCTTTGAAATTTGCATTTCACAGATTCTCCAAATTGTTGTAATTCTGAAATTACTGTAATTGAAACCTAGGCCAGAATATTTATTCAGATGGATCACTGTTATACTGCAGTTACTTTCCTTACCTCGGTGAGTGTTTTGCATTGGAAGGCCTGGATTGTCTTTGCTTTCCAGGTTCTGGAGTAGCTGCATCGACTTGCCAGCCATAATAATCTGCTTTAGCACCGGTTTCAGGAAGGAGACCATTGTGTGCTGCTTACTCGAGTTTTCTTGATCGATGCTGCAACTGCTGCCGGCACCGTCACCTATATTTTCATCAATCCCAGTCGTTTCAGATACGCTGTACAATGTGCAAGTAGAATGCCAGAAATCTCTGTGATTCACCGGGACATCCTTGTTTCTAGTATGCAAAGCAACAACAATATGAATAAATTAGAAAAACAAAGACTTAGCATTTTACAGGCAGAGCTCCACTGCTTTACTGCCACTTTATAGAGTCCATGTTTAGTACAATATTTAAGTTAAATAGATTTCCTGCAAAATTATTTGAACTCTTTGTATCCCCACCTTTACCCTCTGTCAAATACCAATAAATAAGAGGCAAAGATTGTGGTCTAGGTATTTATTCCTTATTATAATGCCATCGCCCTTCATTAAAGCATATCCATCCTGTAGTTGGGTGTAGCACTACTTAACACTTGCAACGTCCTGGCAAGAAGGACCTTCATGAATTGGCCAAATGCATTGAAATGGTTTTACAAAGCATCAGATAATTTAAGACTTCATTTAGAACGAAAGAAGTTACACCAAAGAATGAGGCCATTCAACTCAGCATGTCTGTACTGGCTATTTTCTAGATCAATCCTAAACTAATCCAAAACCTTACTTTTTCTCCATACAGCCCCGTATCTTCCTCTGCTTCAAATGCTCATTCAATTTTTCCTTAAAAGCTGCAATGATCTCTGCCTTAACTGCATCCTGTGGGATCACCTCAAAGCACTGCAGTAATATCATCAATGCTGCCTGTGGAATATCGTACATATGAAATGGGAGGACAGATGCACCAATGTCAGTATCCTCTCACAAGCTGGCACCACAAGCATCAAGACTATGATTGTCCGCCATGAGCTTCCTTGAGTTGGTCATGTGGTTCAGATATCAGATACCAGGCTCCCAAAATTGGTGGTCTTCTCTCAGCTCACTCAGGGCAGACACACCAGAGGAGGACAGAAGAAGCACTTCAAGGATATGCTAAAAGCCAAGATGAAGAAACGCAACATTGACATCAACTCCCGGGAGGCCATCAACCTGGACTGAACCAGATGGAGGCAGAGTCTGTGGGAAGGATCCCAGCATTTTGAAATTCAACGATGACAAAATGAAGAGGGAAAGCGAGAATGGCAAAAGGAACAAGCCATACCTGACCAGACACACCACATGACAACAAATGCCTTACGTGCCATAATGTCCGTAGATCCTGAATTGGCCTCATCAGCCATCTTCAGACACATGGAAGACAATTATCCTCGCCTCCGAAGGATAGCCAATAATATCTCATCTTAGTGACATTTTTGTCACCAATTCCTCAGCCTTAGGTGGTAATCTTTCTATATTCACTCCATCAAAACCCTTTAAAATGTTAAAAAGTTAGCTTTCTCTGCCAGTGGAAATAGAATCATAGAATGGATACATCACAGAAGGAGGCCGCTCAGCCTGTTGTGTCCACGCCAGCTCTTTGTAAAAGCAACTCACCTCAGCCCACTCCCTCGCCTTTTCCCCGTAGCCCTGCAAATATTTTCTCTTCACATAATAATCCAATTCTCTCTTGAAGGACACGATTGAATCTGCCTCCACCACACTCCCAGGCAGTGCATTCCAGATCCTAACCATTTGCCCCACTATCTCAAGTTTCCCCTATAGGTTGCCATGCTTGGAATTATTCTGGGAACCTACGCTATGTGCTCTTCATGGTTTTACAGCCCCTTCTATAATGGGGTGCTGAAAACTGAATGCAGTACTCTAACTGGATTATTGCTATGTACAAATTTATTACCTCTTTACTCTTATTCACTTGTCACTTTATTTATAAAATCAAAGTCCTATTGGCCTTTTCTTTTTACACTTCCATCTAGATGCCCCCCATTTCCAAGAAATTATCTATTTGAACACGTTGGTGCTGTTATTCACTCACAATCAACATCTTTGCATTCTGTGTATTCCCATTCCAAGCTTTTCTTCTCAAAATACATTACCTCACAATTCTCCACATTAAATTGTATCTGCCACCTTTCTGTCTATACTACTATCCTGTTTATGTCCTTTTACAATCCTCATAAGTGTCTTCCAAACCCTCTACTTTTGCACCTATCTATCATCAGCAAATTTCAATACAAATTTTGCTTAAGTGCTAATCATCTATTTATGTTCTGTGACCAAACGTGGGCCCAGCAATGATTCCTGGGCACATGACTGATTTAGCTTCTCCAATTTGTGTAAGAATTGCTGTGCGTTGCTGAAAATCAGCTGCAGGCAATGTCAAATTCAGTGGTGGTGGAAACCAGGAAGTGAACAAAGTTGAAGCTGCCTGAATCACTAAGCATGCAAGGCTTTTTTTTTGTGGGAATGAGGGGGAAGGGAATGGAAAGGGGAAAATGTCTAATTTATTCAGTTTCCTTTCACAATGAAATGCTTATTCATGGCTGCAAATATATATACTAAAATAATCTGTTTTGACTACACCTTAACCTTTTTAATCATTTATATTCATCATCCTACTAAATTATCTTTTTATTGAAAAAAATTCAGTGCCGTTCCTCTTGTTAATTTTCTCACTTCCTCTCCAAAAAGCACTGAATCCTGACTAAAACACAAACTGACAAGTGCCAGTCACCTTCTAATATCTTGGCCAGGGTGGCATTATTCATGCTTCAATGATACTGAGTCATGAATGAGTTGACAACAGTTCAGTTGCAGAAGGTAGCACACTGTATCTCAAACCTATTCTCACCTGACAATAACTTGCAATTTCAGAAAGAGGGGTGGCAGAGGGTGACAGTGTTATGGACAGCAATCAGAAGGGCAATTTTGGATAAACTTCCTCCACCAACCCAAGACTAAGATCCTCTTCAGTGCCCCAAGGACGAGATTAGCCAACTCAGCAAAACCAGGGATACAGCCTGGGACGTTTCTGGTCAATTGGCTCAACTACTCACCAAGTCAACAAGTAATTTTTTTTTTTTTTTTAAATGCAAGTTTCCCCCAACTCTACTCCATCCCCTTGTTAATTTTTTTCCTGCTTTTTTCAGCCTATGAAAGAGTTAACTGCTTGCTGGGGGACATTACCATGGACATCAAAGACTCCTCAGAACTCACCCAAATAGGCACTCTATGTGCGAGTTCTGTAAGCTATTCAACTGTGGGAGAATCACAATGAAGCCCAAACCTATCCTCAGCTGATGCCCACACACACTTCCAACAAAGGGCATCAGGCAATGATCATAAGCACAAATTTTGGTTGACTTTTTCCATTCCAACCTACTCTGGAAGCTGAAGACAATGTGGCAACTCCATCACCGCCCCAGTTGAGATCACCTCAAGTCAGCCATACACTGTCTTAACTGGTTGTGCCATGAAAGCTGTGCTCCACAATTTTTCAAATCCTACTTTTCCCTACACTTACACAAGTATGGATACCAAGATTAGCGAACTCAGCACTGACTGGGAACTGAACCCTTCTATCATAAGGGGTCCAGATAGGCGTTTCTGTAGCTGCAAAGATGACTCCGGGATGGTATGTTGCCTCCCTGGTGTGAGGGTCAAGGATGTCACTGACCGGCTGTAGGACATTCTAAAGGGAGAGGGTGAACAGTCAGAGGCCGTGGTACACTTTGGTACCAATGACATAGGTAGAAAGAGGGATGAGGTCCTGCAATAAGAATTTAGGGAGCTAAGTAGCAGATTAAAAAGCAGGACCTCAAAGGTTGTAATCTCTGGATTGCTCCCGGTGCCACGTGCAAGCGAGTATAGGAATAGGAGGATAGAGCAGATGAATGCATGGCTAAGCAGATGGTGCAGGCGGGAGGGCTTTAGTTTCCTGGATCACTGGGACTATTTATGGCAAAGGTGGGACCTGTAGAAGTTGGACGGGTTGCACCTGAACTGGAACGGGACCAACATCCTTGCTTGGAGGTTTGCTAGTGCTATTGGGGGGGGGGAGGTTGAAACTAATTTGGCAGGGGGTTGGGATACAGAGTGGAGGTACAGTAAGGGTGATGCACAGTCAAATATAGAAGAGAAACAGAGAGTCAGTCTGGAAAGCACAGCAAATATAGACCTGTTAACGCACAAGTGGAAAATGCAAGGCCGGATTGCATTTATTTTAATGCAAGGAGTCTTACTGGTAGGGCAGATGAATTGATGGCATTGATTAACACATGGGATTATGATTTAATTGCTATTACAGAGATATGGTTGAAGGAGGGACAGGACTGGCAGCTCAATATTCCAGGGTATAGAATCTTCAGGCGTGACAGGGGAGGGGATAAAAGAGGAGGTGGTATTGCACTGTTGATCAAGGAGTCAATTACTGCAGTAAGGAGGGATGATATCTTAGAAGGCTCCTCAAATGAGGCCGTATGGATAGAACTTAAAAACAAAAAGGGGGAAATCACTTGGCTGGGAGTGTACTACAGGCCTCCAAACAGTCAGGGAGAGATACAGGAGCTGATATGTAAGCAAATCTCAGAAAGGTGTAAAAATAATAGGGGAATAATAGAAGGGGATTTCAACTTCCCCAATATTAACTGGGATCGTCTTAGTGCAAAAGGCTTAAAGGGGGTGGGATTCTTAAAGTGCATACAGGAGAGCTTTTTGAGCCAGTATGTAGAAAGTCCTACAAGAGAAGGGGCAGTACTGGACCTAATCCTAGGTCATGAAGCTGGACAAGCGGTAGAAGTGTCAGTGGGGGACATTTCGGAGATAGTGACCATAACTCTAAGATTTAAGGTAGTTATGGAAAAGGACAAAGATGGACCGGAAATAAAAAGCACTGAAATGGGGGAAGGCCAATTTCAATATGATAAAACAAGATCTGGCCAAAGTGGACTGGGAGCAGCTCCTTGTAGGAAAGTCGACAGGAAATAGTGAGAGTTCAGACCCAACGTGTACCCATTAAGGTGACTAACAAGTACAGGGAACCCTGGATGTCAAGGGATATAGAGGATTGGATCAGGAAAAAAGAGGTGGCTTATGGCAGATTCGGAGCACTGAAAACAGCAGAGGCACGAGAGAAGTATAGAAAGTGTGGGGGGGGGGGGGGGGGGGGTACTTCAAAAAGGCATTAAGAGAGCAAACAGGGGACATGAAAAAACGCTAGCAGGCAAGATAAAGGAAATCATAAGGCATTTCATAAGTATATTAAGGGCAAGAGGATAAGCAAGGAAAGAGTAGGGCCCATTAGGGACCAAAGTGGCAATCTATGTGTGGAGCTGGAGGACATAGGTGAGGTTTTAAATGATTACTTTTCATCTGTGTTCACGATGGAGAAGGACAATGTAGGTGTAGAGATCAGGGAGGGGGATTGTGATACACTGGAGCATATTAGTATTGAAAGGGAGGAAGTATTAGCTGTTTTAGCGGGCTTAAAAATGGATAAATCCTCAGGCCCAGATGAGGCAAGGGAGGAGATAGCCGGGGCTCTGACAAGTTTTCAAATCCTCTCTGGCCACAGGAGAGATACCAGTAGACTGGAGGACAGTGAATGTGGTACCATTATTTAAGAAGGGTAGCAAGGATAAACCTGGTAATTACAGGCCGGTGAGTCTAACATCAGTGGTAGGGAAACTATTGGAAAGATTTCTGAGGGACAGGATTAATCTCCACTTGGAGAGGCAGGGATTAATCAGGGAGAGTCAGCATGGCTTTGTCAGGGGGAGATCGTGTCTAACTAACTTGATTGAATTTTTCGAGGTGGTGACCAGATATGTAGATAAGGGTAAAGCAGTTGATGTAGTCTACATCGACTTCAGTAAGGCTTTTGATAAGGTCCCGCATGGGAGATTGGTTAAGAAGGTAAGAGCCCATGGGATCCAGGGCAATTTGGCAAATTGGATTCAAAATTGGCTTAGTGGCAGGAGGCAGAGGGTGATGGTCGAGGGTTGTTTCTGCGAGTGGAAGCCTGTGACCAGTGGTGTACCACAGGGATCAGTGCTGGGACCCTTGCAGTTTGTAGTGTACATCAATGATTTAGACGTGAATATAGGAGGTATGATCAGTAAGTTCGCAGATGACACGAAAATTGGTGGTGTCGTAAATACTGAGGAGAAAAGTCTTAGATTACAGGACGATATAGATGGGCTGGTAAAATGGGCGGAGCAGTGGCGAATGGAATTTAATCCTGAGAAGTGTGAGGTGATGCAATTTGGGAGGACAAACAAGGCAAGGAAATATACAATGGATGGTAGGATCCTCGGAAGTGCAGAAGGTCAGAGGGATCTTGGTGTACTTGTCCATAGATCACTGAAGGCAGCAGCACAGGTAGATAAGGTGGTTAGGAAGGCATATGGGATACTTGCCTTTATTAGCTGAGGCACAGAATATAAAAGAGCAGTGACGTTATGATGGAGCTGTACAAAATGCTAGTTAGGCCACAGCTGGAGTACTGTGTACAGTTCTGGTCACCACACTATAGGAAGGATGTGACTGCAATGGAGAGGGTGCAGAGGAGATTCACCAGGATGTTGCCTGCGCTGGAGCATTTCAGCTACGAAGAGAGACTGAAAAGGCTAGGATTGCTTTCCTTAGAGCAGATAAGGCTGAGGGGGGACATGATTGAGGTATACAAAATTATGAGGAGCATTGATAGATTAGATAGGAAGCAACTTTTTCCCTTAGCGGAGGGGTCAATAACCAGGAGGCATAGATTTAAGGGAAGGGGCAGGAACTTTAATTTTTTTCACCCATCGGGTGATTGGAATCTGGAACGTGCTGCCTGAAGAGGTGGTAGAGGCAGGAACCATCAAAATTAAAGAAGTATTTAGATGAGCACTTGAAACGCCATAGCATACAAGGCTATGGGTCAAGTGCTGAAAAATGGGATTAGAATAGGTAGGTGCTTGTTGGCCGGCACAGACACGATGGGCCGAAGGGCCTGTTTCTGTGCTGTATGACTCTATGAACCAAAGACCTGTATAGTTCAATACCACACTGGGTAGTACAATTACCCAGATAAGCTATACTATTAATCTTGACTAATGTCACACAATGCCCAAATAATAGCTAATTTATCAATAGCAATTCAGAATTTTGTGATTATAGTACCTTTGGATAATAAATTCTTTTGCAGGGTCAGAAAGATTTCCATGCACTATCCACTCATCCACAATTTCTAGATATGGCCTTACAGTTTCTACCCATAAAGAAAAGAGAAGTGATACCTGCAGAGAGAGAGAGCGAGACAGAGTTACAGATAATTAAAACTCAAGTTAAGTTAGCCTCATAATTAACTCTCTTAGCCCTATTTCTATCAAAATGGGAATCAACTTTCCTCTCCAAAATCTTTTTTCCTCTGAGCCACTTGGAAAAGTTTCAAAACTCACGATGTGAGGAATTTTATCATTGAATGTCAACATTTAATATCACCAGCTTCTCTATTGCTTCTGCCTAAACAATAAGGCACCCGGTCAAAGACCTCTGGCCATTAAATCCTTTTAACTGCCTGAGTGACCAGAGCGAACTCAAACTCAGATTTAACTTTGCTAATTTTAGGGTCATGTATCTTGCTACTGCTTGCCAATGCCTCAGTTGAAACTGAAATGCACAGATGTGAAACTGCATCAATCTCTCAGATGCTCTGACACAAAAATGCATTGTTACCAGATCACTCTGGAGCATGCAATTTCATTGTTAACGTATCTCAATTGTAGTAAATAGCTTTTCATTTTCTTTTGTGAAAACAACCAAATGTTATTGAGTTATCTTAACAACTTGCATTTATATTGCGCCTTTAACATAGTAAAATGTTCCAAAGTTCTTCACAGTAGCATAATCAGACATAATTTGACACAGAGCGACTTAAGATGATATTAGGACATGTGACCAAAAACTTGGTCTTGGTTTTAAAGGAAGAGAGAGAGGTGCAGAGGCAGACAGGTATGGAGGGAATTTCAGAGCTTAGGGTGTAGAAAGCTGAAGGCACAGCCCCCTCTTGGAGGGGCAAAAGAAATTAGGGATGTACAAGAGGCCAGAATCGGAGGAACGCAGGGCTGGAGGATTTTACAGATATAGGAAATGGATAAGGCCAGGGAGAGATTTGAAAACAAGGACAAAAGTTTTAAATTTGGCACACAGCCAACTCATAGCCCACAGCACTATATCATCTGTGCAATCATCTCTTAAATAATATTTTGTATAACATAAGAAATAGGAGCAGGAGTAGGCGATTCAGCCCATCAAGCCTGTTCCACCATTCAAGCAGATCATGGCTGATCTGACTGTGGCCTTAACTCCCATTGTTAACTTCAATGCTATTTTACTGCAACCTCACTACATTTCAGACAGACATTCCCCAAGATAAATGAAATGCCACTCAAATTAACAAAAAAAATGTTCCCTGATGCCAGTGTTATACTAAGGCATATCTATCAAATGCGAGAGCAGGTAGAAAAAAGTAGTGAAGTGATTGGTATATGGAATTAGTTATTTCTGATGGCTAGCATATGAACTCTTTTGGAAATGCAACTCTGTGGACGAGGACAGGACAGAATTCAGACAAAAGTCAGATAACCTGCTGTCTAAGCTCACAATCAATGTGTTCCCAGTCCCACACACTGAATTTTGCTTCTTAGCATTGAGGTGATAAAAGATGTACTCACCGTCTGCTCAGCAGCCTCTCCTACAGTGTCATATTCAATAATAGCCTTATATAGAGTATTGAGCAGATGGGAAGCTCTGATTACATTTGGAGTATCAGGTGGAACCTCTGCTATTCCTGTACTAAATACTCTGTGAAGTATCTTAAGTTGAGACAATCGAGGAGCCAGTTTGTCAAGTACCGCTGCTAGGGTCACCGTCTCATCTTAAAAAGAAAAAATAAGTACAGGCTCTGAGCAACAGAACTGTAAGCAAGTAGTTATGAAGTTAGTGACCCAAACTGTACAAAGCCGGGGTTAAGTCTTACATGCAGGGTTTTCAATGACACTTTAATCAATCCCATGAATAAAATGTAGAAATCATGACAAATTATTTTAATGCTTAACACTAAGTGATGCATGGTATTTGCACAGGACACATAGCACTTAAAGGCCCGTTTGAATGCCAGAAAGCATCATTACGCACAGCCCACCCAACTTCATCTAAAACTAACAGGCCACTGAGCACCACTGACTGACCCTGTGGAAATTCTCAATAGTAAAACAGTAGTTTAGCCAGCTCACTTAAGCAGGCCACTTATACAAATGCCACAGGAGTCTGAGCATTCAACCTCAAAAAGGGAAATAATGGAGAGAATATAAATTTTTAAACAATGACTAATATTTAAAGAATGTTTCTCTATTGTCCACCTCCTTATTAGCCAGACTGCCAGAGATGCGGAGTCCCATAACAGCAGCTGTCCAGCAACCATCCTTATTCATTCTCACAACAACTATTTTAGAGCACAAGCAGCACTCCTGAGTACAGGCTGCAATCACTATTGGAACTAACAAAAAAATTATTTAGATTTCAGATCATAGAAGATAGATTGAACCAGAGCTTCAGAAATAATAAAATCAGTCAATAATCTCACTGGCAGAGCTATTGATTTTCTAGCACTGTTCTATATTTGAATATAGGTACCAGGGATATTCCAAGACAGTGTGCCAGATGGAATACCATGGAAATGTCAGTGCATTCCACGTGTGCAGGAAGGAAAAAAATTGGTTCCCATCTTTTCATTAGCTGCATCTGAAGCAGCAGCAACAGTAACGGAGTCATCAGAATACCAGTGCCAAAGCTTCAGACTAGCTTTCTTACTTGTAGAACTGCACGTTGTGAAAATCTCATTCTCTGGTGTTACAGCCATGTTGTGCAACATGGATGATTCCCACGATTCAACTCCCCACCTGACTGCAGCAAGTGTATTTTTATTAGAGTTTATCCCCTTGGTGTTTTATTTTTCAAACAGACAGTGATTGTTTGTTTTTTAAAAACCTACAAGAAAACCTATTGTTTATTGATCAATACGCCTTATCCTGAAATTGTCGCAACCGCATCCACTCATGCATTGGGTACGCATGCACGCACACACAAAAAAAAAAGAGGATTTCCCGTGGGGGGAAATCGAGTTCTTGATAGGTGCAGGCCTGAGATGACGGTAGATTCCTCTCCTGTTTGAAGGTTCAGTTGAAGACGGTGGGTCACTTCTAGTTCTCACTGCTGTATAATGTAGATGTAGGATTCTGCAGCAGGGCACGTGCTTTCTGGCTTGGCTGGAACACAAGCTTTAGGATGTTGCTTCTCTCTCTCTGTCTGGCTGTCTTTTTTATTAAAAAAGGTAAAACTGTGTCACCTCTCACTGCCTGGTAGGAGATGTTGTCATCTCTTTGCCATAGTGATCGCACAATGGCCCAGTACATGGCTACTCCACACCTTCTTTGTTTCAGAAGAAGACATTAAATTCAGGAATGTTTTTAGGATGGGGTGCAATTGACACCTTTTAGCTATGACTATTTGTCCTTTGTCTTTGTCAGACAGTTTGAATACACAAAAGGCCAACCCTTTTTGCTTCGGTGGCCATTTTGGACCCTTGTTCACTTTGTTAAAATAAAGGTTCATTTTTTAAAAGACAAAGTCAGTTTTTTATAACTCTTCACTTACAGTGCGCATGACACTGGTCTCTGCAAACTGTACACTGTAGTGTAAGAGCAAACAGTAACCTATTGAAGCATGGTTGATCATGATTACATTAGGGAAATCTGCACTTTCATCTTTATAATTAAGCATAATTTGTCGAAGTCTTTCTCTGCTCCTGCATCAATTTTGAGATATTGACTGTGCAAACGGTCATCTTCTGCTGTCCCTCCAATTCTGAGACCTAATATACTTTAGAAAACGCCCCCATCCACAATCAAGCAGCCTTTTACACAGAAGCTCAGTAGCGAGTGGGTGCAGAATGACAAGGAAAATCATTTGTAAAAAAAATTACAAGCTAAGGAAAGTATTTTAAGAATTTCAACATTTTAAATACCTTTAGTTATCATGCACTTTTCAATACTGACAAGTTCTTCCTTGAAGTTAATAAAGTATTTATACAGGGCCCACACAAAAGACTGGTATGTTCGAAAGGGAGGCTCAGTAAAGTTTCTAGATGTGGATAAGTTTCCAGCTGGGCAATTTTCAGAGCTGTGTCCAATAACCTCATCCATGAACTTCTGTAGTCTAAACACAACCTGCCCGTACGCTGCTATCTGTTCCAATACTGCTCTCAGGCAATTCTACAAAAAAAAAGGAGAAAGGAGTTTAGCTCACTGGAGGAAACACACAACCTCAACTCACCATATTTTCTGGTCACACTTATTTCAATTTACTGATACACCAGCAGCAAACTCAGAACAGGGCCTGTATATTTTGGCACACTTCCATCATGCCCATCTATTCGATTAAAGGAACACTTAAGAAGCTTAAGCTGTTTGAAGAAAAAAGTATTCAAAAGAATCTCAAAATGGAGCATTTACCTCTCACCATAACTAAATACATAGAGGAATAATTAATGTGACTAGTGAAATCCTTTTCATAGTTAAAACATCCTACTAATACAAACATACAAAAAACTACATTGCGTGCCATCTATTAGATGGTGTAACCAGATGCTCCACTTTGGCTACAAGTAATAAGTAGTAATGCTAAATCGTCTCATAGGCACAAAAAGCAGGGGGAAAAAAACTGAGGTTTTAGGAAAAACACTGAAAGATTCCACAAGGTAATCAAGCAATCTCCAAGAGACTACTGCCAACCATGACAGATCGCTAGGCATACGTAACACCCCAGGTTTTTTCCCAAATCCACATGATATTCAAATTAAAATATAGGCAAATAAGAAATGTAAGCACAAGTACCATGAAGTTGTTCAGATTTTGTATATCAGAGTTAACTTTCAACTAATTAAAGATACTCCTAATAAGTGACAATTACGTCTGAATGCATTACCACCAAATAACGGGCTTAGTCCAAAATCTTCAATGAACACAAAATGTAATAGTAACATTTTAAGTCCAAATGGTTTACACAGATTTACCTTCAAAAGCTTTGAGATGCACTAACATAAGGCACTGTAAATACAAATATTACACAAAATTGGATATTTGATAGATCGTACATGCCAATAGTATACATAATACTGCATAGTTTGAATTTGTCTTTCAGCAGAGTGAACTGCCATCTGGTAGTTATGAGTGAAAGAGCAGGACTGAACTGATGAGAAAAATAAAAATATCCTGTTCAATTATTTTTCTAGTAAAGTGTATTTTCCAAAGCAAATTTTATTAGAACTAGAAGGCAGTACCCGATCAGACTTTTTGTCGGGCCGAATCATGGCTGGTTTGTTAACTTATTTCCATAGACAATGTACAATATGATTTGAGGTGGTAATTATTTGCCAATTTTAAAAGTTAGTTCTATTATCACTGATGGAAAGATTATATTTCAAAACAAGGAACCAACTATCAGATCATTTTTAGTCCGTCATTAGACCAGAGTGTATGAAGAACAGTGAGATTACATAATTTTGAAAAAAGATAAACTTGCATTTTTATTGTGCCTTTCATAACCTAGGACTTCCCAAAGTGCTCTACAGTCAATTAAGTACTGTTCAAGTGAAGTCACTGTAGCAATGTAGGAAACATAGCAGCCAATTTGCATGGAGCAAGCTCCCAAAAACAGCAATATGAAAATGACCACATAATCTGTTTTTAAAAAAATGATGTTGATTGATGGATAAATATTGACCAGGACACAGAGGATAATTACCCTGCTCTTCTTCGAAATGCTCCCTACCTGAGAACACAAACTGGGCCTTGATTTAACGTCTCTGAAAGATGGCCACTCTGATAGTGCAGCACTCCCTCAGTACCACATTGGAGTGTCAAGCTAGATTTTTTTGCTCAGGTCTGATTAGATTAGATTAGAGATACAGCACTGAAACAGGCCCTTCGGCCCACCGAGTCTGTGCCGACCATCAATCACCCATTTATACTAATCCTATATTCCTACCAAACATCCCCACCTGTTCCTATATTTTCCTACCACCTACCTATACTAGTGACAATTTATAATGGCCAATTTACCTATCAACCTGCAAGTCTTTTGGCTCGTGGGAGGAAACCGGAGCACCCGGAGAAAACCCACGCAGACACAGGAAGAACTTGCAAACTCCACACAGGCAGTGCCCAGAATCGAACCCGGGTCCCTGGAGCTGTGAGGCTGCAGTGCTAACCACTGCGCCACTGTGCCGCCCTCTGTGTAACGGGACTTGAATCCACAACCTTCTCAGACACGAGTGTACAATTTTATGACTAGCCAATAAGAAGCTGCAGCCTGGAACTGAAACTGGTCAGCTCAAGTCACCTTGTCTAAATTGCAAAGGACAAAATACTTCCCAGATTATTTGATTTCACTTTCCAATCCTTAAATTGCTGTTTATTTCATATTTTCTGTATTTAAAAAAAAAATATTTACAACTTGGACTCATTCAAAGATAACTTCTCAAAACATTCACATGCAGCATGGCAAGATTTGGGGCTTTTTCAATGAAAGGCCCTCTCACTTTTCTTTAAGGAAGTTACGTACCTGGGTCAGGTGAGCCACCATAATGTCAGTTCTTACTGATATCTTTCCATCATGCAATGTATACATAAAAAGCTTATTAACTCCTGACAGCAACCTGCATACAAGAAATTTAACACGTTAAAATTTACAAAACCCATTGGTAGATCAGCCATAATCTTGTTGAATGGCGGAGCAGGTTTGAAGGGCCAAGTGGCCTATTCCTGCTCCTAATTCGTATGTTCGTATTTTGATATATTGTGGCACTGCTCATGGTGAAAAAGTACCAAAAAAAATTAGGATTCTCTAGATTAGGAATGTGAAAATTCACTTGGTTGTAAAAATGTTACTTACTTTTTCTTGTGCCTCTTTATATTTCATTATCCTTTTCTGCCTGTGTGTTGTTTTCCTTTTTCCTTCCCCACCCATTCATAATTTTTGCCTCTTTATTCTTGGATTTTATTTCTGGTGCCTTTCATTCTTGCACTTCAGTTTACTTTGCTTTTGCGTTGTTCCTTTTTCTCCATTCTCTATTGTCACGGAACTGTATTTATTTTCTCCTCGGATTAAAACAGCGTGCCTTAAGACTCTGATTAAAAACAGTGTGCCTTTGAAAAATTACGAGGCACAGTGTGCCAGCTGCACCTGTTCCTAGGCCACAGCAGGAGAGAGGGGTCAAATGGTGTACTGTAACAATTAAACACTGCGGAAAAACCAGCTGAAACCAGTTTTGAGAGACATCAGCGAAGCATGCTTACTGAAGAAAAGAGCTGTCTATTTCTCAGCAAAAATTCTACTAGGAGCTACAGGCCATGTTAATTGCCTAAGGGAAAAAACCCTTTGAAGAGACCATTTGTATTGCTGGAGGTAGCAAAATTCCTTTTCTTTACTTCCAAGCCAGGAAGTCTTTGCTTCAAGATTGAATCTCTCTCGATTGATTGTGTTTGCTGGAATTCGCAGTAAAGTTTCAACTGAGACTGTCGGTTTTAAAATACAAGTGGATCCATTGTTATATTCCTTGTTTAAAGGACTGCTTTACTTCTGCTGCAGCCGAATGCCGATCTACTAAGAGATTGTTTCATCAAATCCGCTTGGAGACTTCGAGTGGCATCTCATTATTTTTACACTAGGAAACCTCACCCATCAGCAACGTAACCCACAAAGACTCATAACCCAGTTATTTATTTATTAAGGAACAGATCATTTTTAAAACATCATTCTTTTTAAAACCGATTAACTGTTAGTTTGTGAGTGTGTGTGTGAGAATGGGGGAGTTAGGTTAAAAATAAGTTATAAGGTCTTTAGACATAGGTTTATCTTAATAACGTTTAAGATTTAGTTTTTAATAACTAGTTAATTTGTTGTCTAAAGATACTTGGTTTGATCTGTTCTATTCTGGGGGGTATTTATAAAATCCTCCCAAAGAATTAACTGCTTGGTACTTACCACAATGTTTCTCGTATCACCTGGGTTTCTGTAACAAGCGTTCGCTCATCTGAATAATATAGTGGATCAGTATTGTACAAGTGCTGCTCCCTAGACAGTAAAGTTATGAAATTACAATCAAATAGGAAACCTACTATTCTCTAAAAACCAAACTAAGCTGTATAATAACCCATTTCATATAATAAAATGTTATTTCCTTTGTTAAATACAGTCACTCCCTTCCTGTGCTGTTGACTTGAGCTAGAATACAGTTCTATGGGTGCCAGCAGGTTCATGGTTAGTCAGTCAGTCAAACTGACCATTCTTCACATATTAGCCTGGAGTGCAAGTCTCAC
The DNA here is from genome assembly GCF_036365525.1 of Heterodontus francisci. Lineage (NCBI taxonomy): Eukaryota > Metazoa > Chordata > Chondrichthyes > Heterodontiformes > Heterodontidae > Heterodontus > Heterodontus francisci. Next base: position 20,334,283 of record NC_090376.1, on the reverse strand, counting down.
AGACTATTCAACTGTGCACAGACGTACAATTAGCCTGATGTTGTCCTCACATGCACGTTCCTGCAGCAGCAGGAATTCTGGCTAAATTTTCCCCTGCCTAACCTAACGGGTGCAGAGGTCATTTGTAGCAGCTTTGTTAGCACTGAGGGCAATTAACTCAAACAGATGTGATTTTGAATCCAAGACTTTCTGATCAAGAAGGCTAAAGGTTACATCAGCCTGCATATTTCCCAACTTGGAGCTTAAGGGTTTTCTTCCAAACTACAGGCTGACAGGGCAGATAAATGCCCTCCAGCTCTTTGAAAAGTTTATTCTGAAGCCAGCCAATGGGAAGCACACAAGAATGACCAAAATTACAGTCACTCAGATGTTCCCACACCATGGGCAGGATTTTGTGCAGGGGGCGGGGCTACCGACACCAGGCCAAAAAGTCGGAGGGAACCCCACCCCTGCCTTTTTGCAGACCCCTCCGGAGTGATCCTCTGGTCTTTTAGGGTCAACATTTAGGGAGGCGGCAACCCCACCTTTTAAAGACTTCATCGGGATTGGGAATCCCACCTCCAAGAGCTGCTGGCCAATCAGAGGGCTAGCAGGTCAGCAGCATCGGCAGCGCCAGCAGGAGCAGTGGCCACTGCCAGTACTGCAGAGGCTTCGGACCCGGGTCTGGCGCTAGAACCACGAAGGAGGTAGGTGAGGCGGGGTCAGTCCGGAAGGCCCCGGCAAGAGGGATGGGGAGCTGGGTGTTCAGCCAAGGCGCCTCGTTTCCCAAGGTGTCCTTCCCGCCCGGCAGAGGGCGCCCCCCGCCCCCTGGTCACCATCGTTGGCCTATCCCACCCCTGGGAAAATGGGAACCAGGATTCCCGGCGTTGGTTCCTTGGTGGGCGATTCTTCCCCAATTCTCCGGCGGCCCCCACCCCAGCCCGCCAACAAAACCCACCGTCGAGATAGGAACAAAATCCAGCTCCCTGTGTAGTGCCTCCCAGCTCATTGTGCTTTCTCACAGCAAAACCATGGCTGATGGAATTTAAATTCAATTAACTAATAAAAATCTAGAATTGAAAGCTAGTCTCAGGCGTCGGCTGTCCCTCAATTAGAGGACGACGTCTAATCAAGGTCGCAAGTTTCTGCCACGGGTCTTCAAGTGATTGAACAGACCGATTCTTGACCCACAGATCTTTGGGCACATGAGGCAGGATGTCCCACAAGGTAGTGGGATCCGGAATGCAGGATTTACTTCTTTTAATTTCCTTCACTGTCGCCACTCTGCCTCACCACTAAGGCTTTTAGACTCAAAGCATGATGTAGCTTGTTGGACAAGTTGTTGCCATTTTGAACGATTGGTAGCAAGTTCCTTCCAGTCATCAGTGTCAATGTTTCAGAGTGTCTTTGAAGCATTTTCTTTGTCCTCTCCTGGAATGTTGGCCATTTGAGAGTTGAGTAAACAGGACCTGGCGGGGCAAGGCGGTTTTTGGCCATCCGGCACAATGTCCAGTCCATCGAAGTTGGTTTTGCAAGAATACTTGTGGACCTGGCTTCAAAAAGGACACAAGCATTTGTTCAACGGTCCTCCCATTGAATGCAGAGAATGTGGCAGAGGCATTGCTGATGGAATTTCTCGAGCACTCTTTTGCATCGCTGATACACCGTCCAGGTCTCACTGCAGTATTGAAGTATGGTGACAACAACAGCTCTGTACACTAGGACTTTTGTTGACATGCACAGGTCTTTGTTGTCAGACACTCGCTGCCATAGTTTGTAGAAGGCTGAGCTGGCGCAGCTGATCCGGTGTTGGATGTCCTCCTCAATGGTGCCCTTTTGAGAGAGTTGGCTGCCAAGGTATGGGAAGTGCTCAATATATTGCAAAGCCTTTCCTTCAATATATATGGGAGGTGGAATATTTAGCTGAGCAGGTGTGAGTTGATACACGAGTTTTGTTTTGGCAACATGCAAGGACAGGCCGAGTCTCTTCTATGCAGAATTGAAGAGATCGAGAGTGGCTTGCAAATTTCGTGCAGAATGGACAACACTGCAATCATCCACAAACTGTAGATCGCGTATGCCAAAGGTGGTCAGTTTAGTTTTGGCACATAGGCGACTGAGGTTAAAGAGTTTTCCATCTAGGGGATATTTAATACACCAGAGGGCAGCTGATCTTTCATGAGGTGAACAGCCACTGTCAGGCAGATTGTAAATAGCATGGTGGCCATCACACAGCCTTGCATGACCCCGGTCCGGATTTTGAAGGTGTCTGTTTTAGATCTCCCACTCAAGACAGCTGCAGTCATATCATTATGGAGCAATTAAGTCTCAGTAATGGTGCCATGAAACTATAGTCGATTGTCGTAAAAACCCATCTGGTTCACTAATATCCTTTAGGGAAGGAAACCTGGTACCATTACCTGGTCTGTCCTACATGTGATTCCAGACCCACAGCAATGTGGTTGATTCTGAACCGCCCTCTGAAATGGCCGAGCAAGCCACAGTTGTCAAGGGCAATTCGGGATGGACAACAAATGCTAGCCTTGCCAGTGACACCCACATCTCATGAAAGAAAAAAAAATCTGAAAGTAAGAACTTAATTGTGAACTAAAATCCACAGCCCACAGTTTATGGGATGGCACTCCAGTAGAGCAAAACATCATCCAATTCAATGTGATAGTCTTAATAAAGGATCTTATCACGTCAGAGGGTGTGAACTACTCAATAAATTTATTACCCCCATGCGTCGCTCTCAGCTACAAGTCAGTATTCTTTTACTATGTAGTAGATTGCTCAGGAATTTGCTGAGTGACAGATTATTAAATAACATTGACAACTGTTTTCTTACCAGACAGCAGCTAAATTGGAATGCAGGTGAAAGCTGTGACTAAATTTGGCTGCTTTGTTTGTCCAGTACTGGGTGACCACATGCTGCTCCAGCCACAAACGTGCTTCTGGTTCACCAACTAAATCAAAAAGGAAGACAATAACGGACACACCTTTTAGCCAATACTTTCTGATTTCAAATATTCTAGCTATAATAATTCTGTAGAACAGCATAAATTCCAGTATTTTGTAATCTCATGTAAAAAGACCCTTTCTTCAACCATTTTGTATATCTGTCCCCTCCAATTTGTTTTGGGTCTCCCAAGCAAATGATACACAAATTAAATCAGGATGGTCATCAGGCAACTTCCATGCTGTAAACCATTATTTAGATGCATGCACAAGACCAACCTAGATTTGACTCTAAAATCTGCTGTTAACATTTTTGCACAAACATCCCAAGTGCCCATATGTATTTGCAGCCATATACACAGCAAAGATTATTATACATATATAATATTCCTTTGCTAAATTAAGGTTTTAAAACTGACTAAAGACAAACTTCCTTCAGGGACAAAATTGTCAAGTTCCTGTAGAGTCCAGGAAAATAGGAAAGTTGGGCCAGAAAAGCCACCTCTCAAAACTTAATTAAAATAGCTTCTAACATAGGAGGAGTAGGTCATTCAGCCCATCTACTTGCTCCGCCATTCAATACGATCATGGCTGATCATCCACTTCAAAGCCTTTTTCCCACATTATCCCCATATCCCTTTATGTCATTGGTATTTAGAAATCTGTCAATTTCTACTTTAAACATACTCAACAACTGAGCTTCCACAGCCCTCTGCGGTACAGAATTCCTAATATTCACAACCATCTGAGTAAAGAATTTTCTCCTCATTTCTGTCCTAAGCGGCTCCCCCTTATTTTGAAATTGTGTCCCCTGGTTCTAGACTCCCTAACCAGGGGAAACATCTTAGCTGTCTATCCCTTTAAGTATTTAGTAGGTTTCAATGAGATCACCTCTCATTCTTCGAACCTCTAGAGAATACAGGCCCAGTTTCCCCAATCTCTCTTCATAGGACAGTCCCGCCATCCCGGGAACAAGTCTGGTGAACCTTTGTTGCACTCCCTCTATGGCAATAATATCCTTCCTAAGGTAAGGGAAGAAAACTGCATGCAGTACTCGAAGTGCGGTCCAACCAAGGTTCTAAACAATTGAAGCAAGATTTCGCTACTGCTGTACTTAAATCCTCCTGTGATAAAGACTAACATACCATTAGCCTTTTTAATTGCTTGCTGCACCTGCATGTTAGCTTTCAGTGACTTACTGACGAGGACACCCAGGTCCCTTTGTACATCGACACTTTCTAATCTCTTAGCATTCAAGAAATACTCTGCACATCTATTCCTCCTACCAAAGTGGATAACCTCACATTTTTCCACATTATATTCCATCTGTCATGTTCTTGCCCACTCACTAAGTCTGTCCAAATCCTGTTTAAGCCGCTTTGCATCTTCCTCACAACACACATTCCCACCTAGTTTTATGCTGTCTGCGAACTTGGAAATATTACATTTGGTCCCCACATCCAAATCATTGATAAATATTGTGAACAACTGGGGCCCCAAGCACTGATCCTTGCAGTACCCCACTAGTCACAGCCTGTCAATGCGAGAATGAACCGTTTATTCCTACTCTCTGTTTTCTGCCTGTTAACCAATCCTTAATCCATGCCAGTATATTACCTCCCATCCCATGTGCTTTAATTTTGCTAACCTGTGGGGGACGTCATCAAAAGCCTTCTGAAAATCCAAGTATACTACGTCCGACTCCCCTTTATCAATTCTGTTCATACCATCCATTATTAACCATTAGTAACCATTACTGAAAGACTAAATGTTCATCCTGCAAGGTCATAAAGGTCCAATATTTCAGTTTATATCTATGTACAAGAGAACCACAGCATATTTCACATCAGTATAAAGTATAGGCTGTGCCTATACTTGAGGAGCACAGCTGAACTACATTTATGATGCATATGGCTTTTTATCCCCACCCAATTTTCCCCTCTTCTCTATTGAATAAATGGATCTCAAGTGTCAGGAGCTCTCTGCTACAAGTAGCCATTTTCCAAGAGCCGAGACAGTGATGGCCAGTAGTTTATATAACCAAGGCGGATTCACAGCCAAGCTTAGTCCTGTCGTTCCCCAGTGCCCACACACTCAATTTCCATCGGTGTTACAGGACAAAAACTAGTGAAAATCATTGCCTATTTTTCCCAATTCTTTAGTGTAGAATGCAGTGCTTGAGTTCAACTAACTTAGCCTAGACTTGAGATGAAACCTAGGACCGTCCTGATCTATATGACATGGTTCCATACCAGGCTGCGCATTTACCTAGTAAGCCACTGGTCAACGTCTACATATCTACATGCACTCAGCCCAACAGGATCAGTACATGGCCTGAAGACTAGACTCTTACAAACATACCTTTCAAAGAGACATTTGGTGCTGCTTTCTTGATTTGTGCTTGTTCTTCCGGTGGGGTTTTGTCAACCTGAATACCAGAATCCTCTCTGCTCAGAGACTCTTGGAGCTCCTCTTCACTTTCTTCTTCAGACCATTCCTAAATAATAATATATATTGATAGTATGTCCTTAGCATAGAAATCATCTCGAAGTGCCATGTTGAGAGGTGGAGTGGTGGGTTTGGGGGGGGGGGGGGGGGAGGAGGGGGAGCGGTCAGGGTCGGGGGAGAAACAGCAATAAAGTGAAGAACAAAATTGAATGTCAAATGGCAGTGGATATGGCCAAAAGTTTGTTTGAAAAGATGGATTTTATAAAGGCAGCTCACCACCACCTTCTCAAGAGCAATTAGGGATGGACAATAAATGCTGGCCTAGACAGCGACGCCCACATCCCATGAATGAATTTTAAAAATCCAAAATTGGAGAGAGAAGTAACTAAAAGGAGGGGTTTAGGAAGGGCATTCCACAGAGTAGAGCTCAGATAGCTCAAGGCTCTGCCACTAATGGTGGGGTAAACGAAAGGGGGCAAATGCATTAAAGGTCAGAGTCAGTAGGTCAAAGGAATGGAAATACATCGATGTGGAAAGGTACAGACATGGGATGGAGCAAGGGCATGAAGAGATTTAAAGATGAAGCGGAGTATTTAAAATCCAATGCGTCAGGGACAAGGAGCTGGTGTAGCTCAACAAGGAGAGGTGACAGGCAAGCAAGCAGTGCAGGACGGAATCCAACCAGGTTTGGACAGGTTGGAATTGTGAAATGGTGGCGGATGGGAGACCATCAATGTGAATGGTAGAGAAAAAGTCTAGAAGTAATATTAGCATAAAGGTTTTAGCAGCTTTAGGGTTTGCATAGAAATAAAGGTGAGTGATGCTGCAGAGGTGGAAGTGGTTTTAATGAAGGATGGAATGTGGTGTTCCAAGCTAAGCTTTGGGTTGCATAACACATCAGCATATATGAAGTAGAACAAAAGAGAGGGGAATATGTAATACTTGAGCAATAAAGCATCTACTAGAAAAAAAAACAGAATTGTAATGCCAATCCTTGGACTTCTTGAAGGGAGCAAGATTGAAAACAGGAGAAAAACTATTTTCCCTGAGACGCATGATAAATGTATGTACCCCCAATCGAAGCAACTAAAGCAAAAGAGCAAATTGCAAACACTTAAAGGCCACATTATCTTTCTAAATGCTTATGTAGCCAGAGCAACCAGGTTTCTTTAATAAACAAAATTATCAGTTTATTATAAAACAAGACGTAACCAGTAATGAAGTATAGCATTGACACACGCGTTGAAATATGAAAGTTCCCTGTTATATATATATATATATACGCACACGCACACCCGAAAAATAGAGATTTTTTCTTTAGAGCTCTGTTACAAAAAAAACCAGAAGAATACTTTGACCAAATACTTGCTAATTCTTGAAGAAGAAAAAAAAGAGATGGAAAGATGTGAGTTGCCCCTTTATTTTGGCATCCCAAGTACACATAGATGGCTGTCCCTGGGATCTTCCTATAACAGTTCTTTTCAGGCAATGTTGAAGATCAGTTTGACAGGCCTTTCAGGAGGAATGCAGCACCAATTTCCCTATTGCTTACACTTGCTTTTAAGAGCTTCTCAGAGATGGAAAAGATTGAGCTGGGCTTTTGTCCTTTAAACTCTTTTCAAAACACTGTCCATACCCCAACACTCTGTCCAAAGTGAAACCAAAAACAATATCTCAAGAGTCAAGCCTCCTGACCCCTATAAATCTTGACCTGTCACTTCCCTCTAAACATTGTTCCCAAGTCAAAAGGTCCCCGCTGGGTACTTATCTGAAGACAGGAGACTTCCAGTAAGGGTTGTTTACAAACCAAGTCCAAAAGACCTTCCTATTACCTCTTTTTTAAAAAAAAGTCCAGCATCTATGGAATCCTTTTCAGTTTTAAAAACACAATCCTCAAAATTCAACAAAAAAATTGAAGCACTTTCGTAACATAGTTTAATATAGAATTTGAGAAGACCAAGTATTTCACCAGAGTGTATCAGTACCTTTCTCACCAGTTCATTATAAGTATGGACCATATATACAATTCAAAAAGTAGCAGAAAAATAACCCAAATTTAAGATACAACAAACATTTAAAAATTCAGTGGACAGGGACAGCCAGCAGTGTACAGTATATGGACTGGTTAAATTCCTCAAATTGTACCTTGGTGATTTAACACGAGCTTATATGCTTAAAGAGATGAGGAGGGGAAAATCTACTCTGAAGCACTAGACTGCAAGACTGGTTAAAAATATCCATGTTTCAGGGTAATTTGTTAGACATAAAGGTGGGGCTAAAGTGTGGCGAGTCGAAGAAACTTAGCAGTTGGCAGGAAAAAAGACAGAAGCGCAAGGGGAGAGCCAACTGTGTAACAGCCCCGACAATCAATTTTTTCTGCAGCACCTGTGGAAGAGTCTGTCACTCTAGTATTGGCCTTCATCGCCACTCCAGGCGCTGCTCCACAAACCACTGACCAACTCCAGGTGCTTACCCATTGTCTCCCGGGATAAGGAGGCCAAAGAAGAAGATATGCTTAAAGAGATGAGGAGGGGAAAATCTACTCTGAAGCACTAGACTGCAAGACTGGTTAAAAATATCCATGTTTCAGGGTAATTTGTTAGACATCAAAACAACATTGAGTAGGATGCAAGTTCCAGTCATTAATTCTAGACAGAATTGTGTATCTCAGACCCACTGGATAGGGAAACAGCCAAGAACACGTCCCTCCTCAGAGTAAGTAAGAATCCTGCCAGGTTGCTCACACGTACCTCTTAAAAGACCATGGGAACAGAAGTTGTCTCCCAACTGGCATGGCACAGGAAAATCCAAAATAAAGGGCAAGTAGAGAAAATAATTCCATGCAGGTTACTCACTGGAGTATCTGGATATGGGCCAATATCAATCTCTTCACCTTCCATCAGGTATTTCCCCCAGTCAAAATCATCATGTTGCACTGCAGAAAAACAATATACTTCAGTCAGTGCAGTTGTAACACTAAAATCGCTTCAAAGTTAACAGAGGGTCACCATTCATCTGAATTAAAATTCTTATTCTTGGTTAAATTACTTAATAGCCTTACCTCTCCATTATCTCTGTAATGTTACAGCGCCCCACTCTTACTCATCATCTCTGACTGCACCTCTTGTGCAACCTCCTCCTCTGTCAGCCATGCCTTAAAACACTTAGATCCTACTCTCCATTATTCCCTCCCTCTTTGCGTCCATTAAGACATTCCTTAAAAACCATCCCTTTGGTCAAGCATTCTCTAACTCTGAAGGATTGACTGCCCCTCTACAACCTCCAGTCCACCAACGACCACTGCTCTTCCAGTCTGCCCTCGGTAATTTCCTTCCAAAACTATTTTGCTTCGCTACCCTTGTCTGCCTCCAAAATATTTCTAAAAAGCCATCTCTTTGGCCATGCTTTTAGTCTCTTTTTCTCTCCCTAAATTACTTCACTTCATGTTCAGTATATGCACCTCCCTCTTGAAATGTATTCTGATGAAAGATAGAGAATTGCAAGTTTCTACTGCTGCAATATAATAACGAAGAAAAATTGTGACCATTAAGCAAACTAATTACCTCTCTCCATAATGGATCCTATCAAAACCTAATTATGCAGTTCTGCTTTAATATTATTTCACATTATATAATTGCTATCAGTGTTTATAATGGCAAATTTAATGTGAATTACACTACATTATTGCAGTATACATTTTTCTACTGGCAAGGCTGCAGAAACCCATCTATAAAGGAATGGAAGCTCAAAGGAAATTAAGAAAATAATTAAGAAGGAAACATTTGAAGAAATAAGCCATGAAATGAAGACAAGAAAGAAAGAAAGAAAGAAAGATTAAGGACAACCAGCAGGGAAGCAAACTCTCCCTCAATAATCAACAATCAAAGACCCAGACAAAAAAAATTGTAGTTCTTGAAACTGGGACTAATGGATACCTGCATCCTTTGCCCAAAACAGGAATGCAAGATAAAAAATATTGTACACAGGAAAGAAAGTTATTTAGGTCACAAAGGTACAATGCATGTTTTTCAGTACTTTCAGGTATAATAAATCAACTTTAGAATTCACCTTCAAAATACAATTTAAAAGTGATGAAGGTAGAATATTTCTGCTGCACTTTTTAATGTTTTTGTTGTAAATGAAGTCTTTATTATATTTTTACAATCAACATTGCTCCACCCCAATGACCTACCAATGTCACTGGCATTCAACAGGGTTTATATAATAGAAATAAGGCTGCTTTGTAATAGCAGAGAAACAAAGAGAGCTGAAGCTGAACTTCTTCAGGCTTACATCATCACTGCAATGTTATATAACAGGCACATTTAGGCGTCAAGCAAATCATCCTTAACTCAGTAGCAGCTGATTGAAGGAGAAGAGCTTTTATTTCTATCAGAGCATGGCAGGTGTAATCTGGACACTTAAATGAATTGGAGGGGGTTCAGAAACATAGGGCAAAATAGTTCAGGGCACACTGTGCAATTTTCAGTTTTCCTCTTGACTTTCAGGGCAAGTGCACCGATTTCTATCTGTGGTATTTCCTTCAGGTAAAACAGAAAGCAAAATACTCCAAAGTGCGGATATCTGAAGCAAAAGCAGAAAATACTGGAAACACTTAGCAGGTCAGGGAGTATGTGCAGATGGAGGAACATAAGTTAACTTTTCAGATCTTACAAACACCCTACTACTAACGAAGGGTTAGAAGACTTTAACCATCAAATTTTATTCCTTCTTCCAATTTCTTCCGAATTTCACAATTTAAAAAAAAAAGTGAAATAAAAATTAACAAAAGTTCAGATTGTGCATATCCAGCTCAGGCAAAGAACAAAGGGGATATATGAAAAGAAATAGTGGAGGCTCTGATCATCGTTTTCCAATCCTCTCTGGCTACAGAGGGAGGTGCATATACTGAACATGAAGTGAAGTGCCAGAGGACTGAATGACAGCTAACATTGTACCATTGTTTAAAAAGGGAGAAAGGGATAGACCAAGTAATTACAGGACAGTCACCTAACCACAATGGTGGAAAAATTATTGAAAAAAACTCAGAGGGATTGGTTAAATCTTCATTTAGAAAGACACGGATTAAATAAAGACAGCACGGATTTGTTAAGGGAAGGTCGCATCTGACTAACATGATTGAATTTTTTGAGGGGGTAATTGGGAGGGTGGATGAGGATAGTCTATATGGATTCTAGCAAGGCTTTTTATAAGATCCCACATGGCAGACTGGTCATGTTAGTAAAAGCACATGTGATACAAGGCAAAGTGGCAAGTTGGATCCAAAATTGACTCAGAGGCAGGAAGAAAAAGGCAATAGTAGATGAGTGTTTTTGTGATCGTAAGTCTGTTTCCAGTGATGTTCCACAGGGCTCAGTACTAGTTCCCTTGCTTTTTGTGGTATATATCAATAATTTGGACTTGAATGTAGGGAGTATGAAGTTTGCAGACGATACAACAATTAGTCGTATGGTTGATAATGAGAAGAAAGCTGTAGGCTGGTGGAAGATATCAATGGACTAGTCAGGTGGGCGGAACAGTGGCAAATAGAGTTCAATCCAGAGAGATGTGAGGTGATGCATTTGGCGAAGGCAAGGTAATGCACAATAAATGGTAGGATACTGAGATGAGTATAGGAATAGAGGGACCTTGGAGTGCGTGCCCACAGATCCCTGAAGGTAGAAAAGCTGGTCAAGGTGACATATGGGATACTTTCTTTTATTAGCCGAGGCATAGAACATAAGAGTTGGGATGTTATGCCGGAACTAGTTAGGTCACAGCTAGAGTACTGCATGCAGTTCTGGTTACCACACTATACGAAAAATGCAATTGCACTAGAGAAGTTACAGAGGAAATTTACAATGATGTTGATTGGACTGGAGAATTTTAGTTATGGAGAAAGATTGGATGGGCTAGGCCAATTTTCTTTGGAACAGAAGAGTGACAGGAGACATAATTGAGTGTATAAAATTATTAGAGGTCACATAGACTGGCTAGGAAGGCCCTATTCCCCTTGGTTGAGGGATCCATAACCATGTGACATATATAGGGTAAAAAGTAGGAGGTTCAAAGGGGATTCAAGGGGAACATTTTTCAACCAGAGGGTGGTGGGGATCTGGAACTCACTGCCTGAAGGGGTGGTAAAGGCAGAAACCCTCATAACATTTAAAAAGTACCTGGATATGCATTTGAAGTGTCGTAATCTACAAGAATACAGACCAAGAGCAGGAAAGTGGGATTAGGCTGGATGGCTCATCAGCCGGCATGGACATAATGGGCCGAATGGCCTCCTTCCGTGCTGTAAATTTCTATGATTCTATGATATAATGAACTGACATTTTTGTGTTCTAGAATACAACATTCAACCTGCAGAAAAGGTGCACATTAAATAAAACCTGAGCCCAAGCTTCTTAACGAGATATACAATTGCCACATTACTGAAGGGATTGACATTTGCTAATGTAGCTGTCTGTTAAAGCAAAGCACAAATGAACAAAGGACTAACACAATGACTCACCCTCTTCCTTCTGTCTTGGCTTCTCAGTGTACTGAGAATTGGAAGGTGAATCAGAAAGGGCCAGCAAGAGGGAGAGTATTGCATAGTGTTCCTTGGTCTGCAACAAAAGTTTGGAAGGAAGCCAAGTCAATATTAGCTTTACAGGAAGACCTCACATATGAAAATAAAACTGAGATCAAGACTTGAAATATGCACCGATAAAATGCTTTTAAGTGATGATAAAAACAATGTCGACACTAGGTATAAATTATTCAACTTGAGCAGGTAGAAAAAAAACAATTTCACCCCCAATTCTATGTGCAATTTAAGGAATGCTGAAGCCAACAGTGATACTCCTAAGGAGAACAGCTGACCATCAAATCAAGGGTTTTCTTGTTCTGTAAGACTCTGCTATTCACTTGACTTTCCAATTTTCTCCCCTCTCCTAAAAGGCACTGACTCCTTCATTGGGTATAATTAACTCAGTGATTGCTGATCAGGTGAAAGTCTCAACAACTAGTGAATGTGTTCATCCAGCGTCATATACACGCACATCCTCTATGGTCTACTTTATAGCAATCAGAAATAAGAATCTGGCACATTATCCATTCCAGAGTCACTATGATCCCTTCCCTGTCCCACTGCTAACGTAGCGGAGACAAACAAACACAGCACAAACGATATTCAACCCGGAACCTTCTTTGTATTGAGATCAGCAATGTTATAATCCCTTCCTTAGATGAGTCCAAATGGATAAAATAATTTATTGCCAAAAACCCATTATCTGAAGTCTTGTTTAGGAATTCATTAAGCAAAGTCAATGTGAAAGTGACCTCTTGGTTTCCTTCACAGTCTCAAGCAAAGGTAAAGTTCTAACCTGCTTTTAACAATAAAAAATATCTGGAACTGTGCAACTTCAGCAAACACCAGACCAGAAGCTGGAGTGAGTTGTCCATCTTTTCTTTGATTTAACCAAGTCTGCAGTTATTGACCTAAGTAATGCTCAATTACAAAATGTAGTAACTTAGTGAAGAATTTAAACAAGTTATGGTTAGATTGCAATTTTGTTAGCTTATAAAAACACCTCATATCTCAAACATAAAATGCCTCTCTGAATGCAACTTTCTAAGGATTAGCAGAAGAGGTAAGAAGCCCTTCTACATAATTTACATTTTCGGAGCTCCTCAAGACGATGGATGTCAGTTCTGGGTAATAGAATATTTTCTCTTTGCTGCAATACAGTGTGCTGACTGACTGCAACACAAAATTAAAAGCACTTCTTGCTGAATCTTCCTCACATTGTAAAATCAGGGATAACTGCCCTCCCACTGGCTCAGCAAGTTTATCCAGAGTTATAAGCATCACAGCCAAAGAACGCAGTGTTTCACGGCTGCACTGTGATTTAGACGATTGCCAGGGACACTACAATTGGCCTTAGTGCATGTAGGTGAGGGAAGAAAGAAGAAAACAACACTTCTGACCGCTATCCAGCAGATCCTGCTGGAAATGCATACGCACGGATGTTGAGTGTAGGATAGGACGAAGAACATTTGTAATAATGCCCTACGGCGCAGCAGCATCATGATATATAGTGGTTCACACATAAATAGCTGTTCTGTGAGATCCTAGAGGGCATTTGGCACTCAGGAAATATTATTTGAGCAAAGCATAAATGCCTCCGGGGAAATATGAGGGGAAAACAATGAGGAAGTACAAGTAGACTTTTTTTTTTAATGGTTCCTTATTCAGTATTTAAGAGTCTGAAATAATTGTCAAAACAATGAAATCCAGTTCAATTAAACATAAACTTCAGATCAAAACATTAGCTACCTTTGTTCCTTCAACAGTCTCAAGTTGCAACTCCAGAAATTCATCTGTTAGCCTCCGCCAGCTTAGAGCTTTAGGGAGCTCTGAATGAATAGTCAGCTTTTCATGGATTCTGAGAAACAAAAGGAGTTCATGTCAGTCACTAGCATTTCACAACTACTATAAAATTAAGGCGATACATAAAGAGAGTGGAGGGCCTCACCCATCAATCACACGTGTTATTTTGTGGCTGTCTACATCAAGAAACCGATGGAATCTGAAAAGAATTAAAAAGTCAAAATCAAACATCATGCAACAGGAAAAGGAAATGGAATAACAGCAGGCTCAAACTAGAAGTAATGGAATCTGAAAAGAATAATTAAAAAGTCAAAATCAAACATCATGCAACTTTGGTGGTGGGGGAGGGGAAACTACTAGAAACACAAATTCGGGTCAAAATTAATAGTCACTTGGATAAATGCGGGTTAATTAAGGAAAGCCAGCACGGACTTAAGGGAAAATTGTGCTTAAGTAATTTGCTGCAGTTTTTCAAGAGATAACAGAGGTTTGATGAGGGTAATGCTGTTGATGTGGTGTACATGGACTTCCAAAAGGCATTTGATACCAGTACCACACAACAGACTTGTGAGCAAAGTTATAGCTCATGGAACAAAAGGGACAGGAGTAACATGGATGCAAAACTGACAGTGATAGGAAACAGAGAGTAGTGGTTAAGGGATGTTTTTCGGACTGGAAGAAGGTTTGTCGAGGCTCGTCATGATATATATTAATGGCCTAGACCTTGGTGTACAGGGCACAATTTCAAAAACTGTGGATGAAATGAAACTTGGAAGTATCGTGAACAGTGAGGAAGATAGTGTGTAACTTCAAAAAGACATAAACAAGTTGATGGAATGGGCGGACAAGTGGCAAATGTAGTTCAATGTGGTGAAGTGTGAAGTGATTTGTTTTGGTAGGAAGAACAAGGGAGATACAATATAAAGTAAAGGGTACAACTCTAAAGGGAATGCAGGGGCAGAGGGACCTGGGTGTATATTTGCATGAGTCATTGAATGTGGCAGGACAGGTTGAGAACCCAGTTTTTTTTATTCATTCATGGGATGTGGGCGTCGCTGGCCAGGCCAGCATTTATTGCCCATCCCTAATTGCCCTTGAGAAGTTAATAAAGCATATAGTATCCTAGGCTTTATTAATCGAGGCATAGAGTACAAAATCAAGGAGGATATGTTAAACTTGTATAAAACACTGGTTTGGCCTCAACTGGAGTACTGCATCCAGTTCTGGGCACCGCATTTAAGGAAAGATGTGAAGGCACTGGAGAGAGAGTGCAGAAAAGAGTCACAAGAATGATGAACTTAATTTACAAAGATAGATTAGAGAAGTTGGGACTGTTTTCCTTGGAGAAGAGAAGGCCGAGAGTAGATTTGATAAAGGTATTCAAAATCATGAGGGTCTGGAAAGAGTAAATAGAGAAACTGTTCCCACTCATGAAAGGATCAAGAACAAGAGGGGACAGATTTAGGTGACTGGCAAAGGAATCAATAGCAACATGAGGAAAAGCTTTATCAAGCAGCGAGTGGTTAGGATCTGGAATGCACTGTCAAAGAGTGTGGTGCAGGCAGGTTCAAATCGAGGCATTCAAAGGAAAACAGATAGTTATCTGAAAAGAATGAATGTGCGGGGTTATGGGAGAAGGCGGGGGAATGGCACTAAGTGAATTGCTCACTCAGAGAGCGGATGCAGACACAGCAGACTGAATGGCCTCCTTCTGTGCTATAACAATTCTGTGATTCTGAGGAAAAGGAAATGGAATAACAGCAGGCTTAAACTAGGAATTACTTCTTACAAAGTTAGAAATATTTTACAGGTGGGTTCAACGGTCGCTAGTGTTCTTTTCCACTAGCACAACTCATAATATTTTTTAAATAAAGAAAACTTTTATCCCATTTACGTAGCCATAACTGCTACTCTTCAGACAAGTTGATGAAGAGGTGCGCTGCTGCTAAACTTCTTTCTAACACAGAAAGGCTGCGCAAAAAGCAGACAAAGGTGCATCAACCACAAATATGCTTGTAGCCTTCCATCCACTGCTTCAGTATAAGAGAAAACCATCTATCAACCACTTGGCTGCAGCAGAAATACACTGCTTCTGTGCTGCTTTAATGCATTTTTTTAAAACAAGAGTTTCCTCAAAACAGAAAAATAGTTAATGGTGTTGTACAGCAGCCATACAACACAAAATGGACCAGAGCTTTGAGTTTAGATGTGTAGTGTACAGCAATTGTTCTACATTGGCAGTATATGCCATTCAGCAAGTGTGCAAAATATGAGATTAGTGTCCCGTTTCTGCGTTAAATTGATGTCACCGTATTCAACTACGTTCCAATTTGTGCACAGAAAGCTCCCACAAACAGCAAAGTGATAATGATCAGATAATCTATACTTGTGATGCCGACTGAGGGATAGCTATTGGCCAGAACACTGCAAATAACCCCAGTGTCAGCCTCCACCCACACATTAATACCCATCACCAGCCCTCCCACTCTCCAACCAGACTGAAGGCCTACCTGTCACCAGTTACCTGATATTAGACCAGACGAATTGCAGCGCCATCTGGAAATCATGATCCTCCTCCGGGACCCCGCTAATGTGTTGTATCAACTTCTTCAAATCCTTCTCAAACTTATTCCAATGCGCCATGTTTATAAAATAGAAGCGCGAGCTTTGCAAACCATTACTCGGGACCTCCCCTTCAGCTCAGCCCCAGCGCCACCGGAAGAACCCTTTCCTCCCAACCACTGCCGGGTCGCGCCGTTGCCATTGGAAACGCAGCGGCCTGGACTCGGTAAAGTGACGGTTTTAATTCGAATTTGAATGTGTTTTCATGTTATTAACCACCGAGATTCTTCGGAGGATAGCCAGTTCCCTCCCTCCCCCCATGTTGTAGCTGCTGTCACTGTATTTAAAATTAAAAGTGACTAATTTAACGGCAGTAATCTGTCCTTCGCCAATATCTCCCCCCACTCCAAATCCCAGCCCTGCTTTACACTTCCCTTCCATGTGGCCCTTGCTTCTTCTTTTCTCTGCAACTTCCTCCATGATGTCCCAAATCCAGCCCATGCTTTACGGCTCCCTGGGGCTGTTCACACTTCAATTAAGTCGCAAGCTTTTAGCCAGCTTGGTTCAAGTGTCTGGATCTCTCGATCCTTGCTAAACCTTCTCAATCATTTGGTCATGTACTTGATGTCCATCTTTCCTAATCTTTGCAGCATTTGGCTCTCCCTCTGTAATATAAGCATAAAACATAATGGCCGATTTTCCTCTGCCCGCCCAGCATAATCAGCCAATGTGCCTTGATGCCCATCCAACGTGAACATACCAAATCCCCGTTGAACTTCCTCTGATCTGAATGGACTACTGAAAACCACTTTTTCCAGGTGATCCTTTTTTCAGGCATCGTTTGGGAGAATTCCAAGAAGGTGATATGGGAGTCACTATATTAAATATAAATATCCTACTTGTTTGAGTCAGGAGCTATCCTGTCATACTGCCCAGGTCCCAGAAAATACATTGCATGTAGGGAGCTGGGACCAGCCTTATGTCTCTGAACTCACATTTTCTCTGTGTCTAATGTAGCAGAACTAGGCACACATTATGCATTAGATGGATGAAAATCAACCTCAATTTTTTTTCTTTCGTGTTGGCTGGTGTAGTATTGGGTATTTCTGCCTTCTGGGATGTTCATTTGGTCTTCCAGAGATACCCATGATGAGTCACATCCATACCCATTGTCTTCTATCTTCAGTTGTGCATTTGCATCTCTTTCTATTCTATTGCTTTTATTTTACTTTGGATTCAGAGACTGAAGTTATTAACTAACAGCTGTGAAGCACATTACAAGTTAAATTTGATATTTACCTTTTCTTAATCTTTCAACATCTACACTTACCATATATTCTCTGCCTTTTGAAGAATTGTTTCAAAAATTCTTCAAAACTTATTTTAAGTCGAAACTTTCTAACAAACGTCTGTGACCTTCAGCATAACATCAGGAAGACCAAAGTCATTATTGTTAGTCCCGACACAAATGCTGCTCTGTTGCCATCAATTCCATCCCATCCATAGTCATTTTTTCAGGCACAACTAGATCGTTTTCAACAGAGTTGATGTTTCAAGTCAGATATAACTCTTCAGAGCCACTTCTTCCAGTTCTGAAGAGTCATATCCATCTCAAAATGTCAACTTTGTTTCTCTCTCCACAGATGCTGCCAAAGCTGCTGAATATTTCCAGCACTTTTTTTATTTCAGATTTCCAGCATTCGCAGTATTTTGCTTTTATATTAGATTGTTCTCAAGCTTGGTATCCCATTTGGGCTAGAGCTGCATTTCAGATCATATGGGATCGATGTTAAACTTGCTGCCTGGGCCTAAAACTGGTATTGTGGATCGGTAGCCCATTATAGCAACCACCCAATTTTCCTTTTCCCCAATTTTGTATTGCCTGCTAATTTGCATGACTGCTACATGCAGCCAGCACTAAATGTGCTGTTGAGTGGCTGCATGCCTCTGCAGGGGGCCTAAGTTTGTGCAAGGCTAGCGCCACTGAAAGCTAGCCTGAATTAAAGGGGAGGTGCATTTTTGCTGAAGCAGGTGCTGGAACTGTTTGTGGAAGAGAGTCTGAGTGGGAAGAAAAGTGAATAATGCATGACAGAGGAGAGTGTATTCTCCAAAATACTCTGACACTGCATTGGAAGTCTTGCTGGAGGAGGTGGTCAGGAGGAGAGCAGTGCTGTATCCAAGGGGTGCAGAAAGCCCTCCAGACCAACTGTATGCAGTGCGAGCAGATAGCTGTGGCAGCCTCTGCCAGCAGTCCAGCCCTGAGGACCTGGATGCAGTGCCGCAAGAAGGTCAGTGACCTCACATGAATGGTCAATGTCAGTGAATTCATCTTCAAATGCTGTATTCCACCAATTGCACCACACATACTGCTCAATGCACCATATCCGGACTGGAACCAATGTCCTTGGGGGTGCTTTTGCTAACGCTGTTGGGGAGGGTTTAAACTAATGTGGCAGGGGGATGGGAACCAAATGAGGAGGTCAGTGGACAGTAAGGAGGTAGTAACTAAAGCCTGTAAGGAACTAGATAATGAAGTCAGCGTGACTAAGGGGAAGAGTAGGCAGGGAGCAGATGATGAATGCAAAGGGACTGGTGGTCTGAGGTGCATTTGTTTTAATGCAAGAAGTGTAGTAGGCAAGGCAGATGAACTTAGGGCTTGGATTAGTACCTGGGAGTATGATGTTATTGCTATTACTGAGACTTGGTTGAGGGAAGGGCACGATTTGCAACTAAATATCCCAGGATATCGATGCTTCAGGCGGGATAGAGAGGGAGGTAAAAGGGGTGGAGGAGTTGCATTACTGGTCAAAGAGGATATCACAGCTGTGCTGAAGGAGGGCACTATGGAGGACTCGAGCAGTGAGGCAATATGGGCAGAACTCAGAAATAGGAAGGGTGCGGTAACAATGTTGGGGCTGTACTACAGGCCTCCCAACAGCGAGCGTGAGATAGAGGTACAAATATGTAAACAGATTATGGAAAGATGTAGGAGCAACAGGGTGGTGGTGATGGGAGATTTTAATTTTCCTAACATTGACTGGGATTCACTTAGTGTTAGAGGTCTAGATGGAGCAGAATTTGTAAGGAGCATCCAGGAGGGTTTTCTAGAGCAGTATGTAAATAGTCCAACTCGGGAAGGGGCCATACTGGACCTGGTGTTGGGGAATGAGCCCGGCCAGGTGGTTGAAGTTTCAGTAGGGGACTACTTTGGGAATAGTGATCATAATTCCGTAAGTTTTAGAATACTCATGGACAAAGACAAGCGTGGTCCTAAAGGAAGAGTGCTAAATTGGGGGAAGGCAAACTATACCAAAATTCGGCAGGAGCTGGGGAATGTAGATTGGGAGCAGCTGTTTGAAGATAAATCCACATTTGATATGTGGGAGGCTTTTAAAGAGAGGTTGATTAGCGTGCAGGAGAGACATGTTCCTGTGAAAATGAGGGATAGAAATGGCAAGATTAGGGAACCATGGATGACAGGTGAAATTGTGAAACTGGCTAAGAGGAAAAAGGAAGCATACATAAGGTCTAGGCGGCTGAAGAAAGACGAAGCTTTGGAAGAATATCGGGAATGTAGGACCAATCTGAAACGAGGAATTAAGAGGGCTAAAAGGGGTCATGAAATATCTTTAGCAAACAGGGTTCAGGAAAATCCCAAAGTCTTTTATTCATATATAAGGAGCAAGAGGGTAACTAGAGAAAGGATTGGCCCACTCAAGGACAAAGGAGGAAAATTATGCGTGGAGTCAGAGAAAATGGGTGAGATTCTAAACGAGTACTTTGCATCGGTATTCACCGAGGAGAGGGACATGACGGATGTTGAGGTTAGGGATAGATGTTTGATTACTCTAGGTCAAGTCGGCATAAGGAGGGAGGAAGTGTTGGGTATTCTAAAAGGCATTAAGGTGGACAAGTCCCCAGGTCCGGATGGGATCTATCCCAGGTTACTGTGGGAAGCGAGAGAGGAAATAGCTGGGGGCTTAACAGATATCTTTGCAGCATCCTTAAACACGGGTGAGGTCCCGGAGGACTGGAGAATTGCGAATGTTGTCCCCTTGTTTAAGAAGGGTAGCAGGGATAATCCAGGTAATTATAGACCGGTGAGCCTGACGTCAGTGGTAGGGAAGCTGCTGGAGAAGATACTGAGGGATAGGATCTATTCCCATTTGGAAGAAAATGGGCTTATCAGTGAAAGGCAACATGGTTTGGTGCAGGGAAGGTCATGTCTTACCAACTTAATAGAATTCTTTGAGGAAGTGACAAAGTTGATTGATGAGGGAAGGGCTGTAGATGTCATATACATGGACTTCAGTAAGGCGTTTGATAAGGTTCCCCATGGTAGGTTGATGGAGAAAGTGAAGTCGCACGGGGTCCACGGTGTACTAGCTAGATGGATAAAGAACTGGCTGGGCAACAGGAGACAGAGAGTAGCAGTGGAAGGGAGTTTCTCAAAATGGAGACGTGTGACCAGTGGTGTTCCACAGGGATCCGTGCTGGGACCACTGTTGTTTGTGATATACATAAATGATTTGGAGGAAAGTATAGGTGGTCTGATTAGCAAGTTTGCAGACGACACTAAGATTGGTGGAGTAGCAGATAGTGAAGGGGACTGTCAGAGAATACAGCAGAATATAGATAGATTGGAGAGTTGAGCAGAGAAATGGCAGATGGAGTTCAATCCGGGCAAATGTGAGGTGATGCATTTTGGAAGATCCAATTCAAGAGTGAACTATACAATAAATGGAAAAGTCCTGGGGAAAATTGATGTACAGAGAGATTTGGGTGTTCAGGTCCATTGTTCCCTGAAGGTGGCAACGCAGGTCAATAGAGTGGTCAAGAAGGCATACGGCATGCTTTCCTTCATCGGACGGGGTATTGAGTACAAGAGTTGGCAGGTCATGTTACAGTTGTATAAGACTTTGGTTCGGCCACATTTGGAATACTGCGTTCTGGTCGCCACATTACCAAAAGGATGTAGATGCTTTGGAGAGGGTGCAGAGGAGGTTCACCAGGATGTTGCCTGGTATGGAGGGCGCTAGCTATGAAGAGAGGTTGAGTAGATTAGGATTATTTTCATTAGAAAGACGGAGGTTGAGGGGGGACCTGATTGAGGTGTACAAAATCATGAGAGGTATAGACAGGGTGGATAGCAAGAAGCTTTTTCCCAGAGTGGGGGATTCAATTACTAGGGGTCACGAGTTCAAAGTGAGAGGGGAAAGGTTTAGGGGGGATATGCGTGGAAAGTTCTTTACGCAGAGGGTGGTGGGTGCCTGGAACGCGCTGCCAGCGGAGGTGGTAGACGCGGGCACAATAGCGTCTTTTAAGATGTATCTCGACAGATACATGAATGGGCAGGAAGCAAAGAGATACAGACCCTTAGAAAATAGGCGACAGGTTTAGATAGAGGATCTGGATCGGCACAGGCTTGGAGGGCCGAAGGGCCTGTTCCTGTGCTGTAATTTTCTTTGTTCTTTGTTCTATCCCCATCACCCATCTACCAACAATCTATCAATGATGCCTCATACCTTACCCTCACAAACTTAGCATAGCTGCAAGCCTCACACCCACATCTCACAGCTTGCACACGCTGTCAGCTGTTCAACGATGACAGGCATAGCACCCAAACACATTGCACCACACTAACTGACACACTTTCCTCTCTCTTGCAGGACAAGCTCACGCATAGCCAGATATAGCAGAAGCTAAGCGGCAGGGTCAGGCACGGCTGCATGTCCTTATAGAGGAGACAGTGGTTGCCATCAGTGGAGCATCCATCGCTAAGGCCATAGCCAGTGACAAGGCTAAAACCATCAAGATGATAGTATTCTTATGCCTAATCCACACTCTCACATCCCACTTCCTCCTGATCCCACAATCTCTTCTGATTTATGCAGATGGAGTAAACATGCATCTCCTGCTCCACCGCACCTCCCATCACCACACCACAACCTTACGCTTGTGTCTCCATTAAGATACCCAAGAACAGCAACCTGGCCAGGCAGTGGTGGAAGTGCAACAAGTGGAAGACAGTAATTAGCAACAAACACTGTCACTTGCTCTCACACTTGCAGCTCAGATATTGACACTACACATCATTTAGAGGATAGCATAGAGGTGAGATTTACTCATGATGAGACATTGGGTACAAGTGGCCTGCAGCTAGAGCAGGGAAGCAAGGATAGCACAGGTGCCAGTTTACTAGAGGTGATGTCACATACAAGTTCTGCTGCAGAGGATTCAGATGAGCACTTTGATGGGGCGGCCTAGAGAAGAAGGCCAATGGGTATGTTGAATGAAAGGCTTAGTGCATTGGTAGGCCTGCCAGAAAGACTGTGGTTAATGTTAAGGAGCATGGAGGCGTCTGACACCAACTTGGCACAGGATTTTACGCAGAGCTTAAAGTCCATCCTTTCTAGTGTGGAAGTGGTGGCCAACACCAGACTTATGGATCCAATCATGATGCAATGTGTGATGGCCGATGTCTCAACTTCCAGTGCAGCACAAGCAGAAAGCCACCCAAAGTTTGGATGTTGCAGTGGAAGCTCACACTGAAGTCATATCAGGTCAGCTTGCTGACATGAAAGCTCAGACTACTGCCATCATGTCTACGGATATCAGTGTTCAAAGGGGCTTGCAGGTTGTCACAACAGATTACTTGGATTGCTGATGCAGTGTGGGGTGGTGGCAGCTCTGCAGAGCATGAACTTACTGTCCTCTCTCAAAATGACAACATTAATTCTCCCACCACTGCCACTCTGCCAGTGCCCTTGCTGTGGCCTGTAAGCCAACCAGCCTGCCTAGACTACTGCCACCCATGCCAAGATGGTGCAGTCCAATGCCGGGCCTTCTAGAGGCAGAAGTGCTCGAGAGCGTCCTGCAAGAGGTCAAGCACACTGAGCCGCGCTGAGGGTTAGGTAGGAGAATTGCTCCCTGAACAGCCTGATTGATATTACCTCCTGCTGAGAGTTCTCTTCCTCCTCCCTCTTCCAGCAATTTGCATTGCTCTGTGTCACCTCTGTTCATTCTTCCTGTAATGATGTAGTCCGGGAGAAATTCATACTACTGCACCCATGTTTGGAAGGAAATGCTTTGTGCAGAGTCCTTGAAGTCAGGACAAAGTCCTTCAGCACTTGCCACATCACTTCCTGTAGACTTTAACAACTTTAAAGAACTTGAGAAACCACCAAAAACATCTACAATTGCAGCAACAGCTGGTAAAAATCACTTAGCAACTAACCGAGAAGTAGTTGATGATCACTTTAAATAGCGTTAATTGTGGGGGGGGGGGGTTCATTCCTGCTGCTGAACACGCATTCAGCTGTGTGAGATGGCATTAGCTGGAGCACTGAGCTCCAAAATTACAGCACTGGTGTCAAATCAATGTTATACACTGACTGATGTCACAGTTTACCCACTCTGCATACTTCTGACGGATGCTCCCTGTGTCTGTGCTCACACCCTCATTAAAATGGCGCCAGACGTGGCTTGCACCAGAACAGCACACATAACACTGAATAACCGGGTGCTAAGGAGACAAATTTTTCTACCAAGTTGAATAAGCACACTGCTTTTGGAACAGCAGTACTGAAAACTCTTACAATTGTATTTTATCTGAATTCAACATTTGGCTGACTTTGCGATCAGCAATCCCTGTCATTTTGGTTATCATTATAGCATAAGTTTGCAAATAAATTGGAAAAATAGTGTGCCAGATTGATCCTTTAAACACAATTGCATCTATTGGCCTCAAATGTATGTAGGTAGGCTTGGGTAGTTAGATTTTGTTTAACATAACCATTATTATACTGTACCCACTGTAATAACTAACACGGTCAAGGAAGACATTTTAATGCTAACAAGTGACTAAAGAAGCCATTTTGTATCATGTATTAAATAATAAGTAGTAACCCGTAATGAAACAGGTGATTGTAAAAGTAATGAACCTTGATTGAGTTATAATTAATGAATCAATAATCATTTTAGAGTGGGTTTTCATTTAAAGTTTGTGAAGTTTAAATACTATAAGTTTCTGTGTCTGCGAGAGAAAGTGCAGTTCCAGCCAAGTCTGTTCGGACAATGAGACCTTTCGGATCCTGATAAAGCCGCATGGGCTTGTGGACTCTGGTTTACTGAATAGAGAAGTTGTTCAAATTCCGATAAAGAGACAGCGTAAAACAACTCCATTGTATTCCTGTCAGAGATACTGAGGTCAGATGGCCGCTAGAAGAAGATGTGATTAAGAATCAATCAAATTTACCTAGCAACAGCTAGAGCCAATTATTAAAGTTAACAATGGCCTGACTCTGACATGGTGTGTTGGTCATACAGGGGTTAAAAACAGGAGTCTTGTAAGGTTTGCGCAGAAACAATAGAAGTCCCCAGAGATAGAACCACAGACTCAGTCAAGTTCTCCACCTGACAAGGGATCAAGACTGAAAAGAGAGGACCGCCTCACTCTGTGACCAGTACTCGACCAGGAAGCGCACTTGCAAGAGCTGTAACGTTACATTCCCAAGTTTGTTAAGTATAATTTTACTTCCAATTGTTAAGTATGATTTTACTTTCAATAAAATCTCTGGACTTATTGATCAAGTATCCTGTTGCCTTAATTGGTTAAGTCTTTCCTGATGAGATTGACCCATAACAGACTTTCATGTAGCAACTGAAAACATAAGTAACATGGTTCTAAAGAGTGTAAATTTAGATTAATCCAAGGCAATCTTTATAGATCTATTAATAAGAAGAAATAAACTTGTAAGATGGAGATTGGAAGCACAATTGATCTATGTAAGCTATCATGCAAAATCACAGGCAAAATCGTGATAAGATACAATGCCCAGGTTTATCAAGACTCTTTCATTTGCAGTTAGACTGGAGTTATACTGGCACTTAGTGAGAAGTAAAACAGTAAGTTATCTGGATAGATTTTCAACTTACTCAGTAGGTCAGGCAACATCTGTGGAGACAGAAACAGAGTTAATGTTTTAGTTCTGAAGAAAGATCATCAACCTTAAACTATTAAGTCTGTTTCTTGCACCACAGATGTTAACCTGACCTGCATTTCTCGCATTTTCTCTTTATATTTCAGATCACAGAACTGATACAGTGCAGAAGGAGGCCATTCAGCCCATCGTGTCTGCACCGGCTCTCTGAATGAGCAATTCACCTAATGCCATTCCCCCGCATACTCCCCGGAATCCTGCACATTCTTCCTTTTCAGATAGGCTGCGTTTGCTGACAATGCAGCCACTAGGTGGTGCAGTACTTGCACATGCACAAATGCAGCCTCATGCAGTGAAAGGTCACTGCAACATTTTAGGTAGCTGCCAGGATTAAAGATGGCGCTGCTCAATTTATCAGAAAAAATTAAATTCAATCGCTGCGATCCCACTCCACCCCCAACAATAGCCCACTTCTCTTCCCCGGCGCAGCCTCCCGTGCTCGTCTGCTCACTGCTCGTTCCAGGTCTCCCCTCAGCTACACACTCCCCGCTTCAACACCCCCACCCCAGCTGTCGACCACTCGCTCCCCCTCGCCACTTCATCCCCATTGGCAGCTCACTCTGTTCACTGCTTCAAACAATACCCTCGATGGCCACAAGCTCCAGGCCTCAGCGCTTCATCCCGCCCCCACTCCTTCCTGCTTCCCCTCCACCCGCTTCCCCCCCATTCCCTCCCGCTTCTCCCCCCAGCCCCCGCTCGTGCTCCCCACAAGGGAAGCGGGGGAGAGAGTGTGGCAAGATAGGGATAGGCTGGGGAGAGGAAGGAGACTGCGAGCGAGAGACTGAGGGAGAGGGGGAAGTGGGAGGGAAGAAAGCAGCAAGGCCTGGAGCGAATGGCCAACGATGGGAGTGTGTAGCTGAGGGGAGACCTGGAGCGAGCGGTGAGCAGACGAGCACGGGAGGCTGCGCCAGGGAGCAAGAGATGGTCTGCTCATGTGCACAGCTGGGAGCGCTCTGATGACATCCGGGCACCGAATGTGTTCTTAGGAGTCACTTTGTTTCAGATAACAGTCTAATTCCCTTTTGAATGCCTCATTGAACCCGCCTCCATCACACTTTCAGGCAGTCCACTCCAGACCTTAACCACTCACTGCTTGAAAAGGTTTTTCCTCACCTCACTTTTGCTTCTTTTGCCAATCACTTTAAATCTGTACCCTCTCGATCTTGATCCTTTTACCAGTGGGACAAGTTTTTCTCTATCCACTCTGTCCAGACCCCTCATGATTTTCATTTCTAGCATCGGCAATATTTTGATTTTGTAGATTTTCAACTTGCCACTTGGGCGTTTATCAGGATTTGCTTATCCACCGCCGGTGGCAGCAAAAACTGCCCGATTTTTCTTTTCAACTGAAATGAAAGGAAATCGGGATGGGGGGCAGTTTCTATCACGGGCGACTGGTCACAACGCCAATTTTACGCCCAGCAGCAAGTTGAAAATACAGCTCAGCATCAAAGGGGGAGTCTCGGCTGACGCCGTTCCTGTGCTTGGTTATTTACTTTGCCCTGTCGTTTGATGCACAACCAAAACTGCTTTGATGTGAAACTGTGATTGCACATGACACCCTCAGCACCTCAGTTTCAGTTTTGCACCAGTACTGAACATATAAATTACGTGTCGACTGAACAAACTGAAGCGATATGGTGTAAGATTTCCACTTCATGTTGTGTCTGCCTTGCTGGTTTCAGATTAAAGCTGCTTAACCACAATATAACTGCCGGGTCGGTGTGAAGCGGAAACATTTAATACCAATACTACAGCTGGCCTGTAGATGCATCCTTAGAAACACATCTCCATGTGTACATGACTTTTCAGATCGGTCACTCTCTGATCATGAAACTCTCACTCTTCCCATTGTCGCCAGGGCTGAGGGCTCGATAATATTGTTGGGTGACACGTAGCAGCGACTCCTGTTAGTTCCCGGTTCCCAATGGGTTGAATGATTATATATAATTCGCTGATTCCTTCCCCTCTGACGCAAACACTAATCCCTGGGAAATAAAACAGAGAGAGCCGAGGGAAAACGAAATGCTGCTCGGTTTGAACCCATCATTTGTACATCGGCGCACTTTAGCATTCCGAGCGACTTTCAATTTTACTTTTTATAATCTGAAATGAAAATGTCAGCAAAAGCGGACTGGGGCATTTCATATCCGACCACATTCACATTTCGTCGCCAAGCTCTTGCAACACCCGCCCCCACTGTTTAATCACATTGTTACCCCGGCGACGGTGCTGTCGGCTCCAAGTTCGGTCCTGCACTTTAAAAAAAATTTCACTCCAGAATTTGATGCAGCGCTCGTGTATATTTTAGACCACAATCCGCTGCATACACACACTGTCACTCAATCTCTCTCCCTCACACACATTGTCACTCAATCTCTCTCCCTCACACACACTGTCACTCAATCTCTCTCCCTCACACACATTGTCACTCAATCTCTCTCCCTCACACACACTGTCACTCAATCTCTCTCCCTCACACACACTGTCACTCAATCTCTCTCCCTCACACACACTGTCACTCACACACACTGTCACTCAATCTCTATCCCTCACACACACTGTCACTCACACACACTGTCACTCAATCTCTCTCCCTCACACACATTGTCACTCAATCTCTCTCCCTCACACACACTGTCACTCAATCTCTCTCCCTCACACACACTGTCACTCACACACACTGTCACTCAATCTCTCTCCCTCACACACACTGTCACTCACACACACTGTCACTCAATCTCTCTCCCTCACACACACTGTCACTCAATCTCTATCCCTCACACACACTGTCACACACACACTGTCACTCAATCTCTCTCCCTCACACACACTGTCACTCAATCTCTCTCCCTCACACACACTGTCACTCAATCTCTCCCTCACACACACTGTCACTCACACACACTGTCACTCAATCTCTCTCCCTCACACACACTGTCACTCAATCTCTCTCCCTCACACACACTGTCACTCAATCTCTATCCCTCACACACACTGTCACTCACACACACTGTCACTCAATCTCTCTCCCTCACACACACTGTCACTCAATCTCTCCCTCACACACACTGTCACTCAATCTCTATCCCTCACACACACTGTCACTCAATCTCTCCCTCACACACACTGTCACTCACATACACTGTCACTCAATCTCTCTCCCTCACACACACTGTCACTCAATCTCTCCCTCACACACAGTCACTCACACACACTGTCACTCAATCTCTCTCCCTCACACACACTCCCTCAATCTCTCTCCTTCACACTGTCAGTCACACACACACTCCCTGTTTGCCTTTGCTCCATGACCTTCTGGTCAGCTATTCTGTGACCTTGTCCTGTTTACACCTTCTCCTTTGTTATCTCTTGCCCCACCCCCGCTTTACTTGCTCATCACCTTTTAAATTTCTAATATTTGCTGGTTGTGATGAAGGGTCACTGACCTGAAACGTTAACTCTGCTTCTCTCTCCACAGATGCTGCCAGACCTGCTGAGTATTTCCAGCATTTCTTGTTTTTGTCCCTCAATCTCTCTTCCTCACACACACTGTCAGTCACACACACACTCCCTCACACACACACTCCCTCAATCTCCCTCACACACACTGTTAGTCACACACACACTCTATCACTCTCTCTCCCTCAGACACACTCAGTCACGCACACACTCCCTCAATCTCTCTCTCACACTCACTCAGTCTCTCTCCCTCACACCCACACTCTCAAACACTCACACACACTCCCGCAATCTCTCTCCCTCACACTCACTCAGTCACACTGCCTCAATCTCTCTCTCTCAAACACACTCTCAGTCACACACGCACTCCCGCAATCTCTCTCCCTGGCACACTCTCAATCATTCAAATCACACAATTAGTCCCCCAGTCTCTCTCCCTCACACCCACATTTACAGTGTTTTTATAGTGAAGTCTCTGGGCGGGTTTCTGCTGTTGTATTCATTCGGATGACGGAAGCCAGTGAGGAATTTGTTTCCCATTATGTTGGTTTTACAAAAGCAGCTTGTTGCCAGTAAACTAATGTAAGCTCATCTGAGAGGGGCGCTCGTTCACACAGACAGCAGAATGGTCAAGATATAAAGCAAGACAAGAAGAAGTAAAAACAAGGACATGTAGAATAAGGAGGAAGAGAGAGGGGGAAAAGCAGCAGTTGACATGAAGCTGTTCCAAAGCAGATGTCTGATCGTCATCATCGTTTACTCGTTGTTGCTGCTGGTCATTTCTTATTTCCTGGACTGTTACAGTAGGCTGCGGGCTCCTGAGGTGCAAATCTTGCCTCGGCACAGCTCGGGTGCTTTGGTGCCTATGGTTTGGGAGGAGCCTGATTTGGAACTGGGGGATCCAGGAGGCAAAGCTGGCAATTTGACCCGGAGCAGCCGGGGCGGGGAGAAGCAGCATGTTTATCTCCACGCCACTTGGAGAACCGGCTCTTCCTTCGCCGGCGAGCTCTTCAATCAACACCCCGAGGTATTCTACCTCTACGAGCCCATGTGGGTCATGTGGCAGGCTCTGTACCCGGGGGACGCGGAGAGCTTACAAGGGGGAGCCCGGGACATGCTGCGCTCGCTTTTCCACTGCGACTTCTCGGTGCTGAGACTTTACGCGCCCGCCTCCCCCTCGGGCCGGCTGACCACTCGCACCATCTTCGGCTGGAGGAACAACAAAGTCATCTGCTCAGCCCCTCTCTGCAACGCCTACCAGAAGGAGCGGGTCGAGCTGGTGGAAGGCAGCGTGTGCGAGAAGCAATGCGCGGCCAGAGCCATCGAGGAGCTGGAGAGGGAATGCAGAAAGTACAAGGTGATGGTGATTAAGGATGTCAGGGTCTTGGATGCAGGAGTCTTGTTCCCTCTGATGCGAGACCCGTCCCTGAACCTGAAGGTGGTTCAGCTGGTGAGGGATCCCAGAGCTGTGCACAACTCCCGGATGAAGTCCAAGGAGTCCTTGGTGAAGGAGAGCATCCAGGTGTTGAGGAGCAAGAATAAATCGGACAAGAACAAGGGCCAGTGGTTGCCCCACAGGGCGCAGCGGGCGGACATCTTCGTGTCCAAAGCCCTGGAGGTGATTTGCGAGGCTTGGAGAAAAGACCAGGCGCTGGTCAATAGTTCCCCAGCTTGGATTAGGAGCAGGTACCTGACCATTCGCTACGAGGACCTGGTTCTGGAGCCGCTGCGCGGTTTGAGGACGCTCTACAACTTCGCCAATATCACGGCCACGCCGGACACCGAGAATTACATGGTGAATATGACGTGCGGCGTGGGGTACTCCTCCGACAAGCCCTTCCTGATCTCCTCCAGGAATGCAAAAGAAGCTGTCAGCGCTTGGAAGAAAAGGCTAAGCCTCTGGCAGATCCAGCAGGTAGAACAGAGCTGTCAAAAGGTCATGAAAATGCTAGGCTACCAGCCAACACGTGGACAACACGTAGAACCATCTGCGATGTAGCACTCAGAGACTGGGCCAAAGGTAAAAAAACAAAATCACCACATTCGCATAGTGGAAATATATGGATGCAATGGAGACTTCATCTGCTGTGACTAAACCATAAAGCCAAGAGATTTAAGTTACAAAAATTGCTTTGTACCCTTTACTTGATGCAATGATGGGTGTCAGTAGTGGGCTTTCTGCTTGTAGACAGTTTATTGAGGAGTTCAGGTAATCGGAACCCTTTATCAACCTTTTACATGTACTGTCACTGGATCAGAAGGTTATGGGTTCAAATCCACTGCAGAACCTCAGCACACAGTCTAGGATGGCAGAGTCAGAGGTGACATTTTTGGATGAGAGGTTAAACTGGGGCCATACCTGACTTGTTCATTCTTTGGGGGAAACAGAAGCAAAATACTGTGGATGCTGGAAATCTGAAATGAAAACTGAAAGTGCTGAAAATACTCAGCAGTCAAGCAGCATCTGGGGAGAGAATCAGATTTACCATTTCTGGTCGATGACCTATCGTCAGAACGTCTCCTGGTGATTCGGCCAACATTCAATCCTTGAACATCACTAAAACCGATGGCCTAGTCATTCATCTCATTGCTGTTTGTGGGAGCTCTCTGTACCCATATTAGCTACCACATTTGAATATAAAATAACAATGGTCCTTATGTGAACATAAAGATCTCATGACATTATTTAAAGAAGAACAGGTGAAACAATATTTATCCATCCATCAATATCACTAAAACAGATTACCTGATCATTTACTTCATTGACATTTGTGTGGCCTTGCCGTCTATAAATTGGCTGCTGTGTTTCTTGACATAGGCTGTAAAAGAATGTCCTGAGATTGTGAAAGGTGTTATATAAATGAAAGTTCTACGTTTCATTGACTGCACTTAGAGTAATTCATTGTCTGTGTTGAGAATGTGAAAAGTGCAATATAAATCCAAATATCACATCATCATTCAGATGGTGGGCAAAGGGAGAGTTTAATGAACTTGATAATGTACAGATGAACTAGTTTCCATGGTTGAAGGATGCTGGATTAGTACTGATGTTAATCTGGTCACTTACACTGTTTGGCTTTTCTATACCAGTTTCCTCATGTTTTCGATATGCCTGTCATCTAAAAACAAATATTTAATTAAAATGTAAATAACAGGATATAAAAAATTAATTAAAGTATTTAGCAACTTGTGCACTATATTTACTTCTGCTGAACACACATTTGACACTGCCAGTCTTTTTTGCAAATGCTACCATTTTTGCACATCAACCAGGTTTACTACAGACGTGCACTGCATGATAAGATGTCCATGTATCACAGGTGACAACCAGTATGAGTAGTGGAAATATTCTTGTTTGATATTTGTGTTCAAAATGCATTTCTTAAAGAACACAAGAACACAAGAAATAGGAGCAGAAGTAGACCATATGGCCCATCGAGCCTGCTCCGCCATTCAATACGATCATGTCTGATCTTGGGCTTCAATTCCACTTTCCTACCCGCTCCCCATATACCTTGATTCCCTGCGAGGCCAAAAATCTGTCTATCCCAGCCTTAAATGTATTCAGTGATGGAGCATCCATAACCCTCTGGGATAGAGAATTACAAAGATTCACAACCCTTTGAGTGAAATAATTTCTCCTCATCTCAGTCCTGAATGATTGGCCCCTTATCCTGAGACTGTGCCCCCATGTTCTAGATTCCTTGACCAGCGGGAACAATCTCTCAGCTTCTCTCCGATCAAGCCCTTTCAGAATATTGTATATCTCAATTAGATCACTCTCATTCTTTTAAACTCCGAAGAATATAGGCTCAATTTATTCAGCCTCATCATAGGACAACCCCCTCATCCCAGGGACCAATCTAGTAAATCTTCGCTGCACTGCCTCCAGTGCAAGTATATCCTTTCTTAAATGTGGAGACCAAAACTGTACACAGTATTCCAGGTGCGGTCTCACCAAAGCCCTGTACAATTTTAGTAAGACTGCTTTATTCATGTACTCCAATCCCCTTGCAATAAAGGCCAACAGGCCATTTGCCTTCCAAATAGCCTGCTGCACCTGCATGTTAACTTTGTGCGTTCCTTGTATGAGTATCCCCAAGTCTCTCTGAACATCAACACTTACCAGTTTCACACCTTTTAAAAAATATTCTGCTTTTCTATTTTTACAACCAAAGTGAACAAGTTCACACTTCCCTACATTATACTCCATTTGCCATCTTGTTGCCCACTCACTTAACCTGTCTATATCTCTTTGCAGTCTCTCTACATCCTCCCTGCAGTTTACCTTTCCTCTGAGCTTTGTATCATCAGCAAATTTGGATACATTGCTCTGTCTCGTCATCCAAGTCATTAATATAGAGTGTCAATAGCTGAGGACCCAGCACTGATCCTTGTGGCACTCCACTATTCACTGCCTGCCAACTTGAAAATGCCCCATTTGTCCTCTATCCACGCTAATATATTACCCTCAACACCATGAGCCCTTATCTTGCCTATTAATCTTTTATGTGGCACTTTATCGAATGCCTTTTGAAAATCTAAGTATATACATCTGCCCCAATTCCACCACCCACTCCCCAGATCCCCCCGCCCCCCACGCCTCCCGCCAAACGGCACCCACCTCATAATTGTATTTCGCTTCAGCTCCTTCATTAAAATAAAAGCAAGGAACTGCAGATGCTGGAAATTTGAAATAGAAACAGAGAGTGCTGGCAATATCCAACAGATCTGGCAGCGTCTGTGGAGAGAGAAACAGAGTTAACATTTCAGGTTGATGACCTTTCAAATCAAAACGGGTTTTTTTTTGCAGCCGGTATTTTAAAAATTACAAAAAAATCCCACCTAATGCGTGTCACATGCTACGCTCGATTGATCGATAAACTCATTGGAGCAGGCCACTCAACAAACTGGGGTGGGAACAGATTCTTTAGTTAATTGCTCTAATTTTACATATTCATATTTCAATTTAGCATAATTTATTTTGACCTATTACTATATTTGATTGTGGGACAAGCAAAAAATAAAACTTTAATGCATTTTTTCTGGTATAGACGCAGCCAGATCGGCAATTTCAACAAATTCCACCAGGAATTTTTTTTTTAGGAGAAAAATAAAACCAATAAGAGAACCTGAAAGACAGAGACGGGAGGATAATTTTGACTAAAAAAAATGCAAAGGAAACAGCAGCGTTTTACATTCTTTACGAACTTTTTATTGATGCAAAAGTGTTCGATGCGAACTTGGGATCAAACTCTTTAGCTTAGTCGGGTTTGCTCACTACTCTCAAAGGGTCACTTTGACAGCAGCATTGCAAAAGGCTAGGTCCCTATTATTCTTGGTAATAAGACAAATTTGGCTTTTCATTCATGGAAGTCTAGGTGTGGATTATATTTGGGGGCATGTTATTTAAAAAATACATTAATAGTCCTGTGTCCCCTTTCCCAATTTGCTTTTCTGTCTGCCTTTAGCCATGCATCAATCCAGCCTAACACTTTGCAATCTGTCTCATGGCCATACATCTAGTGAATAGTCCATTATATGGGACAGTGCCAGAAGCTTTCTTGAAATCCATGCAGATAATATCCAGTGTCACAGATTGATCCACCAAGGTATAAAACTGACTCAAAAGATTCAGTGCATGGATCATACTTGACTTGCTGGCTGTCTCTAATCCTCCCAGCTGAAGTTAAATCTCAATTATTTTTCACAGAATCAAAGTAAGGCTCACAGGTCTGTCAATTGAGATTCAACCCTTGCCCTTTATTTTAAGATGGACATTACATTCATTACTTTCCAATCTATTGAGAAGTTAAATGATTCTATTGTGCTTTGAAAGAAATTGGTGAGTATATTTGTCATTTCCACTGTCAGTTCCACCAACACCCTTAGTTAGAAATTGTCAGAATCTGCAGTCTTGTTTATTTACCGTCATCTTCCTAATCCTTGTGATACTAAGAATTTTCATTCTGCTCCTTGTTTTATGTTCATATGTCAACTCCCCATCCCACTTTTGCAATAGAATTAAGAGCCATAAAATGTAGTAATTCCGTACTTCTCAGTTCTCAGACATTCAAAAATGGTCCAACATTCTTCTGTAGCCTACCTCTGCTCTTGATATACTTAAGGAATGGTTTGCCATCATCCTTTATAATTTCGACTACATACCTCCAATGTCCCCACTTAGCATCTCGTCAGTTTCTTGGCCTTCCTATCTCTGATTTATAGTTCTCCCGATTCTGTTCCTTCCTTGTACATTTCTGAATTGTTTATGCTTCTTCCTTCTCCCTAATGCCTTCCATAACTTTCTATTTCATTCATATCACACTTCTGTAGGGTTCTCAACCTGTTTTGGGGGCAAACTGCCTCTGCCATATATTAAAAAAATCTCCTCGGCACAGTCCAATTTTCTCCGAGCAGCTTTCCCTTTAAATAACTCTTAACATTTTATTCTTTTCATACATTTGGAAGTCTGCTCTCCAACATTCCAGTTTCTTAATTTGTCCTCAACTTTATGGTGGCAAGTATTCTCTTACTTTAACTCAGCTTAGATGTTCACAACAAATTAAATATTACCTTCATCTGTTGCTTAAGAAATGATTCTTGAAATATTTCAGCAAACTCCTTCATGTTTTCAGTTTTTCCATTATAAGTCCTAGTCAGTGTCTGGAAGATTAGAATCCCTTGTAATTACAATTGAGGTTTTAGCACTAATCTTGGTTGTAATCTCTTACAAATAAAACTAATGTAATGGTTTGTGATAGATTTCTACCACTAACTTCTGCCCCTGTCTATCTTTCAGATCCACATAAAGAAAATTTGTGCCAACGCTCTGTTCTATCCTCCCAGCAACATATAAACCTTCCCTGATAAACTGTGCCATCCACCCTCTTTCTTTCCTTTTCCATCTTTCTGGAAGTCCACATAGTGCTGCTTTATGCAAGAATAAAGAACATGCATTGGACGTATCTTGTATGAATTCTCAAAAACTATGTGATGGGACATCACAGAAGAGACTTACACAAAAATAATAGCACACAGAATAAGGGGAATGCAGCTACACAAGAGCTGCTTGGAGGGTAGAAAATTAAGAGTAACTTCTCAGAAAGGAAAGTTGTGGTGAGTCATGTTCCACAAGGATCCATGTTGGGGCTCCTCGCCATTTTACTATTGACCACGTGATCTGGATTTAGGAATTGAGGGAATAATATCAACATTTGTTGATGGCACAAAATTGTGATTAAAGATTGTGAAAAACTGTAGGAGGCCACACCTTAGCAGGATGGCAAAATGGGTGACAAATGTCATGCAATTTGGAAAAAGTGTTTTGTTTTTTTACTCATTCCACAAATTTATTGATCATTTGATAACTAAATGAAGTTCATTAGCTTGTGTTTCCTGTACAGGAACAAGGCTATCAATGAAGCAGAGATCAGACAGACAGCTGTCACAGTCAGGGCCACAATCAGGACCACCTCAGACTCCACACCACCTGGAGACCTCTCCTGCAGCCTTCGCTCAACCTCATTCAGGGACTCCATTGTCAGGTCAGTCACCTTGCAAAAAGTGTTGAGTAATATATTTTGAATATAATAGGGAGGGGAAATTCACCTGAAATGGTAAGATTTTGTATGGAGTAGACTAGCACAAGAACCTTGGTGTGTGAGTGCAGAGGTCATTAAAAGTGATAGCGCAAGTGGATATGGCCATAAAATGGGGGCAAACACAATTCTTGGCTTTGCGTGTAGAAGCATAGAATATCAATGCCAGGATGTAATGTTGAACTTGCACAAGACCATGATTACTTGCAGCACTGTGTACAGTTTAGAGAATCCCATTACAAAAAGGATATAAAAGCAATGGAAAAAGTGAGGTATCGATTCACTAGGATCTTACCAGACCAGGAATGAAAGTTTACAGTTGTGAAGAAATTTGAGAAGTTATGGCTTTCTCACTCAGCTGAGAGTTAAGGGTGATCAAATAGAGGTCTCCAAGATTGTGAAGCATTATCATAAGTTAAATAGCAATAGATTGTTTCCAGTGTTTGTCAAGAGGTTAACAACGAAAAAAATACTTAAGGAAATTACATCCAACATGAAAGGAAGGTGAAAATCTCTACCATAAACAGTTGTTGAAGTGCAGTCCATAATAAATTCTTTTAAAGATAATTAGGTAGTTGCTTGAAAAAGAAGATAATTAAAGGGTAAAGGGACTGAACAGGAGAGGGGAGATTAGACTTGGTGATTCATGGAGAAAATCCCCAGTGCATTGTTGATGGGGTGAATAGCCTATTTTCTGCTGTCAAATTTCATGATTCTACCTGCCTTTGACTAAGATTAACTAACTCAGAATGAACTGGGGATTGAATGTGACACTTCCCTATTCTATAGTTTAGACCCCTCAAAAATGGAGACTTTACCTCGAAACCATGATGATGGCTAAAATTCTAATTCAACATTATTATTGTTGTTTTGACATTTTTTGTATCTGAAAGTACTGATTTATCCAGGAGTACAGTTCCACATCCCTTAAGTATTCCACCCAAGTGGCCATTTTTCCATGTGTGTCGAATATCAACAGGCAATAAGAATTTAGGCGAGAGGGACAAACGTATCACAGCCATCCACAGTCATGTACATTGTTAACAGGTATCACCAAACGGCAGTCAAAAGCTGGAACGCATACTGGTTTATCCTTTCCTAAGTTTCCTCCCTAACATGGGACACCACCACTCCAGGTAGGATCAGTTAGCTCAGCACAGACCAGGGATCATAACAAAATATATTTCTGCTGTGGTTACATGGTGTGAAATGAAAGTGGCAAAAAATTGAAATTCTTTATATTGACTGCGTCTGTTAACCATCTTTAGCATTAAGTCAGAGAATGCTGGCCTTGCTTTTTTTTTTAAGAATTCCAAACAAGTCTCAGCATATGTATCTCATTTATATTCCATCATCTATGAGGTTAATAGATTCAGCTATTGCAAAGAGTTACCTGCTGGTTCTAAAAATCTACAGTAAGTAATATTTGAAAGGATGGGGCAGATTTTCATCCTATTTTTTGCCTGGGAACAGGGTGGCTGCGTTATGCAAATTGGAGTGTAAAACCATTCTTGTTGTTTGTCCTCCACCATTGTCATCGGGTCTTAGATGTAGGTGGTTAGAGCAACTGGCTGAAACAGACAGGGTCCTTGTTAAAATGTGTAAATTGTGGTCCTTTAACATCTATAGGACCCCGATGCATTTTCACATACTTTAGAATGGTGGACATATAGTGTTGGACCCACCCAATACTATATGGGTCAGAAACACACATTTATGGTGGTATTTAAAGGGGCACGCAACTGTAAATAATGAAATCATTGGTATCTAGCTGACAGTTGGAGATTTCAACCATTCTCTTAACACAAGAGGTGCTGCACTACTGGGAAACGGAAGTGATTGGTCATTGCTGACTGTCTGTAGGAGAAGGAGTAGGAGGACCAGCAATAACAACAGCTGGGGAGCTTCATGTAATAGCACATGTCTGCAAAGAATCTAGGAACAAGATGGGCTACTCACAAGCATATTTATCCTGCTCAGAGGGTCAGGCCCAAACTAAACTACTTCAGTGAGGAGCAGTGCAGAAGCTTTTCATGACAGACCATCATAGAAATCAGTAGAATGGAACAACAGCAGTCGCAGCCTTCTATGACAGCTGGAACTGCTTTCGCCTGTGGCAATTAAGGTTACCACAGCCATGAATTTTTATGCGTCAGGGTCATTTC
The DNA here is from genome assembly GCF_036365525.1 of Heterodontus francisci. Lineage (NCBI taxonomy): Eukaryota > Metazoa > Chordata > Chondrichthyes > Heterodontiformes > Heterodontidae > Heterodontus > Heterodontus francisci. The sequence continues at coordinate 20,295,726 of NC_090376.1, read as the reverse complement.
AGGCTCTAAGAACAAAGAACAGTACAGCACAGGAACAGGCCATTCGGCCCTCCAAGCCTGCGCCGATCTTGATGCCTGCCTAAACTAAAACCTTCTGCACTTCCGGGGACCGTATCCCTCTATTCCCATCCTATTCATGTATTTGTCAAGATGCCTCTTAAACATCACTATCGTACCTGCTTCCACCACCTCCCCCGGCAGCAAGTTCCAAGCACTCACCACCCTCTGTGTAAAGAACTAGCCACGCACATCCCCTCTAAACTTTGCCCCTCGCACCATAAACCTGTGTCCCCTAGTAACTGACTCTTCCACCCTGGGAAAAAGCTTCTGACTATGCACTCTGTCCATGCCACTCATAATTTTGTAAACCTCTATCATGTCGCCCCTCCACCTCCGTCGTTCCAGTGAAAGCAATCCGTGTTTATCCAACCTCTCCTCATAGCTAATGCCCTCCAGACCAGGCAACATCCAGGTAAACCTCTTCTGTACCCTCTCCAAAGCCTACACGTCCTTCTAGTAGTGTGGCAACCAGAATTGTGGGCAATATTCTAAGTGTGGCCTAACTAAGGTTCTGTACAGCTGCAGCATGACTTGCCAATTTTTATACTCTATGCCCCGACCAATGAAGGCAAGCATGCCCCTATGCCTTCTTGACTACCTTATCCACCTGCGTTGCCACTTTCAACGACCTGTGGACCTGCACGCCCAGATCTCTCTGCCTGTCAATACTCCTAAGGGTTCTGCCATTTACTGTATACTTCCCACCTGTATTAGATCTTCCAAAATGCATTACCTCACATTTGTCCGGATTAAACTCCATCTGCCATTTCTCCGCCCAAGTCTCCAACCGATCTATATCCTGCTGTATCCTCTGACAATCCTCATCACAATCGCAACTCCACCAACCTTTGTGTCGTCCGCAAACATACTAATCAGACCAGCTACGTTTTCCTCCAAATAATTTATATATACTTCAAACAGCAAAGGTCCCAGCACTGATCCCTGTGGAACACCACTAGTCATAGCCCTTCATTCAGAAAAGCACCCTTCCACTGCTACCCTCTGTCTTCTATGACCGAGCCAGTTCTGTATCCATCTTGCCAGCTCACCTCTGATCCCGTGTGACTTCACCTTTTGTACCAGTCTGCCATGAGGGACCTTGTCAAAGGCTTAACTGAAGTCCATATAGACAACATCCACTGCCCTTCCTTCATCAATCATCTTCTTCACTTTCTCAAAAAACTCAATCAAGTTAGTGAGACATGACCTCCCCTTAACAAAACCATGCTGTCTCTTGCTAATAAGTTCATTTGTTTCCAAATGGGAGTAAATCCTGTCCCGAAGAATCCTCTCTAATAATTTCCCTACCACTGACGTTAGGCTAACCGGCCTATAATTTCCTAGATTATCCTTGCTACCCTTCTTAAACAAAGGAATAACATTGGCTATTCTCCAGTCCTCTGGGACCTCACCTGTAGCCAATGAGGACACAAAGATTTCTGTCAAGGCTCTAGTTGGATACGTATTTAACAGTTGGGCTACATACAGCATCTCACCTACTTCATCAAGGATTCTGCTATTGGGAACTCTTTCAGGAGACATTTTCTACAGAAAGTTCCAAAAATGTGCCCAGAATTTAGTATACACCTGATTTTAAGGGGTGCAGGCTCACTTTATACAGGCATTGGACCCGCTGCCAATCAATAATATACTAACCCATGGGCAGCTTGTCTATGAGATCTAACTGTGGCATGGACGTCAAAATGGTTCAAGCCTCTCGCTGCAGACATTAGACAGGTGCCCCATTTGCCCCACACACTGCCTACCCAATATGCAGCACACACGAAAGTTGATCCTGATGTTTGTAGGTAAGGAGACTAATTTGCCATGATGAATTACGTCCTGTCAAACTTTGACTAAACCATTGAGGGAAAGTGAATCACAGAATCACAGAATTGTTAAAGTGCAGAAGATGACCATTTGGCCCATCGTGTCTGCACCAGCTCTCCGAAAGAGCAATTTACTCAGTTCCAGCCCCTTGCCTTCTCCCCGTAACCCTGCACATTTTTCTTTTTCATATAACAGTCTAATTCCCTTCTAAATGCTTCAATTGAACCTACCTCCATCCCACAAATTGCAATGTCTAATACTGTGTCACAATCTCCGGGTAACAAATTTCCTGCACTATTTCTTTCTGGAGTATTTAAGTCTTCCTACTGGGACTAAAGATATGAGAATCTGATAATAAACTTGCTCAGAATGGTCATGCAATATGTGACAAATTAGACACTGGAAAATGAATTAACGGATTGACTATAGGGGAGATTTTCAACTAGATGCCTGGATATAAAACTGTTAATGCGGAACAGACGCTTGACTTCTCTTTCTATTCCAATTAATGGAAGTAACGTTTGGGCGGTTTCCATAATAGGCGGCTGATCTGCAATGCCAGTTTTACGCCCGAGCGGAGTTCAAAGTCTACCCCTCAGTCAAACATTGCATGACAATCCGTGACAAAAGGAGAGTCATTTCCAATTCCTCCTCAATCCTAGTAAATATTGATGAGAAAGAGTGGTCCAAGGTTTTAAGACATGTGGGATTGTATTTTTTTTTATTTCCAAAATATACTTTATTCATAAAAATCTGTAAAAATTACATTACCAGTTTCAAACAGCACCAAATCAAAAAATACAAACAGCGCAACAGCAGTCAGTTTGCTTCATTACAATCACGAGTTGCCTCACAACCCTTCCATTTCACATTTGTCATGCCAATTACATTTTTACATTTTACAGCAAATGAAAATTTTCCCAATACAGTTCGAGGGGTTTCCCATGGATCCAACCCCTCAGTTCAGCTTGGTGGGGGGACCTTACACTGTGGTCTTTCCCCATTGAGCCTTTGCTGCGGCTGCCCCAAGCTTCAGTGCGTCCCTCAGCACGTAGTCCTGGACCTTGGAATGTGACGTGTGGGATTGTAGGTAATATAATTTGGATATATGGAAAATTTTAAGACTCAAAATAAGAACGCACATAGGAGGATTATGAGATTACAGTCACATCTTAGATAAGGTTCCTGTACAGGTAGCCAATCTATTGGCTCAGTTCAGTTGATGTGTATTATGAAACCTCAGTACATAATAGCTAATGATTTGTCTGGTATCAAAGCCTCATGCAAGCAGCTTCTAATTGATTGTTTCTTCAGAAACACCGAACCAGTGAAACAAACATATCAACTATCCGAAGAAGGGTCACTGACCCGAAACGTTAACTCTGCTTCTCTTTCCACAGATGCTGCCAGACCTGCAGAGTGGTTCCAGCATTTCTTGCTTTTATTTCAGATTTCCAGCATCACAGTATTTTGCTTTTCTATCACCTATCCCGTTTGGATAAATAGTGAACCAATCAGAAACCTGAGGGAAAGCAATCATACATAGAATTTACAGTATAGTAAGACTATAATACAGCCATCCCCTACTCTGTTTACTTCATCCAACCCTACCTAACAACATATCCTCCGATCCCTTTCTTCCTCATGTATTTATCTAGCTTCCTCATCTATGCTACTCACCTCAACGACTGCATGTGGTAAATCACATCAATTTTCTTTCAGGTGCCCTAACAATATTTGGCTTTAGAATATCAGAAAAGTCAGGGGAGAAAAAGGCCCTTTACTCACCAAAGCCTTTGAATATTTCATTTTTTTATGCAGAAGATTGTAAGAGCAGGGAATACTTGGCCATGGGGAATTGTTGAGACAGGAACAATTGCACTTTATCAAGGTTAACTGGATGTATATTTGAAGCAGAAGATAATAAAAGATTATGGGGAGAGAGAAGGTTAATGGGATTAGTTCTGGATTAAAAAGAACTGGCATAGAACCGATGGGCCAAATGGCCTTGTTTTGCACTACAAACTTCTATGGTTCTATTCCAACACCATGAGCCTAGCATCCAAATATGCTATGACAACTTCCACAGTCTGCAACTCCACAGTGCTGCCTGGCACTTGTTGCTGACATTTATCATACTATACATGAAGAGGTTCTTTGTGGAATCCAATCAATTTTTTGAAACTGTTTCTTTACTTAAGACAACTGGTTCTACTATCCTAATGAATTATAGGTAATATTCCTATTTTATGGTATCTCAGCCCTTTTATATATTTTAATGATGTCCCCCTCCTTAACATCTGTCTAGATTGTAGAGATCGAGCTTTTTCAACCTTCCATCACTCTTGGTCACCTCCCTAACACTCAGAATGACTCTGGTTACTTTTCACCTTTTCCAATGGTTGCATATTCCTTTTGCGTAGTTTGTCAATTGCACAACACTCAGTACTACACAATACTTAGACTTAAAAATATCAGGCTACTGCATGGATGAGTCATAATCATACATTTCAGCAGTTGAAGTCCACTTAATGGTCCAGCCTTTTTCAATAGTGGTTGATATCCTCATTGAGTATCAGGAGAAGAGAAATTGTAAACTCACAGGGGGTGCTGGGGAGAAAACCTATGTTTAGTCACATCACTTTCAAGTGTGTGTTGCGTCATCAGTTGCATTAGTTACTGACTTTATGCTTCAAAGATTCTGAAAAGATTGCATTTTGAAGGGGGAGAAGAGATCAAGGTTCTGCTGTAACCCCATTTCCCCACTCCATTCAAAGAGGCTTATTGTGATGGGAGGAGGGGTGACAAAATATCACAACATTCTGACTGAAACTGTTGCAAAGTGTAGAAAGTTTAAGTATGAAACTATTCCTTTTTAAAATTTTTTATTAATTGACGGAATGTGGCTGGTGCTGGCAAGGCCAGCATTTATTGTCTAACCCTAATTGCCCTCGAGGTGGTGGTGGTGACTTACCGCACGCCGTGGCCGCAGACAATCTGGACGGTGTAGACAACAGAATAGAAGATCAGAGTATCACCAGCTATACTTTGCAATTTCGTCCGGATTTCATTCAATTTCATTGAGTGCTCAATAAGGAAAACAGAGCAGGTATGGCTGGGGGAGGGCAGTGGGCCCAGGTAACATTAAACTAGCTGTTAACTTGTAGTTAGGGCTAAAATGTACTGAATAAAGAGCCAGGGGAATTTAAACAGTTTAAGAGAGTAGATTGGGGCAGATGGCCATGGATAGAGTTGCACATCAAGGGAGCTTCCTAGGGAGCTTATAGCCCAGGAGCCATCTTGATTTAGAGAGGGGAAGCCTTGAGAAAAAGGTGCCCCGAACACACAAAAAGCCACAAGCCAACTCCTCGGCCACAACTTCAAAGCGCCCGCGGGAGATGTGAGGCTTGTAGCGCATCTGCAGCGCAATGTCGGCGAATTTCTGCTGGTACTGGCACCGGAGGCTGTCGCTCACCTCCCGGAGGACGCGAATGGGTTTTCCTGGTGTCGATGGTGGGAACTGATGAAATGGTTTATTACCTGCACCCCCTTCCCTCCTCCTTCCCCGCTCCACTCTCCCAGCTCAAACCCCCCACACCCCCCTTCGCAACTCCTTCCCAGCTCCCCCCTGCACTCCCCCTTCCCTCCACCCCTCCCCCTCGCACCTCCTCTTCCCACCAGCATCCTCCTACCCCTGTCTAGGGGTCCTAACAACCCCACTGCCTTGTGGGTGTCTCGGGAGAGACCAAGGCTAAGGGAGTAAACCCTAACAGAAAATCCGGAGCGGAACCCCGTAGGCGGTCATGTGTCACCTTTGGCATATTTCTGGCAGTTCCTGCAGCCATACCGGTGCCAAACGTTGTGCTCTGCATTCCTTTGGACCCCACCAGAAAGGCCAGGAGGGGGGTTTTGACGCTTGGGCATCTCTCAACCTCCATACATTCGCGCAGGCATGCGCCATGGAGAGGTCACTCCATAGTCGCCTCACAGCGACCGAAACAACACGGAAGGCAGCAGTTACAGGTTATAAGTCCAGCTCAATTGGCGTAGAGATTGGGCGCCACGGGTTGCCTTTGTCGGTGGGAGAGGTCATCGTACCTCACTGGACAGCTACCGCCCGCCTCAAACCGGGCAGCCCCCGGTCAGTAAGGTCCTGTCCCGCCACAGTCCACCTGCTTCAATGAGTGCTTGGAGCTCAGGGTCATTGCCCGAAAAGTGGACTGCAACACCTCACCAAACAGCACGAAAAAAGGAAAGAAGGTACCAGCCCTTCGTTTTGCAAGCTAGAACGTCAGAACTATGTGTCCTGGCCTGTCGGAAGACCTTACACAAATCAACGATTCTCGGAAGACTGCCATCATTAACAACGAGCTCAGTAGACTCAATGTAGACATTGCAGCACTTCAGGAGACACTCTTCCCCGCGAGTGGATCTCTAGCAGAGCAAGACTACACCTTCTTCTGGCAGGGCAGGGATCCTGAAGAACCAAGACAGCATGGAGTGGGCTTCACCATCAGAAACTCCTTGCTCAGCATGATAGAGCCTCCCTCAAATGGCTCGGAACGCATACTGTCCATCTGACTGCTCACCGCCTCTGGTCCAGTACACCTACTCAGCATCTATGCTCCAACACTCTGCTCCCCATCTGAAGTTAAAGACCAGTTCTACGAGGAACTCCATAATATCATTAGTAGCATCCCCAATACCGAACACCTGTTCCTGCTGGGGGACTTTAATGCCAGAGTTGGGGCCGACCATGACTCATGGCCCTCCTGCCTTGGGCGCTATGGCGTTGGAAGGACGAATGAGAATGGACAGAGACTGCTGGAGTTGTGTACCTATCATAACCTCTGCATCACCAACTCGTTCTTTCACACTAAACCCTGTCACTAGGTTTCATGGAGGCACCCAAGATCACGTCGTTGGCATCAGCTGGACCTCATCGTCACAAGGCGAGCCTCTTTAAACAGTGTTCAAGTCACACGCAGCTTCCACAATGCGGACTGCGACACCGACCACTCCCTGGTGTGCAGCAAGGTTAGACTCAAACCAAAGAAGTTGCATCATTCCAAGCAGAAGGGCCGCCCACGCATCAACACTAGCAAAATTTCTTATCCACAGCTGTTAAAAAAATTTCTAAATTCACTTGTAAAAGCCCTCCAAAACACTCCCACAGGGGATGCTGAGACCAAGTGGGCCCACATCAGAGACGCCATCTATGAGTCAGCTTTGACCACCTATGGCAAACGTGTGAAGAGAAATGCAGACTGGTTTCAATCTCATTTTGAAGAGCTGGAACCTGTCATAGCCGCTAAGCGCATTGCACTGTTGAACTACAAGAAAGCCCCCAGAGAGTTAACATCCGTAGCACTGCACAAAGAACAGCCAGGCACTGTGCAAATGACTACTGGCAACACCTATGCAGTCATATTCAGCTGGCCTCAGACACCGGAATCAGAGGAATGCATGATGGCATTAAGAGAGCTTTTGGGCCAACCATCAAGAAGATCGCCCCCCTCAAATCTAAATCGGGGGACATAATCACTGACCAATGCAAGCAAATGGACCGCAGGGTTGAGCACTACCAAGAACTGTACTCCAGGGAGAATGTTGTCACTGAGACCGCCCTCAATACAGCCCAGCCTCTACCAGTCATGGATGAGCTGGACGTACAGCCAACAAAATCTGAACTCAGTGATGCCATTGATTCTCTAGCCAGCGGAAAAGCCCCTGGGAAGGACAGCATTACCCCTGAAATCATCAAGAGTGCCAAGCCTGCTATACTCTTAGCAGTCCATGAACAGCTTTGCCTGCGCTGGGACGAGGGAGCAGTACCTCAGGACATGCACGATGCCAATATCACCCCCCTCTATAAAAACAAAGGTGACCGCGGTGACTGCAACAACTACCGTGGAATCTCCCTACTCAGCATAGTGGGGAAAGTCTTTGCTCGAGTCGCTCTGAACAGGCTCCAGAAGCTGGCCGAGCGCGTCTACCGAGGCACAGTGTGGCTTTCGTGCAGAGAGATCGACCATTGACATGCTGTTCTCCCTTCGTCAGATACAGGAGAAATGCCGTGAACAACAGATGCCCCTCTACATTGCTTTCATTGATCTCACCAAAGCCTTTGACCTCGTCAGCAGACGTGGTCTCTTCAGACTACTAGAAAAGATCGGATGTCCACCAAAGCTACTAAGTATCATCACCTCATTCCATGACAATATGAAAGGCACAATTCAACATGGTGGCTCCTCATCAGAGCCCTTTCCTATCCTGAGTGGTGTGAAACAGAGCTGTGTTCTCGCACCCACACTTTTTGGGATTTTCTTCTCCCTGCTGCTTTCACATGCGTTCAAATCCTCTGAAGAAGGAATTTTCCTCCACACAAGATCAGGGGGCAGGTTGCTCAACCTTGCCCGTCTAAGAGCGAAGTCCAAAGTACGGAAAGTCCTCATCAGAGAACTCCTCTTTGCTGACGATGCTGCTTTAACATCTCACACTAAAGAGTGCCTGCAGAGTCTCATCGGCAGGTTTGCGGCTGCCTGCAATGAATTTGGCCTAACCATCAGCCTCAAGAAAACGAACATCATGGGGCAGGACGTCAGAAATGCTCCATCCATCAATATTGGCGACCACGCTCTGGAAGTGGTTCAAGAGTTCACCTACCTAGGCTCAACTATCACCAGTAACCTGTCTCTAGATGCAGAAATCAACAAGCGCATGGGTAAGGCTTCCACTGCTATGTCCAGACTGGCCAAGAGAGTGTGGGAAAATGGCGCACTGACACGGAACACAAAAGTCCGAGTGTATCAGGCCTGTGTCCTCAGTACCTTGCTCTACGGCAGCGAGGCCTGGACAACGTATGCCAGCCAAGAGCGACATCTCAATTCATTCCATCTTCGCTGCCTTCGGAGAATAGTTGGCATCAGGTGGCAGGACTATATCTCCAACACAGAAGTCCTTGAAGCGGCCAACACCCCCAGTATATACACACTACTGAGTCAGCGGCGCTTTAGATGGCTTGGCCATGTGAGCCGCATGGAAGATGGCAGGATCCCCAAAGACACATTGTACAGCGAGCTCGCCACTGGTATCAGACCCACCGGCCGTCCACGTCTCCGCTATAAAGACGTCTGCAAACGCGACATGAAATCGTGTGACATTGATCACAAGTTGTGGGAGTCAGTTGCCAGCATTCGCCAGAGCTGGCGGGCAGCTATAAAGACGGGGCTAAATTGTGGCGAGTCGAAGAGACTTAGTAGTTGGCAGGAAAAAAGACAGAGGCGCAAGGGGAGAGCCAACTGTGCAACAGCCCCGACAAACAAATTTCTCTGCAGCACCTGTGGAAGAGCCTGTCATTCCAGAATTGGCCTTTATAGCCACTCCAGACGCTGCTTCACAAACCACTGACCACCTCCAGGCGCGTATCCATTGTCTCTCGAGATAAGGAGGCCCAAAAGAAGCCTTTTGCACTAAGACTATCCCAGTTAATATTGGGGAAGTTGAAATCCCCTACTATTATTACCCTATTATTTTTACACCTTTGAGATTTGCCTGCATATCTGCTCCTCTATCTCTTCCTGACTGTTTGGAGGCCTGTAGTACACTCCCAGCCAAGTGATTGCCCCCTTTTTGTTTTTAATTCTACCCATAAGGCCTCATTTAAGGAACCTTTATTTATTTATTTTTTTATTTAGCGATTCAGCACTGAAACAGGCCCTTCGGCCCACCGAGTCTGTGCCGACCATCAACCACCCATTTATACTAATTCTACACTAATCCCATATTCCTCCCACATCCCCACCTTCCCTATATTCCCCTACCATCTACCTATACTCGGGGCAATTTATAATGGCCAATTTACCTATCAACCTCCAAGTCTTTGGTTGTTGGAGGAAACCAGAGCACCCGGAGGAAACCCATGAGGTCACAGGGAGAACTTGCAAACTCCACACAGGCAGTACCCAGAATTGAACCCGGGTCACTGGAGCTGTGAGGCTGCGGTGCTAACCTCTGTGCCACTGTGCCGCCCACTAACCTTCTAAGATATCATCCCTCTTTACTGCTGTAATTGATTCCTTGATCAATAGTGCAATGCCACCTCCTCTTTTACACCCCACCCAGTGTCATGCCTGAAGATTCTATACCCTGGAATATTGAGCTGCCAGTCCAGCCCTTCCCTCAACCATGTCTCTGTGATGGCAATAATATCATATTCCCATGTGTAAATCAACGCCTTCAATTTATCTGCCTTACTTGTAAGACTCCTTGCGTTAAAATAAATGCAATCCAGTCTTACGTTATTTGCTTGTGCCTTAAAAGGTCTTTATTTGCTCTGCCTTCCAGACTGACTTAGTTTCTCTGGAGCCACATGTAGGCCAGACAAGGTAAGGACGGCAGATTGCCTTCCCTAAAGGAGATTAGTGCAGTAGATGGGCTTTTATGACAATCTGGTAGTTTCATGGTTATTATTACAGAAACTATCTTTTCATTGTAGATTCAATTTAATTGATTTAATTTAAATTCCCCAGCCACCATGGTGGGGTTTAAACTCAATTATTAGTCCAGGTCTCTGCATTACTAGCCCACTAACATTACCTCCATACTACCAGACCCCTAAATTGGCTATATGTCAGTACTGACTACTTCCATTGAAATGATAATCCTAAATCCTGTTCACAGAGCAAATAAGGGGCTCCCTTCAGGGTCTCAGTACAGTACAAACAGCATTTGCAGTGATGTTCTGTTCTGATGCTTTACCGAATGAGAAAAGAATTGCCACACAGCTCCTCCTTTGTTACTCTCCCCTACTCCACTATTGATGTAAGATTGTTGTTTGTTGTTTTTAAACTATATGTGAAGTATGCGTGCCTGCTTTATCTCAGAAGATGGGCATTTACAGGCTTATATCTACCAAAGTAGAAAACTAGCACTCTTCCTTCTCACTCCCAATCACTTAATTCTACCCCCCATTTCCTCACCTACCCCAAACCATTGGTCCCAGCCTCTCCTCTCTTCCCCCTTAACACTGCTTCCAACTTCTGCCCTTTCCCTCTTCCTTTCAATCCCATCTATTTTCCCCTCCCTTTACCACCCATTTACCTAACCTTCATTGCCCCAGATTTCCCCTTTCACTGCCTTCTATTTCCCTCCTTTCACTGCTAATGACTTCTCTATTTCCTTCTTGCCATGTTCTTCTTCCCCTCTTCTATGCCATCCATTCTACCCTTTAACTCCCATTCTCACTATGTATTTTCCTCCTCCCCTTGCCAAGCATGGTGTGCCCCCATTTCTCTTGCCTGCTGCTACTTGATTCAAATGGTTATTTCATTGGACAAGTCCCATTTCAACTTGCGCTCCAAGCGCTGACTGATAACCCCCATAAACAGGAGGCAAAAACTTATGTTTCCATGAGAGCTTGTGTCTCCAGGCTGCAATGTGGACCATTAGTGCAGAAAGTGGCACAAAGATTGTCCAGGCCCCAAAACAATGTCGGCATGGAACCCTGGCATTTGGCATTTATGGAGGCTGTTGAAAGTGTAGGCATAGTTTTATCTAACTACATGCAGTTGAAACCAAGATGAAATTAGTTTCCTTTTGTGCAATTTACAGGCAGAATTTGAGAGCGACACAACCTATTTCAGCATCAACAACAACTTACATTTATATAGTGCATTTAACGTAATATAATGTCCCAAGGTACTTTACAGGATCATTATAAAACAAATAAAAAACAAAATGCTGGAAATACCCAGCAGGTCTGGCAGCATCTGTGGTGAGAGAAACAGAGTTAACGTTTCAGGTCTGTGACCTTTCATCAGAAGTATAACACCAAGTCACAAAAGCAGATATTAGACCAGATAACCAAAAGCCTGGTCGAAAAGGTAGGTTTTAAGGAGTGGCTTAAAAGGAGGAAAGCGAGGGGGAGAGGCGGAGACTTGGAGAGGTGTAGGGAGGGTATTCCAGAGTTTAGGGTCTAGATAACTGAAGGCGTGGCCACCAATGGTGGAGTGATTAAAATCAGGGATGGGCAAGAAGACAGAATTAGAGGAGATATCAGGCGCAGATATCTTGGAGGGTTGTGGGGCTGGGGTAGATTACAGAGATAGGGAGGGATGAGGCCATGAAGGGATTTGAAAACAAAGATGAGAATTTTAAAATCAAGACGTTACTTGACTGGGATCCAATGTAGGTCAGCGAGCAGAAGGGTAATAGGGGAACATTGCAAGTTAAGACATGGGCAGCAGAGTTTTGGATGACCTCAAGTTTAAAGAGAGTAGAATTTTGGAAACAAGGCAGGAGTGCATGTAATAGTCAAGTCTAGTGCTAACAAAGGCAGGAATGAGGGTTTCAGCAGCAGATGAGTTGAGACGGGGTAAAGTCGGGCAATGTTAGAGGTGGAAATAGGTCGCCTTACTGATAGTACGAATATGAGGTTGAAAGTTCATCTTGGGGTCAAATGTAAAACCATGGCTGCAAACATACTGACTTAATCTCAGACAGGAAGAGCAATGGAGTTGGTAGCTGGAGAACAAAGAATGACATCAAAACTGAGGATGCAACGATCAAGAAAGATTGAATAGGCATAAGGCTCATTTCTCTAGAAGAGAGCAGAGATGTCTTGAAAATTATGAAGCATTTGATTGGGTAGGCATGACAAGGTATGTCCACAGGGCATACCAGAATTGAAAAATTTGGATGATATTTTCCCCCCTCTCTAACTAGTGACATTGGAGCCCAATGTAATGCAGTAACAGTTGTTGTGACTGAGATCAACTGACTCACCACACATTAAACCCAGGCTGCTTCTGGTATGTAAGGCTTAGAACCATACCATGTGGTGCATTTATCTAAAACTGTTGGAGGAGTTATCTCCAACTACACATTGTCTTCATGGTTAAAGCTGATAATATGACAATTTCAGAGTTTTCATTTTAAAAGCTTTTAGAAGTACCTTATTTAACATATATCGGTAAAGAAAAGAAAAAATTGAATGCAATATCATTTGTTAGTATTGCAATTCTGATTTTAGGTAACTATTTACATCACAAAGGATATAGTTTATGGAAGTGTAGTTTGCTGCTGTGACATGTAAAAGTTTTGCCTTTGAAATTTGACATTGCTTTTTTTTGGTTGGGTGGTGTTTACACTCATCACAAAAGCAGAGAAAGGGTTAACTTAAAGTGAGGATGTCTGTAAAGACCATAACCAACATTTGAGAATTATACAGCACAGGAGGCTATTCAGCCCATTGTGGCTGTGTCAGCTCTTTGAAAAAGCTATCCAAATAGTCCCACTCCCTTGCTTTTTCTCCATCCCCTTGCAATTGTTTCTCCAGAAATGGTACATCGGTTTTTATTCAGTGATTTTAGTATGACCAACTCAATTAAATCATTTATTATCAAACAAATATTTTCAAGCACACTTTAAAGGGATTCCAATGTCTAATCGAGGCAGTGGAGAGAGAAAGGGAGAGTGCATAAAGGAAGGGAAGTTAGAAAATGTAGAAACACAAAGTAGAGAGTCTTCATAAAAACCATCTGAAATACAGTGGAAAGCCAAATAATGCAATTTCCTCTTGTGACGGTACCAGATTAGGCATCTTCTCGTAAGGACTCAATCTTAAGTTGAAGGCAGACCACCCTTAATAACCTTAGAGAATTCTCCAATCAAATAGCAAAAGAGGTTGTAACTGGTATATACGTTATGAAAAAGCCCAGTGCACAAGTGTTAAGCAGGTCGACAAAGTTAAAAGTATCCCGGAACAGAGTCAATGTTTGATAGTGCTATAAATGTAACTCTCATAAGTTATCCAGGAAACCAAACTTTGACGGAGTCAAATATCTGATGCCAAATGTGTTTTTGTTTTTTTGTTTTTTTAAAGAGCCCCTTCTATTCAAAGCAATTGTATAATAGCCTGGCTACTAGGTTTTATGTAGTTTTGATTGTTACAAATGTGAGAATTTCTTTTTAGGAACTGGAAAAGGCAAATAGGTCTAGATGTTTTGCTCTACATGGTTTACAGAACTTGCCCAAATGTCCGGCATTTATATAGCACCTTTCATGACCCAAAGCACTTTGCAGGCAATGAAATATTTGTGAAGTGGAGTCACTGTTGTAATGTAGGAGACATGACAGCAAATTTGCACACAGCAAACTCCCACAAACAGCAATGTGATAATGACCAAATAATATGTTTTAGTGATGTTAGTTGAAGGATAAATATTGGCCAGAACACAGAACATCAGGGAGAACTCCTTTGCTCTTTGAAATAATTCCATGGGATGTGTTATGTACATCTTAGAGAGTAGACAAGGCCTCAGTTTAACCATCTCATCTGAAAGACAGCACCTTCAACAGTGCAGCACTCCCTCAGTAGGGCACTGGAGCGTCAGCCTAGATGCTCAAGTCTGTGGAATGATCTTCAACAATCTTCTAACTCAGTTGAGAGTGCCACAGTTAACACTGATAACACTGGGCACTATCACTTCTTGAACTGTAACCTAGCACCACTTTCTAGAGGGAAAACATGGATGAGGAAAATTTAATCAATTGCTTACTATTTGGATAAACTATTTGGTATAAGCCTGGCTAGGTGTCATGCACAAGTGCAATGTGCGTGTATAAACATATGTTGCAATATTTCTTCAACACTGCTCAGAAGCCTCCACTAAACAAGCTATACAAGATGTTTATAGTTTTGCATGCTCTGTACCACAAGCTTTCTACCCTCAGTATACAGGACCCACCAACTTACCCATTTTTGTAAAGTCAGCCTCCGTTAAGCAACTTGGTCTTAGCGAATCGTGGAATGTTCGGCTTGATTTCCATCACTCAGGGCCTTCATAAGCAGCACACAGGTCAGCAACTGCAGCTTCTCAGGTTTTGTTTAGCCATATGCTTATACAACCTTCGCAAAGAAAACATACAAGTTTCAGTTTGAACCCAAGTGCTCCCTTATTTGGTCAGGATTAGAAGCAGCATTCCTTCACTACAGGATTGATTATAAGCACTATTTACTTGGCCTTGGCTCTTCCATTTCAATAACTTTAATTATATAATTTTAGTTACAGTCAAGAAGCAAGTGGCTTTTGACAAAATTGTTGCACAACTGACAATCAGAAACATGAAAATGTCTGTGCTTTTCTTTCTGGTTTTAAAGTGAGGGCACAAACAATCCATGCACATTCATTCCAAGATTTTATCAATGAACCTGATTTCAGCCACAAACCAGCTTTGTAGAGCTAAAGCTCAATCTCAGGTATTTTCTGCATCCAAAATTTGTCTTTAATTCATAGACTTTTTGATGCCAATAATGGAATTGTTTGTCTCAATTCATTGTGTCGGTTACAAACAGGTTTTTTCTATTACTGTAGTAACACC
The DNA here is from genome assembly GCF_036365525.1 of Heterodontus francisci. Classification (NCBI taxonomy): domain Eukaryota; kingdom Metazoa; phylum Chordata; class Chondrichthyes; order Heterodontiformes; family Heterodontidae; genus Heterodontus; species Heterodontus francisci. Next base: position 20,280,453 of record NC_090376.1, on the reverse strand, counting down.
AAGTACTAGATGGTGAACTGCACTAAGTGCCCACACAGTGCCCACTCAGACAATAGGTTGTTCTAAATGAAATACTCTCAGAACACGAAGCATCATCTTCTTCTCCCCCTTAAATCTCCTTTGGATCATGAACTATTCCCTTCCCGGAAACTAACCCAGGTGCTTCCTTATGCTAATATCTAAAGGCATTTGGTGCAGGCTGACTTCCTACCCATTGTTTCCTTTATCTTGTGGGGATGGGGAACAATCCAATCTTCAAAGCCCAGATGAAGGAGCTGACACTAGAAATAACATATAAATACATGTCACAGTTGGAGAACTGTGGACACAAAAGCACATTCTTCACACTCTAGTAGAGCGCACTACAACACCAACTTGCATTTGTAGGCCTTTACCCTATACTATTATATGAAGCCATTTATTAACAGGTTTCTTCTTCAAGGCATCAAGATACAAACAATGAGCACAGAAGGTAAAGAATTGGTTTATATTTATTTTTACTTTTATGGCAACATATACACTTGAATCTTTCTGTACCATGCAAGATGAGACATGATTACATTAGTACATTAACCTGCGCTGCGGTATACATTATTAGAATTAGGAAAACTACTCAATTCACGTTTGCATTGGAAACAGGGTCAAGTTAGCTACCATTCAACAAATAGACGCTTCAGTATCATCTCAGGTCCAGAAGGTCTAGGTAATGAAACAGTTCAAAGACACCACACTGGACTAAAAGAATCATTGTTTTTATGGCACAAGCACATGAAGAAGCTCAGAAGTCAACAAACAGCAACCATTTAAACAGTGAATGATAATTTGCCCACATGACTGACCTTTGCTGTACTGAGTAATGTTGAAAGAGACATATTTTCTCATTTTCATAGTGGACATGTATTTTCTTCCTCCCTGTTAGAAATTCTATCTCGCATTCTATCAGAATATTAACAAATAATATTTTCTCCCCTTTCCTTTCAGGTAAAATTAAAGTAACTCAACACACAAGTTTGCATGGGGCAGACAATCAACCCTGACACAAAGGACTGCAAAACAAGGAGTCAACAATAGTGTCATCTGTTGTAGATGACTTTCTGAAGACCTTTTACAATTTACATCTACAAATTTCTTGCACAGTTCTGCATAGCAGAAAAAATATATTAATATTTTCAAAAATCTGAGAACTACACTTCAATAAGTACTAAAGTTGCAATGGGATTGGTTATGGAGTGCTTTGATTGCTTACTACCCGCCTCAAACCCTCTCATGCTGGGGATGCCATTGGCTGGGCTAGGTCATTGTTGGTGGCTAAGAAACAAACTTCAGTTGCACCAAGTTGGACAGATACATTGAACAGAAAAAAAAGCAAATCATGTCTTACAGATGTGTTCACTACCACTGTAAGGGTATCCAGTTTCATCTTTCCTGCTCATTCTCCCCTCCATGTGCGTTGAGGTTAGGCAGGAGACAAAAATATTTAACACATATTTCATTAAGTCTGTGTCTTGTTGCTTCTTGTGATTAGATGCACCTCTTCTCACATCAATAAAGCAGACCAGAATGGAAATCATGAATAATTTCTCTTTGCTTAAGTTCTTCATGAACTTTCAAGAGTAACGGTCCCTAGAAACCATCACAGATTCTTGAAGACTGGAATACATCAGGAGCACTCTTAAAAATGGACAAGAATGCAAATCTCAAGTGAGTTTTCTTTTTTTCTACGATATCCTCTAGTGGCTGCAGAGAAGTATGAGCGGAAGAAAAATGGGTGACAAAGGTAGGACACTAAAGTTTGGTAGAAACCACAGGAAGAGTACACAGATTGTTATGATTTCTCCTCTTCCCCTCACCATAGTTTTCAACTCATGGGATTAAGTACAAGACATATTGAGAACTTAGCATGCCTTTTCCACATTGAATCTAATACACAGGCCTACTTGTTAGCAATTGGCTTGGTCTTCATACAAAGCTCATAGTCTTGGATGCAGAGGACAGCTAATCACAAAATGCACAAAGACCAAACTGAAACCAAATACCTACTTACAATTTAAATAGAAGCTTTACACACGATAAACTTTCACTCCAGCTGGGTTGTTTTTATTTAAAATGTAATGCAGAAACACAGAGAGTTGGTTAAAGTGCTGATTCTGTTAAAACTCAATAGAATTTTAACTATTTGATATCTGAAATCCTTGTATGTATAGGACATGAAATTCTTATTTTCTCTCAAGACTTCACTTCATTAGCATATACTGGACTATTGTGCTCAACGAAGGTCATTTGCCATACTCTCGAGTGCAAGAGATGGTTCCACCTGAAAAATGTGTCACATTCGTAGGATTTCAGAGAGATACTACTACAGAATGCATGCCACAGGATCTCCAATTTTTTTTTTCACACTTTGCAGCAGTCAATTGCTCCATGTCAGCATATCAGCCAGTGCGAGAACAAAATAACATGATTGGTAAGAGCATGCAGGTAACACATTTTAAAAATCTACAATGTTGAAACTAAAGCTCTGGCTTTCACAAGATAAATCATTCTGATTTCATAAATTATAAACAATTGCCCAAGGGCCATCAGGTTTGTGAGAAATCACAGTGAAGTTCCCTCCACACTTCCTCCCTCCTCCCCATGCTGGTTAACAGATAAGGAACAGGCATGTTGGAATGCATCATGTGATTTGGATGTGACCAAATGAAGGTGACAGAATATTTCATTCAACATAAAAAAAAATGATGTGCAAAACACAATTTCATGAAGGCAGCGCCATTTTAAACAAGCTGGTCATAGTGGGGAGGGGGAGGAGGGCAGGAAAGAATCATACAGTTTATTTTCCTAAGAACGGGACCTGTTTTTTGGAGGAAAGCTTCAGATAATAAAGGCAAAGTACAGCACATGTAGAAGTTACTTCCTGTGCATGTGTACATCCAGTGACGTTACTGCATTTAAAAGGAGAAATCAGAAAACCTACTCCCTGTATTTGAATGTTATTGGCCAGTGATACTAGACAAGCAGCCAAGTGAGATTATATTTTCGTTACATTTAACATAGGTTCAGGTTATCTGTGTAAATTGGCATCACCCTGGCCACTTAAGAGCAAGGTCAATTAACATGAAAAACAATCCCAAGAAGAGCAAGTTCTATTAGAGGAGTCGCAGCAGCTTCTGTCTGAGCACGTCAAAAATTAGAGAGATAATTTTAAAAGGAGCATTGTCACTACTAATTCCATCCCTCTCTCTGGCCACTGTCTCAGGCTCAACCAGATGAGATTGCAATCTCAACGTCATATTTGACGCTGAACTGCTTCTGACCCCATATCCTCATCATTGCCATGATCGTATTCTACTACTTCCATAATATCGTGGGTCGCTACTACTGCCTCAGCCCCACTCCCTGCTAAAACCCACATCCATACCCTTGTCAGCTCTGGGCTTCATATTCCAATTCTCTCCTTACCAGCCTTCCATCCTACATAAACCTATCATCCAAAACTACTGCTCATAACCTAACCCCCAAGTCCCGCTTACGCGCCAGCCTTGTGCTTACTGACCAACATTGGCTCCTGGCCCAACAATGCTTCCATTTTAAAATCTGCATCCTTGTGTTTAAATCCCTTGCGGGCCTTGCCCCGTCCCATCACTGTAACCTCCTCCACTTCTACCAATCTCAGTCAGCTCTTCACTCCACCATTGATCGCCATGTCTTTGTCTAGGCCCTAAATCTCAGCTTTTCTCTCCTCCTTTAAGACCCTCCCTAAAACTTACCTCTTTGACCAAAATTTTAGTCACTCCTCTCAATATCCCCTTTTTTGGCTTGGTGTGAAGTTTTGTCTGGTTACACGCATGTGAAGCACCTTAGCTTCTTTAATGTAGGAAGATATCCTATGAAAGCAAGCTTTGCCATGATGTTAAAGATACTTACTCATGAAATCGGAGGATGTTTTGCACATCTGCAAATATTTAAAATGACTGTTGTGTACCATTTTTGGTTTCAAAGCACAGATTAAATTGTACTTGCCAGAGTACAGACAGCATATTTACAGATCAAATTGTAACAATAAAGTTCAAAATGAAACAGGCTCTGGAATCACAATTCAACCAACAAAGTGTGGGGAAAAAAATTACAAACCCACCAGCAGGTTACATCATGAAGAGAACCTGCTGTTCCCAACAAATCCATTCACTTTGCTTTGAGTATGCTAGCAAATCACAAGCACTTCCACTATGGCCTCAGTATTCCCGAAAGTTATTGACCCACTCAAGTTTAAAGACTGTCAAAATACTTCCTTAGTTCTGTACCTGTGCATCACATAAGCAGAATATTTTCTCAGAACGAGAGATGCTCATTTCCTTCATTGTCATTTATTATAGATGCAGGTAGAACTGGAAAAATTCTTTCCTGAACAGCTGCCACTTGACCATTTCTACCTTCACTCATGTCCTTAACGTACTTGGGTAGGAGGCTAGGAAACTCTCCTAGTGCCATCTGATACAATGATATTCAAGCAATAAACAAAAGTCCATAAACCACATTTCAGTGTAACTGACTTTCAGAGTGAAGCTTTCAACATTACTAGATCAAACAATGCTAGCAAATTAACTTAAATACTGAAGCTCAGCCACAATGACTTTGCAACAATGTACAGCTATGTGACATCATGAAGGTTCATTGTTGTTTCCTACAGTCCTCTGGACATTTTCCTTGTACACTCTTTAGGGCACATTGCATTACTTAGGTGAAATTCAAGCTTTTACAAAACAAAAGTAAGCCTGAATGTCTACATAACCATGCCATTCATTAAACTGAATGGCCATGAATGCCTTAAGGAATGGCCTATGCCGGTCAACATATCAGATTTAGATTTGCGTCAATTCAATCACTTGACTCAGCAGAACTCTAACTCTTTATTCCCTTTGCACAATTAACTCTCACCTCAATGAAATGAAGTGCACAGCGCAAACACAAAGCCTCGGCAAAACAAAATGAACCCAAGTTACAATAGCTTCTGGTCAATCTTAATCTACCGTTAAAAAGGACATCTATCTTCCTGAAATTATCAGACTTGTTGCATGAAAAAAAAATCTTTGAATTTGCCTTACTTTCCATTAACGCAAAATATTTTTGTTGTTCTCAGTGTAACTTCCAACCTCTAGTAGTTATACAGCATCAAGATACACAGATTAAAAAATAGATACATTACGTGATCTAATTACATTTTGTCACCATCAGTCACAAATTGTCAAAGTTGCTAAGGGAGTTGTACAGAGGTCTGCTGCTGGCTAACTGCATGAAGCAGTCCATAACCTTCAGTCACGTCCTGCTGCAAAGGGCAACTGCCTCCTGTGGTGAACAATTACCATGTTCTCTTCTCTAATTGATGAGGTCTGCAGTATAAAAGCTTTGCATTCCTACAGCCAAGCAAAAATTGCATTCCTTGTTCAACTGCCATTCCAATTTGACATTATACTGTGATCAGGGACTTTGCAATCCTCCCATTGGCTCATTTCAGCAACAACAAAAAAATTTGACCTGAAAGCTCTTTTTTTGCAAAGCGCATTTTGGGATGTCTCTATCCTGAGGAATTCATTTTAAAAAAAAAAAATGATCTCAGTTACAAAAACATAGAAAGCATAGTTTGATGATTCACGTTAGAGTGAAAGCAGGTGAGCTGTACAACTACATCTGCCAGGGATGTTTGTTCTTTAAGATGAATGGTAGAACTTGGGAAAAAAAGCCTTTGGTGAGCCTGCCCTGCTTGACATTTGTTCTCTGTGATTTTGAAACTATGTTAAACCTACTTACCTTATTCTTCCATAAAAACCTACAGTCCTCCTATGTCATCCTTCAACTACTTGTTTCATGGACCCACCAGCTCCATAAAAACTTTGGAGCACGACCCCTTAAAATGATATGAATGGAAGCGGGGATCGAAATAACCATATGTCAGCCCCTCTAGGACATAAAAAATGATGCAAGGGAAAAACGAATTGTAAATGATCTCTGGATCAGCATTGTTCCAATTTACTAGCATCTTTTAATGGCCATTAATGCAATGCTGTTTAGTATTGTTCACATGTGACTAGAGAAGACAAGAATCTTGACATTCCTCTGTATCCCTTAAGTAAGTAAAATGTAATTGAGAGAGATGGATATTATTCAACTATTCAACGTTTTAGTTATTATGGTGGCACATTGTGACAAAGGCCAGTGAATTAAAACAAAATAATCCACATCCCCTCTCTGCCTACTTCTCCATGTGTATCATGAACTATGGGTTTTACAACTTTCTTTTTAAAGTAGTCATTAGCCAGTAGATATCAGTTTTCACAAAACACAGTGAACAACTTATAGTGACATTGAAAATATATTGACTAAAAGGGAGACAACAGCTACACAACTCTGATGTGAGCAGACAGGCAAGTTTTGTGACAGCAAAACCACTAGCAAGAAAACAACGTGCCTTCAGTTTGTGCAGTAATCGTGTAGTCCTTTCTCTCGATCATGCAGAGTCTTTGAAGGACAAAATTAAAATTCACAGCTCACTGAGGGTTTAATATCCTTCCCCCACCCCACCCCGCCACAAGCCTTTCTTCTCGTCAAGGTCTTCAGCCTGACATCAGTTACATTGCACCAACATGAGGTGCAACTTTAACAGTGCTGTTAGTACACATTTATGTTCACAGTAACTGCTCACACCACCAGAAGGTAGGAAGTGCAAACGCAGTTACACTGAAACACATGCCTGGAGCTCTGCTCACTAGCAACTGACTCAAGTGATGTTTCTAGCGGCAGAAAAGAGATAATGGTCTCTTTGCTGCTATTGGAAATGCAATGACAGTACTGCAGCCACACGCGTTGTCTGCTTTTTATTATTTTGAATGTAAAGGGTAAAAGTTAGCTGTGCACTAACTGCAGCTGGTGTATGATGCTGGTGGTGGCATTTCTGTGATTGACAGCATCACACAACACACTCGATTTCAGTGCAGTCACGCTGCATTAAGCAGCGTACATGCACTGTAACTGGGGCTTTAAGTGAAGCATCACAGTGTTGAGGCTAATCAGTCAGTCAACAAGATAATCACAACAGCGATGGCACTAGTAGTACACTAAAGAGTCATGGCATTTTCATACTTAAGTAAAAGCTTAATGAAATGCCACACATAGATGTTTTCACATTCTCACACTTTAAATAGCTGAGCCAAGAGATTTTGAGGAGAGCGAGAAAAAAATCATCACACAAGTAAACCAGTTCAGTCTCATTGCCAAGAACAATATAGGCTTTGATCCTTCGGAGGCTATTCTGTGGCTCGCTAGCATCACTGCAGTCATGCATGATCTTCCAATGGGAAAACTAATCTGGTGCCTCGAGTAATAAGTTCATGGTCGTCTGTTCCCAGAACATGTTCCAGTGCATCTTCTGAAATACTCTTGGTTCTCTTGCCGTCCACACTGTTGGATGCAGTACCTGAGCTGGAAGAGCCATTAGCAGTTAGTGTACTTCCTCCGTAGGTCAAATTCAGGTCACCGTCATTAAGGATGAGATCAGAGTCATCGTCTCTGAGCTGCTCTTGATTCTGCAAGATGAACATGGCAGTTTAGAATTATTGCAGGAGATTAAGCCAATGATTTCAATTTAAAACATACAAATATAGTTTTAACTAGGCTAAAAATATGCCTCAATACTTGTTATACAATTCCTTCCTAAATTTGACAGATTTAATATTTTATTAAGGAAAACAATACTACAGTAGGTCTTTGGCATAGTGTTCAAGCAACTATCAGGCAGTTTATTTAAGATTAATCTGGTTAATAATGGGCCAGATTTTGCTACAGCAGGGCATCTAATGGCATTAGCTAAACTTGCCCTTGCAAATTTTTGCATGGCATGTTGCTGAAAGTGCAGGCTAATAACGTAACAAAGGAAACTGGACATCTGGGACCTCAAACAGTACAAGAAATTGTATATTTCCTTAACCAGACTGAAGGATTGTGACATTAACAGCACGAGGACGGAGAAGGAATTGTAGGTTAGAATGGGGGGATTCAATGCCAAATCAGGTACAGAAAGAGAAATAAAGAGAGGGAAAAAAAGATTGGATTAAGAGTGAGAGAGAAAAGAAAAGCAAAAAAAAATTAAATCTCACATTTTTAGAATTTCCAGCAACAATTAAAATCTGAAGGAGTGAGGCTCCACAATTTTAATAGTTCCTTTTCAATGCCAGAGAGGTCGGTTGGCGGTAATTAAAACCTTTTCTCCGGGTGCTCCGGTTTCCTCCCACATGCCAAAGACTTGCAGGTTGGTAGGTTAATTGGCCATTATAAATTGCCCCTAGTACAGGTAGGTGTTGGGAAAATATATAGGGACCGGTGGGGATGATATTGGAATATGGGATTCGTGTACGATTAGTATAAATGGGTGGTTGATGGTCGGCACAGACTCGGTGGGCCGAAGGGCCTGTTTCAGTGCTGTATCTCTAAACTAAACTAAACTTTCACATTGGAATTGCTGAAAAGAGAGACATTTTGTCAAAGCTTTTTGTCTTGCATTCAGCAAGAATGCCAATGTAAGGGAAAACAACAAATTTATACTGTATGAGAACAGAGTGCTGATTGGTAGAGGCGTTGCCATGGAGAATGCACCAGTTTAAAGGTGACTGGCAGTTAACTGCCAAGCTTTGTTCGAAATTTAAACCAGGCAGCTTGACTATGATTCCTCAGAGCAATGCCTTGACCAATGAACCAGCAAATGGCTGTCACTTATATTGCTTAGTTGAAACAGGCGCAATGTGTGTATATGTTCTGTCTGCAAAGAACAGGAGCTGTGCATTACTATATCTAGCTTCCAGTATGCACAAATGCGCCACACTGCAAGCCCAACTGGCAATCTTAAATTGGTTGTCAGTGTAATTCTTAGCACACTGAGGATTATTTAGCAAATGTTGTCCAATCGCAGAATCACATCCAATGTTGGACACTGTGTTTTCAGTTTTGCAAGCATGGGCTGGTTGAGCACGGTTTGTAACTTGCCTATTGCAAACAGTGGAAGGGACATGTTGTTTGATACGATCCGCCAATCTTTGGGATGTATGGCCTATATACCTAGCAACACACTGGCATTGAAATTCATATATCACATTACTCATTTGTGTGATAGGCAGAATGTCTTTTTGGCTCGACGGCAGCATCCTGTTAGTGGCGAACACCACACGTGTTGCTACCGCTAAGCAGCAGTGTGAAACAGCTAGCTTCAACTGTTGCTCAAATTTTGGGATACATTACCCTTCCATAGTAATCTGTGGCAGACTGGACACGTTTCAGGGCCGAAAATGATGGCTTTAGGCCTGTTCATAAGTTTGCGTGATTATACAGTAAGGGATGATCTGATCAAGACAGCCTTTGTCACACAGGATGCCTTTGATTTGGCCTATTTCAGCACCAAGCTTGCATGGTGAGCAAAGGTTTCGGTTCCATTTACGAGGTTGCCGATAATCCCAATCTTATAGCGTATGGAACTGTAAGAATCCCAACACGTGTATTGACCAGTGAAGGTAGGTTTGCGGTAGATCGTGGTAGAGAATCCCTCAGCAGATTTCTCAACGTCAAGGAAAGGGAGCTCATTTGACTGCTCCATTTCAAAAGGTGAAATTATTATTACATGCAGCTGTGGATTCAAATATAGCAAACATATCATCTACATATCAGAATTATGCACGAGGTAGGAGGTTAGGTGTCATTCCCTCGAAGACACTTTTTTTCAATGGAACCCAACAAAGATGCTTGATAGAGCTGGGCCTAGAGGGGATCGCATGGCAACACCATCTATTTGGGCATACATGGTGTCGCTAAAACTGAAACAAAACAGAAAGTACTGGAAATACTCAGCAGGTCTGGCAGACTCTGTGGAGAGAGAAGAAAAGTAAACATTTCAGGTCTGTGACCTTTCATCCTGACCTGAAACCTTAACTTTTCACATCTCTCCACAGATGCTACCAGACCTGCTGAGTAATTTCAGCACTTTTTGTTTTGTTTCAGATTTCCAGCATCTGCAGTATTTTGCTTTTATTTCAGTGGTTAAAACTGAACTCAAATGCGCGAGTTGCTGAGTTCATAAGTTCAACTGGTGCATTTTCCATGGCAACACCTCTATCAAGAAGAGTCCACTTGCCTACCATTCAGCACTCTCTTCTCATATAGTGTAAATTTGTTGCTTCCTTTACATTGGTATTCTTGCGATCTGTCCTCATGAGTGCAAGACGAAAAGCTTTGACAAAATGTCTGTTTTCAGCAATACTCAAGTTCTGTACTACCAAATAACTACCTGTCACATTGTTAAAATTGTACTCAGACTGGAATGTACAAAACTTTCTGTGGAGAGTTTGGTTTTGTATCATTGGACAAATATAACTTCACACCATTCAATGCATTTTGAAGGTAAGGCAGACAGCGAAATGCCATTTCTGTGAAGCTAACGGAGCGGTGCAACTCAGACAGAAACTTTTGGAAATTTGCGTTTAACTGTGCATCTGCCCCTTGCTGGAAGTTGCTGTAACAGCTGTGCATGAATAATGTCGAGTGCCATCAGCCTCACTGTTATTTTGACAGGAAAATCATGCAGATCCCTCCAGGGAGGTGAAAAAATAAACAGAGTCTCTAGCAGCAAGTTACATAATGACTTCAGCAAAGGTCTGGGAGTAGGGTGACTACCTATTCAGCTGGGTGTCACAGGGTTTAAAACAGACAATCCAGTTTCTAACTGGGCTGTCCAGAAATGTCTAAAATGTAAACCAGACCAAAACATTTATTTGGAGCCAGACATATAAAGCAGGGACTTCCTTGATCCGAGTGGAGATATTCTAGTGCAAATGCAACTTAAGAGGCCATTAGAAAATAAAAGAAGTTTCTAACACACACATGCACACAATCGGCAATTCAAATATTGGAGAAAGAAGTCCTCTGGTCCTCTCTCACACACAATTTAAATGGAAGAAAACGTCGAAAATTAAACTTTAAAAAAAAAAACTTTGCATCTACTGCAACGTCGATTCATACAAAAATAAATTGAAAATAAGAATAAGTATATAAATATCAAAATTAAGATACAGTAGGAGTCTTGCCCAGCATATTAGCCACTTGCCACATACCACTATGTGACAAATTGCATTTCAAATTAATTAGAAATGAGTAATAAACACTGTCATTGGGCATTTGATTGCAACACTCATACTTGCCGTGTGTATCCTTTAACCTTTCTGTGTGTTTGTTGATAGACTAAAAGCAGAGCAATGGAGTGTTTTTTGGTTGGTTGTGTGCTTTATATCCTTGCTTACTGCTTATTGCTGATCTTCGAAAGTGGTGTGCAACATGGGTGAAAACTTAAGACTTCAGCACCATGGAAACAAGAGCAGCATTGTAGGGAGACGGGATCTGTCACCATGGTCAGCCTGACCAATTGCAATAACTGCTCCAGGCCAGCAGATGAAAGGAAGTTCAACCAATAAGGAGCAGCTACAATAGGGCATGTCATGGAAAAGGACAGGCAGCATCCAACTAAAGGAAAGCAGGGACATGTCAGGCATGTCTCATTGTGCAGCGGATCAAAATGCTCATTACTCACTCTCATGGACAAATTATCGCTCCCAACTGTGGGCAGAAACTGCAGTGTCTGATAATTTCATATCAGAATTCCAAACTCTGGTGAAAGAGAAAGACTACAAAGTTTCACACTGAATAGTGGTAGATGTTCAGTGAATATACACGACAAATTCATTTACCTGCATTGTGTGCAAGGTATTTCTATTAAAAATAGTGGATTTTAGTTGAAGCCCAGGATCAGCCATGATCAGATTGAATGGTGGAGCAGGCTCAACGGACTATATGGTATACTCCGACTCCTATTTTGTCTGTACTTATAAGGCTAAAAGAGTTGTGGCTAGTCAGTGATTTCTACTGGACATCACCGCAGTAGACTACTTAATGAAGGACATGCAACTCTTACAGAAATTAAATCAGATCAATTTTGCTTTCATATCCTTCCAAAAAAGTTAGTGTTTATTAAAAAAACAGAGATTTTGGCAGTGAGTTGTGTGAAATATTAGTGGCTAGTACTTACTTCATATGCTTGAGGACTTGTCAAGCACCGTGCTATAGGACCACACCAGCCAGGTAACGTGGCAGTCAGCGGAGGACCACTGTGTGTTAAGATCGGCTTCAGATAACTGGAAGTTTTTCTGTTAAGGACGAATTCGAAAAATGCCAAACAAGAAAGGAAACTTTTCTAAATGCCTTGAATTTATCATTAGTAATTCCAAATATACTACTGGTACAAACATAAATGTAGTACCTTATCTGACAGGCTTATAATATGCATTAATCGGCCATCTAACTTTATTGGTGAGTTAGATATTTTTCTCTCGTTACTCTTCTTAGTCCCCTATTCAAGTCTTTCTACAGCTGCGGTTGCAGTCTTTGCTGAATGGAAGGGTAATGTGATGACCATGGCTGACCACACATTACTGCCTCAGACCTCCTGTAAAAGTCAACACTAGAAATTATGAAGAAACTCTTAGTGCAAGGCATGCCGTGTCCTAACAATCCTCCTGTTAAAAAAACTTCACCCTTTCTATTGGGAAGACAGAAGCCTGCCTCAAATTCTGCTCCCCAGTCACTGACTCCATCCTTGGTGTCCTATTTGACTCAGACATGAGCTACCATCTCGATATCTGCTCCATCACAAAACCTGCTTCTTCCATCTCTGTAGCATCACACTCTGTGCCTGTGCCTCAGCTCTTCTACAGCTGAAACCCTTGAGACAGTGATTATTTGCTCAGTATTAGTCCTCATGGCACTGGCAAAACAGAGAATGACACAGGAGCATCCTCACCCAAAGCTTTATCAAAGGCTACACCCAACATAAGTGACAATTTATCCAACACTCCAGGATCCACATCCTATTCTTCACAAAATTCTTGTCACCAATCATCCCCAATCCTTCTTGATCTCCAAAGGTGACTGATTCCATCGAGCTGACTCTAATATCCTCGACTTATTTTACTTGTACTTGGATTAACCATCAACTGTGAAGCACATTACGTCATTTTGGTACACTAAAGGCACTTTCTAAATTGCAAGTAGTTGTTGTATTGCCTTCAGATCTCTCCATAAACCTGGTCCTTCTCTGCAGGTTTTACATCCCGGTCAGCTCCCAGGGTTCTTGCAAATCTGGAATGTTATTCCAGTGTCTTTTATCCATACCCATTAAAACTGTATTTTAAAATATTTAGCCAACTACTCTTTCAAAAACCATGATGGATTCTGCCACCACCACACTGGAGGCTGGGGCAATCCATGTCCTAACAACTGTCTTTATAAAAAGGAATCCTAATCCCTCCTATTGGCAAGACCAAAGACATAGTCTTCAGTCCTCATCGCAAATGCTGTTCTCTAGCCACTGACTCCATCCCTCCAAGGTTGAACCTGACTGTTCACATTGGCGTCCTACATGTGATGCCACCACCCTCATATCCGTTCCGTCACCAAAACCGCCTATTTTCACCTCTGTAAATGTGACTATTCCAATGCTCCAGTGGCCGTTCTCCCATCCTCCACCTTCTATAAACTTGAGCTCATCCAAAACTCTAATGCCCGTATCCTAACTCACACCCATTCATGTATCACCACTGTGCTCACTGATCTATACTGGCTCTCATTTAAGCAATACCTTGAATTAAAATTCCCCAACTTGCTTCCAAAACCTTCTATGGCCTTACTCCTCACTATCTCTATAATCTGCTCCAGTGCTCTCAGAGATCTCTGTGCTTCTCCAACTCTGACCACCTGCGCATCCTGATTTTAACTGCTCCACCATTGATGGCAGTGCCTTCAGTTACCTCGGCCCCAACCTCTGGACTTCTATCCCTAAACATTTCCACCTCTATCTAACCCTTTAAGCCACTCCTTAAAACCTACCTCTTTGACCAAGCTCTCACTCACCTATCCTAATATCTCATATAACTCTTAAATTTTGTTTGATACCACTCCTACTAAACAGCTTGTGGTGTTTTATTATGTTAAAGGCATTAAATACATGCTGTTTGTTGTTTTGTTCTGCTTTTATGATTTTAAATTTAGTTCTGGTTACTGACGCACTGACCAATGGAAATAGTTAACCTCGAGTTATTTTATCAAATATTTTAATTTTTAATAACTCTACTGATTCCCCTCTTAGCCTTCTTTTTATCTAATCAAAAAAGCCCCATTTCTCTAATTCCTCCTTATAACTAGAAGTTCTTATCCCTGGGAATGTGCTAGTTTAAAGAACAGAAGTACGTCAAGTATTTGAAAAAGTCTACAAATTACATTGTGAGCTTGCCTTTACAAAACACCTTTAACCTAACATCCCAAGGCACTTCAAAGGAGTGCTATCAGACAACAATTCTCACTGAGCCAAATATTTGGATGGGTGATTAAGAGCTTGGTTAACAAGAGGCAGGAGGAGAGAGAGGTGGAGCAGTTTAAGGAGGGAATTCCAGAGCTTAGGGCCTAGACGTATGAAGGCACAATGGCCAATGGTGGGGCAAAGGGAGTGGGAGATGCCTCAGAGCCCAGAGATCTCTGAGGGTTGTAGGACTGACGATTACGGAGATAGGGAGAGGTGAGACTATGGAGGGATTTGAACATGAGGATAAGAATGTTAAAATCAAGGTAATGGTGGACTGGGAGCCAACATAGGTCAGCAAGCAAAAGCAACTATTGAGTCCCTCTAGGTTTAATTTCCCCCAACAGTGCACTGGTTAACATATTTGCATCTGTTTCCTTTGGGTATCAATTCAACAGTGTTTATTTGGAACAGGTTGATGACAATATTTCATTAGGAACACAAAAATGCTAAGAAGAAGAAATGGTTTTAAGGCCAGCCACCGTTTTTCAAAAGCACAGAAAATCAGATCAGTTACTCCATCCCACCAGCAGTAACCAGCGGAATATTAACTTTACCTGATGCTAGCAAAATCCGTTCAGAAAAAAAATCCTGCAGTAAAGTTGCAGCATGTTGGATAATCTAATAAATCATGTTAAAGTAATTGTTCCAAGTACAAATGCTGCTTCTATTGAAAGTAATCCAAAGAATTACCACATGACTCTTAAATTTAACAAACATCTGTGAAGCAGCTGTGTTACTGTGAGACCTCAATATAAATTTGAGCACAAACAGGTTGAAAAAAAATTTTTTCTCTGAACTCTAAATATGAACTGAGATTAATGTGACTTCTTTTAAACTTGCGCTCTTCCTCGCAGCTTTCTTCCCTTCTTTTTGAAGGCTTTAATGTATTTTCAAAGATGACCGATGCCCCCACCCCTCTGGTACATTGTTTCACAACATTAAACAATTGCAGATCATCAGGGAGAGGCAATTTAATGCGGGCAAGCCTGAAGTAATACATTTTCAAAGGAAAACAAGGAATAGAAGCATACACACAATGGAAAGCATGGAGGAATATGAATAAACAGAGACCATGGGATTATACATAATTGAAAGTAGTAGTAGTAGTAGAATTAAAAAGATGGAAAGGACAATAACATTTTAGGTTTTATAATTAGGGACATGGAGTACAAGAGTAAAAGATGACATGCTAAGTTTATATGAGGCAGTGGTTAGATCAGAGTGAAAAGTACTATGTGCAGCTTTGGGCGGCTCATTATTCAAAGAACATCAATATAGAATTGTCAGGCAAACCCCTCACCTGCCAAGACAGAGGCACACATGATTTAGCTACATGAACATTAAAACTTAAAATTGAAAGCCTTGACTGGGAAGACATTTGCATAGGAACCGACAGCATTGGAACAATGGGGACCCAGTTGTTGCTTCCCCAATACACAGAAGTGGTCAGACCAGTTTTGGTCACATGACTGACCAACTGACTGTTGGAGGTTTTGAATTTGAACTTCAAACAGAGGATTTGAACTCAAAGCCAAGTGCTCCTGGTTGGAAGAGAACCTCCTCTCCAGTCCTGCCTACCTCCATCTCTTTCCCACAGAACTGAATCTTGTGAAAACACGTGAACCTCAAAGAGAGAAAAGTCTCCTACATGAATAAGGTTTAAGAAGAACACTGGGTCCCGATGAACAGCAAGACTACCTACAATCAAGTGAACTCGAAGCACAGTAAACAAGAAACAAAAACAAGAAATGCTGGAATCACTCAGCAGGTCTGGCAGCATCTGTGGAAAGAGAAGCAGAGTTAACGTTTCGGGTCAGTGACCCTTCTTTGGAACAGTAAACAAGAAACTCTTCTGATATTGTCTCAAACCCCTCTCGACTACATTTTCCTCACCTCTTTTCTGTCCCTATTTGCATGCGTGTAATTCGTGTGCCTGATAGTGTGAGCGTGTTGTATATCCATAGGCGTTAACTGTATTAGAGTTTAAGTTTAAATAAATTTCATCTTTCTTCTTTAAACCTCAGAAAACCTGTGTGAATTGGTTTCTTTGTCTTATAATTGGA
Source organism: Heterodontus francisci (assembly GCF_036365525.1). Taxonomy (NCBI): domain Eukaryota; kingdom Metazoa; phylum Chordata; class Chondrichthyes; order Heterodontiformes; family Heterodontidae; genus Heterodontus; species Heterodontus francisci. Next base: position 20,263,950 of record NC_090376.1, on the reverse strand, counting down.
AAGCTGTGAACAAGGATTCACAAAAGGGGGGCTCAAAACACTGTGTTTAAAATTAAACCCTGTTAAAATAAGACCAGGTAAAAACAGCAAACGACGCCTAGACACTTTTCTCACCTGGTCATAACAGAATGCAGAGCATAGTTTCACCAGAATGATAGCAGGGATGAGAAACTATCATTATGAGGATAAACAGAGACAATTTCCAGTGCAGCAGAAAAGGTTAATAGGAGATTTAATAGAGTTTTCTAAAAGAATTATGAAAGCTTTTGATATGGTGAATAAGGAAAGACTAATCCCTCTGCTTGGAGTCAGTGACGAGTTGTCAATCAGTTTAAAATGGTCACTAAGACTGAGGAGTGAGCTAAGCAGGAAGTTATTTACATAGAGAGCTTTAAGAGTATGGAATATTTTGCCACAATGGGCAGTAAAAACAGAGACAATTGCATCTTTTAAGGGAAATGTGGCTAAGTATCCGAAGAAGGGTAGGGCAATGAGGAGAAAGCATGGCTCTGGGATCAGTTTTGAATTCCTCTAGCAAAGAGCCAGAACTAATGCAATAGACTAAATGGCCTCCTTCTGTATTGTAAACTTCTAGGGCTCTATTTCTTAATGGAGACATTAAGATTTTGCACTGCAATATTGTGGAGTGCAATCTCAAGGGCTTCCACTGCTATGTCCAGACTGGCCAAGAGAGTGTGGGAAAATGGAACACAAAAGTCCAAGTGTATCAAGCCTGTGTCCTCAGTACCTTGCTCTATGGCAGCGAGGCCTAGACAACGTATGTCAGCCAAGAGCGACATCTCAATTCATTCCATCTTCGCTGCCTCCGGAGAATACTTGGCATCAGGTGGCAGGACCGTATCTCCAACACAGAAGTCCTCGAGGCGGCCAACATCCCCAGCTTATACACACTACTGAGTCAGCGGCGCTTGAGATGGCTTGGCCATGTGAGCTGCATGGAAGATGGCAGGATCCCCAAAGACACATTGTACAGCGAGCTCGCCACTGGTATCAGACCCATCGGCCGTCCATGTCTCCGCTTTAAAGACGTCTGCAAACGCGACATGAAATCCTGTGACATTGATCACAAGTCGTGGGAGTCAGTTGCCAGCGTTCGCCAGAGCTGGCGGACAGCCATAAAGACGGGGCTAAAGTGTGGCGAGTCGAAGAGACTTAGCAGTTGGCAGGAAAAAAGACAGAGGCGCAAGGGAAGAGCCAACTGTGTAACAGCCCCAACAATCAAATTTTTCTGCAGCACCTGTGGAAGAGCCTGTCACTCTAGAATTGGCCTTTATAGCCACTCCAGGCGCTGCTCCACACACCACTGACCACCTCCAGGCGCTTACCCATTGTCTCTCGAGATAAGGAGGCCAAAGAAGTATTCCAGCATTTGACTTGAAAACTTTCAAATCTAATCCTTGAACTGACATTGGTACAACAGTTAGTCATTTTCAGGATTCACTTGATCTTGTGACGGATGCATCTGATCATTAATTATGAACATACATACGAACACACGAACTAGGAGCAGGAGTAGGCCACTCAGCCCCTCGAGCCTGCTCCACCATTCAACAGGATCATGGCTGATCTAACTGTAACCTCAACTCCACATTCCAGCCTACCCCCGATAACCTATCACCCCTTAGTCATCAAGAATCTATCTACCTCCGCCCTATAAATAGTCAAAGACTCTGCTTCCACTGCCTTTTGAGGAAGAGAGCTCCAAAGACTCACGACCCTCTGAGAAAAAATTTCTCCTCATCTCTGTCTTAAATTGTCTGTGATTAACTAAGTTTAAAGTCCTTTTGCCTTATAAGGTTTTGCCACAGTGCAGGTGAAGGAAGACATTTAATCCATCCACTTCATGTCAATGGAAGTCTAGACCTGTAGGTGGATAATTCATTCAACATATCTCCACTCTACCACATTATTCAGATGCTCAAAACACAGCAAAACTGCAGAAGTGCTTGCCTCATACTGGTGGACAGTCACAATGATAATTTCTTCACTCAAGCTAAGCCCACTTTTGTATTACTTTGGCAATTTTTGTAACATATCGAAACATAAACGAAAATACAGAAAGGTCCTAAAAGGTTTCATGGGAGGGTTAGAGCAAGGGGAGGGCTAAGGAGAGTCATGCAACATGTCCATTTATACCAAAATATTTAACAAAAACAAGACATAAATTAGACTTCAATTCTGGTGGAAGTGCTGTTTTTGGAAAGGTTAAACAATGTAATATTCACAAGGGTTGACGCCTTCATCATGTGGGCCAACACAAGCACAGCTGGCATTTTAATAGGATATAGTGGGTGCTTAATTTACACCAGACGCAAATATCCATTTCGGCAAGACCCGATTGTTATCTAAACCAGCAAAAATAGCAGCTATTTCAAAGCTTTTTTTTTTGTATCAGAGTAGGATATAGTCCCTACCACATCCGAAACTTGGAAATGAGCCCTTCTCAAAAGGCAAGCAAATTAAAATCTCGATGAAGTAATTATGCAGAAAAATTGGGTAAAGAGCAATCATTATGTTTCCCTATTGACCTATTACATTTGGGACAGTAGGATCTGACTGTTGAGGGCAATGGTCCCTCTATGCTGCGTGGGTGTGTGGCTGCACAGAATACCAGAACATACATTGTAGTATAACGTACAAGTTGCGCACAACCAACGTTCACTTTAAGATGCGTGTGTGCATGGCCACACATCAACCAGAAAGGGACTGCATAGTATGACAAAACAGGTCAGGCACAACAAAGAGAAATTAGAGGGAATAATAATAATAAAAGCAAAATACAGTGGATGCTGGAAATCTGAAATAAAAACAAGAAATGCTGGAAATACTCAGCAGGTCTGGCAGCATCTGTGGAGTTCTGAAGAAGGGTCACTGACCTGAAACATTAACTCTGCTTCTCTCTCCACAGATGCTGCCAGACCTGCTGAGTATTTCCAGCATTTCTTGAAATTAGAGGGAACATTGGTTAAGAGTAGAAAATGGTTATGGGATATACAAACTTAAATTGACGTCAGATAGCTAAATTCGCCCAAATTGTACTGTGCGAGAATGAGAGCGGATTAGAGGCATAATGTCACAAAAGGAGGCCATTCAGCCTATTGAGTCTATGCTGGCTCTCTGTAGAGCAATCCAGTCAGTCCCATTCCCCTGCAAGTTTATTTCCCTCAAGTGCCCATCCAAATTTTAAAAAAATCATTCATTGTCTCCACTTCTGCTCCCCTTGCAGGTAGCGAGTTCCAGGTCATTACCACTCGCTGTGTAAACAAGTTCTTCCTCACATCCCCTGCTATATCTCTTGCCCAAAACCTTGAATCTGTGTCATTTAGTCCTTTCTAAGTTTATTAGGTTGCTAAAAGTCACGAAACAGCATACTGGTTGTTAGCATCTAGCTATTACAAACTAACAAATGACTTAATATAAACTAACATTTAGCTTTATTAGAATCCTTCTCTGTAGTATGGTAAAGTGGAAAACTTAGGAAATAAGTTACAGCATGGACAAGATGTCAAGGCAGAGGGATCTTGGGAGATGATGTCAAGTTTTAAAATGCTTACTTGCAGTAAAAAGTGTTAGACCGTGAGAACAGACAGTGCTGCATAATTTTGTCTCGTAGTGAGATAAGGCATCCTCAGAAAAGTGCAAGCATTGAGATAAGGTGGTTAACACAAAGACCTATGTATTAATTGTGTAAATGAAAAGGTTGGCAATTATCACAAACTGATCCTTGGTTGGTTAAGAAAGACATATTTTAATACAAGACTGATCACTGATTGGTATGAGGGGAGGATTAACTGTAAAGCTGCCAGAATAAGTTAGCTTGTGACTTTGCCACTACGCGGCAGAGAATTTGAACAAGAAGAAACTACGAGAGAGTGTCATGTGCTCTGCCGTCCAGCCACTAATACGGTAGTATCTTTGTTAGACTGTTAATCACTGCCTGAGTTTGTTAATAATAGTTTATCTTAACGAACTTGGCTTTACGTTTATCTCAATTAAGTTGATTCACAACAAGCCGTTGTGCTGCCAAGTCTGTTCCCACCTTAGAAAGGGGCATAAAACACCCCTATCTCATCAAAAATCTTACATCTTGTACCATCAGCTAATGGGAACAGCTTTTCTTTGTCTGCTTTAAATAAACCTGTCATAATTTTGTGCACCTCTATCAAGTCGCCCCTCAATCTCCTTTGCTCCAAGGACAAAAACCACAGCTTCTCCAACCTAACCTTGTAGCTAAAATCCTTCATCCTTGGAACCATTCTAGTAAATCAACTCTGCACCCTCTCAAAGGCCCTCACTTCCTTCCTATTCAGGTATTGGAGGGAGACAGAAAGCAGGAAACTTTAGGCCAGTTCACCTAACATGTGTCATTAGGAAAATGCTAGAATCTATTATTAAGGAAGTAGCAGCTGGACATTCAGAAAATCAGAATACAATCAGGCAGAGTCAACATGGTTTAATGAAAGGGAAATCACATTTAACAAATTTATCAGAGTTCTTTGAAGATATAACAAGCAGGGTAGATAAAGGGGAACCGGTAGATGTAGTGTATTTGGATTTCCAAAAGGCATTCAATAAGGTGCCAATTAAAGGTTACTGCACAAGATGAGAGCTCATGGTGTTGGGGGTAATATATTAGCATGGATAGAGGATTAGTTAACTAACAGGAAACAGAGTTGGGTTAAATGGGGCATTTTCAGGTTGGCAAATAGCTGGGACATTGACGAGATTGCAGCTAGAGTACTGTGTACACAGCTTTGATCTCCTTACTTAAGGAGGGATATAACTTGCACTAAGACCCATCACCACTGACCTACATTGTTTCCTGGTTAAGCAACACCTCAATTTGAAAATCCTTATGCTTGGTTTCAACTTCCTCCACGGCCTCACTTCTCCTCACCTCTAACTTCCTCCAGCCCTGCAACCCTCATATCTGCACATCACCAATTCGGGGCTCTTCTGCTTCCTTAATTTTAATTGCCCCACCACTGGTGGCTGTGCCTTCAGCTGCCGGGACCCTAAGGTCTGGAATTCCTTCCCTATACCTGTCTGATTCTCTTGCTCACTTTCCTCCTTCAAGATACTCTTTGAAACCTACATATTTGACCAAGCTTTTGGTCATCTGGCCTAATATCCTGTTATGTGGCCCAATATCGCCTGAAATGTTGTAGTTATCAACAAGACTAATCAAGTACCCAAACAAGTCAAAAACAGTTAATCCGATATAATAACCTGAAACTGCCCGATGCTGGCAATGGATACCTGCAATGGAAAATGGGCCATTTTGCAGCACCAATGTGTCTCGCTCTGATAATTAAGGGACCCTAGAACTTTAAGGGTTAATGTTAAGTGTTAGTAATTCTTAAAACCACTGCAGTAAGCTGAATGGTAATGAATCAGGCAGGTAAAACCACAATGTTCGGACATGAATATAATAGTAACTTCATGGCCTTGTCCAGGCCCAGAGTAAGCTACCCACAAAACCAGAATAGATTTGAGTAAATTATCTTACTTAAAAAGTCACACTTAGCTCCCAGCTTTGTTTTATCAGTTTGTCTTATGCGGAGTTGCTTTCTCTTCGACGTAATCTTGTGATGAGCACATGTTCTAAGTTAACCGTTAACAGGGAGCCAGTAGTCACAGATACTTGTGGTTTTAGACTTTAAATAGCTAAAAGTACAGATAGCTTGATTTGAGCTCACCACCGGAAGAGAGAATCTGATAAGGCTAGGCTGCTGGTAGCCCCCAGATTGGTAACATATGACTAGTTTATGTCCATTAAAACTTATAAACAAGTTTTGTGCCATGAATTGTTTCACTTCAGGTTCTCAAAAAACTTATAAAATCATACAATATTTCCTTCTGTGCTGTAACCAGTCTGTGCCAGCTCTCTGGAATTTAACTAGCACCACTCCCCAGGCCTTTTCCCTGTAGCCCTGCAATACTTTTCTCTTCAGGGAATTAACCAATTCCCTTTTGAAAGCCACAACTGAATCTGCCTCTACCACACTCTCAGGCAGTGCATTTCAGATCGTAACCACTCGCTGTGTAAAAATGTTTCTCATGTCACCTTTAGTTCTTTTGCCATTCACCTTAAAAATTGGTGCCCTTGTAAAACTATAAATGCAATTGTAGAAAAGGCCATAACCCTCAAACTTAATGACTCAAACATTAGCACAAATTTTAAATTTACGAATTAACAATTCATCAACATCTCACTAGGATACAGTAAGCTCTGGAGCGTCACATCTTCAAAAGGCAATGCATTGGAGAAGGGAAGGAGGAGGATGTGGTGATTCAGATTGTTACCTTCTAAGGATAGCTAGGATAGGCTGACAGACCAATGCCTGATGGACAGAAGAACAAAGCAATGTGGGAGTCTGAGGGGGAAAACCATGATACAGCTTTTTTAAATGTTTGAAAGCATGGACAAGAGCACAATCAGATTCCACCTCAGCTAGAATTGTGGTACTAATAAACTAAAATCGGAAAGCCTCATGGTTGATTGGAGATTACAGTCCTTACTTAAAGGAGGGATATACTTGCATTGGAATCAGTTCAGAGAAGGTTCACTAGGCTGATTCCTGGGATGAAGGGTTTGTCTTATGAGGAAAGGTTGAGCAGATCGAGCCTGTACATATTGGAGTTTCGAAGAATGAGAGGTGATCTTATTGAAACATGTAAGATTCTGAGAGGGCTTAACAGGATAGATGCTGAGAGGATGTTTTCCCTCATGGGGGAATTTAGAATTAGGGGGCACAGTTTCAAAATAAGGGGTTTCCCATTTAATATGGAAATAAGGAGGAATTTCCTCTCTCAGAGGGTCGTTAATCTTTGGAATCCTCTACCCCAGAGAGCTGGGTCACTGAATATATTCAAGGCTGAGTTAGAGAGATTTTTGATCTACAAGAGAACAGGCAGGTAAGTGTAGTTGAGGCCACAGTCAGATTGGAGCAGGCTCGAGGGGCCACGTGGCCTACTACTGCTCCTATTTCTTGTATTCTTATCTACTGTAGATCTATGAAAGGAGGTCATGATTAAGGTAGCTACTAGTAAGGCGGATCAACTCTTTTAAAAAAAAGTAGCTGAGCAAATATTTGGTTGAGTGATCAAAAGCATTCAATAAGATCAGAAAACCTACAAAACACAACGGTACCAGCAACAAAGTGAATGTTATCTATGGAATGCATCAGGTCAGTATTAATTAAAGCAGATTATGTATGATGGGTTGGAAGTTTTTTTTCCCCCTCTATCAGTGGGAGTCAGAAAGAAATTTCAACGTTTTTTTTTAAATAAGCTTTTTCCTTCAATTTGTTCACCATGAGGACTTCAGCAAGTTGGGGGAAGGGTTTGCAAAAGTGTGATGGCATGTGCTGTAAAGCATGCATTTACAACTTATTAGATCAAACAAAATTATTCCTTTAAAAGTCAAGAGACAGAAATAAACACATTAAAAATAGTTGAAGTGTTAGTAATCATTTTTTTGTACTTCAGAAGATTGTAGATAGGGGATGGCACAATGATGACACTCCAATATGTCAGATGAAATCGTGGGGTGTTACTGACTTCCTTATTGCAACTAAGCTATTGGAGGATCCCAGGGAGAAGAACATTTAGAGGATAAATCAACCCAGATCACACCTCCCAGTGAATATAAAACAACACTGATGGACATGCGGAAAGCTGACTTCCATCGTCTCTTCTTAACTGAGCAATGATTATTGCGCTGATTCCACAAAATGGAAGGATATTTTTAAAATCTCCTGGTGAGATTCCAGATACAGCAAATACATCGAATCAAAAATACTGATACAGTCCCTGGAGGTAAGGCAGCAATCAAAATATCTGCCATCTTAATTAAATACATCAGCGCCAGTTTACATTGTGTATGAGTAAAACAGACACTTGCAGATATGGAGTACAGGAAATTACTCATAACCCTGCACTGTTGGTGACTCAGAATCTATTTTTGCCAAAAAAAAGCTACAGACAACCAAACTGTTTAATATACTGCAGCATCCAACCTCTATGGTTCCGTTTCCTATTTAAGTATGAAAGGACATTCGCAGGGAATGATAACAGCAACAACAACCTGCATTTATATAGTGTCTTTAACATAATAAAACACCCCAAAGCACTTCAAAAGGAGCATTATGGAACAAGATTTGACACCGAGCCACAAAAGGATATATTAGGCCAGATGGTCAAAAGCTTGATCAAAGTGGTAGGTTTTAAAGAGTGACTAAAAGGAGGAAAGAGAGGAAGAAAAGTGGAGAGAGATAGGGAGGGAATTCCAGAGCACAGGACCTAGGCAGCTAAAGGCATGGCTGCCAATAGTGCAGTGATTAAAATTGGAAATGTTCAATAAGCCAGAATTTACAGAATGCAGGGATTTAAGGAGTTATAGGGCTGAAGGAGATTACAGAGATAGGGAGGGACGAGGCTATGAAGTGGTTGGAAAACAAGAATTTTAAAATCAAGACATTGCTTGGCCAATGTAGGTCAGCAAGCATAGGGTAGATGGATGAGTGGGGGCTTGGTGCAAGTTAAGATGTGGGCAGCAGAGAATAATGTCAAGTTTGCAGAGGGTAGAATGAGGGAGACCAGCCAGGAGTGCTTTAGAATAGTCAAATCTAGAGGTAACAAAGGCAAGAATGAAGATTTCAGCAGCCGATGACCTGAGGCAAGGGCCGAGTCGGGTGATGACAAGAGGGAAAGAGGCAGTCTTAGTGATGGTCTGGTAGGAAGCTCATCTTGGGGTCAAATGTAACACTATGGTTGCAAACAATCTAGTTCAGTCTCAGACAGTTTCTAGGGAGAAGGATGGAGTCGGTAGCTAGGGAACATAGTTTGTTAAGGGAACTAAAAATAATGGTTTCTGTTTACTCAATATTTAGTTAGAGAAAATTTCTGCTCATCCAATACTACAGATTTAAGCGAGGTATAATACTGTAGTTTACATGAAATATTTATGATTAATTATGTTACAGATATTAGTCAGGTTGGTTAAAGTTAGATGACTATAGGAGATTAAGGCTGAAGTATGAAATGTACCAATGTTACACTATTACCAAATCTATGATACAAATTCAAGTGTCAGAGGAAAGAAGTGCACAGATAACAAGAGAATGTGCAATGAGAGGTAGCAAATGCAAGGGAGCAAGAAAGATGGAGACACACACAGCGGTGAGAGAGCAAGGAAAGGAAGCAACAGATGGAGAGAGAGGGAGGAAGAGGGAAAGCAATTATTCTGTACACAGTGTAAAAAAAAAGACAGAGGCGCAAGGGGAGAGCCAACTGTGCAACAGCCCCAACAAACAAATTTCTCTGCAGCACCTGTGGAAGAGCCTGTCACTCCAGAATTGGCCTTTATAGCCACTCCAGGCGCTGCTTCACAAACCACTGACCACCTCCAGGCGCGTATCCATTGTCTCTCGAGATAAGGAGGCCCAAAAGAAAAAAGAAAAAAGAAAGTATGGGACCAAATTAGAAGACAGTTTAGGCCATGCATAGGATATTAAAACATATTAGAGGTGGACGTTCAGTTGCAATAGCTACATTTCAGGGACAATTCAGTGATATGTTGCTGCCAGCAGGGGACTGTGCTGAGGGAAATAGAATGATATCCTGTGCTCTCAAAGGATGACTCCCTGCTGGGAATGCAAGTGGGATGATCTTGTCTTCTCCATTCAACTCCAGCTGGGAGGCAGCTCTGATTCTGATTTAAATTATAAAAATACTAAAGAAGCAATTATCAATTTGTGTGGTCAAGAAATATTTGCTCCACCAGCTTAAAAAGAAATAAGGGCAAACATCAGCTAACCTGATTTTCAGGGAAACATCAACTACCCACTAATATACAAGTGTGCAGGTACTAGCAAGTTCTTTAAAAAAGAATAAAGGTATGGGAGCAGGTGCCTATCCTGTCATACATTTTTTCTTTCAAAAAAATTGCATTTGCAACACAGTGATTGCAAGATAACCTATTCTTATATACATAGGCTTAGAATTTGGTTTCATCTCATATGGTTAAAGTTTTTGCTCATTTTTTATTTATAAATGGCTTGTGGATTTGTACTGTGGCTAGAAATAATGAAATGGTTCAAGTTGCTCATTTGCAGGATGCTTTAGTGTTTAATGTGTCAGGATCTAACTTAGCTGACTGTGCTGTTTAGCTTCAGCTGTAAGTGCAGGATGTGGGTTTGCAGGATGTGTGATTCGTGCCTGTTGAATTATTTTTGCCGCATTGTGAAACTAGATAGCCAAGATATTCTGGAGGTAGAATGTGGAACAATAGACCAGGATGGTAAACAAGTTGGCATCTTATAGGATCTCTCACATTTCTGGGAGTCTTGCTCATAACAACACTTGTCATACTAAAATGAATCAGCAAGGACGTTGGTTGCAATCCTCCCAGAGGTGTTCAATTTAGAAGCCCCCTCCGGGAGCTCTGTCCAGTTGAGGACAGCGGGCGGTTCAGGGAACTGGCAGGTCAAACAGGAGGGCCCATAGCAATATCTTGTCGGCAGTCCCACCAGGAGAGGTGGGCGCTGCCAATTTAGGTAGGAGAACACGAGAGTGCCTCAGGATGGAAGCGCCCTCTGAAAAGTTATGAAAGTGTAAAAAAATAATTGTTACCACAGCTGCCAGGCCATCCGTGTAGTGGGGGATCTCCTCCACAGGATGGCCTACACCCTCCTCTGTGGCCCTCTAGCAAACAAGGCTTCAAGGAAGGGGAGATTTAAAAATTGACTCGCTGGTCCCTTGCCCTGCTGCTGGGAGGCTGCCTCCAGGCAATGGTTGATCTTCGGCCTCGATGGAGGGTCCGTTTGCCATCACCAATTTGACCCCAAGTGGGGACTTAATTGAACCTAATTAGCTACCCGCCACTGCCGAGCAGGTAGCCGGTGCCGATCAGACCCCGCCTCCAAACCAGTCTCCGGAGGACCAGGAAAATTCAACCCATTGCAAGTGTCTGGACTTGGTTGAATGCGGTGAAGGATTCTGTTGGTCAAATGTGAACTGTCTTACATGATTGTACTTTAAAATAAACCACTCATTCAAATTTCAATTATGTTGGAAGAGAATGAGGGGAGAAGGCAAGAAAAGAGAGTGAGTGAGTGCGTGCATGAGTATGAGACAGAAAAAAAAGAGAAAGGAAGGAGAGAAGGAAGAGAAGTGAGCTAAAAAAAACTCCCTCTCCTCCTCCTCCCCCACAAAACATAGCAGTATCAGTAGCCTGAATTGAGGCTGTAAGAGGTTAAGAGCTTTTGATAAACTTGGCCAGTTAGAAAACATTGAGATTAGATTGTTTTTGCTTATCATTACCATCATAACATCCCATTTCCCCCACGACCCGAACCCTGACCAACCACAAACATCACCTCAGCCATGCTTTGTTTAAGCAGGCAACAAGCAGCTTTGGAGACCAAAATGCTCAGAAATTAAGTCGGCAGTTTCGAATTTTCAAGCCGTTCTACACAATGGATAATGAAACATTATTAAACGCTATCTTTCAAACTCACCTATCTTGGAGTAGAATTAGGACAATATTATCCCAAATTATAATGCACAAAGCACTCCAATTGAAATTCAGAAAGGGCCATGGAATTCTGACAAAGAAGTTATTTCACTGAAAGTGAAAAGGATACTTGTGATCAAAGCTGTACCACAGCCTGAATAGCCACGCACTTTCCTGCTTTGTTCTGCTGGTCCTTTCAGGGTGTGCAAGATCCTAGAGGGAGGAAACAGAAACACATTTTCATGGAGGTTAAATGTTAATATATCTTCTTGCATTTATATGGTGTGTATAGGGTAGCAAAGTATCCCAAGGAACTTCACAGAGCTGCAATTTGAATGAATTGGACGGTGAGCCAAAGAAGAAGATATTAGGAAGAGAATCTGCAGCATGCAATCCAGGCAGCTGAAGATATGTCTGCAGTGGTGGGGCAAGGTGGGGTGAGAGGGGCGGAGGAGGTGCACAAGAGGCCAGAGTCTGAGTAGTGCAGAGTACTGGGGAAAATTGTAGGGTTGGAGGGGGCTACAAAGATAGGGAGGGAAGAGGCTATTAAGTGATTTAAACACAGAATGAAGATTTTTCAGTGGAGCTGTTGGAGAACTGGAATCCTATGCAGGTTAGCAAGGGCAGGGTTGTTTACATAGTATATACAGCACAGAAACAGGCCATTTGGCCCAACTGGTCCATGCTGGTGTTTATGCTCCACTCGAGCCTCCTCCCATCTTTCCTCATTTAACTTGACCAGCACAATCCTCTATTCCCTTCTCCCTTGTCTGCTTATCTAGCTTCCCCTTAAATGTTAAATTTAAGAAAAAAAACTTCTGCATTTTGTTAATAAATTTCATCCAAAAAGATATTGATAGTAAAATCTATTATGTAAAAGTGAAAATTCAGTATTTTTGTTTAAATAATAGGAAGCAAATCTTAATTGTACTACAATAATCCTCTTTTACTAAAGTTGCAGGAATTTGGAGGGGCAATGGGTGAATGGGAATGGGTGGGGGGAGGATAGGGATAGCAGAGTTTTGGCTGAGCTGAATTTTACACAGCAAAAGGAATGAGGGGCTGACCAGCAGAACATTGGAATAAACATGTCTGGTAGCAACAAGGTCGTGGAGGAGAGCTTTAGCAGCAGATGGCCTGTGGTAGGTGATGTTATGGAGGTGGCCTTGTGGTGGAGAGATGAGTTCAGAAACTCAGCTCAAGGACAAAATAAACACTCAGAATGTGAACAGTCTGATTCAACTTGTGGCCAGAGAGCGAAACGGAATCAGTGGCAAGAGTACAGAATTTGTGGCAGGGGTGAAGACAATGCCTCCAGTTTTTCCAAAAATTTACCTGGAGGAAATTGCAGTTGATGCAAGACTGGATGTTGGACAAGAAGTCTAACAGGCAATAAAGGAGTTAGAGAGGTGGTGGAGAGGTAGAGCTGGTGTTGTCAGTGTAAATGTGGATGCTGACCCCATGACTTTGGTTGCAGTCACCAAGGGATAGCATGTAGATGAGGAAAGGAAGATTGCCAAGCATTGTTCCTTGGGGGACTCCAGATGTAATGGTGTTGGGTGGGAAGAAAAGCAGATACTCTGCCTACAATTTGACAGCTAAGAGTAGAACCAAGTGAGGGCAGTCCCACTGAGCTGGACAACAGAGGAGAGCCATTTCAGGAGCATAGTGTGGTCAAGTGCATCAAAGGCTGCAGGCAGGTCAAGAAGAGTTGTGAATCTTTGGAATTCTTTATCCCAGAGAGCTGTGGAGGCTCAGTCGATGAGACAGTTCAAGACAGAGATTGATGGATGTTTAGGTGCTAAGGAAATCAAGGAATATGCGAATATAGCGGGAAGGTGGAGTTGATGTAGAAGGTCAGCCATGATCTTATTGAATGGCACAGCAGACTCAAAGGGATATATGGACTACTCCTGCACTATCCCTCCTCATTCTTAAGGATAAGGAGGGATTGTAACTATGACTGTGGTGCACTGAGGATGTCATTTGAGCCTTTGATTAGGGCTGTTCTGATCTGTGGCAGGGGTGGAACCTGATTAAAGATTCAAAAATGGAGTTGCAGAAAAAGTGGGCCTGGAATTGGGAGGTGACAACATGTTCTTTGGAGAGGAAAATGAAGTTGGAGATGGAGTGCTTGTTTGCAAGGAGTCAAGCTTTTATTTTGAAGAGGTGACGATGATGGCAGATTTAAGAGGGAGGGGACATTACCTGAGGAGTACCAGAAACATCTAAGTGAGATAGGCCTCATCCCTCTCCAAATCGTGTCACTGCAAATTCCCCAAGATGCAACTAGAAATTAAGAGCAGGTCGAGGACATGTTGTCCCCTCTGAATTCCGGGCTCAATTTTCCCATAACTCAAAAACTGAATCTCTAATCAGGTTTCCACTGCTGCAAAATGACATGTACTCCCATCACATCCCACATGGAAATAAACTCTGGGATCACACACCATCCCGACTTGGAAAATATATCACTCCTTATCATCGTTGGGCCAAAGTCCTGGAACTCCCGACCTAACAGCAGTACCTTCACCATGTGGATTGCAGTGGTTCAAGGCGGCAGCTCACCACCATTTACTTAAGGGCAATTAGGAATGGACAAGAAACACGACATGAAAAATATTCTGATCATTTAACCACAGAGTTAGCTTAAAGTTCTAACTTGGCAATGCATCGGAGCTATATTGTAACAAAAATAACCAAACACTTAGCCATTGGCCTCTGATGATCACAAAAGGGCAGCAACAGATAGCTTTTCTACCAGACTAAGTGAGAACATATGTATGAATCTATATGTGCATATATATCACATACGCACATAATCTAACAGCCAGACAGACTCACTGCAAATCCAGCAATTAATTTAGATAGATCGTAGATAGGATGACTATTGTAGCCCTATGACCTCAATCATCCTGAAATTCCCAACAGTTTCTCGACCCGCTCCCTCTCCCATCACTGTGTTTGGGTCTCAGATGATTCTGGGATTTTGCGCCACTGCCTTCCTATAGCAAATGGCTACACCGTACCAGAGTTGGGAATGGTAGATGCTGACACTGGGGAGGGAGGGACGGTAGGAAAAAGGGAATGATAATCTTGCCTTTTAACATCCTCAGGTCATCCCAAAGGGCCTCATACAGGAAGTGTAGTCAACTAAAGTGTGAGCTGCAAGGTCCCAAAAATTAGATCAACCAGTTTATCAGTGGTGACGGTTGAACAGTTCAAGAGATAGGAGATAGTCACTTCAATACCTGGTGTTATTTACAGCTATTTGTCCTCAGTACTGGTACAGCACCACAGATACAGGTGATAACCAATGCATCATAAATATATTCCAATTAACTGTGTTCATATTAAAAAGGTGAAACTTAATGCTGTTACGTACAAGAGGTTCAACACCACTCTGTAATGAGTGTGACCTCGGTACTGATGTGAAAATGAAATCTAGCCCATCAGGTCAAGATGAACTCCAATGAAGTGAGGAATATTAGCCAGTATTATTCTGACATGCCCAGATGGGCAATGTAACCAGGAGGAAATTGCCACAAAGATAACTTCAAAAACCACAAAACTTTTGGTTTACTTGATTCGACTGGACTGCTGCCCAACAGTGGCAAGTGCTTTAATCAGCATGCCCGAGTGCTCAAACTTGCTTCTTAAAACTACATTTCCCACCACTTTCAAAAGCCACCTCTTAACCTACCTGACAGGAACAGGAGCCCCTCTAGCCTGTTTCATGGCTGATCTGTACCTTAACTTAAATTTATCCTTCCATATCCCTGGATCCCTTTACTTAACAAAAACCTATCCATCTCAGTCACAAAAATTTTAATTGATCCAGTACCCTTTGAATGGAAAAAAGTGCTTCCTGATTTCCCTCCTAACTAGCTAGGCTCTAACTTTAGGATTATGGTCCCCTTGTTCTGGATTTCCCGACCATAAGAAATAGTTTCTTTGTATCAACTCCAGCAAAACCCTTGATAATTTTAAGTACTTCGATTAGATCACCCCTCAATCTTCAAACTGTTTCTTTCATCACCTCCTCCAATCCTTCTACTTTGTAGTTGTTCTTTGTAAAACATCACTCATGTCCTTCAGGGAAGAAAACCTGCTATTTTTATCTGGTCTGGCTTATAACAGTGTGAATGACTCTTAACTGCCTTAGCAAGCCACTGGGTGGCAAGGCAAACACAGGATGGGCAATCAAAACCAACCTGGTCAGCGACACTCATATCTCAAGAATGAATGAACTGAATAAAGAATAAAAAGCAACAACTGTAGGACTAAATGTTTCCACCAGCCACTGTTGATGGGGAATGACAGCCAACGATCTGCTTGCCATCACACCTTGGTGGACAATCTTGCAGCATACCCACTGCAGTGGGCCTCAGGAAAACAATGCTGGCGATTGCAAACTTCGATGGAATGTTAGTGAGCAAACACTGCACTTAAGGAAAGCTCGGACAGGAAGTTCAGCTGAATCTTGGATTCAAATCCAACTCAAATGAATCATTATGGTTGCAAGGCTGCTCTTGATTCCTTTGTTCAGTATTTCTTAGAAAAGTATTCAGTTAAAACGAAAATGCCCACAGACAGCGCTCTGCTGCGTACAATGCGAACAACCATGATGCAACGCCAGATGAAAACTGTCAAAAAAAAAGTTAACACAATCTATTCTGTTACAGTCTAGTTCTTTCTAAATCACAGCCAGAATAGGGTAAACCTTGCCTATCAGAGCATTATCGGAGTACAGTGCTGCCGAATGCTGGGAATTAAAGAAAATGCAACACTCATAAAAGCATCAAAGGAGCCACAGTAAATTTAAATAGACCAAATTTTCGACCCTCAGTGAATGGTAATCTATTCTGCTGTTAATTTTGCTTTTATTACAGAAAAAAGAGGTCTCACTCTTGGATTAAAAAGAAATTCTCCACAAGTATAATATTAGGTCAAATGAAACAATATTCAGCAACTCCTAAATTAGAAGTCCATTGGCCCATAGCAAAATTTGGTTATTGCTCCCCGATTACTTACACCTTGCATCACTTGGAAACTGTCAGCGTTGGGAGCCGGATCCTGATCTGGATCAACTCCGACTCTGAAAGAGAGAGAGAGAGAGAGAAAGAAAAAAAAAAAGTAAGGAGACAAACAGTATATCAAAATAAAGGCTAGTTTGCAATATCTCCATCTCTCTGACCACTGCACAAGAATTGTGAGATGCAGCTTCGAAAAGTTTCTAAATAAGGGCCGCAGCTACAGTTTTAAGTAAGACAAGCTGCCAAATTTCTCACTTGGAAGACGAGACAATGTGATTGGTAAAGTGGGAAGGTGACTGCATCACTTATTTTGAAAATTTAAAACCCCAATTTTTAATAAATATTCAAGATGAAAATGTATTTGAGAAACATTTTATACTAGAACTGATTCAGTTCGTGCTGCAGAATGAACTTCTCCTGTAGCTTGCAGTGAACAGCAGGATCTTTGAAGCAAGCGGTTCCCAATTTTGAACACTCCTGTGGAATGCTGACACTTCCCCAGACATTACTGAAGATAAAGGAGAAGTTAACTTACCCTCTCTGTGAATAGCAAAAGGCATTTTGTGGTGGCTGGGACCTTTCTTTTGAAGCCCCCTCAGATCATTTAGTTTGTGTATGTGTATCGCACTCTGTGTAGTCTAAGATCAGACTGCAAGTTCACTGCCATGTATAAGGTTAACCCTAACCAAGTAGAGACTGTGGCATGGTGCATTTTTAAATCAGACTCAGACACATAAAGCAATGCACAAATGAATTTGAGACACAAAAGCACATGCAGCTCTACGTCCAACTGCTCTCAATTTCCTGTTGTTTGGAATAGGTAGTCCTTCTAATCTGATGCTTTTTGGACAAATGTAATTTACTAATGCAGGTCTATAATTTCCCTGTAATCTGGGTGAGCCTGCAGGGAGGAATGAGATTAAGTGTTATTAAGACCAATTCCATGCTTCTAGCACAAGGAAATCTCACTACAGAGCAAGAGGACACCAGGAGGGAAACATTGGGCTAAATTTTTGCCTCAAAAGGTGGGAAACAGAAGACAGGACTGTTTCCAGGTCCTGACATTGTATTCCATCTGCCATCTTGTTGCCTGCTCACTTAACCTGCCTATATCTCTTTGCAGCCTCTTAGTCTTCTCTTTACAGTTTACATTCCCACCTAGCTTTGAATCATCAGCAAACCTGAATACACTACTCAGTCTCCTTAATAGGAATATAGATTGCAAGTAGCTGAGGCCCCAGCACTGATTCTTGCAGCACTCCACTAGTTACAGCCTGCCAACCTGAAAATGCCCCATTTATCCCTACTCCCTGCCCGTTCAGCAATCCTCCATTCGAGCTAATATGTTACCCCAACTCTATGAGCCCTTATCTTCTGTATTAACCTTTTATATGGTAACTTTACGAATGCCTTTTGGAAATCCAATTATATTACATCTACAGGCTCATCTTATCTAGTCTACTAATTGCATCCTCAAAAAACTCTAATAAATTTGTCAAACATGATTTGCCCTTCGTAAAACCATGGCGACTCTGTCTGATCATGCTATGATTTTTTAAACAGCATTGTTAAGACTTCTTTAATAATAGATTCCAGCATTTTCCTGATGACTGATGTCAAGCTAACTGTAGTTCCCCGTTTTCTCTCCCCCTTTTTTTGAATAGTGTGTTACATTTACTAACTTCCAATCCATTGGGACTATTCTAGAATCTAGAGAATTTTGGAAAATCATAACCAGTGCACCCACTTTCTCTGCAGCTACCCATTTTAGAATCCCAGGATGTAGGCCATCAGGTCCTGGGGATCTGTCGGCTTTTAGTCCCTTAAGTTTCTCTAATATTTTTTTCTCTGATGTTAATTACTCTAGGTTCCGCATGCTAATTAGCCCCTTGCTTACTCTCTATTACTGAAATATTAAACCAAGGATCTGCCTCTCGGGTGGACATGAAAGATCCCATGCCACTATTTCCAAGAGCAGGAGAATTCTCCCAGGTGTTCTGGCCAATATTTATCCCTCAACCAACAAAACTGATCTGTTTATAGGTTGTCAAAGGTGCTATATAAATGCAAGGGCCAGAATTTTACACCCCTACCCCACTTTGGGAGCGGCTGGGAGGTGGGGAGGAGGGGTGGACCTAGAATCAAATGGGAGGCAGGGGGTGCCGTTCCAGTCGCCTACCAGCCACCCCTGCTGCTATTTTACCAGCGGTGGAGGAGGCAGCAAATGACCCACCTGCCAGAGATCAATTGAGGCTCTTGTGGCCAATTAAGCACCTGAGCAGGCCGCCCAGAAAAGCTAGGTGGGGGGTGGTCTTTGGGGGCCCTCCTCACCTTGTGTCCCATGAAGGCCCCCCCCCAACCTCTCCCCCAGCAGCACTGACCGCCCCCGCTAAAACTACCCTGCTTGCTCTGCTCTCCAACTCTCATCTCCCTCGCCAGGCCAAGCCGATTGTTCCCGGCAAGGCCTGAACCCCACTTACCTACCTGAAGGGAGTCGACCATCATCTGCTTCTTGCTGGGTGCAGACCCAGCAGTGGGCACCACTCTCGGTGGCGCTGTTGGGAGTGAAGAGCTGCTGGTCTTTGATTGGCCAGCAGCTCTTGCAGGCGGGACCTCCTGCCTCAGAGGGGCAAAAGTCCTGACCAAGGCCAATTAAGGCCCTGGGCTGCACAAAACTGCAGTGTGGCTTCCAGGCCCGGTGGAGGCAGGCGCTCCTCTGACTTTTGAGCTGGTGGGTGGGGTCACTGCCTCAATGTAAAATTATGGCCAAGACTTTTCTTTCCTTTCCTTATCAAAAGTCAACACTTTGATGACAGCAGTGCATAGGATTCACAGCATCAATCAGGTCACTGGGCTCAACAGGCCCATGCAGTGTTTATACTCTACTTGAGCCTCCTCTCATTCTTCATCTAACCCCATCAATATATCCTTCTATTCCTTTTTCCTTCATGTATTATTCTAGCTTTCCACTAATCTACATAATTTACCTCAAATACTCCTTGTGGCAGTGAGTCCCAAATTCTAACCACTCTCTGGTTACAGAAGTTTCTCCTGAATTCCCTATTGCATTTATTAGGGCCCATCTTATATTTATGGCCCCTATTTAAGAAGATGGAGAGGAAAGCAGGACTTTAAAAGGGTCAGCTCTGCAGAACACTGCATTTTGGGAACAGCAGCAGCACGTAAACAGAAAATATGGGTTTCACTCTGCAAGCTTCAGAGTGGGAAGAAATAGGAGAATGAGCTCCCTGCACCCATCTTCCCAGCAGCTCAGAGCTGCTGACTCTCCTTTTGCCCTAATGTAATTTTTATCAATATAAAAATGAAACAACATTTTGATACTAAATTTGAAGTAAAATGCTCCACGACACAGTATTTCCCTTGTTACTCCAAGGAATTTAGTATTAAAAATTGGTAGAAGTTTTTTTATACAGTTGATATAAGTGCAAAGCATGTTGAAAACACCCCAACTCCCAAAGTGAGTTGTGCTCAAGTGTATTCACTGCACAATGCAGCCTCTGACATAACAGCTCACTTAATTCAGCTTGCATTAAGAGGTGCATTAGGGATTGATTTACATTTGAAGAATTAAAGAATCCAGAAAACAGTGCAGGATTTCAGTGATGACTCTCAGCTTATCTTCGAGCTGCCAGGAAATGCTTGTGAAGCTGAACAAGTCAGGGCATGCTTGGTTTCATCCAAATACTGGTACAGTGTTACAAACAGCACAGGCACCTCCTAATGCAAGCTGATGGGTTACACTAGCTTCCCTTCCAGGTCACGCGTTCCAAAAACTAAAATGAGCTGGGAACAAGCCACTGGAATAATGCCAGAATAATGCTTTTCTGCTCTAATGATAGGCATAGTTACCACACCACACTCACTCTAAACTGAGGCCCACATTGTCATTCATTTTCATTGCTTAAACTGCTTTTATGCTTATTGGAGGTGAAGAGATGTTAGTACTGGCAGATTGATCAGTTTCCATTTCGGGCACCCTATTTGTTAAAATCTCCCAACTCGGGGACAGCACAGTTGGATGCAGAGCAAAGCCGCTTCCCACTCTGTACCACAGTGGCAGCACAGTGGCGCAGTGGTTAGCACCACAGCCTCACAGCTCCAGCGATCCGGGTTCAATTCCGGGTAAAGCCTGTGTGGAGTTTGCAAGTTCTCCCTGTGTCTGCGTGGGTTTCCCCCGGGTGCTCCGGTTTCCTCCCACATGCCAAAAGACTTGCCGGTTGATAGGTAAATTGGCCATTATAAATTGCCCCTAGTATAGGTAGGTGGTAGGGAAATATAGGGACAGGTGGGGATGTGGTAGGAATATGGGATTAGTGTAGGATTAGTATAAATGGGTAGTTGATGGTCGGCACAGACTCGGTGGGCCGAAGGGCCTGTTTCCGTGCTGTATCTCTAAACTAAACTAAACCTCAGAAGAGCACTCAGAATGCACCAGCATTGCAATCTTGTCCATACCACTGTTCCTTGGGCTAGTCTGGGTGACGCTGCCAAATTATGGGCTGTAGATTGACGGCCATCAGGAACAACATTGAGAAGGCTCAAACTCACTCAACATAGGACTCTTGCTGACAGATGTTATCCCATTAATCAATTGACTCCCTGAGGGGAAAGTTTAGTATCTGCCGCACTACAGAATCATAGAGTGGTTACAGAACAAAAGGAGGCCTTTCGGCCCATTGTGTGTGTACCAGCTCTCTGCAAGAGCAACTCAGCTAGTTCCAGTCCCCGTAGCCCTGCAAATTTTCTCGCCAGGTTTAATGCCTCCTAGACCTCCCGAAAATAATTTATATTGCAGAACTGGTTCAAGCAGCGGATCTGTAATTTTGCCTCGGGATCTTGCTGGTGTGGAATCCATCGCATTCATTTTGCAGGAACAATTCTACAGTGGCCAGAACTGGTAAAATGACTGAAGAGGCACGTGCAGTTGTTTCATCGGTTCAATCTGCTACCTTGTTGTGGGCTGGCCATTCTCTGCCTAACAGTTTTAAGGGAGGTTTGTACAAGCCAGAAAGTCCAAATCCAGCATGGGAGCATCGTTACCACAGCTACTCCCTCACCACCAACCTTTCTGAGGGGAACTTGCAACGGGCAATAGATGCAGCACCCACACCAGATGACCACCACCTAGACGGACAAGGGGGACAGGTGCATGGGAACACCATCCTGACTTGGAGATATATTACCGTTTCTTTGTCATCACTGAGTCAAAATCCTGGAATCCCATATCTAACAGCATTGTGGATGTACCTTCATCATATGGGACTGAAGCAATTCAAGGCAGCAGTTCACCACCATCTTCTTGAAGATAATTAGGGTGGGTAATAAATGTTGACCTGGCCAGCGACACCCATGTGCTAAATAAATTTAGAAAAACAGATAATCCGCACTGCTGGTCTGCATTTGTCAGAACATCCACTGCCTCCACTTTCAATGACTATGCTTATATTGTCTTCAGAGGCAGGGCTATCCTCAAAATGCCAACAATTCTATTGACTAGTCTCAGTCTGTCCACTGCCTCATTCATTTTTCCACTCTGCCCAATAAGATACATGGGAAAGAAAGGAAGGTGGCTTCCACTGCCAGTTCCTCTACTTTGTACAATGGTTTTCCAATAACAAAAAAGTAATTAATTCTACTCTAGCTCCATCAAATCTTAAACATAGGTCAAGGATCTTTATTTTTTTTTAAATTTATTTATTTATTTAGAGATACAGAACTGAAACAGGCCCATTGGACCACCGAGTCTGTGCTGACCAACAACCACCCATTTATACTAATCCTACATTAATCCCATATTCCTACCACATCCCCACCATTCTCCTACCACTTACCTACGCTAGGGGCAATTTACAATGGCCAATTTACCTAACAACCTGCAAGTCTTTGGCTGTGGGAGGAAACCCAAGCGGTCACAGGGAGAACTTGCAAACTCCACACAGGCAGTACCCAGAACTGAACCCGGGTCGCTGGAGCTGTGAGGCTGCGGTGCTAACCACTGCGCCGCCCAATCTTGAATAGCTCAGTGGGATTCAGCTATAAAGACCAGAAAGTATGCATGTTTGATCCCTGGTCTGTGCCAATTGTATCTGAACCAGTTTGGTGATGGAGAGTTATTTACAAATGACCCAGTGATTCTCAAGCTAGGGTGAAAATTAAGTTAACTAAGGTTTAAGAAAACAAGAAATAGGAGTAGGATGGGGCCATATGGCCCCACTCTCCCATTCAATAAGATCAGGGCTGATCTGATCTTGGCCTCAACTCCACTTGCCTACCTATTCCCAATAAGACTTCACTTCCCTATAGTTCAAGAATCTCTCTATTTCAGTCTTGAATATATTCAATGAATCAGCCTCCACAGCTCTCTGGGGTACAGAATTCCAAAGATTCACAACTCAGAAAAAATTTCTCATCTCCGCCTTAAGTGGGCGGCCCCTTATTCGGAAACTATGCACCCTAGTTCCAAAGTTCCCCACAAGGTGAAACATTCTCTCAGCATCTACCCTGCCAAGCCCTTTCAGAATCTTGGGGATGAATTATATGGGCCCCCTGGGGATGGGAACGGAGGCAGGGTGACCTATAAAATTGCGTCAGAAAGTGGGGGTGGCGTGCCCGTTGCCTTCCCAACACCTTCTAATTTATTCCATGATGGGGAAGGTCAAGGACAACCTGCCCGCCCGCGCCAATTGAGGGAGAAATGCTGGCATAATGGTACTGTCACTGGACTAGTAATCCAGAGGCCCAGGCTAATGCCCTCAGGATGGCAGTTGGTGGGATTTAAATTTAATTAAGTTAATTAATTAAACAAATTTGGAATTGAAAGCTAGTCTCAATAATGGTGCCATGAAACCATTGTTGATTGTTGTAAAAACCCATCTGGTTCACTGATGTCCTTTTAGGGAAGGAAATCTGCCATCCTTACCTGGTCTGGCCGACATGTGACTCCAGATCCACAGCAATGTGGTTGACTATTAACTGCCCTCTGGCCTGCTAGGGCCATTTCGCTCAGTTGTCAAGGACAATTAGGGATAGGCAACAAATGCTGGCCTTGCCAGCGACACCCACATTACAAGAAAGAATAAAAAGCAAGGCCCTTAAGTGGCCTCAATTAATGCCCTCTTCCCACCTCTGCCTCAATTTAATGGAAGGGGGAGGGGCCCACTACTGTGGGGTGACACTGCCAGGTAAAATCCAGTGACCTCCTAGTGGGAGGAGGGGGGGGGGGGCAGGGAAGGGTAGTCCTTTCTTTGGGGGAAATCCGGGGCCCCCCTGGCAGTGATTGCTGCCCCCCACCTCAAGCTTCCAGGACAGCCACCTTCAAAACACAATTCCACCCTTGCTCCTGATAAGCTGGATGGTGGACATGTGGGTGTTAGATATGAACTGATCAGGCTTAACACTGATCGCTCCCCTCCTCACCCATCACTAATCTCCCAAATATATTCTTTCTGGGCCAACACATGTAGAATGGTATCAGAATGCTAACATGAGTCTCCAACTGCAGAAGTGAAATTTGGGAGAGGGGGAAGAGAGGAAATGAGGAACAGAAGGGCAGAAGACAACAGGCACAAATTTAGTGGTTCAAAATTGAAACCAGCAGCTATTGTGTACTTACACGAACAGACAGGATTCTCCTCACAGGTTCATTGGGTGAAGCACAGTTATTTTTACTCAAACACCTTTTACTGCCTCACCACCACCTCCTGCTGATTGAGGATGATGTTGATGAGGCGATGACAGATGAGAGTTTCTCCAACCCTCATAGCTCATATTTTGGATTGATTCTCCTTCTTACTCCTTTCATTGCTCTGCAAGTTAATTTCTCTTGAGCATCATTTCTTGTGTTTGCATGTGTTGCTATAGAAACAATCACTGCAGGGGGAATTGGTTGGGGGAGGGGGGGCGGTGAAGGGTTGATTTGCTTTATAATGTGGATTCTCGCTCCCTGATAAGCTCCTTGTTCCATTCTCTTTAGAGGGGAAAAAAAACCCAACCCAATACGTCAATTAACAGACCTCACCATTCAGAAATCAAACCTACTCACAGGGAAAGCAAAGACAAAGAGAAACTCAGCACAGCATGTTGACATACGGGACAAAGACTGCGAGGCAGCTGTGGGAAATTCTTTGCACTAATTGAGGAGAAAAATGACAAGTAGCCTACTCACATTAGGATAAAGTAAACCTATATAGCACACAGGCCTGGAAAAAGTACAGAAATCAGATTTTTTTTTTTTTAAATGCATTCGGAAAAGCCAGAAACGCAAGAAGCTGTTCAAATCTGGATTAGAGGAAGTTCAAGAATTAGCTGACACTGGAAAAAGGAATGGTGTTAATTTAGCACGCAGACTGAAGCCAGCTTGTGCGTCACCTGAAGTAGCTCCAGTGGTCATCAGCCAGATCCTCTGCCGACGAAACGTCGTCACCAACTCTGAAGGGGGGTATGGCACAAGAACGGATGGTCAGAATTACCTCAGCACAATTCTGTAGCCACCTACCTCGCAGCCCCTGGCGACTGGCTTAGAAAAGCTGCAGACACTACTGCCTAGTAAACTGTAAACTCTTAAGAGGGAACTTGACTATCCATACATATTAATGAAAAAAAAATGGATAAAGATTGCAATTGTTGTGAATTTTTTTTGTCCATTTCTGCTGCTGCTTCTTTCTTTTTGCCCCTTCAATTTGAGTTTTTTTTTTAAATAGCCTCCCTCCATACTGGGACAATAGCCAGTCATCACACTCCCACCCAAGGCACCCGCCAAAGCCTCGCTAGGGGTGGTATCTAGGAAGTAACACACTTGAAAACGCATTATATAATCATTGAATCACAGAGCTTTGAAGGAGGCCATTCCACCCATTGTTCCCATGGTGGTTCTCTGAATGAGCACCAATTAGTGTCACTCCCCTGCTCTTTACCCATAGCCCAGCAGAATTTTCCTCTTTAAGTATTTGTAATACTCTATTAGACTCTGTATAAAGAAATGAGAAAATGCTCGAGTTGAGAAATTTTAGTGCTGGGCAGTACAAGATCTTGGACCCCCAGCATCAGCATCAAACACTCCCAGGTCAGGTCTAACAGTGAGATGCAGAGTTGCCCCAAGTATGTGTCTCATCCCTAACCTCAGAAGAACCTCTCTACAACAGTGATGTGACATTTTCCAATCTCACCTTAGCCAGCCTTCTGCCCCTCTGAGTGAACCTGCCAATCTAGTGCCAATCTGTGGGAAAGTAGAGGGGCCGTTTTGTACTGGGGACCCATTCTGCCTTAACTAGAAGGTTTGAGAAAATCTTTTCACAAATAGGCGACTTCAAATAGCCAACAGAAAGGGGAAACATTCAGTAGTCACCCTGGTTAGCTTTGGCCCCATAGGTGAAAGGCTGGTGTGTGAACTCCAAGGTTCCTCAGCCATCCCCTGATGCAGGTATAAAACCCGCAGTGCGTTAGCTGGACTCAAACAATGGCCAATCACCACCAGAGCCAAGAAAGCAGCTCGTCGTCTAAATGCTGCTTTTTGATAACAGCAAAGAAAGCAGCCATCAGGTTCAACTACCATCAGACTAACCATCAATTTACACAATAAACAGGTACATTTGTTTCCACTCCCTCATCCCATCAGCACCTTCTCAACAAATGCAAGCTGCTTTATTGCTGAGTATAGTGGGGTTCCAGCACCATGGGCCTCTCAACATCTGGGTTTCACCCAGTCAGGGCCAACTCCACTACAAACCTGCTAAAGCAGAATAAATCGTGCACAACTGCATGCCAAGCCTTCAGCTGCCAAGTCCCTAAAGTCTGGAATTCCCACCCTTTAAACTCTACACCCCACTCTCCTCTTTTAAGACGTTCCTGAAAACCAAGCTTTTGGTTACCTATCCTAACATTTCACATCAAATTTTGTTTGATATCCCTCCTGTGAAGCGCCTTGGGATGTGATAGCTGCTATATAACAGCAAATTGTTGTTGTGGAATCGACCCCTCAATACAAAAGGGGGTAAAAACCTGGGTAACTGGGCTGTTCATGGAACCATTTCCAAAGGACTTCACACATAAATAGAGTGTTAATCCGATCTTCAGTAAAGGAATGACGACTCCATAAATGAACTATTGCTGTTTCGCAGACCATCCATCTTCATACTTCGGATCTTCAAGGCAAAGGTGCACCCAGTGTATGTGTGGTGCAAAAACTACACCCACTGTAAGGTAAATTTGGTATGCATGCAGTAGCTGAAAATTGCCCCAAGTTCTACTTTATTTCTCAAGGTTCAGTTACCAAACTGCCTCGTATTGAGGAGCCAAAAGCAGGGCAAAGGTCCTTGGTGCAAAAATAACACCCAGAGGAGGAGTTAAACCATGAAGTGATAAGGATACACCCAAATTGGGTGTAGTTTGTCGAAGGGCCGATCAAGAGAAGTGAAGACATGAAAATCAGAGCAACGGAGGTTACATTTCAATATACCAATTTACCATACATTTTTGAAGGTAGTATAGCAAAAAGCAATGAAAAATTTGCCAAGTACCCAGTCCGGGATTAAAAGCAGAGCGAAAGCCAAATTTGTAATTTGCAACATATAAATAGGGACTTGCCTCTCAAAGATTCCAATCAAATTAAAATACCTTTAAATCTATAAGCAGGCAAAAATGATATGGTAGTCTGCGCTGATTTTGCATGAAAACATCTTCACCGAAATTAAACAGCCAAACTCGACAGATGAACTGTAGCTTCTGACAATAGTTTTAGCTTTTACCCCCATCTGCTGTTCAGTCAAGGAACTGTGCTCAAGGCTATCTGAAGAGACAGGAAACAAGGCATGTCGCCTTATTTGAAGGAAGGAGGAAAAATCTTACACAAATCATGCACATGGCTGTTGAGTGGCTTGTGGAGCAAATCATGAAACATACAGTGGCAGAAACCTTTTAAAAAAAAAAAATCACTGCAAGGTGTCAACGATCTGGAATGCACTGCCTGAAAGGGTGGTGGATCAGGTTCAATAGTAACTTGCAAAATGGAGTTGGATCTCTACTTAAAATGGAAAACTTTGCAGGGCTCTGGGGGACGAGCAAGGGAGTGGGACTAATTGGGTGGCTCTTTCAGAGAGGCAGCACAGGCACAATGGCCTATTTCTGCGCTTTATGATTCTAAGTTCCCAACCTTAGCTGGATACACATGGGAAGTGACGATGTGGTGCTTGCCCCATGTAGAAAATCTGAAAAGCAAACAACTTTAGCGGCACTGACAGATCTAACAAGATGATCTCCTACTCGATCGGTTGAGAGAGCTATTTGTGTCACAAAGTGCAGCACAGCACACAAGAAAAACCAGAGAGAAACTTTTTTTTTTTTTTTTAAGAATGGCATTAGATGCTGACCTGATCCGTAACCATGACAACGTCGGCGTGGTGCCTCCACCGAAGACCCAGACCGTGAAAAAGACAATAAGCAGGGTGGTGGTGAACATCATCTGCCTAGCGTAGGTGGCGGTGTCTCGAATGGCGAGAGCAAAGGCCATGGCTCCTCTCAAACCTGCAGGAAGGAAGAGAGTCATGCATTGAGGTATTCAACGCTAGTCGAATAACGCGTCATCGTCAGGCTCATGGTTAACTGGTGAAGAGCGGGTAAATTGCACATCGAGAAGCTGCTCCATTGTTAGCCATGGCTCAGTGGGTACCAGTCTTGCCTCTGAGTCAGAAGGTTGAGAGTTCAATTCCCAATCCAGAGAGTTGAGCACAAAATCCAGGCTGACACTCCAATGGAGTATTGATGGAGTGCAGCACTGTGGTGGGGGAGGGGCGCATGGAAGGACAAGGTGTTAAACCAACACTCCGTCGGCTCTCTCAAGGTCACATGACACTATTTCGAAGAAGAGCAGCAGAGTTCTACCCGGCGTCCTGGTCAATATTTGTCCCTCAATCATCACGAAAATAGATTATCTGACCATTTCACATCACTTTTTGTGGGAGCTTGCTGTGCACAAATCAGCTCCATACATTAACAACAGCGACTACACTTCAAAAGTATTTCATTGGCTGTAAAGCACTTCGAAATGTCCCGAGGTTGTGAAAGGCACTATATAAATGCAAGTCTTTTTCCCCCCCTTCTTTTCATTAACATGGCCAGTGTTTTGGGTGATTTTTTTTCCAATTGCGATTATGAAGAATAAAAAAAGGAATAACTGGCATTTTTTACCCTCACCTCCTCAGGATGTCGTAAAGCACTTCCGAACTAATGAATTTGTTATTTAGCGTAATGGCTGCTGTTTTGTCGGCCAACCTGGCTCAGGTGGCTGAATCTGTACCTGCAATCATCATCATGTGTTGGAAGTTCCAGCCAATCTTATGCTTTCTGGCCAAGTTCAGGAAAAA
This sequence comes from Heterodontus francisci, assembly GCF_036365525.1. NCBI lineage: Eukaryota > Metazoa > Chordata > Chondrichthyes > Heterodontiformes > Heterodontidae > Heterodontus > Heterodontus francisci. The sequence goes on along the minus strand of NC_090376.1, from coordinate 20,234,998 downwards.
CGACAGTGGGTAAATGTTGGCAGCTCTCCCCAGCAAGATAGCGATCTGATCAACAAGAGCCGTTAAGGAGCTTGCACTGCTAACAATGGAGAAATCATACTGCAGTGAGACACCGAACTAAATCACAGTACGAAAACAGGCCATTCGCCCAAACAGGTCCATGCCAGTGTTAATTTGACACACAAGCCTCCTCTCACCTGACCCCATCAGCAGAGAAGGTGGAGAGGAGATTTGATAGAGGTGTTCAAAATTCATGAGGGTTCTGGACAGGGTAGATAGGGAGAAACTGTTCCCATTGGCGAGAGTTGAGAACCAGAGGGCACTAATTTAAGGTGAATAGCAAAAGAACCAAAGGCAACATGAGGGAAAACTTAAAAAAAAACACAGCAGGTGGTTGGTATCTGAAATGCACTGCCTGAGAATGTGGTGAAGGCAGATTATGGCTTTCAAAAGGGAATTGCATAATTATCTAAGAAAAGATTTGCAGGGCTATGAGGAAAAAAGGCACGGGAGTGGGACTAGCTGAGAGCCAGCATGGACACAATGGGCCAAATGGCCTCCTTCTGTGCTGTAACTATTCAAATTCAAAAGATGTCCTTCTATTCCTTTCTCCCTCGTGTATTTATCTCACTTCCGCATAAATGTAGCTATGCTATTCGCCTCAACTACTCCTCACGGTAGCGAGTTCCACATTCTTACCATTCTCTCAGTAAAGATGTTTCCCCTGAATTCCCTGAGGTTATCAGCGACTATCGTGTATTTATGGCCCTTGGTTTTAGGCTCCCCACAAAAAAACCTTCTCTATATTTACCCTATCATAATTTTATCAACCTCTATCAATATTCTCTGAACATATTTCTTCACTGAATTTTCCTTCCCTCAAGACGTCTCATTTATTCAGCAAACAAAAAAGGAAAGAGAGAGAGACTGTGATACAGAGAAAGAAAAAAATATGCCTGGAAGTATGTTGCTCGATTGTTGTCGAGGCATTGGGAGCTGGACTTGCCTTCCACTGACAATGAATGAGTGGAAAAGAGGGGCACAATCCAGGCAGACCAGATCAGGAGAAAGCAGGGTATCAGCAGGGAGACATGCCAGAGCTGCCATATACCAACGACGTGTTTCCCATCACATAGGTCTATAAAATAACCGCTGCCTTGGAGCTGAGTGTTGACCCATCACCGTACTTAGGTCTGGTGTTACAATGCTATAACACCAAGAGAAAGAAATTGCTCTTCCACAGGGATAAAAAAAAAAGGTCTGCTTGATTCCAAAATTGAAGGCCTGATGATGAAATTACAACCCCTGAAACTGCGTGTTTCAGAAGCAAACATTCCTCCAATTTTGTTAGCAGCTTGTTTTTACATAGGATATACAGCACAGGAACAGGCCATTCGGCCCAACCAGTGCATACTGGCATTTATGCCCCACTCAAGCATCCCTCCCTCATTTAACTCTACCAGCACAATCCTCTATTCCCTTCTCCTTCATATGCTTATCTAGCATCCCCTTAAATGTTAAAATTAAGAAAAACACTTCTGTATTTGGTTAATAAATTTCACCCAAAAAGATACTGAAAGTAAAATAGCTATTATAAAAAGTTGAAAATTCAGTATTTTTGTTTAATTAATAGGCAGCAAATCTTAATTGTATTACAACGATCTTCTTTCACTAAAGTTGCAAGAATTTGTAGTAAAGGATACAAAAGCCCCCAGGATGAAGATGGGGTTGAAGATGTGATTCTGAAACGTGAAGAGGGCTAAACCCATATAGGAAAATATGAAGTTTTCGGCCAAGAAATTCAGAACTTCGAACAACTGCAAAAGAAGGTCACATTAATGTTAGTGGCAATCTAGAAATGCACGGCGCTGCAGAAGGTCTCAGATGCTCAACCCAAAGTAAAAAGTCAAATGCAGAGAAAACAGATAGATATTGCCGAACCTGCAAAAAGCATCCCCAGAATGACTGCAGAGTTGTAGGAACAGGTGTTGTAGCTTATCCTCCCCTATTGGAGAGTTATGCACATCTGGAGGCGCAGGAAATATCCTGAATGCACAATTTATTTTAAAAATTGCATTTTAATTCAAAATTTAAGGCATTTTAAATTAAAATCATTTTGATGACAGTCCTCTGCGCACACACAACATGCACACTTGAGAATAGGAAGAGTTTATTACGGGTGATAAAAGCTCCAAAATCGCTCCCTTTTCTCCACCCCCTCCTTTCCTACAAGTTCTGGCTCGTGCTAGGGTGCAGTTCCACAGCCACATTTTAAATAGACATATAAATACAATAGAAATTGTAATGAGGAGGCATCCCTTAGGAAGCGAAATCCAAAAGGTCTTCTGAAACAAACACAAGGCCTCTCCACTGGCCTGAAGCCTTCTGTGAAACCTCTGCAGGGCTTTCAGTTGTATTGTGAAGCTCAGGATGGGGAACAATCACATTTGTGAACTGCCAAAGGTAGAATGACACCCAACAATGTCCTAGCAGTAAGCTCAGGGGAAAGCCAGCAGACTTAGCTGGTTGTTTGTAATGGATTGAGCAAGTGAGCAGAAAAATACGATTTCTTTCTTCCATCTGAGCAGCAGCAAAAAAAAAAAAACACTCTTAAAGAACATCTATTTGTAAATTTGCTCCCAATTCCTCTCCAGCTTTCTGACCTCCACTCCTCTCTCTCGGAGTTGATTTTCTTGTTGGGATACGGTTCCATGGATGGCATTTGCCTTCCAGTAACTTTCCAATTTTCATGCACAAGAGTCCAGAGTTAATGGGTTGTCCAACAGCAGAAACATTACAGCCAATCCTCATCTGAATGTTGCTCAGCATTCATATGTATATAGAGACGTTTGCACTCCCCCAATTACGGCCTCTTGTGCATCCCCAATTTTAATCACTTCACCAATGGCCATTGTACCTTCAGTTGCCTAGGGTCCAAGCTCTGGAGTTCCCTCGCTAAACCTCTCCACCTCTTACTACAAGAGGCTCTTTAAAACCTACCTCTTTGACCAAGCTCTCGGTCACTTGTCCTAAAAGCTCCTGTGAGGCACAGTGTCAAATTTTGTTTGATAACACTCCTGTGAAGCACCTTGGATGCAGGTTGCTGTCAAATGATAGTAATTATGGGATGGAATTCTGCCCAACTGTGTCTTCCTTAATTTAGGTGTATTAAAGGCCCACTGTTCATACAGCTATCCTGCTGTGACAATCCAACTCAGTACTGACTCGGGGATCAGAACAGGAACTTTTCTAACAGCAAACTAACGTTACAAGTACAAATTAAGGATCAACAGCAGTGGGCTTCCATACCTGCTTTGTTCGGTCTCTTGACTCAGGTGACAGGTTGTTGTAGGTATAATGGGCCTGTGTGATTCCACAGAAGAGAACGGCAACCACACCTACACACAAAATACCAAGGCTGGTTAAAATAGGCATTAAAATAAAATAGTTACTTAAAGAAGCTAGGCTAGTTCAAACAGCAAGGCATGTTAAACTGCTTTGCATTTCAGAACGCTCAGCTGACAAGATAAAAACTTCACAAAAGGAGGTCAACAGGTGCGAGATGTCTGTACAAGCTCTTAATATAACTGATTCCTCCTCCCCATCTGTCACATGTATTCAATCTAAGGGCTGAATTTTGTTTTGCCCTTGGAAGCGGGCATAGAGGTGGCAGGGGGCAAACAAAACAGCAAGGGGCACTGTTCCCAACATTGCCTGGGCCCCCTGCCATTTTGTCTGGGACGGGGAAGGCAGAGATCGGCCTTCCTGCCCCAGGCCAATTGAGGCCCTTAAGTGGCCAATTATGTGTATTTTCCCACCTCCACTTTAATTTTGTGAAAGACGGAGGGGCCCACCGCAGCGCGGAGACGACACCAGGTAAACCCTGGCAGTCCGTCCTTTGGGGCAATCCAGGGACTCCGGAGGCCCCCCCATCCTCACCAACAATGCCCCCCGACCCCATCGAGGGACCCTGCCTGAATGGCCCCGGAAACTCCAATCCCACTTAGCTGTCCTGAGGTCTCCAACGTCCTTGGTACGGTAGGGCCTCCTGCAATACTGGCAGTTGGCTGGCAGGTCTGGAGGCGGGAGCTCATCCCTTAAAGGGACGGTGTTTCTGATGGCAGACAGTTAATTGGCTGCCCGCCGTTAAATAGTTACAGGTCTGAGCAAGGCCAAGGCAGGCTCTCCCCCACCTTCCGGCCTGCTGCCGGGAGCCCCGGCACTGGAATAAAATATGACCAAGTCTCCCTCTATACCACCTATCCATCTAATCCAAGACAGATGGATCTATAATGGAGGTTTGCACCTTACTGCAATAAGCACTAAGTTTTTTTAAATTATTCTTTCATGGTATGTGAGCGTCGCTGACAAGACCATCATTTCTTGCCCATCCCTAATTGCCCTCCAGAAGATGGTAGTGACGAGAGGCAATTCTCAAGTACAATTGGGGGGAGGTGTTATGGTGGACCTTGTGACATGTCTTAAAGATGGTGATTTTTAAAAGTTCAAGGTGGAGTCCAGTTCTGCTGCCCTCACTTCCACTCTGCGAAAGGTTACCAGGACAGTAGAAAGACCGTCTTCTGAAGAACAGAGACTACAGCACTAACACCTGAAGAGCAATGGCTTTCACCCGCCCAGACTTTTGGATGGTAAAACAAGGAGTCAGCCATTGAGAACAGGCAAACAAACAGGCAGGCGCCAATACCAGGGGACAGTGGAAACGCCGAGTAGCTTAGTGCAACTCAAGAGTTCTGGTCTTTGCATTTCGGAGAAAAACAATGGGCTATTGATTTCTAAGTCCAAATAAATTTAACAGACTTTCTAGAGGAAAACAAGCTTTAAGGAAGGAGCCATTACACTGTGCCCTCAAGCAGGCTGCAAGAAGAGACCCAGCAGGGTGCAGCAGGAAGGTGAGCTGTAAGAGAAGACACCTATAAGTAGCAGCTGGAGAGGGAGAGAGAGGGAACGCCTGCTCTCTGAAGATACACAGTGAAAGGCTGCAGAGATTTGAACATGGTTTTGAGGGGAAGTTTGCAGATGAGTAGAAGACCCATGGGACCACCAGAAATCACATTATCCATGGATGTTCAGGTTGGAAGTGCTCGGAGGAGAGCGAAGATAATATTGAGTTTTGAAACGTCTGGGAGATCCATTGCAACAGGGAGAAGTTTGGGACTTGTAACCACAAAGGTTTTCACCATCAAAGAGGACTGTGTAACCCATGAATTTGGGGCAATATTTTCAAGTGTTGAATAAGTAAACACCTTTGATTGTAATTTGGGGTATCAGCTGCTGACAAAGTACTATTTAGTTAATTGGGGATTTAGAACAAAGAACAGTACAGCACAGGAACAGGCCTGCGCCGATCTAGATGCCTGCCTAAACTAAAACCTTCTGCACTTCCAGGGTCCGTATCCCTCTATTCCCATCCTATTCATGTATTTGTCAAGATGCCTCTTAAACGTCTCTATGGTACCTGCTTCCACCACCTCCCCCGGCAGCAAGTTCCAGGCACTCACCACCCTCTGTGTAAAGAACTTGCCTCGCACATCCCCTCTAAACTTTGCCCCTCTCACCTTAACCCTATGTCCCCTAGTAACTGACTCTTCCACCCTTGGAAAAAGCTTCTGACTATCCACTCTGTCCATGCCGCTTATAACTTTGTAAACCTCTATCATGTCGCCCCCCCATCGTTCCAATGAAAACAATCAGAGTTTATCCAACCTCTCCTCATAGCTAATGCCCTCCAGACCAGACAACATCCTGGCAAACCTCTTCTGTACCCTCTCCAAAGCCTCCACGTCCTTCTGGTAGTGTGGCGACCAGAATTGCACGCAATATTCTATTTCTTTTAGTTTAGTTGTTATAATAAAAGACTTAAAACATGAAATCTTGTTGTGTAATTCATTAAATTGGTCTGGGGGTTCATATCTTTTTTATCCACATTAACAATCTCTCTGAAATCCTAACATCCATTACAAAGTTGAATATAGGAATGTCTGTTGGAAAGGCCATTGTAGCACCTTTGGTGTTCTGATTGTGGGGAGGTCAGCATTCCAAAGATCTGGGGTTCAGACAATCATCAGGCCTCCAGTCATGAAATCAGCAGATGTCAAAGAAAATATCCCCACAAAGAAATCGCTGCAGAACTCCAGCGATGTAGCTCGAAGATTTGGGGACTCACCCTTGCCTAAGAGTGTGAGATTATGCTGGTGTCAGGTGATCTCGGGACCTGCTGTGACTGGATTTCGGCACGACTCCAAGGCCAATGAGAAGCCAGCATGAATCCAGAAAATGTAGGAGCGAGTGGTGCCATTCAATGGGGGCAGCACAATGCTAATGAGCAGCAGAGGGTTCTCGACACAAGATCAAAGAAACTCTGGGTTAGAATTCGAACGAGCATAAATCACAAGCTCAAAAATCACCAATCTGCCCTATTTTACTGCGGATAACATAAATAGATTTGTTACATCCATAAAAGAGAAACTGTAAGTAGGTTACAGATGGGCGGGCTCTGGAACCAGACACAGCAATTGACGAGTACGAAATCACCAGCTTCTCATTTTAATGGCTGGCCAAACACTTTCCTGGTTGTTAAACAGATTCACTCAGGATTGCAGAGAGCAAAGCAACACTTCCATTAAAGTATTTCAGATCATCTATTAAATCACCCTTCCTTGCAATCATGGTCAAATCACAAAAGCCTTGTTTTTCTTGTAAGGAAGAAAAGCCTACAATTTCCCCCACCTGCAAAATTGCAGCATCACCTTGAGTGTTATGCCATGGATTACATCATTGTTGCCTGCTTAAATAGGACAAGTCAGTGCAGTAAGCAGTGCGATTTTTCTGTCAGGCTGCATGTAAATTCCAACTAGACACACAGCATCAGAGGCCAGTTAATCGAGCAAACTAATTCACCAGGCACAAGTTTAAGGGCACAAACACACAGGGCTGAATTTTACCAGCCCCCCGACATCGAGGTTTGTGGCAGAGTGGGGGGGGGGGGGGGGGGGGCCTGTAAAATAATTATGGGAGCGGCCCGCCACGGCCCCCGATGCTGAGAAGGCCCCGCATTTTACCGACGGCGGCGGGGGCCTTCATTTAAACATTAAGATGAATGCAAATAAATTTACATCTACTTACCTTGTCCCGGCGGCTGTCCCACGCCGATATTACGGCTGCCGGCCCCACCTCGCGTGCCTTCGGAACTCCGTCCGGAGTTCCAAGGTGAGACATTGGTGGGGAGAGGGGTGGAGTTAAATTATCAAGGCAGGTGCGGGGGGCGGGGGGGGGGCGGCAAAAACATTTTATATTGGCTGTGAAGATGGTGGGAAGGGGTTGAAGGGCAAATATGACGAGTAATGTTACTTTAGAAATTCAAATTTTTGCGAAGGGCTTGAAGCCCTTTAATAATGGAAGTGGCGCCGGACGCCATTGTCGGGGACAGAGCGGCCGCCCCTCTAGGTCATCAGGGGCGGCCGCTCCGCCCCTTCCATTTAAATTAGGCCCCATGCGAAATATCACGGGGGTGCATCCATGCCTGAAGGCCACTGACTTCAAAGCATGCTGCTGCCATATGTGGCACGCTAATAAAATTCAGACCACACACTCTCCCTCCCTGTCTCCTCCACTGGCTATTACTTTTTAAAAAGATTAAAGTTGGTACAGTTTGCAGCGCTGTCACCACCAGCTTTGTCAAGGTGAAGTGTCCATCAATGGGAGAATGCTTTTCCGCTCCGAGTTCTGTTACTGCTTTTGTTTTAAAGTGTATGAATTCTTGTATTCATCAAGGTGTTCGTCCTTAGAAACGATATTTAGTGCCTGCGTTCTCAGATAAGGCATGGCATTGGACATCTTCCCTCGTGTTCTAGTTCACCAGAGAAAGAGTCATACTGCGCCGAACATGTTTCCATACACTTCAGGTATTCTGCAAACATTGCTTGCGAACAGAAGTGCACTGCAGGTGCAAAACTCACATCTGAACAAATCTCAGACAGGAATGGATCTGTGCGGTGATCATAAATCTATTGAGACCTGAAACTCCAAATCCTTCCTGCAGCTTTACTTATTCCAGCAGTCGGTTTAAGGTATCAGTGTATGCCTTGCACAGATTCAATCTTTCAGCAACATCTCTCTAAGTGAGAAACAGAGGCTCCTCCTTAATGTTCCCACTTTTCACTCAAACGGAAATATAATTCTCAGTTCCTTCAGCCCTCACCATGCCTAGCCTAATTGGTCATTTTGCATGTGTACACCTAGACCGGGAATGGAACATCGCAGTTCAATCCAGCTGCGTCTTCACTCGAGATCCACATGCACATGATTGTCTGAATAGGGAGCAGGAACCCTGACTGATTTTAAAAGTATATACTGCCCTCGCACCCCCTCCCCTCCACCTTACCCCTGCTTCATACCCCAGGAATAGAGATGTTGGTTATGCTGCTCCAATTGCGGTGCTGGTTGGAATCAGCTGACTAAGTACGGATTCAGAACTGAACTTAAGGACCTCTTGGTCTATACATTTCAATACCAGACCATGTAGTTCATTTCGCTAATGTTTAAAAAAAAAACCCATAGAGTCAACAATTGACAGGTATTCCATTTCACCTTTGATACACCATATGGTACATTTAAACTCATTCTATTTCCAAATCAAAACATTGACCACCACAGTAATGAGTCAAGCTTGTAACATCCTTCCAAACAAAGGACATTAATCTGTCCTGACTCTTCACCAAGGTTACAACTTACCGGTGAAGCCACATGCTTCCGCCAGGAGGAAGGTGCTCCATGACATCAAGAAAAACAATGCTGTCTCCAGGAGAGGAAAGCAATGCAGCTTGGTGAATTTGGTGACGTGGGAAAGCAACAGTTAAAGCAATAACTGAGGATCAGAGCTCAAACCGAACAGAATGCCATTAAACAAAAGTGAAAACAGCCTTTCTGGAGAAACTACAGGTCCCATGGTCTATTGGGCACTCGCCAATCTCTCGTGCCACTGTTCATAAGTCGTTTGGGATCCAGAGCTGTTACATTCAGCTGATAAGGTGGCCTGTCTTTTTAAAGCTGTCAGGGAACAGTTCCGAATAAGGCATGTAATGTACTGAGGTCAACGAGAGGCTAATGGATGTCGCTCAGGGAAGCTTCTCTCTCTATACTTAAGTTCTCTTGGTGGAAGACTCTAAACAGAAGTCACCACAAAATAATTGACTTGCATTCTCTTTTTTACAGGGCTTTGGTGAGACCACATCTGGAGTACTGTGTACAGTATTGGTCTCCATATTTAAGAAAGGACGTAAATGTGCGTTGGAAGGTTAATAGACCAATACCTGGAATGGCTGGGCTGTCTTATGAGGAAAGGTTGGACAGGCTAGGCTTGTATCTGCTGGAATTTAGAAGAGTAAGAGGAGACTTGATTGAAACATATAAGATCCTGAGGGGTCTTGACAGGGTGGATGTGGAAAGGATGTTTCCCCTTGTGGGAGAATGCAGAACTATAGGTCACTGTTTAAGACAGAGGGGAGGAGAAATTTTTTCTCTGAGGATCGTGAGTCTTTGAAATTCTCTTCCTCAAAAGGCAGTGGAAGCAGAGTCTTTGAATATTTTTTAACGCAGAGGTAGGTAGATTCTTGGTAAGGAAGGGGGTGAAAGGTTATCGGGGGTAGGTGGGAATGTGGAGTAATCAGTTCAGCCATGAACTTATTGAATGGCGGAGCAGGCTCGAGGGGCCGAATGGCCTACTCCTGCTCTTAATTCATATGTTCATATGTAACTGCTGTGTGCTTGCTTGCAGTGAAACACCATATAGACTGGTCCTGACAGTCGAACAGGTTCCCAGTCACTGGCTTTGTGCCCATCTATAATGTAGTGTTTATCAGCACTCATACCTCAGCAAGTTATCAGTTATTAGCTGTGTGTTAATGTTGTAGGTTTTAATGGAGAATATTCTTCCAGTGAAACAAGTTATGGATGTCAGCCTTGGCTCAGCTGGTAGCACTCTCCCCTCAGCATAGAACAGGTGATTGGTTCAAGTCCCACTCTAGATGCCATGAGCCCATTATCTAGGCTGGCACATTGGTGCATAACTGAGGGGATGCTGAACTGCCAGAGGTGCCATCTTGCAAATGAGATGTTAAACTGTCTGCCCTTGCAGGTGGCTGTAAATGACCCTGCAGCAATATCCAAAGAAAAGCAGGGGAGTCGTCCTGGTGTCCTGGCCTGCATTTATCTCTCAAACATCCCCCAAAACTGATTGTCAGGCTATCTATCTTACTGCTGCTTGCAGGACCTTCCTATGTGCAAATTGGCTGAATTTTTCTCAACTTTACGGCAGGCTTCATTGGCTGTTCTGAAGACACAAAAAGGCACTATATAAATGCAAGTTCTTTCTTTACTTCATTATCAAATGGTTTGCAAGTACCACATACTACTCGGATTTCCTCCCATCATATTAAAAGGATATCAGAGCAGTCAGCACTCCAGTTACTGCCCCCATGGCAAAAGAGCCACTGAATATTCCAAGAAAGACTCCCACACACTTGAAGAAAGCAGCTGCATCGAAGGTGTGACTGTTCTCACCTGCCGGCTGGTAAGCAACGATCGACCTTTGGGGAAAAAAAAGTTTTTTTTTTAATAAATAAGGGCACAAGTCACACACACACACACACAGGCACGCATGCTTCACTTTCCTCATAGTAAGGGACTGCACTTTATTTGAAAAAGTGTTTTTCCACTCTCCCCTGTCTTGAAGATACAAACTCGAGTTATTTTACCATGACTAACAGCACTCTGCCGTAATTCACCGATACAACAGGTACCAACATTCTGCCCGTATTTCACGATTACCACAGGTACCGGCACTCCACCCATAATTCACCATTACCATGGGTACTGGTACTCTGCCCATAATTCAGGCCAGTGGCTATTACCCTCCCCATGGGAGTTGACACAGTGAGCATGTGAAACAATTGCTTTTTAAAAAAAAATTGAATTAAAATTTCCACTCACGATGACAGCACAATGGCCACAGCATCATTCAACACACTCTCTCCAAACAGCAGCGCGTAAAGGTCAACATCTACTTGAAGCTCATTGAATATAGCAAGGACGGTCACTGTCAAAACAGAAAACAACATGTTCCAGGAAATCTTCATTTTAACTATGAGAAGTGCTTAAGGTTTCGAAAGCTGAAACAAAAACGTGGAAAAAAAGAGCAATATGGTTTCAGAGATATTTTCCTTGCCCATGCTTTTGTTACCTCCAGACTCGACTATTCCAATGCTCTCCTGGCCAGACTTCCACATTCCATTAACTTCAACTCATCCTAAAGTTCTGCTGCTTGGATCCTAACTCACACTATGTCCCATTCACCCATCACCATTTCAAAATTTGCAGAAAACACAAAACTGAGAAGTGTAGTAAACACAGAGGAAGATGGTAATGGACTTGAAAAGGACAGACAGGCTGGTGGAATGGACAGACACATGGCAGATGAAATTCAATACAGAAAATGAGGAGGCATGCTAAGCTAACTGATACAATTTTGAAAAGGGGTGCAAGAGGAGAGAGACCTGGGGGTATTTGTGCACAATCATTGATGGTGGCAGGACAGGTTAACAAAGCAGCTCATAAAACATTTGGGAAACTGGGTTTTATAATTAGTGCTATACAGTACAAATGCCAGAAAGTTATTATGCTAATCCTATATAAAAGACTCATTGGGCCCCAATTCTGAGCACCACACTTTAAGAATGACCTGAAGGCTTTGGAGTGGGTACAGAAGAGATTTACTAGAATGATTCCAGGATTAAGCGATTATCGTTACGTAAGTAGACTGGAGAAACTGGGGTTATTCTCCTGAGAGCAGAGAAGGCCAAGAGGAGGTTTGAATAGATGTGTTTAAAATCATGAAGGGTTTAGAGAGTAAATAAAGGGAAACTGTTTCCAATGGTTGAGGGGTCGTTAACTAGAGAATACAGATTTAAGGTGGCTGGCAAAAGAACCAGGACAACATGAGGAAAAACTTTTACGCGAGTGTCTCGGATTTGGAAAGCACTGCCTGGTCGATGCAGATTCAGTAGGAGCCTTCAAAAGGGAACTGGATAAATACTTGGAGAAAAAAATTGAAGGGATATAGGGAAAAAAGAGCAGGGAAAATATGACTAACTGGATTGCTCTTCAAAAGCGCTGGCTCAGACTCAAAGGGCCGAATGGCCGCCTTCTTTGCTCTTCTATTCTATGATTTTACTACACCCCTGCACTCGCTGACCTACATTGGCTCTAAGTCCAGCAATGCATTAAATTTAAAATTCTCATCCTTATCTTCACATCCCTCCATGCCCCAAGACATTCCTATCTCTGAAACCACTTCCAGCCTTACAACCCACTAGGAACCCTGCATTCCTCCAATTCTGCCTTTTTGTATAGCCCCGATTTCCTTAGTACTTCCATTGGCAGCCATGCAAAAAACTGTCTAGAACTCAGGCTCTGGAATTCATTCCCTAAACGTTCCTCCTTTAAGGCATTCCTTTTAGCCTACCTGATGGTCTACATCCTAGGGTCTTCAAGGAAGTGGCAGTAGAGATAGTAGATCTATTGGTTACAATATTCCAAAATTCCCTGGATGCGTGAAAGGTTCCAGTGGATTGGAAAAAAGCTAATATGTAATGCCCTTATTCAAAAAAGGAGGGAGGCAGAAAGTAGGAAACTATAGACCAGTTAGTTTAACGTTTGTCATTGGGAAATTGTTAGAATCCAATATTAAGGAAGTAATAACAGGACATTTAGAAAGTCAAAACGCAATCTAGAGTCAGCATGGTTTTATGAAGGGTAAATCCTGTTTGACTAATTTGCTAGAGTTCTTTGAAGCTGTAACAAGCAAAGTGGATAATGGGAATCCTGTAGATGTAGTGTATCTAGACCTCCAGAAGGCATTTGATAAGGTGCCGCACAAAAGGTTAATACACAAGCTAAGTTCACATTGGGTTTGGGGCAATTTATTAGCTTGGATAGAGGATTGGCTAACCAACAGAAAACAGAGAGTCGGGATAAATGGGTCTTTTTCTGGTTGGCAAGATGTAACTAGTGGGGTGCCACAGGGTTCGGTCCTCGGGCCCCAACTATTTACAATCTATATTAATGACTTGGATGCAGGGATAGAAGGTACCATAGCCACATTTGCAGATGACACTAAAATAGGTGGGATAGTAAATTGCAATAAAGAAATAAGAAATCTACAAATGGATATGGATAAATTAGATAAATGGGCCAACATTTGGCAGATGGATTTTAACGTGGATAAGTGTGAAGTTATCCATGTTGGTCGGAAGAATAGAAAGGCAAATTATTATCTAAATGGAGAGAAACTTCAGAGTGCTTCGGTGCAGAGGGACCTGGGCGTCCTCGTGCACGAATCGCAGAAAACTAGTTTGCAATAAATGCTGGCCTTGACACCCACATCCCATATATGAAACGTAAAAAAAATCTTCCACACTTGGCTAACTCTTTGCCCTCCGAATATTTCTCTCAGATTGTAAAGTCTCTAAACACAACACATTTATATATCTGCACTTCCACAAAGCCCTTTGACACAGGCCTTCACCTTCTGAGATCCAAGTTTTCTCATTCACAAATCCATGAAACAAATTCTAGGTACGCGGGGTCATGGAAAACACAAACTCAACATCCACTTTTCCTGCTGCCAATACACTTGTATTCCTGTGTTGATACATACCTGGATCAGTAGCAGAAATGATGGCACCAAAAAACAGGCAGTCTGTGTAATAAAATCCATCTTCAAGTTGTCCTACTGCATACATCAGCTTCACAATTCCATACATAAAGTTTCTGAAATAAGCACAAGTTATTTTCCAGTTGTTTTTTTAATCATTAGGAAGGCAACAGTGAAAGAATAGGGGTAGAATTTCCATGGTGGTTCTCCTGATCTCTTATTGTACCTCAAGGGAAATCAGTGGATACACCGATTCTCTTGAGCTTCTACAAATCTTCTATCAAAGTTACAGCAGGAGATTGCAGAAAATCTACTTCAATATACAGGATATTTCTTCTGGAACACCAGCAGCTAATGTGCAACTCCAGATAAGTCACAAATTTATTTTAAGCCTCATTTTTAGCAAAATAAAATCCATGAGAACCATAGAGGAAAAACATGAAGTCACCATGATTTACGATGAATGCATGGAAATCAATTCCTTTAAACCATTTCCAAAACTGTGCACGTTACGGACGAGATTTCAATGCGGTACTGAAATGTTATCAAGTTGCAAATCACAAACTGGAATCCTAAATACAAAAGGCCAGAACTGTCCCAGGTTCTATTGTGCAGGCCTTCTTATATGGCCTAATTTCATCTGAACCAAACCCTGGTATCCACATATTCCACTGGCAGTCAAGATGCAGCTGAATATACTCAACTTCCAGTAGGTTTAATTTGCAATGGCATTCCCACTTTTCAAGAAACTCCATTAAGTTATGGAACCATTAAAATGCAGATATTAACATTCATTGTACTACAGTTATAGTTACTGTAACATTACCAATCTTTTGCTGACTTTCTTACAGTATTATCAGTACGTTATCTGAATTTCAAGTAGTGTGTGTGTGTAAAGGAATCGTACGGGAAAAGTCTTATACAGCTACAGTATTGTAAGTAAACTTCCTTTATTCATAGAATTACATAGAATTTTATACCATGGAATATTTCAGCACAGAAAAGAGGCCATTCGGCCCATTGAGTCTGTACCGGCTCTTTCGAAGAGCAATCCTATTATTCTGACTTCCCCAAAGAAAGAGACCATTTCAGCCCAACCCTCTTCATCTAACCAGATCAGCATATCCATCTATTCCTTTCGCCCACATGTGCTTCTCTAATTCTCTGTCACGTGGCTCCCCTAATTTAGTATAACTGGCAATAGCAGAGTAGCCACAGGAAATGGAAAGCTGACAGACTAATGCTTTTCTGAAGTTAATGTGGAGGGATTGCTACTATTACATCAAATCATTCCACAACAGATCTTAAGACCGACACTGAGGGACTGAAGTCGAGAGCACTGACAATCCTCACCGTAATAAGCAGAAACATTGACCAATGAAATGAAAATGGCACTGGCTGAGGAGTTATTCATTCATATTGTGGTGATACTTACCCTATGACAAAACAAGACACCGCAGTTCCTATAAATGCGTACGCTAGGATAGAGCCAAGGTTCCTGAAGAAATGTCTCTGTAACAGAGGGGCAAAACAAGAGTTGAAGCATGTAATTAACCAAATTCATAGAGCAATTATACAACATTGAAGGAGGCCATTCAGCCCATTGTGCCTGTGCTGGCTCTGTGAGCTGTCCAATTAGACTCAGTTCTCGGTTTCCCTCCTCTTTCTCGTCTACCCTCCCTAAACAAGGATCACAATGGGGAAAAAAGGAATCTCTTGGAGCTGAACCAGGCTTTCTGGAATCACAGAAATAATGGGGTTGTTCTTTGTTGCTTCTAGTTTGAATTCCACGATTAACTTGTACAAGAATAAGCACCAATCAGAACTGCACTGCAGTGACAATAAATTAGCTGAACCTACAAATCATATTGAAAAGAAAGCTACCTTGGCTTATTTCCAGTCAGCTCATCAACTTGATCAAAACACTTCACAGCAGTCAGCATACCATTCGTCAATTACATTTGAGAAAAGAGGAGAATACGGTTTCCTTTACATCACAGTATTGTAGAAACCTTCAACACCGCACAACTATAGCTGATTAGAGTCACAACTTTCAGGCAGGTTTTAAACTCTTGAAAATCTGGGAATATTAGTGGAATAGGAATTTTATAGAATCATAGAATGGTTACAGCACAGAAGGAGGCCATTCAGCCTATCGTGTTTGTGCTGGCTCTCTAAGTGTTACTCATCTACTCCCATGACCCTACCTTTTCCCCATAGCCCTGCAATTTTTTTCTCTTCAGATAAATTATCCAATTTCCTTCTGAAAGCCACAATTGAATCTGCCTTCACCACAATCTCAGGCAGTGCATTTCAGATGCTAACCACTTGCCGCCTAAGAAAGACTTTCCTCACTTAGTTTTTGGTTCTTTTGTCATTCACCTTAAATCAGTGTCCTCTTGGTCTTCACCCTTCCGACAATGGAAATGGTTTCTCCCCATCTCCTCTGTCTGGACCCCTCATGAATTGAGCACCTCTATCAAATCTCCTCTCAACCTTCTCTTCTCCAAGAACAGTTCCAGCTTCATCAATCCATCCAAGTAACTGAAGTCTCTCATCTTCAGAACCTTTCTTATAAATCTTTTCTGCCCCCTTTCCAATGCCTTCACCTCCTTCCAGAATTGGACACGATACTCCAATTGAGACAGAACTAGTGTTTTATAACGATTCACCATAACCTCTTTGCCTTTGCACTCTATATCTCTATTTATAAAAGCCCAAGATCTCACATACCTTACTGACCGCTTTCACAACCTGCCACATTCAAAAATTTATGCAGATATACCCCCAGGTCCCTCTGCTACTGCACCCCGTTTAGAATTGTACCCTTTATTCTATATTTTCTTTCCTCGTTTTGCTACCAAATGCATCACTTCACACTTCTCTGGATTAAATTTCATCTGTCATGTGTCTGCCAATTTCACCAGTCTGTTTCTGTCCTCCTGAAGTCTATCAGTATCCTCCTCACAGTTCACAATACTTCCAATTTTATCAGCAAATTTTGAAATTGTGCCTTGCACACCCAAGTCTAGGTCATTAATTTAGATCAAGAAAAACACTGGTCCAAATACCAATCCCTGGGGAACTCCAGAATATACCTTCCTACAGTCTGAAAAATGACCAATCACCATTGCTCTGTTTCCTGTCACTCAGCCAACTTCATATCCACGCTGCTGCTGTCCCTTTCATTCCACGGGCTTCAGCTTTACTGACAAGCCTATTACGGGGCACTTTATCAATCACCTTTTAGAAGTCCACGTACACCACATCAACTGCATTACCTTTATCAACCCTCTCTGTTACTTCATCGGAAAACTCAAGTTAATTAAACACAATTTGCCCTCAACAAATCTGTGCTGGCTTTCCTTAACTAACCCACATTTATCCAAACGACTGTTAATTTTATCCCAGATTATCATTTCTAAAAGCTTTTCCACCACCAAGGTTAAACTGACTGGCCTGTTAGTTGCTGCTTTTATCCTTACACCCTTTTTTGAACAAGGGGGCAAACATTTGAAATTCTCCAGTCCTCTGGCACCATCCCTGCATCCAAAGAGGATTGAAAGAGCAAGGCAATGCCTCCACAATTCCCACCCTCACTTCCGTCAGTATCCCCGGATACATCGCATCTAGTTCTGGTGACTTATCTACTTTAAGCACAGCCAGCCTTTCTAAAACTTCTTCATCAATTTTTAGCACATCCAGTGTCTCAATTACCCCCTCTTTCACTGAAATTTTGTTGCAAGTGTGCTTTTTAATACAGTTATTTAAAAGATGACCTGCCTATTTGGCAGATTTAAAAATTGAAAATGCTGGAAACACTCAGCAAGTCTGGCAGCATCTGTGGAGTGAGAAACAGAGTTAATTTCTCAGGTCTGTGACCTTTCATCATAACTGGGAAAAGTTAGAAATGTAATAGGTTTTGAGGAAGCGAAAGGTGGGAAGAATAACAAACGGGAAGGTCTGTGATTGGGTGGAAGGCAGGGGAGATTAAATGACAAAAGCTTTCATGGTGCAAGGCCAAAAGGAGTGGTAACGAGACAAATAAGCAAACAAAAGATGTGTCGAGAGAGGGTGTGAATCATGAACAGCTGGTGTCCAAAAACAAAACTGGAAATGAGAGAGAAACAGGAGAGGAAAAAAAACAAACCAGTGAAGGAGGAAACAACATGGGGACAGAGGTTACGATCTAAAACTCAATGTTGAATCCAGAAGACTGCAAAGTGCCTAAGCAGAAAATGAGATGCTGCTCCTTGAGGTGAAAGGTCAAAGATCTGAAGTGTTAACTCTGTCTCTCTCTTCACAGCTGCTGCCAGACCTGCTGAACATTTCCAGCATTTTCTGTTTTTATTTCAGATTTTCAGCATCTGCAGTATTTTGCTTCTATGTTTGGCAGACGTGGTGCACAATGGGGCATTAAGCAGCAACATTCGCGGGAATTCACTGCCAGGATTGGTGGTGGAAACAGAAACCCTCAATTCTTTTAAAAAGGTACCTGGAGATGCACCTGAAGTGCTGTAATCTCCAAGGCTATGGACCAGGTGGTGGAAGGTGGGATTAGATTGGATGGCTAGTTTTTTTGGCCAGCACGGACACGATGGGGTGAATGGCCTCCTACTGTGCTGTAGTTTTTTTCTATGGTTCTATGCCTACTTATTAAAATAAACACAAATTAGCCACACAGCTGAAGTTGTTTTTGAACAGTGAATTTGGACAGGTCTGGGCAACAGGTTCAGTGCCATAAATGCAAATTTAGGACAGAGACAAGTTAACACTTCACACAGAGGGAATTTAAAGCTGGAATGAATTGCCCGAGATTGGACTCCTTCAAAAAACAGTTAGATGATGTACTGGTAAGGCGGCAGTAACTGCCTTAACAATGAGACCAAAGGCTTAAAGACACCATTCCCTATAATTCTTCTTTGTTGTGCACAGCCTCTTTGTTGCATTGCATAGTCCCTTTAAGACCGCTGCGCAGTCATGCGCATCTTAAAGGGAATGTTGGTTGTACGGGGCCTGTTTGTTGCACTGCGCGGTGTGTTCCGCATTGCTGCTTATCCACACACCCACACAGCATAGAGGAAACATTGAGCTTCTTCAACAGAAGCCATCTTGTAGTCTTATTCCAGCAGATATTAACCATCTGGATTTTGCTGTCAGTGGTGAAGTGGCAGTGCTCACTGCTGACCTCAAAGATCTAGCAAGCTCCGTGGTGGGAATTTCCCCTTTCCCCAATGTTAATTACATTCTGGCACCAAATATCAGGGTTCTCTGGCATCCAGCAACAGTGATATCATCAAGCAGGCTAAGCAGCCAATGGCACTGAAGAATTCTCAAAGACTGCAAACAAGGAAGTGACAAGCAGGTTTTATCATTCACTTTTTATGATTTTATAGAAAGCCAGATAAAGATTGGGACATCCACATGGGATTAAGGCAATAGATAAAATATCATAACTAAACTTGAAATCTTTTTTTGATTATTTGAAAAATCTATGGAATTTTTGTCTTGGAATTGAGAAATTTGATATTGCACAAATATAAAATTAGCATTTCAAGGCCAGAGAGGCTGTTCAGCAGTAACTATGACTTTGTACGCTGTTCAAAATCCAGTTACAGTTCAAGAAAGAACACTAGTATTAAAAAAAAGGAACTTCACGTCAATTCAGTGATTTCTAATTCATTTCCATGTTCAAGGACTTCAGCAGCACACCCTTTGAAGGAATGGGGAAATCACTGACAGAAAGGTCTGGAGCTCCACGTTTAACTGCACACGTGCAAACTCCAGATGTTGCTCTCAATTTCAGTAGAGTAATGGCAGCGAACGCTGACAGTTTTGTCATTACGACCGCAAAATCTGGGCCTTTGAATCTTCTACAATCCCATTTAAGAGGTACATCTGGAGAAAAACAAAGTTGAAAGCTGGACTCCCCACAGCTGAAAATTCAATTTGTAAATGTCTTATGTAAAACAG
This sequence comes from Heterodontus francisci, assembly GCF_036365525.1. Classification (NCBI taxonomy): domain Eukaryota; kingdom Metazoa; phylum Chordata; class Chondrichthyes; order Heterodontiformes; family Heterodontidae; genus Heterodontus; species Heterodontus francisci. The sequence continues at coordinate 20,215,296 of NC_090376.1, read as the reverse complement.
TAGTTTCATTTTGTTACAGGTGCAATACAAAGTCAATAACACAACAAAAATCTAATTTGAGAGAGGAAGTTATTCAACAACCTGGATCATGTTACCTCAAACTTTGTTTAAAAAAGCAATACAGGAAAATTCAGATCTACCGTGAGATATGAGATAAAGCTCCAAGTTCCAGAAATATCTCATCATTCTTCCCTGAACCCGACACATACACCATGAGTTACACAATGTGTTACCAGAACACAACTCTCCATTCTAACCCAGAAATAGAAAAGTGTTCAAATGAACACAGATCTGAAAGCTGAAATCTGTTCAAAGGATCCAGTTTTAAATATCAATATTGCAATCATCAAATAAAAAATTGCTATTTTACACTATTATTTGCAAGGTGGTTTTCCCTGTTGAGGGTATACTAAACGAGGGATAAAGCACAATCATAACAGAATCCTTTATGAAAACCCACCATTTTCGGATGATGTTTACAACATTTTGTACAGTAACATTGGTGAAGAACTGCTGGCACTGAACTGACTGAATTAAGTTGCACATTTACCATTTTTAAATTAGGGAAAATGAGCTCTTCTCTGGACCCTTATTGTTCATAACACTAGGGGGCACTACATCACTATGCACTTGAAAGGTGAATTTGAATGCATGGGCCCAGGAATTAGATCAATGTTTTCAATGATCTCTGTGATGATCACTGGTTAGGCCACACATGGAAGTGGTAATCCCAACACCTGCTGCATTCAACGTCAAGCAATTTCCAGTTTAGGTCCCAAATTGTAACATACTGGGGTGGAGGAGTTAGATGTGGGTTCATTCACGTGATTTTTCAACAGTGAGTTCCTGATCTCAGCCAGGCGATGGGAATAGCAGGAAGCGCTAAGTTACTTACCGATCATCTGTACACCATCAAGTTTAAGGGGTCGGCTCAACTTACACCTCTGAAGTGCAATCACTGTTGTAATGTAGGAAACAGCAGCCAATTTACACACAGCAAGGTCCCACAAACAACAATTCCCGCCCCCCCCAGTGTTGTTGAGGGATGTATGCTGACCAGGGAGAACTCTATAACTCTTCTTCAAAATACTGCTCTCGGATCTTCCGCGTCCACGAGAGGGCAGCCAGCTCCTCAGTTCAACGTCTCATCTGAAAGATGTACCTCCAACAGTGCAGCACTCCCTCACTGCTGCACTCTGTGTGTCAGCCTAGATTATATGCTGAAGACTCTGGGGTGGAACCTTCACCCACAACCTTCTGACTCAGAGGCAAGAGTGCTAGTGGCTGACAATTTAAATCTCATTCATCACCAACTATTCTCTCCTGTAACCATCAAGCATCATATAACCTCCCTGCTAGCCCTCCCCCAAAAGATGATTTAAACATTAGGAGGAAAACGAAGAAAAGAGCAGGGTCAATTGGAGACCAAAAAGGTAACTTGTATGCGGAGGCAGAAGATGTGGGCATGGTTCTTAATGAACACTTATTTTCACAAGAGAGGGACAAAGTAAACATTATAGTTGGAGGAGGAATGTGAAATATTGGATAAACATAGTGAGGGGGAAATATTAAGATGTTTAAAATGCTTGAAATCACCAGACCCAGATGAAATGTATCCCAGGCTGCTAAGGGAGGAAAAAGAAATAGCAAAAGCTCTGGTCATCATTTTCCAAACCTCTCTGGCTACAGGCATGGTGCAGAGGACTGGAGAATTGTAAATGTTGTACTGTTGCTTAAAAAGGGAGGAAACAATTACAGGCCAGTCAGGCTAACCTAGGTGGTGAGAAAATTATTGGAAAAAGTTCTGAGACACAGTATAAATCTTGATTTAAAAATGGTATGGGTTAATCAAGGACAGTCAGCATGGATTTGTTTAGGGAAGCTCATGTCTGAATAACTTAACTGAATTTTTTGAGGAGGTAACAAGGAAGGTTGATGAGGGTAGTACTTTTGATGTAGTCAACATGGACTTTAGCGAGGCTTTTGACAAGCACATGGGATCCTGGGGAAAGTAGCAAGTTGGATCCAAAATTGGTTCAGCAGCAGGAAGCAAAGGGTTATGGTCATTGATTATATTTTGCTGACTGGAAGGCTGCTTCTAGTGGGGTTCCATAGGGCTCAGTACTGAGTATTTATCAATGATTTAGATGTAAATGTAAGGGGCATGACTAAAAAGATTGCAGATGATACAAAAATTGGGCGTGTGGTTTATGGTGAAGAAGAAAGCTGTAGCCTGCAGGGAAACATCAATGGACTGGTCAAGTGGGCAGATAAACAACAAATGGAATTCAACCCAGAGAAGTGTGAGGTAATGCATTTGGGGAGGACAAACAAGGTAAGGGAATGCTCAATAAACTGTAGGATTCTGAGAAGTGTGGAAAAACAGAGGAACCTTGGAGTGCAGGTCCACAGATCCCTGAAGGTAGCAGGACAGGTAGAAAAGATGGACAAGGTGGCATTCAGGATACTTCCCTTTAATTGGCTGAGGCCTAGAATATAACAGCAGGGAAATCATGTCAGAACTGTAAACACCACTATGTAAACACCACAGAGTACTGTGTATAGTCCTGGTCGCCATTTGCAGGGAAGATGTGATCTCACCAGAGTAGAGAGGAGATTTAATGAGGATCCTGTCAGGAATGGAGAATTATAAGGAAAGGTTGGATAGGCTGGGTTTGTTTCTTTGGAACAGAGGAGAGATTTATTAGAGGTGTATAAAATTACAGAGTGACTCCTGACAACACAGAACATGCGCAGAACTATTGCAGACGTCATCAGTGCATGCAAACATTTGCCAGCTTGCCAGTATGAATGTGCACATGCGCATGTGGACGTCACCACACAATGACATCCTCACCCTCAATAGCCGCGATCGCTGCCTCCATTCCCCCAACAGTATCCTGCTCCCTCCCGCCATCCCCACTTCAACCCCCACCCCCCGGCCGCTCACTTCCCGCCCATTGCCCCCACCCCGCTGCTTCTTTGGGCGCTGTTGCGGGGAGCGAGCAGCCGATGTGTGATGGCATGACGAGGGAGTGAGTGGCTGAAAGCAGGGAAGCAGCGATGCCTGCAGCGAGCAGCCAAGGGAAGACAATGGCGAGGCAGGGAGTGAGCACCCAGGGAGGGGGAGGGGAAGCAGCGAGGACGGGAGCGAGTGGCTGAGGGAAGGCAGCAGTGAGATGGGGAGCAAGCAGATGGGCGCGGGAGGGAACAGTGATGAGAAGCACAATGGCAGGAGGGAGTAGGGTATTGTTGGGGTGGGATGGAGGCAGTGAACGCAGCCACTAAGGGGGTTTGGGGTTAATTTGTTTTTTGTGACAAATTGAGCAGCGCCATCTTGATTACTGGCAGCTACCTGAGACTGCACTTACACATGTGCCAGTACTGCGCTACCTAGTGGTTGTGTTGTCAGCAAACACAGCCATAAAATTAAGAGGCGGCTAGACAGAGTGAACAGGTAGGACCAATTTCTATTAGCAAAGAAGTGAATAAACAGGAGCATAGATTTAAATTAATTGGTAAAAAGATTAGGGGGAGTTGAGGAAAAGCTTTTCACTGAGGGAGCAGTGGGGGTCTGGAACTCACTGCCTCAAAAGGGTGCTGGGTCAGAAATTCTCATCACATTTAAAAATTACTTGGATATGCACTTGAAGTGCTGTAACCTACAGGGCTATGGACCAGGACTGTAAAGTGAGATTAGACTGGAAAGCTCTTTTTCAGCTACACAGGAGAACGGCTTCCTTCTCTGGCCTAAATCATTCTATGTTTCTATGATGACTCATGCTCGAGTACACCGAGTCTTCAGCACCTCATGTGTCCCTGAACAACAGATGTCCCTGCACATTAAAAGAGCTGTTTAACCACAGGGGCTCTCACCCAGTGCCCATTGAGTCTGGGTGATGAGATAATCAAGTGCAGGAAGCCTCACAGATTATTCTATCATTAGCAGCTGGAAACAGCTGGCTCAGAACAGGCCAGGGTTGGAACCTGGGACCTTCCCGATTTTTCAACCTCCGCCCATTTACTCTTCCCATTCACTAACATTAAAGGCAATGAGATTTTAACAGCTCAACAGAAACAAGTGAAATCCCAGTCAAAATTGATCCAGTTTCTCTCCCCCAGCTGATAGAAAGATAAGTGTTTTGTGCTGGAATGTTTCCCCAATAGTACCATTACCTTTTTGAGGCAGTATCCTGCGTAGAATATGATTGGAGGTAGCAAAATGTTGAAGAAAACATCTGGATCAAAAGTTACCTGCAAAGAAGAACACAAGAGGTGTTTAGAAGTTAAATGTTGTGCGGATCCAGACCAGACCAACACTCGTATTACAGTTCTTCCACTGAGTCACTGCAGCAGCCCTGTGAGCACAGCAATCCACTTCAATGTGAGCTGCAGAGCTAATGCTAGTCAGAATCTTTGTCACACAAGCAAGGATCGTTATAGGATACTCGCACTCATAATATAGTCCAGATGCCATTTGTAGCTTGCTTCCCTTCTGTGGGAGGCCCTCTCAGACTTGCTGCTTCAAGTGCCTTTGGGCCTTCTTCCTGTGGCCAGTGACTGCTGGCTGAATTAAGGCAGTGCTGTCCTCTTTCCTTCCCCGTTTGTTTGCGCTCCAGCAAAAAAGATAACAGCAGATTGCTACTCGGAGGCATGCCTATCCCAACTCACATCTAGCAAGTGAAATGCTACATTAAAGTCATGGATTCTACATAGCTTTCCCTTTGTTTGCCTTTATGGGGAAGTGTTCAGTTCCCAATTAGCCTTAAGAACCCACAGCATGGGGAATCCCAACCATAGACCAAGTCAACATTCTGTAGATCCTCAAGAAAGACTTGGGTTGCGATAAAAACAGTAAATGCGGGAAACACTCAGCAGGTCTGAGTGTCTGTGGAGAGAGAAACAGAGTTAATGTTTCAGGTCCATGATCTTTCATCAGAACTTTGGCACGGATTGCATACAAGTACTAACCAATTAAGATTACTGTAGGAGAATGCTATCCAGCACCTTTCATGTCTGCAGGATGTGCCAAAGTGCTTCACAGCCAATGAAGTGCAACAACTGCTGTAATGCAGGGAAAGGTGTCAGCCAATTTGTGCACAATTGGTCCCACAAACAGCAATGAGATAAATGATCACATAATCTGTTATAGTGATGTGGGTTGAGGGATAAATGTTAGCCGGGATACCAGGAAAACTCTTGGGGAAAAAAAGCGTCATAGGATCTTTTACGTCCACCTGGGACAACAATCAAAGCCTCAGTTTAACATCTGGATCAAAAAAGTTAGCTGCAAAGAACATAAGAGGTGTTCAGAAGTTAAATGTTGTACAAATCCAGACCAGACCAACATTGTATAAAATGCTGGTGAGGCCATAGCTGGAGTATTGCTACAGTTCTGGTCACTGCATTACAGGAAGGACATAATTGTTCTGGAGAGAGTACGGAGGAAATTTAAAAGAATGTCGCAAGGGCTTGAATGTTGCAGCTATGAGGAGAGATTGGATCGGCTAGGGTTGTTTTCCTTACAAAAGAGGAGGCCAAGGGGTGTCCTAATTGAGGTGTACAAAATTATCAGGGTCCTAGATAGAGTCGACAGGAAAGGCCTGTTTCCCCTAGTGGAGAGGTCAATTACCAGAGGGCAGAGAATTAAGGTGATTGGTAGAAGGATTAGAGGGGACATGAGGAAAAACTTTTTCACCCAGAGGGTGGTGGGAGTCTGGAATTCACTGCCAGGAATGGTGGTGGAGGCAGAAACCCTCTATTCTTTTAAAAAAAAAAGGAACCTGGACATGCACCTGAAGTGCTGTAACCTGCAAGGCAATGGACCAAGTGCTGGAAGGTGGGATTAGATTGGGTGGCTAGTTTTTTCAATTGGCATGGACATGACGGGCTGAATGGCCTCTTTCAGTGCCGTAATCATTCTATGGTTCTCTCTCGTCCAAAGACGTTTACTATACAAACTGTTGCAGTAAATTTGAGAACCTAAGTGCACAGTGGACTTTATTCTGTAACATCCAACAGAAGCAAGATTTCAAGCCAAATCTAAATTGTTCAACCATATTTACAAACATCGCCACTTTATTCATCAAGCATTGGAATAAAAAGTCAGATTTATTCATTAATTGCCTTTTCCCGTAAAGATTCGGCTGGCTATTCCAGCGATTACCTGAACCAGACAGGCCAGGAAAGTTTGTGTTACGTATTCCCTTAACCGAGACACCAGTTGGGTTGCATCAATATCTCTGGGTTAGACCAGGGTAAAAAGAATAAAAATTGTACACTCATCATGCCCCAACAAACCCGCCTGGAACCTGAGCATGTGTGAATATTGAATGAAACCAGGACCTCAGTTCAGCTATGATGCCACTATTTTCGTTGAATAGTCTTCTGCCACTCACTATCTAAGCTCCCACAAGATAAATACTCAGGTCAAGTACCAGAGGGTGATCAGAATTCATGGAACTGGCCACCAGCAAGGAGCGAGTGTGTCAGGAAAAGGAGGTCGAAAAAATGCAACAAATTTGACCTCTTGGCAGCCCATATATTGTTCCAATTAAGTAGCAGGAAATTTTAATAAACAGAAGTTAGATTTGAAAAAACAAAATTCAGCCAGCACAGTACAGCTGCAACAAAGGAGAGAGGAAGTAGGTTTTCACAACACCATGAGGTGGATTCACGATTTCAAGTTGGACTGTTAGGGGAGATCCATTGCAGTGTGATTCAACCAAACAGTTATTTAGCGGCTTTCTTGCACAGCACTACTTAAACTCTGTGGTAGGGAAAGGAAATATACACGTGGTAAACTAAAATCCCCTTCCCAAGTCTTCAGCTGATTGCTCCTGAACAGAATCTGCCCGTTACCCCATCCCAGGAACATAATCGCGCAGAATGGAGGGGTGGAGCAGCCAAGTTTCCTCCACCTCTGCCCCAAGCGCCGCCAGTCCTACAAGAAGTGGTCGCCCTCCAATGGCATCCTCAAATCATCTCTTCATGAGACAAGCGAGTATGAGCATGCTATTTTCACAGCTGAGCCACAGTATCATTAACACTCACACCCACACATACACCATCCCCCAAATTGGAATCACTGGATAAAAACCTGAGCTGATGCTTCCCGCTCCGTATTTCCAGGACTTTGAAGCCAATTGGAGCATCGCACAGGGGTTGGGGGATGAACTTTTGCGGCAAGATTACAACCACAGAGAATACAAACACTGTGGCTACAAGAGCAGGTCAGAGGCTAGGAATTCTTCAGTGAGTAACTCACCTCCTGACTCCCCAAAGCCTGTCCACCATCTACAAGGAACAAGTCAGGAGTGTGATGGAATACTCTCCACTTGCCTGGATGGGTGCAGCTCCAACAACACTCAAGAAGCTCAACTTCATCCAAGACAAAGCAGCCTGCTTGATTGGCACCACATCCACCACTGGAACACCGTGGCAGCAGTGTGTACCATCTACAAGATGCACTACAGCAACACGCCAAGGCTTCAACACCTCCCAAACCCATGACCTCTGCCAACTAGAGGAACAAGGGAGCAGGCACATGGGAACACCACCACCTGCAAGATCCCAACCAAGTCACACACCATCCTGACTTGAAACTATATCGCCGTTCCTTCACTGTCACTGGATCAAAATCCTGGAACTCCCTTCCTAACAGCACTGTGGGTGTACCTACCTCACATGGACTGCAGCGATTCAAGAAGGTGGCTCACCACCACCTTCTCAAGGGCAATTAGGGATGGGCAATAAATTCCGACCTTGCCAATGATGCTCACATCCCATGAACGAATTTTTAAAAAAACCCGAATTAAAATGAACTGCTTTCAGTATTTCTCACATTGTGCTTTGGGGATGTGCTCATTTAACTCAGTTTTCTTCTGCAGAAAACATACGAATAACAGCACTTTCAGGCCCTTCACCTAACGGCTCGGCTGGAAACCCTTGTGAAATGATATTGATTGCTGCTCTTCTGGAGTTTTACGGAAGCCATACTTCCTGTTTGCATATTCAGTAAATGGTAAAGGGCAGGAAAAAAAACAAACAAATGGAAACTGAAAACAACGCAGAATTGCAATCTCTGGCTTCTACAAGATAAAATTATTTTGGGAAATGGGTGCAAGAGAGAGGTGGGAGACGGGGTGAAGAGGAAGAAGGAATGGGGCAGATGAGGAGAGTAGTTTGTTATGTATTAGTCTTGGTGTCCGAGAGTCATTTAAAGATAGGAGGCAGCCATTCGGCCCATCGAGTCCATGCCGGCTCGTTGCAGAGCAATCCAGTCAGTCCCACTTCCCCCACTCGATCCCCGTTACCCTGCAAGTTTATTTCCTTCTAGTGCCCATCCAATTTCCTTTTGAAGTCATTGACTGTCTCCAATTTCACCATCCAAAAAGCCCCAAATTGCAAAAGGAGGAAGGGAATGAAATACAAGCTGAAAAGGTCCACTTACCAAATTGCAGTTAACTGGTCAGTCACTTCACCACTGTTTGTGAGACCTTGCTAAAGACTAACTTAGCTGATGCAGTTGTCTAGGTCAGAGTAAATACACTTAAAGAAATTCACTCTACATGAAGTGATTTGGGATGCTACTGACAAGCACGCTAAGATGCTATATAGAAATGCAAGTTCTTTTATTTGAAATATCATCCTGACCAAGTAACAATCCAACTGACTGCTGCAAATTTTCAGGCAAAAAATATAAGAAAATAATAGGAGTAGGATTAGTCCATACAGACTCGCACGCCTGCTCTGTCATTCAATAAGATCATGGCTGATCTGGTTGTGGCCTCAACTCCACTTTTCTGTCTGTTCCCATAACCCTTTGTAGATCAAAAATCTGTCTAACTCAGTCTTGAATATATTCAATGACTCAGCCTACACAGCTCTCTGGGGTAAATTCCAAACACTAAAACCCTCAGCGCAGAAATTCCTCCTCATTTCCATTTTAAATGGGTGATTCCTTATTCTGAAACTATGCCCCCTAGTTCCAGATTTCCTCACAAGGGAAAACATCCTCTCAGCATCAACCCTGTCAAGCCCTGCCAGAATCTTATACATTTCAAAAAGATCACCTCTCATTCTTCTAAACTCCGCTGAGTATAGTCCCAAGCTGCTCAACCATTCTTCATAAGAGAACTTCTCCACCGCAGGAAGCAAACTAGTTAACCTTCTCTAAACTGTCTCCAATACAAGTATATCCTTCGTTAAATAAGGAGACAAAACTGTACACAGTACTCTAGGTGTGGTCTCACCAATGCCAATGCTCTATGCAGCTGTAGCAAGACTTCCCTACTTTTATACCCCATTTCCCTTGCACTAATGGCCAACATTCCATTTACCTTCCTAATTACTTGCTGTACCAGCAGACTAACCTTTTGTGTTTCATGTACGAGGACAGCCAGATCCCTCAGTACCACATCATTCTGTAGTCTTTCTCCATATAGATAATATTTTTAGTTTTTCTATTCTTCCTACCAAAGTATAACCTCATATTTTCCCCACATTATACTCCACCTGCCAAATTTTTGCCCACTCACTTAACCCATCTGTATCATTTTGCATCCTACTTACAACTTGCTTTCCCAACTATCTTTATATCAGCAGCAAATTTGGCCACAATACACTAGGTCTCTTCATCTAAGTCATTAATATAAACTGTAAATAGTTGAGGCCCCAGCACTGATCCCTGTAGTACCCCACTAATTAGAGTTTGCCAACCTGAAAATGACCCTTTTATCTTGACTCCCCCTTTTCCGTTAGTTAGCCAATCTTCTATCCGTGCTAATATATTACTCCTAACACCATGAGCTCTTACCTTGTGCAGTAACCTTCTATGTGGCACCTTATCGAATGCCTTTTGGAAATTCAGCGTACACTACATCTACTAGTTCCCTTTTGCTACATCCTCAAAGAACTCTAATAAATTTGTCAAACACCATTTCCCTTCCATAAAACTATGCTGCTTCTGCACAATCGTATTACGTTTTTCTAAATGTCCTGCTATTTCTATCTTAATAATGGATTCCAGCATCTTGCTAATGACAGATATTAGGCTAACCTGCCTATAGTTTCCTGCTTTTTGTCTCACTCCTTTCTTGAATACGGGAGTTACATTTGTGGTTTTCCAATCTGCTGGGACCTTTCCAGAAACTAGGGAATATTGGAAGATTACAACCAAGGCATCCACTATCTCTGCGGCCACTTCTTTTAAGACCCTAGGATGCAGGCCATCAGGTCCAGGGTACTTGGCAAACTAATGGGATTAAAGGCTGACAAGGACTTCAACTCTAGTGACAATGATCATTTTCAGTTCCACCCTCCCTTTTGCCTGCTGATTTTCTATTATTATTGGGATGCTTTTAGTGTCTTCTACCGTGAAGACAGATACAAAAAATTTGTTCAAAGTCTCTGTCATTTCCTCATTTTCCATTATTAATTCCCCAGTCTCCTCCTCCAAGGGACCAACCTTTACTTTAGCTACTCTCTTCCTTTCGATATACTTGTAGAAGCTTTTACTGTCGGTTTTATATTTCTTACTGGTTTACTCAATCTATTTTCTCCATCTTCATTTATTTTTAGTTGACCTATGCTGGTTTCTAAAATTTTCTCAATCTTCTGGCTACCACTAATGTTAGCAATATTTTATGCCTTTTCTTTCAATTTGATACCATCCTGAACTTCCTTAGTTAGCTACAGGTGATTCATTCTTTTTGTAGAGTCTTTCTTTATCTCTGTTGAGAATTATGAAATATATCCAAAATGTCTGCCTCCGTTTATCTACCATCTTACCTTTTAATCTATTTTTCCAGTCTACTTTAGTAAAATTGTCTTCATACCTTTTCAATTGCCTTTATTTATGTTTAAGACTCTAGCTTTAGGCCCAAGTTTCTCACCCTCAAACTGAATGTGAACGTTATGATCACTCTTTCCTAGATCATTCAATACAAGATCATTAATTAATCCTGTCTCATTACAATTTACCAGATCTAAAATAGCCTGTTCTCTGGTTGGTTCCACAATGTATCGTTCTAAGAAACTCTCTCTGATACATTCTATGAACTTGACCTCAAGGCTACCACTGCCATTTTGATTTGTCAGATCTATAAAAATAAAATTTGCCGACAATTATTGCAGTATCTTCGTGCAAGCCCCCATTATTTCTTGATTTGTACTCTGTCCTACATTGTAGCTACTGCTAGGAGCCTACAGATTACTCCCACCAGTGACTTGCTTCCCTTGCTATTTATTATCTCCACCCAAACTAATTCTACATCTTGATCTTCCAAGCAAAAATCATTTCTCACTACTGTGCTGATCTCATCCTTTATTAAAGGAGCTACCCCACCAAAAGCCACAGATGTGAGAAATCTTAAATAAAAACAATAAATTTGGAAAATGCTCAGCCAGTAGTTATGGAGTTATGGAGACCAACCAAGCCCAATTCTGTTTTCAATTTGTGTTTCTGGGACTTTTATTATTATTTTGGGAATCAAGTTCCACAATTTTGACCATGAAAGTTTCATTTATGAACAGAGGTCTTGAAGTCACCCCTTCATTTAAATAAAAGACAGTTACATTCAACTTTAAATAAAAAATCGAACTAGAGACTGCAGTACAGAAAATAAAATACCTCTTACCTTTCTCAACATGTCATCTTGCTCCACATTGTTTATTTCCCCAGAATTTATTTCCCCTTTTAAGGAATATTCATAAAATTTTCCACTGACGTTTACCAGTAGTGTAGTCACTGCCCTGTTCTGCAGTGCACAGCCAATGGGAACCTTGCCATGGCCATTGGTGGAGGGGATGCCATATCTGAGGATCACTCCAACCAGGAGTCCTAAAAAAAAAACACAATAGTTAAGGATCATGCTCATTACATGGTACATTTGCTACAGATTTTTCAATTCATGGTAGCTCCAAGGTTGCTGCAGCATTCATTAGGATGTAGGAAAATTGTAATAGCAGCAACCTGCGTGCAATAAGAGAGCCATGGGCTACAGCGTGCACTATCCACAGGTTACCCTGCAGCAGCTCAATGGGGCACCTTCCAAACTCACAACCTCCACTGTCTGGAGGAACAAAAGGTAGCAAGTGCATGGGAACATCAGCTCCAAGTTTCCCTCCATGTCATACACCATCTGGGCATACATTGCTGTTCTTCATTGCTGCTGGTCCAAAATCATGGAACTTGCTTGTAGGAGCACTTTCTCAAGGGCAACAAGTGAAATAAATGGCCTTGCTAGTGAGGCCCACATCCTGGAGAATAAATTAAAAGGAAGAACAAATCACTAAGGCACATGTTATGCTTGGCTCAAGATCAGCAACTTCACAAGATGAAATGGCTTTCAGCCAGGATTGAAAAAGCTGCAATGAGAAGACAGCTGCAGGGAGCTGACAGGTGGGATAGTAGGATGAGTTCTTGCGACATCTATGGCCAGTCTGGCTATGACGACAGGCAGAAATCTGTCACCTTCACATGAAGGGTTTTGATTAGAGTAAATAAGGAGAAACTATTTCCAGTGACAGAAGTGTTATTAACCAGAGGCCACAGATTAGGCAAAGAACCAGAGGCCTGGAATGTTCTGCCTGAAAAGTGTGGTGAAAGAATATTTTTTTTTAAATAGAGATACGGCACTGAAACAGGCCCTTCGGCCCACCGAGTCTGTGCCGACCAACAACCACCCATTTATACTAACCCTACAGTAATCCCATATTCCCTACCACCTACCTACACTAGGGCCAATTTACCGATCACCTGCAAGTCTTTGGCTGTGGGAGGAAACCGGAGCACCCGGTGAAAACCCACGCGGTCACAGGGAGAACTTACAAACTCCGCACAGGCAGTACCCAGAATTGAACCCGGGTCCCTGGAGCTGTGAGGCTGCGGTGCTAACCACTGCGCCGCCCAAATAACTTTAAAAAGGGAATTGGATTAATACTTGGAGAAAATTTTGCAGGGCTATGTGGAAAGGGCAGAGGGACAGGACTAATTGGATAGCTCTTTCCGAGAGCCAGCACAGGCAAGATGGGCCCGAATGGCCTCCTTTTACTTATTGATACACCAGCAAGTAGTTATTTGACATCTATATATTCCCCACTAAACTAGCAGATATCTCAGCTCACAGCGCATCCTCACGCTCAGTGATAGCCCAATAAACTCACTGTGGTATTAGGAAGGATCACAGGAACAGGAATAGGCCATTCAGCCCTTCGTCTACAACTACAAGCTCATAGAACAGGTATATGATTTATATGAAACTAAATTAAGAAATCACAAATGTCTCAGAAACAAGGTGACAGTACGAGTACATGATATGTAGTTTTGAAACGAATTGTCTCCCTTGTTCAACAATTGACAGAGATTTAATTAGATCTCCAACTACTCACCTTGATCTGTAACCTTTAATACCCTTACTTAAGGGGAACAGATAGGTTCTCCCAATCTGCCCTATTTCCATTAGTTGGGGTGTATAGTCAAAAAATTCAAGCCAGTCCTTTCAGGAGTGAAAATAGAAACACTACTTCACACAAAAGGGTGCAGAAGTTTGCAACGCTGTTCCGCAAACATCTAGATCAATTGGTAACTTTGAAATTGAGAGCAGTAGATTTTTGCTAGCCAAAAGGAATAAAGGACATGGGGCAAACAAACAATCTCATTAAATGGTGGATCAGGCTCACGGACTCAATAGCCTTCTCCTGTTGCTATAGTTCCATCAAAATTCTATCAATCTCAGTTTTGAAATTTTTAATTGACTTCCAACCTCAGATTTTTGGGACGGGTTCAGAATAGGGCAGGAAAAGACAGTTCCAGATTTCCACTGAGCCCGGTGTTAAGTAGTCCATCCTGATAGCACCCCTGAATATCCGAGCTCTAAATTTCAGATTTTGGCCCCTAGTTCTGGGCTTCCCGACCAAGGGAAATAGCTTCTCTCTATCTACTGCTGAATAATTTGTGGCACACTGACTGGGAGGGCACTTCAAACAAAAATGAGCAGTTTACCCATGCAACAGAAGAAAGTGAGATACACATGTTATAATTTACAAGAACAGAGACAGCCTGATTTTTTTCATGCTGTCAAAAACAATTCAGTACAGGGTAACTCTTTTTCCCTATAGTAGCTCTTTCTTTCAAAACTAGAAAGTCTGACATTTAAGTGCCAGCTGTAGCTCAGTTGATAGCACTCCCACCTGAGTCAGAAGTTTGATCACATGAATCCCATGGGATTCTGACAAAGGAAAAGCAGGTTAGTCATCCCCAGTGGCCTGGCCAATATTTATCTGGTAATCAACACCGAAAACAAATTAACTGGTCATTTATTTCACTGCTGTTTGTGGACAAATTGCGCACACATTGGCTGCTGTGTTTCCCACGTTACAACAGTGATTACACTTCAAAAAGTACTTTCCGAAGAAGGGTCACTGACCCGAAACGTTAACTTTGCTTCTCTTTTCACAGATGCTGCCAGATCTGCTGAGCGGTTCCAGCATTTCTTGTTTTTATTTCAGATTTCCAGCATCCCGCAGTATTTTGCTTTCATCAAAAAGTACTTTGTTGCCTTTGGGGAGTCCCGAGGTCTTGAAAAGGTGCTACAGAAATGCACAATCTTTCTTTCTGATATGCACTACGCTGCAAGCTGTCCTATTAGTATTGCCACAAATCTTCAATTCCCCCTATGGGAGCTCACTGTGTAACCTGGTCTTATCGAGAAGTGGTACTGAGCAGAAGGGTGGGGGAAGTGGAAATAAAATCTGAAGCAGCAACCAGTCTCTGTCACCACATCTTTACAGAATGAGTAAATCATGGAGGGGGTGTGGGGGAGGAGATTTTGTTAATTAAACATTAAGCCATTTCGCAGCAGGATTTGGAGCAAGCAATAGGATGAAACCATTTACCAAGCTTATGACTCACTTCCTTTACAATTTCATGTGATCACCATTTTGTGCTCAATTCATTTCAGCAAAATGCTCCCTTTACTATTGACCCACAAAACATGAAAAAGCTTCTGGACAACTCACAAACAAAAAGGGTTTTGGAGCCTCTTCCTCCATTTATATAGCCTGTTACACCTAAAAAAAAAATGCCAAGGTATATGTTACGCACTCGAGGTTTCAATAACAGATGTTCATCGCCAGTACTGGGATAATTTTACACGGAATAAAAGTTTCACATATCATCAGTACAATGCTCATGCTACTTTAGCTGCACTGAAGTAAAACTGCATCTCGTTTAAAATCAGAACACAAAATATTCTCTGATGGCCCAGCTGGCTGCACCCGCTGAGGGTTGGAGGTGGAAAGCAGACAGGGGCAAGAGTTAACCAGATGATACAGCTCAGGAGAAGGGGAAGCCAGTTGTGGATTCAAGCTCAAGACTCATCCTGATCTGCAAGGCTCAGGTTCTCATGGGATAAACCTGCTGACCCTAGACGGCCTTTATAACCTCCTGGGTCACGCACATTTCAACATATGGTCCATAAAAACTTAAGGGGTGTTCCACACTTGGCAGGTTACAACACCAACAACTCAATCTCACGTTTTCCAGCCAAATGGTGATTGCAGTTGAGAGAAGTGAGTTATTGCTCGAGAGTTCATGGAATGACCAAGACCTGGTGAAATCATGAAATTGCGAATCTACATTACTAAAACATAGCTGCTCAATGGCAATGCTCCCGGAAAGCTCGCAGTCTTTAATTGACAACTTAGCTGAGTCAGAGTCAGCAAAAAAGGTTTCAAGAGTAATAAAAATCCTAAAGTAAACACCAAGTTTTATTGGTGTATATGGTTTAGAACCAAATAACTTGAACCTATGCATATTGGACTAGTAATCCAGAGACCTAGACTAATGATCGAGACACACGAGTTTGAATCCCGTCACAGCAACTGAGGAATTTAAATTCATTTAGCGACATAACTTTATTTTAGAAGAATAATTTAATTAAATACATCTAGAATAAAAAGCTTGCAACAGGAACGGTGAATATAAAAATATCAGATTGTTGTTTAGGGACCGAGATCTGCCATCCTTACTTGGTCTGGCCTGTATGCGTCTCCCAATCCACAGCATTGTAACTGCCCTCTGAAATGGCCAAGCAAGTTGTCCCAAATTGCTACGACAAAGGACTGTAGTGGTTCAGGACGGCAGCTCACCATCACCTTCTCAAGGGCAATTAGGGATGGGCAATATGCTGGCTTTGCCAGTGGCACCCACATCCGTGAATGAATTAAAACAACACTGGTCTACAGTTACATTCAAAGACGTTATATATCGCTTTATCGCTAATCAAGTACTTTTGAAATGCATCACGGCAGCCAATTTGTACACCATGTATCACAATGAGATAGGTGGCTGGTTACCAAGGGAACGCTGCTGTTCTTATCGGAATAGTGCATTGGTATCTGCGCGTCCATCTGAGTGGGTGACACTTTGGTTCAACATTTCCTCAAAAAAATGGCAACCTTGATAAATACAGTATTCACTCAGCACTGCACTGAAGCATCAATCTAGATTTTGTGCTCAAGTTTGGAACCCAAAATTTCTGCAGAGCTTCCATTTGGATGTAGCTTTATTCCATTCTTCATCTGTATGATCTATACTGGCCATTGAATCTCATTAAGGGAAGGTAAACAGCCCTTGCTGGCAGAAACCATACAATGTAATGGATAGTTAGCACCTCTTCTGTCTTTGATGGCCTATTCAATAGGTCTCTCAACTGCAAATGTTAATGTTTCAAAATGAGTACCTTTTGGGTGAAGACCTTGCCATTTGCTTTCTCAGTGGGTGAAACTCAAGTGTATCTTCAGATATACAGAGTCATACAAGTTCTTGGAATTGCCCTTAGAAGCCAATATCTTGTGCTAAAGGCTGCATATGCCTGTGACACATGCCACAGTCTACGGAAGGTCGTTCAGCCAGTTATTGAAACTGCTTGTTCAGTTTGCTTACCCACTCTTTTCTTTTCATGTTTGTACTTGCGGCTGTTCAATTTTCAGTCCATTAACACCCCATCTGTACTAATGCTTTGTCTTTCAACACACCATTAACATATTGTTTGCCTTTGCTCCATGACCTTCTGGTCAGCTATTCTGTGATCTTGCCCTATTTTCACCTTCTCCTTTACTTGCTTTTACATTTTTAATATTTGCTGGTTCTGAAGGGTCACTGACCTGAAACGTTAACTCTGCTTTTCTCTCCACAGATGCTGCCTGACCTGCTGAGTATTTCCAGCATTTCTTGTTTTTATTTCAGATTTCCAGCATCCGCAGTATTTTGCTTTTATTGAAACTGCTCGGTTCTTCAGTGAAGAGCACTCAGATTTCCAGGTTAAATTCATCAAAACCAGTCCAATGGCTCAACATGAATTCAGCATTGGCAATGCTGTGGCACCATTTGAAGTGTTCAGGTAGCACATGGAATCCTTTCATTTCTTTTGATGGGAAGCTGTAGCACAGCCATGCCTCTCAGACCATACGAACAAATGGAGAACATTACTGTGTTATGGATCTTCAGGCAAACTATTACATCAAAGCCAAATGTTTGAATGCCAAGCAGGTGAGACTCCAAAATCCCTCAGCAACAAAGCTAATGATTTTCCATTCAAAGAAAGCATTATTTGCATGGATTTCCGCATGGTGCAGAGTTTTGCTGATGTTGCTGACCCAGCTGTAGGGTAGCACTGGAATCTTCCAGAGGCTTTTAGTGCCTTAAATGCAATAGATAGTGCAATAGTGGTGTTAAGTCTTATAAAGTTGCGTGATGTAGATATGCGCAAGGGACCACACGAAGGAACTAGAAAATTTTCCAAATGATCCATTGCGAAACAAGGTTTCCAAAGCTGGAGTCTGGGCAAGAGCAGGTACAATTGGCATCAACAAGGTGTTCAACAAAGCACGGCTTTGAGGCGCATTGAGCACGCTGAAAATAGTCAAGTATTCCTGGACTAAGCAAAAAAGTAAAACAATAAAAAGTCAGGAATATTTAACGTGTCCACTAACAATGAGGAGGGAATGACACTTAGATTGCAATGTCCCTTACTTTGAAAACAAACGTCAGGGCAATTAAAAAATCAAGAAGCCACATTGTGGCTGCAACCAGCGACTAAATGTCCTCAGGGAGATCATCCTATGCCCTTCGAGAAGACTGGTGGTTCACACATTGGGCTCAGTCACTAGTTAACGCCCAACTGAGAAGTCCCTGATGATTCAGTCATGGCTTGATGCAAGGGACAATCTTCTTTGGCCTCCTTGTCTCAAGAGACAATGAGTAAGCACCTGGAGGTGGTCAGTGGTTTGTGGAGCAGTGTCTGGAGAGGCTATAAAGGCCAATACTAGAGTGACAGACTCTTCCACAGGTGCTGCAAAGAAAATTGGTTGTCCGGGCTGTTACACAGTTGGCTCTCTCCTTTCACTGCTGTCTCTTTTCCTGCCAACTGCCAGGTCTCTTCGGCTCGCCTCTCTTTAGCCCCGCCTTTATGGCTGTCCACCAGCTCTGGCGATCGCTGGCAAGTGACTCCCACAACTTGTGGTCAATGCCGCAGGACCTCACGTCGCATTTGCAGACGTCTTTAAAGCGGAGACATGGACTGCCTGTGGGTCTGATACCAGTGACGAGCTCGCTGTACAAAGGATCCCCAAGGATGCAAAAATCTTCCATGCGGCTCACATGGCCAAGCCACCTCAAAGCGCCGCTGGCTCATTGGGGCGTAGCAATGCTAGGGATGTTGGCCACTTCAAGGACTTTTGCGTTGGAGATATGGTCCTGCCACCTGATGCCAAGGATTCTCCGGAGACAGTGAAGATGGAATGCGTTCAGACATCACTCTTGGCTGACATACGTTGTTCAGGCCTCGCTGCCGTAGAGCAAGGTACTGAGGACACAGACTTGAAATACTCGGACTTTTATGTTCCGTGTCAGCGCACCATTTTCCCACACCCTCTTGGCCAGTCTGGACATAGCAGCAGATGCCTTTCCCATTCGCTTGTTGATTTCTGCATCGAGACACCGGATACTGGTGATAGCTGAGCCCAGGTAGGTGAACTCTTGAACCACTTCCAGAGCGTGACCGCTGATATTGATGGATGGAACATTTTTGATGTCCTGTCCCACGATGTTAGTTTTCTTGAGGCTGATGGTTAGGCCAGATTTGTTGCATGCAGCCGCAATCCTGTCAATGAGTCTCTGCAGACACTCTTCAGTGTGAGATGTTAATGCAGCATCGTCAGCAAAGAGGAGATCCCTGATGAGGACGTTCCGTACTTTGGTCTTCGCTCTAAGACGGGCAAGGTTGAACAACCTGCCATCTGATCTTGCGTGGAGGAAAATTCCTTCTTCTGAGGACTTGAATGCATGTGAGAGCAGCAGTGAGAAGATGATCCCAAACAGTGTAGGTGTGAGAACACAGCCCTGTTTCACGCCACGCAGGATAGGAAAGGGGTCTGATGAGGCGCTGCTATGCTGAATTGTGCCTTTCATATCATCATGGAATGAGGTGATGATACTTAGTAGCTTTGGTGGACATCCGAGATTTGCTAGTAGTCTGAAGAGACCACGTCTGCTGACGAGGTCAAAGGCTTTGGTGAGATCTATGAAGGCAATGTAGAGGGGCATCTGTTGTTCGCAGCATTTCTCCTGTAGCTGTCGAAGGGAGAACAGCATGTCAATCATCGATCTCTCTGCTCGAAAGCCGCACTGTGCCTCAGGGTAGGCACGCTCAGCCAGCTTCTGGAGTCTGTTTAAAATGACTCGAGTGAAGGCTTTCCCCGCTATGCTGAGCAGGGAGATTCCACGGTAGTTTTAGTTTAGTTTAGAGATACAGCACTGAAACAAGCCCTTCAGCCCACCGAGTCTGTGCTGACCATCAACCACCCATTTATACTAAGCCCATATTCCTACCACATCCCCACCTGTCCCTATATTTCCCTTCCACCTACCTATACTAGGTGCAATTTATAATGGCCAATTAAACTATCAACCTGCAAGTCTTTGGCATGTGGGAGGAAACCGGAGCACCCGGAGGAAACCCACGCAGACACAGGGAGAACTTGCAAGCTCCACACAGGCAGTACCCAGAATTGAACCCGGGTCGCTGGAGCTGTGAGGCTGCGGTGCTAACCACTGCGCCACTGTGCCGCCACTGTTGCTGACACCGCGGTCACCCTTGTTCTTATAGAGGGTGATGATATTGGCATCGCGCATGTCCTGTGGTACTGCTCCCTCATCCCAGCACAGGCAAAGCAGTTCATGTAGTGCTGAGTGTATAGCAAGCCTGGCACTCTTGATTATTTCAGGGGTAATGCCGTCCTTCCCAGGGGCTTTCCCACTGGCTAGAGAATCGATGGCATTACTGAGTTCCGATTTTGTTGGCTCGATGCAAGGGACAATCATACATAGTATAAAGCACATAATTCATGTACCCTCTAAATCACCTGCGGATTCAAAAAGGTTGCACAATCTTCATTTTGCAAAACTGTTGCACCACCTGAAATTGTGTCATACGGCAGAGGAAGAGGGAAAATGAAACAGGAAGGTTTACTCGTGGTGCAATTGGCCCATCTGTGAGTGGTTGATTTGTAATCATTTTGTTAAATGTTTGTTGTGATTTGGGAGAGCTCACTTGTTAATAATGCAATAGCTTGAGCAGTCTTAAAATACAAACTGCATGTTTGAGTGGGCCTCCCTGTTCAAACTAGCCAGTGCTTGAGATGAATGAATAATTGAAATTTGTAAGCCACATTGATGGTAACCATTGTGAAGGATTGATGAGAAATGTAATAGCAAGCAAATGTTGCATCAGGCTAAAGGGGGCATCAAGAATGGATCCTCTTCCAGGCACTGGCAATGACGATGGGACAAAAGAAATCAGATAAGTTTAAACTAAGCACAACGGAGATGATTGGATGTCTGGAGACAGATGAACAGGGATGACTGACACTTTGGGGCATAAAAGAACAAGGATTGTGAACAGTCTGTTGTAGAATTCGAGAAGAGGAGGTTGTCTGTCTTGAGCAGGTGGATGTAAATGCTGGGTAAAGGAGCTAAACACCTGCCTTAAGAAGGCATAATAAAAGCAAAATACTGCAAATGCTGGAAATCTGAAATGAAAAACAGAAGGTGCTGGAAATATTTAGCAGGTCTGGCAGCATCTGTGGAGAGAGAAGCAGTGTTAACGTTTCAGGTCTGTCACTTTTCATCAGAACTGGCAAAGGTGAGAAAAGAATTAGATTTTAAGCAAGTGAAGGGGATTGGGGGGGGGGGGGGGCGGGGGTGGTGGTTGGTGGGGAAGGGGGAAGGGAACAAAAGGGCAGAAGAGTTTAAATGACTAAGCTGTCCTGGGACAAAGGCAAAGAGTGTGTTAATGCTTGTGGTGAAAGACAAAGCATTGCCTGCTTTTCATGTGGACAGAGCTGCTCATTATTCTGCTCTTAACTCTCTGGACTAATGCTTTATCTTTCACCACAAACATTAACACACTCTTTGCCTTTGTCCCAGGACAACTTTGTCATTTAGTCTCTCCTGCCCTATCACACACCTTCCCCAACAACCTTCACTTGCTTAAAAATTAATTCTTCTCTAACCTTTGCCAGTTCTGATGAAAAGTGACAGACCTGAAATGTTAACACTGTTTCTCTCTCCACAAATGCTGCCAGACCTGCTGAGTATTTCCAGTATTTCCAGCACATTGTTTTTATTTTAGTTAAGAAGGCACCTGGCTTGTACTAGTGCACATGAATGCTGCCTGGAGCCGAACAATTGCCTGGTCAAGGAATGGAGGCTATTCTGCCCAGTGACCAAGTGGGTAATAATTAAATTGGAGCTGTAATATACTAACCCCACTGCCTTGTGGGTGTCTCGGGAGAGACCAAGGCTAAGGGAGTAAACCCTAACAGATAATCCGGAGCGGAACCCCGTAGGCGGTCATGTGTCACCTTTGGCATGTTTCCGGCAGTTCCTGCAGCCATACTGGTGCCAAACGTCGTGTCCTGCACTCCTTTGGACCCCACCAGAAAGGCCGAGAGGGGGGTTTTGACGACTGGGCAACTCTCAACCTCCATAAATTTGCCCAGGCACGCGCCATGGGGAGGTCATTCCATAGTTGCCTCACAGCGACTAAAACAACACGGAAGGCAGCAGTTACGGGTTATAAGTCCAGATAAATTGGCGTAGAAACTGGGCGCCACGGGTTGCCTTTGTCGGTGGGAGAGGTCATTGCACCTCACTGGACAGCTACCGCCCGCCTCAAACCGGGCAGCCCCCGGTCAATAAGGTTCTGTCCCGCCACAGTCTGCCTACTTCAATGGGTGCTTGGAGCTCAGGGTCATTGCCCGAAAGGTGGACTGATACACCGCACCAAACAACATGAAAAAAGGAAAGAAGGTACCAGCCCTTCGCTTTGCAAGCTGAAACGTCAGAACTATGTGTCCTGGCCTGTCGGAAGACCTTACACAAATCAACGATTCCCGGAAGACCGCCATCATTAACAACGAGCTCAGTAGATTCAATGTGGACATTGCAGCACTTCAGGAGACACGCCTCCCCGCGAGTGGCTCTCTAGCAGAGCAAGACTACACCTTCTTCTGGCAGGGCAGGGCAGGGATCCTGAAGAACCAAGACAGCATGGAGTGGGCTTCGCCATCAGAAACTCCTTGCTCAGCATGATAGAGCCTCCCTCAAATGGCTCGGAACGCATACTGTCCATCCGACTGCTCACCTCCTCTGGTCCAGTACACCTACTCAGCATCTATGCTCCAACACTCTGCTCCCCACCTGAAGCTAAAGACCAGTTCTATGAACAACTCCATATCATTAGCAGCATCCCCAACACCGAACACCTATTCCTACTGGGGGACTTTAATGCCAGAGTTGGGGCCGACCATGACTCATGGCCCTCCTGCCTTGGGCGCCATGGCGTTGGAAGGATGAATGAGAACGGGCAGAGACTGCTTGAGTTGTGTACCTATCATAACCTCTGCATCACCAACTCGTTCTTTCACACTAAACCCTGTCACCAGGTTTCATGGAGGCACCCAAGATCGCGTCGTTGGCACCAGCTAGACCTCATTGTCACAAGGCGAGCTGCCTTAAACAGTGTTCAAATCACACGCAGCTTCCACAGTGCGGACTGCGACACCAACCACTCCCTGGTGTGCAGCAAGGTTAGACTCAGACCAAAGAAGTTGCATCATTCCAAGCAGAAGGGCCACCCGCGCATCAACACGAGCAGAATTTCTCACCCGCAGCTGTTACAAAAATTTCTAAATTCACTTGTAACAGCCCTTCAAAACACTCCCACAGGGGATGCTGAGACCAAGTGGGCCCACATCAGAGACGCCATCTATGAGTCAGCTTTGACCACCTACGGCAAAAGTGCGAAGAGAAATGCAGACTGGTTTCAATCTCATAATGAAGAGCTGGAACCTGTCATAGCCGCTAAGCGCATTGCACTGTTGAACTACAAGAAAGCCCCCAGCGATTTAACATCCGCAGCACTTAAAGCAGCCAGAAGTACTGCACAAAGAACAGCCAGGCGTTGCGCAAACGACTACTGGCAACACCTATGCAGTCATATTCAGCTGGCCTCAGATACCGGAAACATCAGAGGAATGTATGATGGCATGAAGAGAGCTCTTGGGCCAACCATCAAGAAGATCGCCCCCCTCAAATCTAAATCGGGGGACATAATCACTGACCAACGCAAACAGATGGACCGCTGGGTTGAGCACTACCTAGAACTGTACTCCAGGGAGAATGCTGTCACTGAGACTGCCCTCAATGCAGCCCAGCCTCTACCAGTCATGGATGAGCTGGACATACAGCCAACCAAATCGGAACTCAGTGATGCCATTGATTCCCTAGCCAGCGGAAAAGCCCCTGGGAAGGACAGCATTACCCCTGAAATAATCAAGAGTGCCAAGCCTGCTATACTCTCAGCACTACATGAACTGCTATGCCTGTGCTGGGACGAGGGAGCAGTACCCCAGGACATGCGCGATGCCAACATCATCACCCTCTATAAAAACAAAGGTGACCACGGTGACTGCAACAACTACCTTGGAATCTCCCTGCTCAGCATAGTGGGGAAAGTCTTTGCTCGAGTCGCTCTGAACAGGCTCCAGAAGCTGGCCGAGCACGTCTATCCTGAGGCACAGTGTGGCTTTCATGCAGAGAAATCGACCATTGACATGCTGTTCTCCCTTCGTCAGATACAGGAGAAATGCCGTGAACAACAGATGCCCCTCTACATTGCTTTCATTGATCTCACCAAAGCCTTTGACCTCGTCAGCAGACGTGGTCTCTTCAGACTACTGGAAAAGATCGGATGTCCACCAAAGCTAAGTATCATCACCTCATTCCATGACAATATGAAAGGCACAATTCAACATGGTGGCTCCTCATCCGAGCCCTTTCCTATCCTGAGTGGTGTGAAACAGGGCTGTGTTCTCGCACCCACACTTTTTGGGATTTTCTTCTCCCTGCTGCTTTCACATGCGTTCAAATCCTCTGAAGGAGGAATTTTCCTCCACACAAGATCAGGGGGCAGGTTGTTCAACCTTGCCCGTCTAAGAGCGAAGTCCAAAGTACGGAAAGTCCTCATCAGGGAACTCCTCTTTGCTGACGATGCTGCTTTAACATCTCACACTGAAGAGTGCCTGCAGAGTCTCATCGACAGGTTTGCGGCTGCCTGCAATGAATTTGGCCTAACCATCAGCCTCAAGAAAACGAACATCATGGGGCAGGACATCAGAAATGCTCCATCCATCAATATTGGCGACCACGCTCTGGAAGTGGTTCAAGAGTTCACCTACCTAGGCTCAACTATTACCAGTAAACTGTCTCTAGATGCAGAAATCAACAAGCGCATGGGTAAGGCTTCCACTGCTATGTCCAGACTGGCCAAGAGAGTGTGGGAAAATGGCGCACTGACACGGAACACAAAAGTCCGAGTGTATCAGGCCTGTGTCCTCAGTACCTTGCTCTACGGCAGCGAGGCCTGGACAACGTATGCCAGCCAAGAGCGACGTCTCAATTCATTCCATCTTCGCTGCCTTCGGAGAATACTTGGCATCAGGTGGCAGGACTATATCTCCAACACAGAAGTCCTTGAAGCGGCCAACACCCCCAGCTTATACACACTACTGAGTCAGCGGCGCTTGAGGTGGCTTGGCCATGTGAGCCGCATGGAAGATGGCAGGATCCCCAAAGACACATTGTACAGCGAGCTCGCCACTGGTATCAGACCCACCGGCCGTCCATGTCTCCGTTATAAAGACGTCTGCAAACGCGACATGAAATCGTGTGACATTGATCACAAGTCGTGGGAGTCAGTTGCCAGCATTCGCCAGAGCTGGCGGGCAGCCATAAAGACAGGGCTAAATTGTGGCGAGTCGATGAGACTTAGTGGTTGGCAGGAAAAAAGACAGAGGCGGAAGGGGAGAGCCAACTGTGCAACAGCCCCGACAAACACATTTCTCTGCAGCACCTGTGGAAGAGCCTGTCATTCCAAAATTGGCCTTTATAGCCACTCCAGGCGCTGCTTCACAAACCACTGACCACCTCCAGGCGCGTATCCATTGTCTCTCGAGATAAGGAGGCCCAAAAGAAAGAAAGAAAAAAGAAGAATATACTAATCTCTCTACTGTGCGTCTAATAAAGGGCTTCTATCACCCATTGGTATCAAGTCAAATCCTTAAGTGAAAATCTTACAGTGGCTTCTTATTCCTCAACCTGGAGTTGACATTTCTCCACACCCCATAAAGCAAGAATCTCAGCTATTTGATTATTGACTGCATTGTTACATGCAAATTATGGCATGGTTTGGAAAAAGGAGGGTGGGGTGGGGGAAAAGTGATGTTCGTGGCTTGGGAAACCAGCCCTGCCCGTCCCACCACAGTATCAAGATAAAAGCATTAGAACAATCAGATTACAACAGTGACGGAAAGACCGCTGACGGACCTATTGGAGCTGGCAATTGTCATTCACCCTCTTTCTCTCTCTCCTGCCTCTCCAACCGAAGTTTTTTGGCCTCAGTTCATTCAGAACCCTTAATTAATACTTAATCAAAAAAAGAAAACAGACTACTTCTGCCCTCATTCAATGGTGACTCATTCCTCTTCCAAGCACTCAAGTGGGTACCTAGCTGAATGACCCTTCCTCATAGTGTTAGGCTGCTTAAGCAGAGAAGGGATGGTGCACCACATGTTTAAATGAACCCTGACTCAGGTGGTCAGGGTAGCGTCAGGGAAATGGGCAAAAGTCCTGTCCCAACTCACCGATCCAGAGGGAAATCAAGGCCATAATCTTCAATAAGGCTCTGCAAACTGGACTCCCTGCACCCTTGGGGTGCACCACGTGATACATGGTGGAACCCAAGATCATATTTCTATCAAAGAATTTTAAAAATTTTTCTGCATTTCTTGACTTCCAAGTTGCTGTGTACAAATCAAACACACCTTCAAATGAAAGTGCTGTTCTCCTTGGGTAACTTACATTGTACTTCTGAAATGTAGGGCACGG
The DNA here is from genome assembly GCF_036365525.1 of Heterodontus francisci. Lineage (NCBI taxonomy): Eukaryota > Metazoa > Chordata > Chondrichthyes > Heterodontiformes > Heterodontidae > Heterodontus > Heterodontus francisci. The sequence goes on along the minus strand of NC_090376.1, from coordinate 20,188,784 downwards.
ATTCCCAGGGCTCTCGTCTCTTGGCATTTCTTCACGGACAACGATTTTGGGAAGGTTGGAGACATCGGTTGCAGGCCTGCTGGTGGCTAGTTAGGCCTATCCGTGACCGGCAGATTTTCCCACAGCAGGTGCAAGTAAAGGTGCAGTCGCTGCTGGGGGCAATTGGATCTATCCTTCTCCTCCCTTTCTCTTTCATGCTGGTTCTTCGCTCAGTCTCAACGGTGTCTGTAACCCCCCTGATGTAGCATCTCCAGGCATCACGATCTATGGCCTGCGCTTTCGCCAGGCGATGGTCAATGTGGCACAGAGAGGGACTTCTTCAGGCAGTCCTTGAAATGTTTGCACGGTGACCCTCTATTCCTTTCACCCGTGGTCAGCTTCCCATACAACACGGTCTTGGCCAGCGACTGTCGTCCATCCAGACGATGTGACCCACCCAAAAAAAGTTGGCTTTGCAGGAGGTTGGCCTCGATGCTGGTGATGTTGGCTGTTTCCAGGACTTCAATAGTTGTGATGCAGTCCTGCCAGTGGATCTTATTTTTTTTTTTCATTCATGGGATGTGGGCATTGCTGGCCAGGCCAGAATTTATTGCCTATCCCTAATTGCCCTTGAGAAGGTGGTGGTGAGCTGCCTTCTTGAACCCCTGCAGTCCACGTGGGGTAGGTACACCCACAGTGCTGTTTTTATTGACTTCGTAGTGGTTAGATACAACTGAGTGACTTGCTAGGCCATTTCAGGGGACATGTAAGAGTCAACCACATTGCTGTGGATCTGGAGTCACATGTAGGCCAGACCAGGTAAGGACATTAGTGAGCCAGATGGATTTTTTCAACAATCGACAATAGTTTCATGGCCATCATTAGACTAGCTTTTTAATTCCAGATTTATTAATTGAATTCAAATTCCACCTTCTGCTGTGGTGGGATTTGAACCCATGTCCCCAGAGCAATACCCTGGGTCTCTGGGTTACTAGTCCAGTGACAATACCACTACACCAGCACCTCCCCCTTAATCTTGAGGATAGAAGAGCTCTAGAAGGCGTAAATGACGGCAGTATAGGGCCCATGACTCGGCGCCATACAGAAGGGAGTTTGCTCCACGAGTCTGCCGAATGTTCGGTTTGCTTTTGAAAGCCAATTGTCCACTTCCCCGTCTGTGGTGGCATCAAACGAGATGACGCTCCCCAAATAAGTAAATTGCTTGACTGCATTCAGCTCAGTTCCCTCGATGACAATGCTTGGTGGTCTAGAATTCTTCGTGGGGTGCAGGCTGATGCAGGACTTCAGTTTTCTTTAAACAGATTTTTAGTCCTAAGAATTGTGCCGATATACGTTGCAGGTCTGACTGACTGTGGGCCAGGAGAGAAGAGTCATCGGTGAAAAGAAGTTCACGGATGAGTTTTTCTTGTGTCTTTGTGTGAGCCTGAAGACGCCAGAGGTTAATAAGGCCTCCCTCAGTCCAGAAGTGTACGTAAACTCCCTCCTTAAGATCTGCCATTGCCTGTTGTTGCATCATCATGCTGAAAAAGATGAATAGGGTCGGGGCCAGCACACATCCCTGCTTCACACCACTGGAGATACGGAAGGGACTCGAGAGGTCACCGTTTTGCTTGACTTGTCCATACCGATTTTCATGAAACTGATTCATCATGGCCAGGAACCTGGGTGGGCATCCAAGTTGATCAAGGATTTTCCATTATATGCATTGGTATTTACAGAGTGCCACATGTGAAACACCATTTCCTCACAATGATGATGTGCTTGAGCAGTCATGAAAAATATTTCCAACTTGTCTCTAAAATTACTCTGATTAAAAAGGGTTTGAAGATTCATGGAGTGAAAAAAGGCAGCAATGATATGTTAGGTTATCGTAAACAGTTCAGGCCAACACAGATGTTCAAGAAAGGGGTTGACTTTGGATTGCAGTTGGAAAGGGTAATGAGGGATGGGCAATAAATGCTGGCATTGCCAGTGATACCCACATCCCATGAACAGAAAAAAAAAACTCAGATACCCCCTCCAAGTGGCATTTCATGACATGAGAGCTATACACTGAGATTATAATATGGAAAAATGTGAAGTTATCCGCTTTGGTAGGAAAAACAGAAATGCAGAGTATTTCCTAAATGGTGAGAAATTGGGAAGTGTTGATGTCCAAAGGGACCTGGGTATCTTGTTCATAAGTCACTGAAAGCTAACATGCAGGTGCAGCAAGCAATTAATAAGGCAAATGGAATGTTAGCCTTTATTGCAAGAGGATTTGAGGAAAGGAGTAAAGAAGTCATGCTGCAATTATATAGAGCCTTGGTGAAACCGCATCTGGATTATTGTGTACAGTTTTTGTCTCTTTACCCAAGAAATGAGATACTTGCCATCGAGAGAGTGCAACAAAGGGTCACCAGACTGATCCCTGGGATGACAGGATTGTCCTATGAGGAGAGATTGGAGAGACTGGGCCTGTATCATATAGGATTTAGGAGATTAAGAGGTGATCTCACTGAAGCATATAAAATTCTTATAGGGCACAACAGGGTGGATGCTGGAAGGATGTTTCCCCTGGCTGGGGAGCAGGGGGTGGGGGTTCGAGAACCAGGGGGACACAGTCTCAGAATAAGAGGTCGGCCTTTTAGGACTGAGATGGAGAGGAATTTCCTCACTCAGAGGGGGATGAATCTGGAATTCTTTACACAGAGGGTTGTGGAGGCTCAGTCACTGAGTAGGTTCAAGACAGAGATTGATAGATTTCAAGCTATCAAGGGATATGGGGATAGAGTGGGCAAATGGCATAGAGATAGACTATCAGCCATAATCTAGTTGAACATTGGAGCAGGCTTGAGGGGCCGAATGGCCTACTCTTGCTTTTATTTCCTACGTCCTATACATAGATCAATGGGTTGGGTTAGTCAAGCATGGAAGACTTCAATGCCAAGTCCCATTTGTCCTCACCTGATTTTCTCTTTCTCATACACACACACTGACTTAATTACTTGATTTTCAGCAGGGTAATTTGAGCAGGCTGATTTTTACCCATCCCAAACACTGAAAACAAACGTGGTGCCTGTACCACTACCCTAGCTGAGATTAGCTAGATCAGTACAGACCTTTGCAATTGCTGGTCTGTACAGTTCAATGTGGGCAGTACCTTCCCATACTGCTCATATCTTGTGATAAAATAGATAAAGAGAGAAGAGGAGGAAGGGCAGAAATCTGTATCCTAAAGACAAGCAAACTCTTTATACAATAGCATCTTACACCCAAGCAATTCACAAAGATATTTGCATTTTAAATTGTTTTTCATGGGCTATTACAATGATTTGCAGTAGCAGGCCTGCCTGCACGACCAACATACTAAGCCCCCATAAGGCTAATTCCAATCTATTTGAAAATGAAATGCAAACAACATTGTAAAGCTTATTCATCAACACAATCCTTTTCCAAGCATACCAAGGCAATGTTTGATTGCATTGTGGAGGAAAAACAATTTGCAACCACATTCCACTCTCTTTCGATAGACGGTATGGACTAATAGGTTTTAGGAAAGAAATCAGAAAGACCAAATTCAATTTAAGTGTTCCCAAGAGAACGTTGGTTGTGAAAGCAAACCTTGACCAGCAAGATAGAGATTGTATTATGTCCTTTAAGTGTTTCTACAACACCTTACCATAACTATCTGTATTTAGCCTGCATTATTTTCTTAATGCTGAGAGACTAGGAACTGTGGAGTGCCAAAGGGATGTAGTGTCCATGTACACAAAGCATGAGACGCTAGTACACAAGTAATCTAAAGGACTAATGGAATGTTGGCCTTTCATCTCAAGGGAGTTGGATTACAAAACCGAGGAAATGATACTTCAGTTGCACATAGCCTTGGTCAGACGCTATCTGGAGTATTGTGTTCATTTTTGAGCACAGCACTTCAGGAAAGAGATAGAGCCTGGGAAGGGTACAGTGCAAATTCACCAGAGCATTAGAGGTTTCAAGGGTTAACTTATGAGAACAGTTTGCATAAACTTGATCTTAATTCCCTTAAGTTTACAAGGCTGAGAGGTGATCTGATCAAAGTCTCTAAAATGATAAAGGATTCAATAGGTTAAATACAGAGAAATTATTTCCTCTGGTGAGGACATTCAGAACAAAGAAGTATCATAAAGTTAGAGCCAGGCCAGTGAGGAGTTAAACCAGGAAATGGAAATCAGGAACACTCATTGCCCTTAAAGACTATGGATGCCGTGTCAGTTGAAATTGAGAGTTTGATGGATTTTTGTTAGGTAAGGATATCAAGGAATATGGAGAAAAAGCAGCTAAGTGGATTGCAGGTATAGATCAGCTATACAGAACACTCAGGGGCTGAATGGCCTGACCCTATTCCCATGATAAAAACACTACAAATATCTCTAATTTCTTATTGGAATGTGGACCAGGCAGCATTTATTGTCCATCCCTATTTACCCCGAGGGATGGGAGTCACATGTAGGCCAGATTGTGCAACGACGGCAGGCTTCCCTCCCTGAAGGACATTAGTGAACCAGTTGTTTTCAAATACAACAATACAGCAGCTTTAATGGTTACTTTTCAGGTGTCAGCATATAAAAGGTTGCCAGATTTAATGAATTCAGTTTCACAGCTAGCCATGGTGGGCTTTGAACTCTAAATCTCTAGGCCAGTAATAAACCTCTAAACTAATGTACCCATGTGATCATTTCCAGTTGTTTACCACACTTCCAGGTCACACTGCAAATCTTGGAAACTTCTGGGCCACGCGTACAGTCATAGCTGAAGCTTTATAAACCAACTTCAAACTGCAACTATACCATCAGGCATACATGCCAGCCATTTATGTTCATGTCTGTCATCAGCAGCTATATTAGTCATTGATGATGATAATTTTTTTTAAAACATAAAACAATCTGAAGGCGTATAGGCCATTTCCCAGTGACGTGGCCAACAATGTTTTGTATATGCACGGACAGAACTCTGAAAGTCGCAATGTATGTACATGTAGATAGCAAGAGAATACATAGGTCCCACCTGGTTCAGGCTGTCATTTGGGTGGCGGACAGGAAATTGATTTGAGAGGGGGATGATTTTTCATCCAATCAGACCACTTTCCCTGCGATACAAGGTGTTGGATATATTAGGAATATATACATTTTTTTACAATTTTTTTTTTGCATTTATTTCATTTCATCTTAGTTTGTTCAGTTTGCTTACCCACTGTTTTTTTTTCAGCTTTGCACTTGCTGCTGTTCAATTTTCAGTGCATTAACACCTAATCTGTACTAATGCTTTGTCTTTCAACACACCATTAACATATTGTTTGCCTTTGCTCCATGACCTTTTGGTCAGCTATGTGGCCTGGTCCAATCTGCACCTTCTCCTTTGTTATCTCTTGCCCCACCCCCACCTCACTTGCTTATAACCTGTGACTTTTCTAATATTTGTCAGTTCCGAAGAAGGGTCACTGACCCGAAACGTTAACTCTGCTTCTCTTTCCACAGATGCTGCCAGACCTGCTGAGTGATTCCAGCATTTCTTGTTTTTATTTCAGATTTCCAGCATCCGCAGTATTTTGCTTTTATTATACAAAAAAATATTTAAACTGGCTTTTCTTTTTTTTAAAAAAAAACGGCTCACTTTCCCCCCACCCACCCTACCCAATTCTCTGAGTATCAGTATCAAAGCATACTTGCCTGCCTATTCCATTGAATATATATAACCCATGCAATGCAGGGAACTACAGGCCAGTTAGCCTAACATGTGTTATAGGGAAAATGCTAGAATCTAGTATTAAGGTGGTTATAGCAGGGCATTTAGAAAATCTTAATGCAATCAGACAGAGTCAACATAGTTTTGTGAAAGGGAAATCACGTTTGACTAATTTATTAGAGTTCTTCGAGGAACTAACAAGCAAAGTGAATAAAAGGGAACTTGCGTATGTGGTATATTTGGACTTTCAAAAAGCATTTGATTAGGTGCCACATAAAAGGTTACTAAATGTCAGGGGGCAACACATTAGCACAGATAGAGGATTGGTTAGCAAACCATCTACAAGGCACAAGTCAGGAGTGTGATGGAATACATTTGCCTGGATGGGTGCAGCTCCAACAACACTCAAGAAGCTAGACACCATCCAGGACAAAGCAACCCGCTTGACTGGCATCCCATTCACAAACATTCACTCCCTCCACCACCGATGCACAGTGGCAACAGCGTATACCATCTACAAGATGCACTGCAGCAACTCACCAAGGCTCCTTCAACAACGCCTTCCAAACCTGCAACCTCTACTACCTGGTAGGACAATGGCAGCAGATACATGGGAACAGCGCCACCTGCAAGTTTCCCTCGAAGCCACACACCATCCTGACATGGAACTATATTAACGTTCCTTCACTGTCGCTGGGTCAAAATTCTGGAACACCCTCCCTAACAGCACTATTGGTGAACTTACACCCCAAAAGACTGCAGCGGTTCAAGAAGGCAGCTCACCACCGCCTTGTCAAGGGCAATTGGGGACGGCAATAAATGCTGGCCCAGCCAGTGATCCTACAAATGAGAAAATTAAAAAAATTAAAAAAAAAAAAAAGGGATTTGGGTGCCCTGGTACATGAATCACAAAAAGTTAGTATGCAGCTACAGCAAGTGATTAGGAAGGCAAATGGAATGTTCTTGTTTATTGCAAGGGGAATGGAATATAATGGGCGGCACAGTGGTTAGCACTGCAGCCTCACAGCTCCAGCGACCTGGGTTCAGTTCTGGCTACTGCCTGTGCAGAGTTTGCAAGTTCTCCCTGTGACCGTGTGGGTTTCCGCTGGGTGCTCCGGTTTCCTCCCACAGCCAAAGACTTGCAGGTTGATAGGTAAATTGGCCATTGTAAAATTGCCCCTAGTGTAGGTAGGTGGTAGGAGAATGGTGGGGATGTGGTAGGGAATATGGGATTAATGTAGGATTAGTTTAAATGGGTGGTTGTTGGTCAGCACACAGACTCGGTGGGCTGAAGGGCCTGTTTCAGTGCTGTATCTCTAAATAAATATAAAAATATAAAGTAGGGAAGTTTTGTTACAGATGTACAGAGCATCGGTGTGATTACATCTGGAGTACAGTGTACAGTTTTGGTCCCCTTATTTGAAAAAGGGTAGGCTGCGTTTGCTGACAACACAACCATTAGGCAGCACAGTACTTGCACATGTACAAATGCAGCCTCTTCCACTGAAATGTCACTGTCTGACGTTTTGTCAGCTGCCAGTAATAAAGATGGCACTGCTCAATTTATCACAAAAATCAAATGAAACTCAAATCCCCAGCAGCTGCAAATTCTGCCTCCATTCCACCCCCAACAACACCCTGCTCCTGCGCTTCTCTTCACTGCTGCCTCCCGCACCTATCTGCTCGCCACTCGCTCCCCCCCACTCCCCTCCCTGCTCCTGTGGGTCAGGGTGGGGGGAGTGAAGCGAGGAGCGAATGGCCCACAGGTAGGTGGTGGGGGCAGGGGGTTGAAGTGGGAGCAAGCGGCTGAGCAGGGAGAAGTGGCGAGGCGGGGAGCAGCAAGCAGACATTGCAGGATGGGATGAAATTTCCTCGCACATGCGCGAATTAGTCCTGGCAAGCCGGGTGCCGATGTAGGCTGCGTATACTGATAGCAAGGGTCCGTTCTGTGCATGTGTGAATCTGCAAGCGTTCTGATGATGTCGGCGCTGGGCTGTTTTCAGGAGTCACTTTGAAAAGGATATAATTGCATGCAAAGCAGTTCTGAGAAGGTTCACTCAACTGATTCCTGGAATGAAGGGGTTATCTTATGAGAACAGTTTGGACAGTGTGAGCCTGTATCTATTGGAGTTTGGAAGAATGAGAAGAATCGGAATAAAGAACAAAGAACAGTTATTGAAACATCCAAGATCCTGAGGGGACTTGACAGGATGGATGCTAACAGGATGTTTCCCCTTGTGGGAGAGACAAGAACTTGGGTCACAGTTTAAAAATAAGAGATCTCCCATTTAAAATGGAGAGGAGAAATTTTTTCTCTGAGGGTCATTAGTCTGTGGAAACCACTTCCCCAGAGGGCAGTAGAAGCAGGGTCATTGAATATTTTTAAGGCTGAGTTTGATAGATGCTTGACTGATAAGGGAGTCAATAGGTATTGTGGGTAGACAGGAAGGTAGAGTTGAGGCTATAATCAGATCAGCCATTATCTATTTGGCTCAAGGGGCCAAATTGCCTATTCCTGCTCGTTTTGATGTGCTCCTCACACGAGGCCATAGGTACTGTACTTACTGAAATGATCTTGGTCACCTTCAGGTACCATCTGTGAAGAGAGAAACGTAGGGTTAACTTGTTAGCTCAATGACCTTCTGTCAGAACTCTTGACGAAAGGTGATTGACCTGAAACGCTAAGTCTATGTTTCTCACTGCAGAGATGCTGCCTGACTTACTGAGTGATTCCAGCATTTTCTATGTTTTGTTGCGGATTTCCCACTTCGACATGTTTGACTGGCCATGTTTATCTTAGTCTGTGCCTCTCCATTAACTGTGTTTGAGTGTGGTGCAAGGCAAGATTGGAAATAGCAGCATTCGAGAGCCTCGCACTCACTCATTGCAGTCACGCACTGACTGCAACCAAATCTTGGAGCATTTTAAATCTTAACTTTTATTCCTCATCTTTTCGTATATCAATTTCAATATCAGCGATTGAATAGGAACTATCCATTGTCCTTTATTAAAAAAATTATGTATCTTTTTAAATAAACATTTTATGACCACACTAGCACATATTCGATAAGTTGTAACAACATCTCCTTTTCAGGGTTTCCACCCTAATAATAATAGAGCTTAGAAGTGTTTTGGAGACTATGCAATCTCTATGCTTAATTTTTGATGATTAGCTGCGATGATATGAACAGATGGGTGGATTATTTGGAAACATGGGTGTGGAGGGGATGGGGCTAGCATTGCCAACTCTCCAGGATTGCCCTGGAGTCTCCAAGAATTAAAGATTAATCTCTTGGTCTCTGCTGCAAGCAACCCTGGAGAAAAGTAATTTTTAAAAAAGTTTGCTTTTTGCACACTTTTGCGTATTAATTATATTAAAAAACGGAGATGGGAATCAGTGCTGTTTGACTGGGCGGGTTGCTTGGAGGCGGGAGGTGACGTGATGCCACCTCCAGGAATAAATCTAATCAGAGTTAGCAATTGTGGGGAAGCGGGGTTGGGGGGCATAGTGTGCACACGTCAACAGGAGCAATATATCAGGTGCTGTTATGCTGGGGCTAAGGCGGGGTGGTAGGGAGAGGGGAGGACGGGCACAACTCAAGAGTGCACAGGACCGGGGTGGGTGGAGAGGGGGTAGGGGGGGAAACCAATGTGCCATTGACTGCAGTAGAAGCAAATCAGGTTTTGTTTTGCTCTTAATTATTCAGAAACATGGGGGCTGGGAGCTAGTCAGGTGGGTTAGTGTCGCCAACTCTGCTGTTCAACTTTCTACATAGGTCAGAGTTCTCAGCTTTTCTGGAGGCCTCCAGCTCCTGGCCTTTAACCCTCTCTTTCTCTCACTTAAGGCCAACAGAGTAGAGCAAGGAGGGACCTTTTCTCTTGCTGAAGCAGATGGAAGTGAGAGTAGCCCAACTGCAATAACTTGCACTTTACAGGTAGAATGTGAGTGTGGTCTTAACGGAAGTCCTCAAACATGGCTTCTGCCCATATTAGAAATGGAGCTAGTATTAATTAACGTACACAATATATGTGCCTCATATGGATGGATAATGGGCAATGAGGGAGTCATTTTTATAGGTTAGACCAACATACTCCCTTCTTCCTTTTAACTGATATATCGTGCAAAATCACAGCACAATTACAGATGAGGAAAGCTCATTCATCCTTTCTTCATTCCTATATCCAGGTTAACCCAAAAATTCCCCACATTGCAACATCCAACTGGCTCTCAATTGACCTGGAGAATTTTTTCCTCCACTTCCCAATCGAGAGTCCATTCCACATGTTAATCACTTGAACTTCCCACCGCTCATCCTAAAAAAAAATTACTTTTTACTAAACATGTGATTTCTCGTCCTACCCTTGCAAGTTAATTGAAAGCAATTTTCAGAATTTACTTGTTTTTTTTTATATAGAGTTTAAGTCTTGTACAACTCTAAGATCACCAGAGATGTTACTTTCCTCATTCTATCCTCATAACTGATCACCAATCTTAGAGATCTCATTCTTGGCAATGATTAGATTAGATTAGATTAGAGATACAGCACTGAAACAGGCCCTTCGGCCCACCGAGTCTGTGCCGACCATCAACCACCCATTTATACTAATCCTACACTAATCCCATATTCCTACCAAACATCCCCATCTGTCCCTATATTTCCCTACCACCTACCTATACTAGTGACAATTTATAATGGCCAATTTACCTACCAACATGCAAGTCTTTTGGCTTGTGGGAGGAAACCGGAGCACCCGGAGAAAACCCACGCAGACACAGGGAGAACTTGCAAACTCCACACAGGCAGTACCCGGAATCGAACCCGGGTCCCTGGAGCTGTGAGGCTGCAGTGCTAACCACTGCGCCACTGTGCCGCCCTAAAGGTCATGGTATAACACGTAGAACGGGGTCGGAGATAGTCATACTATGTACAATTTGGTACTGGGACCTCTGCAAATGTGGTGCCAGAACAATCCAACTAGGGATGAGTGGAGGCAGATGGCAAAGATTAAGAAGGCAAGTGAAAGGAAAGGGCAGTGCTGGTACAACTCAAGTATAATACTGTGGAATTCTGGGAATACCGTGCGTTCTCTGACATACATTGGCTCCCAATACAGCAATGCCTCGATTTTAAAATTCTCATTCTTGTTTTTTTGCAAATCCCAATTCTTTAACCTCTTCCAGATCTACAACCCGAGAGTGTAATCTCTTTGCATTTCCAATTCTAGTCTCGAACATCCCCCACATGCTTCATCCCACCATTGCTGGCTGTGCCTTCAGTTGCTGAGGCCCGAACCTCGAATTCTCTTCCGAAACCCCTCAAACCTCTCTTTTCTTCTTTAAGACACTCCTTCAAAACTAAGCTGCCCTAATATCTTTCTATGTGGCTCGATGTCAAATTTTGTTTACTAATGGCCCTGTTAAGACCTTGTCACAATTTACTATGATAAAGGTTCTATATAAATGCAAGTGGTTGTTAATATTAACATAAGTTACTTGCATTTAATAAGAAAAAACCTGTTTTGGCAGTTTATACTCAAAGTTGGTATAATAATAAACCTGTTTTTGTGAAGCAAGTTATATGATAGGTTACATACTTCCTCTTTGGAATACTGGTACTGCCTGTGTACAACAAAGGGACTTTCCAACCATTTAAAAAGGAGCTGCACACTTTCTCTTGAAAGCAATGCTAACTTTTTAAGTGCAGAACAGCCATGAATATATTTTTGTCATGCAAAATAGTTACAAAATGATTAGAGTCATTATATTAGTCACAAGCAAACTAAATAACAGTCCTGCTAAGCAAGGAGTCAGAGCGCATGAGGAGAGAGAGGCAGAGAGAGAGAGAGAGAGAGAGAGAGAGGCAGAGAGAGAGAGAGAGAGAGAGAGAGGGCAGAGAGAGAGAGAGAGGGGAGAGAGAGAGAGAGAGGCAGAGACAGAGAGAGGCAGAGAGAGGCAGAGAGAGGCAGAGAGAGGCAGAGAGAGGCAGAGAGAGGCAGAGAGAGGCAGAGAGAGGCAGAGAGAGGCAGAGAGAGGCAGAGAGAGGCAGAGAGAGGCAGAGAGAGGCAGAGAGAGGCAGAGAGAGGCAGAGAGAGGCAGAGAGAGGCAGAGAGAGGCAGAGAGAGGCAGAGAGAGGCAGAGAGAGGCAGAGAGAGGCAGAGAGAGGCAGAGAGAGGCAGAGAGAGGCAGAGAGAGGGACAGAGAGGGACAGAGAGGCAGAGAGAGGGGCAGAGAGAGGGACAGAGAGAGGGACAGAGAGAGGGACAGAGAGAGGGACAGAGAGGGACAGAGAGGGACAGAGAGGGACAGAGAGGGACAGAGAGGGACAGAGAGGGACAGAGAGGGACAGAGAGGGACAGAGAGGGACAGAGAGGGACAGAGAGGGAGAGAGAGGGACAGAGAGGGAGAGAGAGGGAGAGAGAGGCAGAGAGAGGCAGAGAGAGGCAGAGAGAGGCAGAGAGAGGGAGAGAGAGGCAGAGAGAGGGAGAGAGAGGGCAGAGAGAGGGAGAGAGAGGCAGAGAGAGGGAGAGAGAGGCAGAGAGAGGCAGAGAGAGGCAGAGAGAGGCAGAGAGAGGCAGAGAGAGGCAGAGAGAGGGAGAGAGAGGGAGAGAGAGACAGAGAGAGGCAGAGAGAGACAGAGAGAGACAGAGAGAGACAGAGAGAGACAGAGAGAGACAGAGAGAGGCAGAGAGAGAGAGAGAGAGGCAGAGAGAGAGAGAGAGAGGCAGAGAGAGAGAGAGAGAGGCAGAGAGAGAGAGAGAGAGGCAGAGAGAGAGAGAGAGAGGCAGAGAGAGAGAGAGAGAGGCAGAGAGAGAGAGAGAGAGGCAGAGAGAGAGAGAGAGAGAGGCAGAGAGAGAGAGAGAGAGGCAGAGAGAGAGAGAGGCAGAGAGAGAGAGAGAGAGGCAGAGAGAGAGAGAGAGAGGCAGAGAGAGAGAGAGAGAGAGGCAGAGAGAGAGAGAGAGAGGCAGAGAGAGAGAGAGAGAGGCAGAGAGAGAGAGAGAGAGGCAGAGAGAGAGAGAGAGAGGCAGAGAGAGAGAGAGAGAGGCAGAGAGAGAGAGAGAGAGAGGCAGAGAGAGAGAGAGAGAGAGAGGCAGAGAGAGAGAGAGAGGCAGAGAGAGAGAGAGAGGCAGAGAGAGAGAGAGAGAGGCAGAGAGAGAGAGAGAGAGGCAGAGAGAGAGAGAGAGAGGCAGAGAGAGAGAGAGAGAGGCAGAGAGAGAGAGAGAGAGGCAGAGAGAGAGAGAGAGGCAGAGAGAGAAAAAAAAAAAAGAGGTGGAGGGACAGACGAGAGCGCGAAAAAGAAACTATTCTCGAGCCTGAATGGCATGAAAAATGGTGGTAACCACGAGATCAGTTTTGAAGAAATTACACCATAACTCTCCCATGACTCACAAAATTAAATTGTTTTTGGTGATTACAGAATATAGGAAATCACAGAGAATAGTACCCGTCCCCATCCCCTCCCTGACTATTCCGGTTTTGTTGCATATTTAGTGAGTGATCAGCCAAGAAAGTACTTTTTTTTTCTCTCTTGCATGGATGTGGGCATCGCTGGCAAAGCCAGCATTTGTTGTCCATCCCTAATTGCCCTTGAGAAGGTGGTGGTGAGCTGCCTTCTTGAATCATTGCAGGCCATGTGGTGCGGGTACACCCATAGTGCTGTATGGGAGAGAAATCCAGGATTTTAATCCAGTGACAGTGAAGGAATGGCAATCGAGTTCCAAGTCAGGACAGTGTGTAACTTGGAGGGGAACTTCCAGATCATGGTGTTCCCATGTGTCTGCTGCCCTTGTTCTTCAAGTTGGAAGAGGTCATGGGTTTGGAAGGTGCTGCTGAAGGAGGCGTGCCGAGTTGTTGCAGTGCATTTTGTAGATGGTACACACTGCTGCCAATGTGTCTCTGTATTGCAGGGAGTAAAGGTTTAAGGCTGTGGATGGGGTGCCAATCAAGCAGGCTGCTTTGTCCTGGATGGTGTCGAGCTTCTTGAGTGTTGTTGGAGCTGCACCCATCCAGGCAAGTGGAGAGTATTCCATCACACGCCTGACTTGTGCCTTGTAGATGGTGGACAGGTGTTGGCGAGTCAGGAGGTGGGTTATTTGCTGCAGAATTCCCAGTCTGTGACCTGCTCTTGTAGCCACAGTATTTATGTGACTGCTGCAGTTCAGTTTCTCACCAATGGTAACCTTCAGGATATTGATAGTGGGGGATTCAGCAATGGTAATGCCATTGAATGTCATGGGGAGATGGTTAGATTCTCTTATTGGTGATAGTCATTGCCTGGCACTTAAGTGACATGTAACATTCACACCACACATCAGCCCAAGCTTGAACGTTGTCCAGGTCTTGCTGCATTTCTACACGGACTGCTTCAGTATCTGAGGAATCGCGAATGGTGAACATCCCCACTTCTGACTTTATGATGAAGGGAAGGTCATTGATGAAGCAGCTGAAGATGGTTGGGCCTAGGACACTACCCTGAGGAACTCCTGCAGCGATGCCCTGGGGCAGAGATGATTGGCCTCCCAACAACCACAACCTTCTTCCTTTGCGCTTGGTATGACTTCAACCAGTGGAGAGGTTTCCCCGATTCCCATTGACTCCAGTTTTGCTAGGGCTCCTTGATGCCATACTCAGTCAAATGCTGCCTTGGTGTCAAGGGCAGTCACTCTCAGTTCAGCTCTTTAGTCCATGTTTGCACCAAGGCTTAAAAGGTTGGAGCCAGTTGCAGCACAGGATTATCCAGTATTAATTGTCTTCGTTTAAAATTAAAAATAGAGACTACAAGTCAAACCTTTTGTCGAAAACCCACTGCACACTTTTAAGCAATTATGTCATTTGTCAGAGCCATAAGGCTTTAAGGTGATTCATTCTATTAAAAGGCCAGGGCTAATTGCCAAAGACTTTAATCAGTGTGCCAAAGCAATTAATTGCTGTGAACATCCAAATTATCCGTATTAAAATCAGGTCGTAAAGTGAAAGTTCAAGAGCAGTTGTGTAACAGTGAGTGGAGAGCATTGTGCATAGTGAATGGAGATTCTATATTGTGCCCGCTTGTGAGGAAGATCCACTACAGAGTGAGATATAATTAGCAACCTTTGAGTTAGTGTTAATTATTCGATTTTCTTCCACTATAAGAGCACGGATCTGATGCTGCAACGAGAGGTGAAGTCTGAATCTTAACAGCACACTTGCTAGTTCCAAACTACAAAACAATTACAAGAACTCTTAAGAAAGCAGGAAAGGGCCATTGCAGTTTATAAGGCCCCTGCTCCCGTAGACCATGTACAACCTATTATAGACTCAGAGCAGTCTCCAAGGAAAGGTTCTTCCAAATTTCTGTTTCTTCTGAAAGGTAAATCATGCAAAACTCCAGAATATCTAATATCTTATGAATCCCTATCAGATTTCCAGCATCCACATCATTTTGCTTTTGATCCTCTTAATTCGCTCAGACCAGTTCCTTCCTTAGTGTGACATTAAGGTCTAAGCAGCATAGGGGTCGTCATGTTCCACATAGCATTCAAGTGTCACTATCTGTACTTTTCCTTATAGCCCTAAATACTACCAGATAGCCATTTTCCAGCTTTTTTTTTGTTGAAGTGCATACTAACGTAGTACTAACAGCTTTCCCAAATTTACCACATATTACAGGCTATTTCTATTGCTTTGCTTCAATAAAAGTTTAGAATTCATTACTTTAAGAACCCAGCTCTGGTGGCCAGCATTCTCGGCTGTGAAAGGAAGTCAGAGAGGAGATAGCAGAATCTCTAACTCCAATTTTTCAATTGTCCTTAGATATGTGAATTGTACTCGGAGACTAGATGGTAGCCAACGTAATACTGATCTACAGTTCCCAGTTTAATCATCTCCCCTCTTACAACGACTTCTTAGTCTAAGGTTAGTTGTGGGAAAACTCCATAAATGGAGACCAATTTATTCTTAAGCATGGGATAATCAAAGACAAGCAGCACAGATTTGTTAAAAGAATCTAGAGTTTGTCAAATTTCTAAGGTCATGGTCATTCCCTCAGCTCTGAAATGGTGCATATGCCTGAAGGCAGGGGGAGGTGAAAAACAAAAAAGTTACTCTGTTGATTTCTTGGTTAATAAGAATACATGGGAAGGGCCACTTGGCTTTTCACTTTTGTAACCCGTTTTCTTGCCCAGTCACAGAAAATGAAAGAGGATTCTCCCTGTGCCTGATGTTCAGGTCTTTTATGAAGACAGTCAAACCTGAACTGAGAGTTCAGCAATGGCACTAGGTAGCAAAAATTGAGTACACTTTATTCGACAGCACTGCCAGCCCTTTCCTTGATGTGATCAATACCATTGATTATTTTTGCATTATGACTGTGCATCAAGCTGGGGTGTAAATTTACAATCCATACCTACAAGGGCACGTCATTGCTAGCACTAAGTCCAAATTAAGCAACATTGATAAAAATGGAATTGTGTATTACGAAGAATTGCCAATATCAAATGAAAATTGACTATAATTGGAGGTTCACAAGAGAGTTAGGAGCCACTCTAACATCCCTCACGGAGGTGTTTTCATTGCAACAAAGAATTCGTATCACATGTCTTTGGCCTCCTTATCTCGAGAGACAATGGGCAAGCGCCTGGAGGTGCTCAGTGGTGTGTGGAGCAGCACCTGGAGTGGCTATAAAGGCCAATTCTAGAGTGACAGGCTCTTCCACAGTGCTGCAGTAAAATTTGATTGTCGGGGCTGTTACACAGTTGGCTCTTCCCTTGCGCCTCTGTCTTTTTTCCTGCCAACTGCTAAGTCTCTTCGACTCGCCACACTTTAGCCCTGTCTTTATGGCTGTCCGCCAGCTCTGGCGAACGCTGGCAACTGACTCCCACGACTTGTGATCAATGTCACAGGATTTCATGTCGCGTTTGCAGACGTCTTTAAAGTGGAGACATGGACGGCCGATGGGTCTTATACCAGTGGCGAGCTCGCTGTACAATGTGTCTTTGGGGATCCTGCCAGCTTCCATGCGACTCACATGGCCAAGCCATCTCAAGCGCCGCTGACTCAGTAGTGTGTATAAGCTGGGGGTGTTGGCCACCTCGAGGACTTCTGTGTTGGAGATACGGTCCTGCCACCTGATGCCAGGTATTCTCCGGAGGCAGCGAAGATGGAATGAATTGAGACGTCGCTCTTGGCTGACACACGTTGTCCAGGCCTCACTGCCATAGAGCAAGGTATTGAGCACACAGGCTTGATACACTCGGACTTTTGTGTTCCGTGTCAGTGCGCCATTTTCCCACACTCTCTTGGCCAGTCTGGACATAGCAGTGGAAGCCTTTCCCATGCGCTTGTTGATTTCTGCATCTAGAGACAGGTTACTGGTGATAGTTGAGCCGAGGTAGGTGAACTCTTGAACCACTTCCAGAGCGTGGTCGCCAATATTGATGGATGGAGCATTTCTGACATCCTGCCCCATGATGTTCGTTTTCTTGAGGCTGATGGTTAGGCCAAATTCATTGCAGGCAGCCGCAAACCTGTCGATGAGACTCTGCAGACACTCTTCAGTGTGAGATGTTAAAGCAGCATCATCAGCAAACAGGAGTTCCCTGATGAGGACTTTCCGTACTTTGGACTTCGCTCTTAGACGGGCAAGGTTGAACAACCTACCCCCTGATCTTGTGTGGAGGAAAATTCCTTCTTCCGAGGACTTGAACGCATGTGAAAGCAGCAGGGAGAAGAAAATCCCAAGAAGCGTGGGTGCGAGAACACAGCCCTGTTTCACGCCACTCAGGATAGGAAAGGGGTCTGATGAGGAGCCACCATGTTGAATTGTGCCTTTCATATTGTCATGGAATGAGGTGATGATACTTAGTAGCTTTGGTGGGCATCCAATCTTTTCTAGTAGTCTGAAGAGACCACGTCTGCTGACGAGGTCAAAGGCTTTGGTGAGATCAATGAAAGCAATGTAGAGGGGCATCTGTTGTTCGCGGCATTTCTCCTGTATCTGACGAAGGGAGAACAGCATGTCAACAGTCGATCTCTCTGCACGAAAGCCACACTGTGCCTCAGGGTGGACGCGCTCGGCCAGCTTCTGGAGCCTGTTTCGAGCGACTCGAGCAAAGACTTTCCCCACTATGCTGAGCAGGGAGATTCCACGGTAGTTGTTGCAGTCACCTCGGTCACCTTTGTTTTTATAGAGGGTGATGATGTTGGCATCATGCATGTCCTGAGGTACTGCTCCCTCGTCCCAGCACAGGCATAGCAGTTCATGTAGTGCTGAGAGTATAGCAGGCTTGGCACTCTTGATTATTTCATGGGTAATGCTGTCCTTCCCAGGGGCTTTTCCGCTGGCTAGAGAATCAATGGCATCACTGAGTTCCGATTTGGTTGGCTGTATGTCCAGCTCATCCATGACTGGTAGAGGCTGGGCTGCATTGAGGGCAGTCTCAGTGACAACATTCTCCCTGGAGTACAGTTCTAGGTAGTGCTCAACCCAGCGGTCCATTAGTTTGCGTTGGTCAGTGATTGTGTCCCCTGATTTAGATTTGAGGGGGGGCGATCTTCTTGATGGTTGGCCCAAGGGCTCTCTTAATGCCATCATACATGCCATCACATGTGGAGCATCAAAATAACCAGATATGACTACAGAACAATCCAATCACATACAGTCCAGAACTTGATCCTTGTGAGGGCAAGTATAACGGTCATTTAAACCATGACATGTTCTATGTAGCCCATCTCATCTGACTCTTATTCATATTTTCTATCGCTGGGTGTTGTGTTGCAAAAGCAAGGATAGTTTTTTTTTACTACTCACTGTCAAAAATAACAGGACAGACACAGGTGAAGATCCATAGCAGTTAACCTTCTGGGAAGGAGATGACACCAAAGAACGAACGAGCAAACGACTGTCACATAACCTGTCAACAGTCCCTGAAAATACCGCTCACCCTTCCTGAACACAAGTGAAACAACACAAACACAATTGTTATGCTCTCAGTTCTCTATCAATTAATTTACAACAGACCCAGGCATAACATGAAGAAACCGCCAGAGGAGGACAGCTTTGGGAACCAAAGGTCCAAAGTCACCCGTTTCTCCCAAGCAATGCTGCATTTACCACGCCATAGCTCAAATTACTCATATACTGTATCCCAAAATACTATTTTCAGAAAGAAAATTAACTTGAAATTGAAGGTATCAATACCAACTGTTTCCACCATCTCCCGAGGAAGCCTGTTCCATAGTCTGACCATTCAAATCACTGAAATAATGAGTTTTGAATTTACCCCCCCTTCAAGCTCAGGCCATGTCTTTGGTTCTACTGTTCTGGACAAGGTGAAATAGCTGGTCATAGTTGGCATGTTTGAGCCCCTTTAGAATACTAAAAACAACCATCATATCACCCCTCAACCTTCTCTTTTCCAGTGCGAAAATGCCCAATTTACTTAATTGCTCATCACGATCCAATGCCTCCACCCCTCAATATTTCTGGTTGACCTCTTCTGTATCCTTTCAATAGCTGCAATCTCCTTTTTGTACTGCGGTGACTAGAACTTGCACACTATTGTATAGTTGTGCCCTCTCAGTTCTGATATCATGTGTAATTTTTTTGTTGTTGCATTTTCTCCAGTACTTCTATATCCTTTTTGTAATTTGGAGAACAGAACAGCACATGGCACTCCAAGGGTAATCTAACCAAGATTCCATACAAGTTTAACATACAATCTCTGCTTTTAAATTCTATTCCTATAGAAATGAGCCCCAGTGCTGGGTTTGTATTTCTTATGGGCTTTGTTAACCCGAGTCACTACTTTTGCTACCTTTTCTTGAAAACAAAAAGGAGTAAACATTTGCTTTCTTCAATCCACTCTCAATAGTTGCCGGATCACTTTCATTGGGATATTCACTGGTCCTCTCAGCTTTTTCATGAATGAAGTACTTCAGGCTGTTTTGGAGAAGCAAACAAAGCTTCTACCTGTTCTATCAGCACAGACTCAATGGGCCAAATGGCCTCCTTCTGTGCCATAATGATTAGATTATGCATCTTATGCAAGTCAGCATTTCAGCAACCATCCAACCAGTTTGAAAGTGCTTCAAGCCTAGAATCAGATGGCTACAGAAATTCAAATTTTCAGTGCCAGCAGATTAAAAACTCATTTGTTCTGCACTTTTTACCCATCAATTTTCTCCCTTTCCTAACAACAATTAGTGGGAGGGGGGGTGGGAGAGGACATTGACAGGAGGGAGGTCGGTGTGGGAGAAATGTGCACCACACTCAAATGATAAATGGCCTGCATACTGTAATATTAGAGAGATTACAATGTGCAGTAATAAAAACAAAGAAATGCTGGAAATACGCAGCAGGTCTGGCAGCATCTGTGGAGAGAGAAGCAGAGTTAACGTTCAGGTCACTGACCTTTCATCAGAACTGAAGGGTCACTGACCTGAAACATTAACTCTGCTTCTCTCTCCACAGATGCTGCCAGACCTGAGTATTATCAGCATTTCTTGTTTTTTTTCTTCAGATTTCCAGCATCTGCAGTATTTTGCTTTTATTACAACGAGCAGGGTCAGTCGTGGCTCAGTTAATAGCACACTTGCCTGTGAGACAGAAGGTTGCGTGTTTAAGTCCCGCTCCCAAGATTTGAATACATAATCTAGGCTGACACTGCAGTGCAGCACTGAGGGATCGCTGCACTGTCAAAGGTGCCATCTTTCAGATGAGATATAAATCTAATTCTCTTATATGGATATATAAGATCCAATAAGATCCCTTGTCCTATTTGAAGAGCAGGTGTTACCCTGGTTTCCTGGTAATTCTTTATCCCTCAACCAACATAATTAAAAACAAATTATCTGGTCATGATCGCTTTGCTGTTTGTGGGATCTTGCTGTGTGCAATTCAGCTGGTGCGTTTCTAACATTACAGCACTTTGAAGTACTTAACTGACCGTAAAGTACCTTGAAACATTCAGAGTTCATGAAAGGTACTATATAATTGCAAGTCTTTCTTTATTCTTTTGATATCTTTACAGAGAAACAATTTTCAGACACCATGAAATTGGTAAATTACACTGCACATGTGTATAGAGAATAGAATTTCAAAGTTTGCGTATGATACAAAACTTGCCACTATAATAGCGAGCAGGATAGTAGCAGACATCACGAGGAGAGAGAGAGAGAGAGAGAGACTGGTGAAATGGGCAGACACAATTTTAATTAGATAAGTGTGAAGTGATTACTATGACTGGAACAACATGGGGAGGGAATGACATCACAATTATACTATTTTGAGGAGTGCGAGAGCAGAGGGACCTGGGGGTATATATTCACAAACCTTTGAACGTGGCAGTCCAAGTTGATAAAGGTAATTGAGAAAGTATAAGGGATACTTGGCTTTGTAAATAGCGACATTGAACACAAAGACAAGGAAGTCATTCTAAATCTTTATAAGTCACTGGTTCGGCCTCAGTTGGAGTATTGTGCACAAATCTAAGAACCACACATTACGAAGGATGTCAAGGCTTTGGCAAGGGTACAGAGGAGATTTACCAGGGTGATAACAGGATGTGGGACCTCAGTTATGTGGAGCGACCGGAGGAGCTGGAAAGAATGAGGGGCGGGGGGGAGGAGGGGGGGGGGGTGCGGAAATGAGGAGAATTTATTTCACACGGGGGTTGTAATGATCAGGAATGCACTACCTGAAAAGGGTAGCGGAAGTAGATTCCATGGAAACTTTCAAAAGGCAATCCGACAAGTACTTGAAGAGGATTAATTTGCAGTGTTGTGGGGAAAACAGTGGGGTATGGGACTAAATTGGACAGCACTTTCAAAGAGCCGGCACAAGCATGTTGGGCCAAATGGCCTCCTCTGTGCTGTAAAGTGCTACAATTCTGTAGAAAGTTGAGTGTACAGAATTTTAGGCTGTGACTCATGCGTTTAATCATCAAAATGTGAGATACTGATCGACTGGCAGAAAATAAAAAAGTCAGCTGGTTCTGATTGGAATGCCAGTAGCTATCCAGTCTGGCTGACTGTCGACTCCATACTGCCTCTTCAATTCACACCAAACTGCTCCTTAACTATGCTGTAACTAAAGCTTTCTAGCCCTGCCACAGTAGCTTGAAGGCACTTGGCAGAGGGGCAAATGCAAACTTGTCAGTGTTCTTAGAATGCCGGTTCTGATAAAGAATGAACTTGTATGATTTTGCTTACCTCCACCCCACCATTTATTTTATTTATTGCTGATTTTCTCCCGCCACCTCTCCTTAAAAAAAAAAAATCAACTCTTTCTCGGACATGTGAATCTTTGCACGACTTGTTTTATTTTGTAATACACTGTTTTGGGAGGGGGCAGTTGAGCGTCTTATTTGTGTTCATCAGAAAGAGAAGACTAAAGAAAACTAGCAAAGTCAAGGAGGGAAATCCTTGAAGACTGTATCAGTAATTGCATGCAGTAAGAGGGGAGCCCTGGATAAAAAGGTCCCGAATTTCAACATGTTACATTTATTAGCAGCAGATCGTCAGTATTAGTGTGATGTCTGGTGAAAAGGGAAACATGCACATTAATTCAATCTGGTCTTAAATTTTGGCTCACTCCCCCAAAGGACCTGGGCTTATTAAATATCAGTGAGCATTACATAGACCAAAGAAGCAGGCCTTTCAGCTCAACTGGTCAGTGCCAGTGTTTATACGCCACATAAATCTCCTTCCACCATACTTCATTTAACTCCATCAGCATATATGTTATTCCTTTCTCCTTCATGTGTCTGCCTAGCTTCCCCTTAACTGCAACCATGTTACTCGCTTCAGCTGCTCCCTGTGGTAGCAAGTTCCATAATCTGAATAATCTCTGGATAAAGAAGCTTCTCCTGAATCAAGTAATTAAGTAAGCCAACTTAATTAGATTCCTCCATTAAACTTTTAGTGTTAGAATTATTCTTTTTTGTTCAATTCGTATATCCAAGCATGCAAGATACTGTATTTGTCTGTGATTTTTGAATGACTGAGGAAATGTCTTATCCACAGTAATTTATGCATTTGACAGGTGTATTGTGACCTGGCCCCAATGAAATCATTTGTGTGAATTAAAAAAATTGTTTTAACTATACCCAGTTGACTCTAGAGAGGCAGTAGCACTAAAAAAAAACAATTGTCAAAACAATACAGTCTATTCACATTAGGATGAAAGGTTTTGTCAGACTTTTTTCTTCATTCATTCAAGGGACAGCGAGGCCAGCATTTATTGCTCATCCCAAATTGTCCTCGAGGAGGTGGCGAGTGCAAACTTCCCCAGAGCACTAACTGGCTAAAGTTCCACGAGTGACAGGAACCCCCTGGTACTGCACTCTGAAGCCATTGTTCAAGAGCAATGTTGCCAGGGTATGCATGCGGGCCTGAGCTCACCCAACATCCACACATCAAGCAGTAACTCGTGATCAAGAACAGGATCCTCAGCACATCTTCCAGTCAAATCTGAGGGGGTCAGAGGCTAATTGTAATGACTGTTGTTATCTATATGGTAACCACAGCTTGAAGAATCAACCTCAGACCAATGAGTCTGTACGTATCAACTACTCACTGCTTTAAGCAGCCAAGTCATCAGGTTAATATTTCGTTTAATATTGCTTATCTATAGTGTGCAAATAATCTGTAGACTTTGCTGTTTGAAAAATGTGATAGCAGTAAACAAAATATATAAAAGTTGTTTAACCACCCACGAGTGGTGTTTGAGCAGTTGTGTTCAGTGGGAGGTGTGAAATGAATTCCACGTAGAGGAGTGGAAGGGGACATGTTACATAGAGGGTCTATCTGACTGAACACGCAGCATGCCCTCAACACCCTGAAGCCACCTTGGCCTGCAATCTAAGTGTCTGAAGATAGATTCCCTCAGAAGATAGCAGAATGTGTCGCAGGTAAGAAAGGCCTTTCTGGAAGACCAAATCTGTGTATTGGCAATCCCCAGTGACATGGGCAGGTGGCTGTACGAACACAATAGCTGCCTTCGGACTGATTGAAAATACAAGATAGATACAGAAATGTAGTTTTGACCAATTTGAAATTGAAGTAAAGTATGGATTTTCTGTGATCCTTGTTCTAAAACGTCTCTTACTACATATTCACACCCACCTCAAGAACTGAACATTCGCACTTACATGAATAATTGTCTGAGAAGGGGGTAAGGGAAACCTCCAAACACGTAGATGTAGTTCCAGGAACAAAGAGTGCTTATGCCACGCTAACATTTACTTATTAATCCTATGCAATCTTGCTACTCCAATTGGGACCACCACGGTTTTAATTGAAATGCATTTAATGCAGCTTTTTCAAAAAGTTATTTATAATTCGGATCACACACTCCTGCTCTGACAAGCTTCCCTATCTGGCTGATGGGAGAGTGCCAGGAGTTGACCACAGAAGCAGAACCCAAGTTTCAGTCTACTATTCAATACATTAAATATATTGCAGAACTATAGTAGATGATACAAAATACCCTTATTATGAATAATTCAGAAGAATTTTTGTATTTATGACACTGACAATTGTCTCTAGACAACAATACAATTATGTAGATGAAATTCCAGTGAAGTTACTTATTAAATCAGCTTGGTCGAGTTGATAGCACACTCAACTTTCAGCCAGAAGATTATAGGTTCAAGCCTCACTAGGCTACGTGCTGAACAACTGTTGCATTTGACAAAAGGTGCTGTCTTTCAGACAAGACGTCAGACTGAGGCTCTATCTTTTTTGTACTGATAGGCGCAAAAGTGATCCCATGGCACAAACATTTATATCTCAATCAACATCACCAAAATGGGAATAACTATTTCACTACTGTTTGTGGGCCCTTGCTGCGTGCACATTGGCTGTTTCATTTACCTGCATTACAACACCGATTAGCCATGGTAAAACAGAAACTGGGCATATGGAAGCAGCATTCTCTCTCCATTGCGGCTAAGAACCTGGTCATCAGGTGTGAGGCACTCATGTTGTTACAGTACGTCGCACGGGTCTGGGCCATACTCCACTCCTGCACCATGGCGATCCCCCGAGCTATCTTCCACTTTATCTGGAGATTGAAAGTGGACCGTGTCCGCAGGGACACAACGTTCAAACCTCTGGATAAAAGGGGGAGAAAACGTACCCAACATCACCCTCATCCTGATGGCCACCTTTGCGTGCAGCTGCATAAAGCTGTGCATAGAACCCCAGTACGCAAACACCAAGTGTCACTACGTACGGAGGTTCTTTCTGTCTCCGGTGCTGAAGGATGGGTATGGCCACGTTGCTGTGGAACGCTCCATTCAGTTGGACTGTGGCGTACCACCTGTCCTTCGTGGAAAAGTGTGTGCAGAAAAACACCTTCGACCAATCCATCAGGCAGTGGTCTGCACATAACGTCATCAAGGCTCTGCGGGAAAAGGAGATGGTGGATCCTGTCATATGGTTCCCTGAGCAAACTGTCAAACTCATTTGGCAGAATGCCTCATCGCCACAACTTCAAACACACACCAAGATGCAGCTTGGCTGGTGGGACGAAGGGCCCTCCCTGTCAGATCCGTCCTGCATGCCTGGAATCTCACCATCTCCGCACGCTGCCCTAAAGGTGGCTTTGGTGGGGAAGAGACCGTTGTCCACCTCCTTCTGGAATGTTCCTTTCAAAGCAGGTGTGAAAAGAGATGCAGTGGTTTTTGTTGAGATTCATCCCGAGAAGCTCCGCATTGCAGGACTCTGTGCTGTACGGACTGTTCCCAAGGACGCACACAGAGATAAACCAACTGCTGCTGGAGGACCATCAAGTCAGTGAAAGACGCTCTTTGGTCTGCCCGAAACTTGCTGGTCTTCCAGCGCAAAGAGTTGTCCACGACCGAGTGTTGCAGACTGGCACATTCTAGGACTACATGCTGAGGGACGCACTGAAGCTTGGGGCAGCCGCCACAAAGGATCAATGGGAAAAGGCCACTGTGTAAGGCCCTCCTGCCATAGTATACTGAGGGGTTGGAATCCATGTAAAACCCCTTGGGCTGTATACACCAATATGTTTTTGCTATGTAATGCCAATGTACATTGCATATAAAATGGAATGGCAAGGATTGTGAGGCAACTCATGTTCTGAATCGAAGGACTTTCCGAAATGTCAAATTTGAACAGTTTTGTAATTTTTCTTATGAATAAAGTATATTTTTGGAAAACAAAACACTGATTACACTTCCAAAGTAATTCATCAGCTCCTGTACATTCCAAAACAAAAGGTGCTATATAAATGTCCTTTCCTTCTAATTGTGTACACAGTCTCATATTTGTGGTGTTACACTAATCTTATTGTGGATCTGATAAGAATGGAACTATTCTGTACTCAATTGCTGTGTGTTATAAATCCTTGGAATTTGACAGGGTAGGAGTCTTGTGAATTTGTGATCTACTACAGTCCTCAAAGACAATATCGGTCACATTGGTGTTCCCACCTCTGCATTCAAAGCTGGACAAAAATATATTGCCAGAAGCTGTGCCACTCTTAATTTTAAAGTACTTGTAAAAGGGGAGCTATTAAAAAATAAAGATACAATTCTCCCCTCTAAGTGTGTGCTGCCACAGACTCTCAGGTTTATTAATTTCTGTTTATTTGCATTCCAGGCATCAGATTGTCTCAATTTGAGTGCAGCAAATTGCATCCTGTACAATATTTGTAATGGTCACAGACACGATTTTATCTCAGTTGACGCACCCAATCTTGCCCAATCAGAAAACCAGCTGGTCTTGAAAATGTTGCTTTTCTCCTAGGAAATGACAAAAAAAAATGAACAGAGTAGTATATTTTAGTATGGTTCTTGGATCAAAAGTGACCAAAGTAATAGGACCAGTAACTTAGTGGTTCTCAAACTTTTTTGGTTGAAGGACCCCTTTTCAAAAGGATTAGTAATCATGGACACTGCCCCCCCACCTCCCCCCCGCCACCCCATCCCCATGAAATCTAAAATATATTATATGCATAATATAAAATTGCTGCATCTAAAGTGTGTTTCAATAACACTTTTAAGAAAACAGATATTTACCTCCAGATATCAATGAGGTGGGTGTGCCTGCTTCTCACTGAAGAGTCTGTCTATCCTTGGCAGGAGCATGTAGAGAGCAGGAACACAAAGGGAGCAGCGGAGAGCAGGAGTCTTGGGGAGAACAGAGCATGCATCCAGCCACCGCTCACTTGCCTACTCTTGATCATGGTGACCTGCAATATCATGCATATCACCCATCCGGAAGGCTGGCCTGGTCACAGAACCCCATAGAAAAAAAAAAGTCGGCAGATCCCAGTTTGAGAACAACCGGAGTAACTAATAGGTCTTACATACACCTTGTTGTGATACAATGTTAGCACATGGCCCCCACCCCCTAGAACTTCACTGTACACTAGAAGATGAAACTCAATTACTTAGAGAAACCTACAAAAATGCACCGCAGACTTAGGATGTGGTTTAACAAAGCAACAAAGAGTAGACTTTGAAGAGGTGGTTCAGGTTAGTTCATAGTTGGAAATTTGACAGCAGGATGTCAGACAGAAAAAAAAAAAATCAGGTTAGGTGGCAATTAGGAAAGAAAAGAAAGACTTGCATTTATATAGCGCTTTTCATGACCACCAGACATCCCACAGTGCTTTACAGCCAATGAAATACTTTTGAAGTGTAGTCACTGTTGCAGTGCAGAAAATGCGGGAGTTGCATTTGCGCACATGAAGGCCTAACAAGTACAATGTGATAATGACCAGATAATCTGTTAACGTGATGCTGATTGAGTCATAAACAAACATCGACCAGGACACCAGGGATAACTCCTCTGCTCTGCTTCAAAACAGTGCCTTGGGATCTTTTACATCCGGCCAAGCAGGCAGATGAGGTCTCAGCTTAATGTCTCACCCAAAAAACAGCACCTCCGACTGTGCAATGCTCCCTCAGTACTGCACTGGTGGGCTAGCCTTGATTTTTCTGCTGAAGTCCTGGAACCCAGACCTTATGACCTAGAAGCAAAAGTGGTACCAACTGAGCCAGAGCTGACATGGGCTGCAAATTGTGCTCGAAATTTCTCTGGTTAGGTTTGATTCAAATTTGCTCTAAAATGCATTAGTATAACTGCAAACATAAAATCTTACATGAACCAGCCCAATAGAACCTAATGGTTTATTCTATTTTCCTTTCCATTAAAAACCTTGATGTATTTAAGAGTGGTAATCTAGCACTGTTAACGGGTTTATCACAAAAGAAAATGAAGAAATTCAATGCAGAAAAAAAAAGTGCAATGATTCATTTTGGTAGGAAGAACGAGAAGAAGCAAAACAAATTAAAGGGTAAAATCTAAAATGGGTGCAGGAGCACAGGGACCTGGGGACATATGTGCACAAATCATTGACAATTACAGGGCAGGTTGAGAAAGCACATGGGATGCTAAGCTTTATAAATAGAGGCCGAGTGTACAAAACAAAAAAAAGAGGTTATAGTGAATCTGCATAAAACACTAGATCGGCCTCAACTGGAGTATTGTGTCCGGTTCTGGGCACCACACTTTTGGAAGAAGGTTAAGGCATTTATAAAAGGGTACAAAAAAGATCACGAGAATGGTTCCTGGGATGAGGAACTTCAGTTACACGGATAGGTTGGAGAAGCTGGGGCTGTTCTCACTGCAGAAGAGAAGATGGAGAGGAGATTTGATAGAGGTGTTCAAAATCATAAGGGATCTGGATAGAGTAGATAGGGTAAAACTGTTCCGATTGGGAGAAGGATCCAGAACCAGAGGACACCAATTTAAGGTGATTAGCAAAAAGAACCAAATGTGGCATGTGGAAATTTTTTTAGAAAAAACACGAGTGATTCGTATCTGGAATGCACCACCTGAGAGCGTGGTGGAGGCAGATTCGATTGAGGCCTAAAAAAAAAAAGAGAACTGGAATATTATTTGAAGAGAACAAATTTGCAAGGCTGCAGGAAAAAAAGCAGGGAGCGGGACTAGGTGAGTTGCTCTTGCAGAGAGCCGACACGAACATTACAGGGGGATGGCCTCCTTCTGTACTGTGACCATTCTATGATTTTCAACTTGTTCTTCATCTGCGAGTAACCGGATTTTAAAATCATTGAAAATGACAAAAGAATTTACAGTGAACCAATTACGAGCTTCATTGGTGTACAGGTGTCAGTTTCTCAGTCAATAAAGTACTTTTGAACATATAGAAACTTTTTAAAAAACGTACCTCAGAAAATGAGCATAATTTGAGACCCTCCTTGAAAGTTGACGTGATGAATTTGATCTGGGTCGTGGCCAATTTTGTGGGGGCTGGCTTCAGGCAAAATGAATTCCCAACTAGTGTTGAAGATCACAGAAATTTGATTTATGCTTGACATAACTTACATGTAAAATTCCCAAATCTTTTGCGCTGGTTCAGCCAAATTCACCCAGATTGCACTGATAAAACAAGAGGAACTCCACTCCGGATATGCCGTCATATTGTTTTAAGGTGGTCAACAGGTTCATTTTTGGAATGAATGATTTACCCTTCAACATCTTCCCTTTCTGCATTAACCCATCCCAAACAGCCCAGCGGAGATCGGGAAATTGTTGTGTGAAGAACTGTAATTGTAAACCATGCCACTCCAATAGCATCACACTGCTTAGTGGAAAGTCCAGAGTTGGCACTCCCCTGGGAGTTATTACACTTAAAAAGGAGAAACTGAGGCTCAGAGAGCTGGACATTACCACGGCTGTAAATAGCAGCAGAGAAGAGGAAGTGAAGTAAATCAAGAAGCTGTAATTAGGTGACAAGAAGCTTGCTTGTGACAAATTGGAAAGTGTATTTTACTGCTGGGCAATGAAAGATAACCCACTGAAAGTAGAAAATGCTTTCTGCTTCAGAGTTGAATCAGTGTTGAGAGGATTGACTAACAAGTGTAATGCTTGTGGCATGCTAGGCCTCTATTAGATATGCACCTACCCTCAAATTTAAATCAGTTCCTTTTTTAATCTTTTAACGCGCATGCACACACTCTTAAGGAAGTTTCTTTATTTATTTAGAGATACAGCACTGAAACAGGCCCTTCGGCCCGAGTCTGTGCTGACCAACAACCACCCATTTATACTAACCCTACAGTAAGCCCATATTCCCTACCACCTACCTACACTAGGGGCAATTTACCTATCAACCTGCAAGTCTTTGGCTGTGGGAGGAAACCGGAGCACCCGGCGAAAACCCACGCGGTCACAGGCAGTACCCAGAATCAAACCCAGGTCCCTGGAGCTGTGAGGCTGCGGTGCTAACCACTGCGCCACTTACTGTATTAAAATAATGGCAAGGATTGATTCCTTGATATATCTAGTTCTGCCTTCCTGCACCCTACTTGCACGTCCCATTTGTACTTCAAACTGCCTGGGAAACAGGATCAATCAGCAGGCAAATGAAAAAACAGGGCTGCAACCCTCTCTTTTCATCCTCTTTGTGCTGAAGCACACATTCATAATGTGGATTTTGGAGTACCAATAATTCTACTCTCATTGCTTTTAAAAAAAAAAATTCAGACTTAAAATTCTGGGCAAAATATCAGCTGGAATTTTGCACTTGTCAGATGGGAGTCATTCACTGACCGAAAAGTCAGTGGCGATCTCGCTTCGGCCAGGTGTGGGGATCCAGACTGGATTTTACAGTCCCCAGGCCCATAATTGGTCTTACGTGGGACTTCCACCTCAATGAGGTAGGAAGTCCCGCCTAATGGAGCTTGCAACCTGCAAGTCTTTGGCATGTGGGAGGAAACCGGAGCACCCGGAGGAAACCCACGCAGACACAGGGAGAACTTGCAAACTCCACACAGGCAGTACCCAGAATTGAACCCAGGTCGCTGGAGTTGTGAGGCTGCGGTGCTAACCACTGCGCCACTGTGCCGCCCGTTTATAAACTTGTCTGCTTTTGTCAGGCAGCTTTTCTCAGGCTGTTGCTGCACGCCTGCCAACGGTAAAATCCCTGTGGCGGTGGGCGGATGCACTTAAGTGGCTGTTAATTGGCCACTTAAGGGCCTCGACTGGCCTGGGGCAGGTGGGCCATTACCTGCCGCCTCATGTAAAATGGCAACGGAGGCGGGAGGTCAGGAAGGGCCCTGCCCCCGAGCCTCCCACTCCATTTTAGGCCCACCCCCCACCTGCCAGCCAGCTCTTTGTGGCAGGGGGTGGGGGGGGGAGGAGAGGGGCGTAAAGTTCCGGCCAACTACTTTGTGGGGACTGCAGCAATGAACATTCAGCACTCTGCATCCCATATCTTCCAAATCTTGGAGAGGGTGGTGTACCAGAGAAACATTTGATATACTTTTGCTCTATTGGTGGAAGAATGCCTTTTCAAATGGACTAGTAATCATAGACCTCCATCTAAATTATATTATATAACACCCTTAACATGAAAGTCTAACATGGAAAATAAAAAGAGAGCATTTTAAATCATGTTTTTAAGAGCTATTTATTTACAAGTAGCAGTAAGATGGGAATGCCTGTTTCTCACTGCAGAGTCTGTCTATCCTTGCTGTGATGTTTGCTGCACTCTGCTGCTGTCTCCCGTCTCGCACCAATCTGCCTCCGGCCGCCACTCATTCGCTTACTCTTGACAACAGTGCCCCTACCTCCCCTGATAACAGCACACTGGGCAGTTTCCCACATGTAGAGCCCTTTCACATTATTTCGTGAACTCCCGGAAAATTTCTACAGACCCCATTTTAAGAACTGCTGCGCGAGTAGCTTTAGGGTCAGGCGTGCAGCCTCAAGCACAGCTATCTCTTCGTATTTTAGTTCATGAATCTGGACACTTTTAAATTATCTTGACAATTTTGTATATATTTTCCTTTTGTGTCCCATTTAATGATTTCTCCATTTATCTTTAGCATCATTGACATCACTCACCAGTCTGACATCCAGGTTTCGGCTCACCTGCTGCTGAAACCCTCACCCATGCCTTTGTTATCTTTGGACTTCACTATTCGAACACACACCTGGCTGGCCTCCCATCTTCCACCCTCCATAAACTTAAGCTCATCCAAAATTCTTATCTTAACTCGCACCAAGTCCCATTTACCAATCATCCTGTGCTCACTGACCTACACTAGCAAGCCTCAATATTAAAATTCCCATCCTGGTTTTCAAATCCTTCCATGCCTCGCCCTTCCCTATATAACTCCCAATAGTACGACAACCCTCCAAGATATCTGTACTCCTTCAATTCAGGTTTCTTGAGCATCCCAAATTATCATTCCACCACTGGCAGTCGTGGCTCCACCTGTTGAAGCCCTAAATTCTGGAATTCCCTTCCTAAACCTCTCTTTCCTCTTTTAAGATGCTCCTTTAAACCTATCTCTGATCGAGCTTTTGGTCACCCGCACTAATATCCCATAATGTGACTCAGTGACGTTTTGTTTCATGACACTTCTGTGAAGCATCGCACCTATAATGGCAGTTATTGAGCCCAAGAGTCAATTCAGCTCAAGATTTTGAAGCAAGCTTTTTCCTTTGATGGGCATCAACAGTGCAATCCAAGTGATAAATACTTAAAATCTATTACATTTTAAAAGCTTTGCATCTGTTCGCACTCCCTGTAGTGTAACATCACACTTTTGTCTTCCCAACTTGTTGTCTCAAAAGCAGCAAATCAGAACTGAAGATGAGATTGGGAATTTGGGAATCCAAAGTGGGAAAGCAACTAGAAAACCATTGATCAAAAACTATAGAGCCACAATGGCAAGCAAAAACATTATGATCAAGCTTTTAAGAGAGACAAAGGCTTTCAAATTAAAACCCTGTTCAAGGTTAATCAGAGACACAAGAGGCAACTTTACAATTTAATTTTACCATGTCATTTTTAAATGTCTTGTTATATACCTTATTTTGGAAATGAGAAATTTCAATTACTGAAAAAAGTTGAATGAGGGCAAATCCTGCAGCCTGAGCATGTGCAGTGTGTAAAGAATTTCCAGGATACATCAAAAGCATTCCTTCAGCCAAAATTGGACAACAGTCTCTTACTGTTCAGTCATTTATCAAAAATTACTTGAAGGCTAAGTGATCACATCTTGTAAGTTTTACTCAGATAAAATTTATATGGAACAGTGGGCGGGAAATTAGTCTCACGTGGTGGCACAAAACAGGCTGCCCATTATACCCAGCGCCTGATATTTAATTCCATTAACTACAGTTCTAGCCCAGTGTGTAAGCAACTGACTCAGAAAAACAGTGGCTTAAATATGATTGATAGTATTGGTCTCCCAACATGGTCAGCTTTTGCTCATGTTTAAGTTTCAAACATTTACTTATCATGGGAAAAGAAAACTGACAATGACACTGCTCGACAATGTTTCAGTTTGTGTGTTTTTGAAATTAGTTGGACTACAATAAATGAGTAGGTTTCCAATTAAAATTTCTAATAAAAATTGTTCACTTTTCCCCCCCAGAAAGCATATCAAGCAGAGAAGGACAGAGAGATAGAGATGCCGTTTTATTGTTTAGATGTACAATTTGTAAACAGTATTTACACATGATTTATTTATACAGCCAGCTGAGTGAAATACTTATTATTTGTTGACTAGAAAATGCCAGAAGCTGGGTATGATTGTTAAGTGTAGACATTACAAATATTAGAATTTAAAATACTTATCCTTGTATTGAAATCCCTCAATGGCCTCACCCCTCTATTTCCATAGCCTCATTCAACCATATAACGCTCAAGAGATTTCTACACTCCAATTCTGGCCCCCCCAATTTCCATCGTCCCACCACTGGCGGCCATGTCTTCGGCTGCCGAAGCACTAAACTCTGGAATTCAAGAACATAAGAAATAGGGGCAGCAGCATGTCATTCAGCCCCTTGAGCATGCTCCACCATTCAGTAAGATCATGACAAGGGTCAAGGATCTGTCTCAGTCTTGAATATATTCAATGATATCCTTCACTGCTCTCTGGGGTAGAGAATTACGAAGATTCACAACCTCTGAGAAAAGAAATTCCTCCTCATCTCCGTCTTAAATGGGTGACACCTTATTCTGAAACTATGCTCCCTAGTTCAAGATTTCCCACGAGGGGAACATCCTCTCAGCATCTACCCTGTGAAGCTCCCTCAGAATCTTGTATGTTTCAATAAGATAATCTCTCATTCTTCTAAACTCCAATGAGTATAGGTTCAACCCACTCAACCTCTCTCATGGGACATCCCCTTCATCCCAGGAATCAGCCTATTGAACCTTCTCTGAACTGCCTCCAATGCAAGTATATCCCTCCTTAAATAATGAGACCAAAACTGTACACAGTGCTCTAGCTGTAGGCTCACCAACACCTTGTACAGTTGTAGCAAGACTTCCCTACTTTTATGCTCCATCTCCCTTGCAATAAAGGCCGACATTCCATTTGCCTTCCTAATTACTTGCTGTACCTGCATGCTGACCTTTTGGTGATTCATGTACAAGGACACCCACAACCCTCTGCACCACAGCATTCTATAGTTTCTCTCCATTTAAATAATATTCTGCTTTTCTATTATTCCTACCAAAGTGGATAACAACTCATGCTCCCACACAATACTCCATCTGCCAAATTTATGCCCACTCACTCATCTATATCCCTTTGCAGACTCTTTGTGTCCTTGTACCAATTTTCTTTCCCACCTATCTTTGTATGGTCAGCAAATTTGGCCACAATGCACTCAGTCCCTTCATCCAAGTCATTAATATAGCTTGTAAATAGTTGAGGCCTCAGCACTGATCCCTGTGGCACCCCAGTAGTTACAGTTTGCCAACCTGAAAATGACACATTTATCCCAACTCTGTTGCCTGTTAGTTAGCCAATTCTCTATCCATGCTAATAGATTACCCCCAACTCCATGAGCTCTTATCCTGTGTAGTAACCTTTTATGTGACACCTTATTGAATGCCTTTTGGAAATCCAAATACACTGCATCCACTGGTGCCGCTTTATCAATCCTGCTCATTACATCCTCAAAGAACTCTAATAAACTTGTCAAACATGATTTCCCTTTCATAAAGCCATGTGGACTCTGCTTGATTGTATTATGTTTTTCTAAATGTCCTGCTACTACATCCTTAATGATGGATTCCAGCATTTTCGCAATGACAGATATTAAGCTAACTGGCCTATAAATGTCCCGATTTCTGTCTCTGTCCTATCTTATATAGGGCAATACATTAGCGGTTTTCCAATCTGCTGGGACCTTTCCAGAATCTCGGGATTTTTGGAAGATTACAACCAATGCATCAACTATCTCTGCAGCCACTTCTTTTAAGACACTAGGATGCGGGCCATCAGTTCAAGGGACTAGTCAACCATTAGTCTGCCCAGTATTTTTTTGTCTAGTGATTATGATTGTTTCGATTTCCTCCCTCCCTTTGCCCCTTGATTTTCTACTACTATCAGGATGCTTTTGGTGTCTTCTACTGTGAAGACAGATACAACATATTTGTTTAAAATCTCTGCCATTTCATGGTTTCCCATTATTAATTTCCCAGTCTCCTGTAGTAGAACAGTAATGATCTCATTGAATGGTGGAGCAGGCTCAAAAAGGGCTGAATGGCCTACTCCTGCCATTTCTGATGTTATGTTCCTCCTCTAAGGGACCAACTTTAGCTACTCTGTTCTTGTAAAAGCTCTTACTATTTCTTGCTAGTTTATTCTCAATCTATTTTCTCCATCTTTATTTATTTTTAGTTGTCCTTTGCTGGTTTAAGATTTTCCCAATCTCTGTCCTACCATTGATCTTCTCAACATTGTATGCCTTTTCTTTCAATTTGACATCATCCTTAGTTTCCCTAGCCAGCCATGGATGGTTCATCCTTCTCAGTCTTTCTTTCTCAATGGTATATATCTTTGCTGAGAGTTACGAAATATCTCCTTAAATGTTTGTCACCACTTATCTACTGTCTTACCTTTTAAACTATTTTCCAATTCCACTTTAGCCAACTCAGTCTTCACACCTCTATAATTGCCTTTATTTGAGTTTAAGGCTCTAGTTTCAGACACAAGTTTCTCACCCTCAAACTGAATGTGAAATTCGATGTTATGATCACTCTTTTCTACATCATTTACTATGAGATCATTAATTAATCCTGTCTCATTACACATGACAGAATCTAAAGTAGCATGTTCCCTGGTTGGTTCCACAACATATTGTTCCAAGAAATTGTCCTGAATACACTCTTATGAACTTGTCCTCAAGGCTACCTTTGTCAATTTGATTTGTCCAATTGATATGAAGATTAAAATCATGTACGATTATTGCAGTACCTTTCTTACAAGCTCCATTATTTCTTAATTTATACTCTATCCTACAGTGAAGCTGTTAGGGGGTCTCTAGACTACTCCCCAAGTGACTTTGTTCCCTTACTATTTCTTTTCTCCATCCAAAATGATTCTACATCTTGATTTTCTGAGCCAAGATTTTACTACTGTCCTGATTGCACTCTTTATTAACAGAGCTACCCCACCTTCTTTTCATACCTGCCTTCTGAAATGTCAAATACCCCTTAATATTCAGTTCCCAACCTTGGTCACCTTGCAACCACTTTTCTGTAATGGCTATCGTATCATACCCATTTATTTCTATTTGTGACATCAATTCATCAATCTTGTTATGAATGCAGCATTCATTGAGATAAAAAGCCTTTAGTTTTGTCTTTTTACCATTTTTCCCCACGCTGACCCTATTTGCTGGCGCACTCTGTTGTTTGTATGCTCTGTCCCTTCCAGTCACACTCCCTATATTTCCCTCCCTCACTTTCCTCCTTTAAGACTCTCCTTAAAACCTACCTCTTTGGCCAAGTTTTTGGTCATCTGTCTTAATACCTCTTACATGGTTCAGTGTCAAACTTTGTCTGATTACACTGCTGTGAATTGCCTTGGGACATTTCACTATGCTAAAGGCACTTTGTAAATGCAAGTTATTATTCATCTGCCGGTTTGTTGTTCAGGCTATTAAAAATAAATACTTTGCGACACATATCTTACAGTCATAGAGTTATACAGCACAGAAACAGGCCCTTCAGCCCACCGTGTCCGCGCCAGCCATCAAGCACCTATCTATTCTAACTCCATTTTCCAGCACTTGGCCCGTAGCCTTGTATGCTATGGCGTTTCAAGTGTTCATCTAAATACTTCTTAAATGTTGTGAGGGTTCCTGCCTCTACCACCCCTTCAGGCAGTGAGTTCCAGATTCCAACCACCCTCTGGGTGAAAAAAAAACTTTTCCTCAAATTTTCTCTAAACCTCCTGCCCCTTACCTTAAATCTATGCCCCCTGGTTATTGACCCCTCCGCTAAGGGAAAAACATTTCTTCCTATTTATCCAATCAATGCCCCTCATAATTTTGTATACCTCAATCAGGTCCTCACTCAGCCTTATCTGCTTTAAAGAAAACAACCCTAGTCTCTCTTCATAGCTGAAATGCTCCAGCCCAGGCAACATCCTGGTGAATCTCCTCTGCGCCCCCTCCAGTGCATCTTGGGAAAATATTTTACTGAAGTAATGAAGATTGACAGAAAGACTGGCCATTGCAAAGATTTGAGAAGCTTACAAACCAGCCTGCTGATCCCGGGGTCCCCTTAGTGGGTTCATATAAACAGCCTCTTCCCTCCACTGCTTACAGATTTCAGGAATCAGGGAGACGGTGGCATAGTGGAATCTAGAGGTCCAGGATAATGCCCTGGGGACATGGGTTCATAAATTCCATCAGCTTCCATAGTAAGGTAAGTTCAACTAATGAGTTTAAAAAAAAATATGGAATTGAAAGCTAGTCTCAGTAATTGTGGCATGAAACTGTCGTAAAAACCCACCTAGTTCACTAATGTCCTTTAGGGACGGAAATCTGCCAACCTTACCTAGTCTGGCCTACATGTAACTCCAGACCTACAGCAATACTGCCCTCTGTAATGGCTAGTAAGCTATTCAGTTCAAGGGCAATTAGGGATGGGCAATAAATGCTGGCCTTGCCAGTGAAGCCCACAACCCATGCAAGAAAAAGAAATCCAACAGTGAGCCAAACCTGCGCATTTTATCTCTCCATATTCAATTACTCCAAATTTCAGTGTTAGAAAAATACAAGAACACCCACCGCCAAACCCGATCCAGCTCCAAGACTCCACACCCTGGTACTACCAAATCCTGGGACCATCGCACAGTGCTTCTGAAGTTGAAGGCCAGAAAACCCCTCACCAGTTCTGCTTAAAATCCTCCCCCTTCTTAGTACTGTTAATATCATTCTTCTGTTGCTCCTCAGTTTTTTTTTTAAGTTAAAAGATAATTAAATGGAAGAGGAAGGAAATATATATAAAATAATGGCTATTCATTTATGAATAAGAATAAATCAAAGCCACTGAGCGACAGATTTCACACAAGAATTAAGTGTTGCAATTTCCATTTCCCCCAACCAATCCACCCACTCTCCCTTCCCGCAAGAAATCCCCAAAAAAAACCCTCAATAAAAACAGTTTGATTTAATCAGTCACCATAAATCTGTGGCCCTGATTAGGTCGTTATATGGCATATTACCTCTTCAGTTATTAAACAACTTGCATTTATATAGCACTTTTAATGTAGCAAAACATCACAAAAGTACTTCAACACAAAAGCAAAATACTGGAAATCTGAAACTAGAACAGAAATACTCAGCAAGTCAGCCAGCATCTGTGGAGAGAAAAACAGAATTAACATTCCAGATCTGGGACCTTTCATCGGAACCTAAACAAAATAGGTCGCGCTATCAGATTAATAACAACTGTTTGCATTTACAAACTGCCTTTCGTAAAACATCCCAAGGCACTTACACAGCAGTGTAAATCAGACAAAGCTTGCGTAGCCCAAATTACTTCACTGAACCGCAATCAAACTAAAAACATACAAAAGGAGACAACGATAGATAGAGCAGCACTTGTTCAAAGACATAGGTTTTAAGAAGCACCTTAAAAGAGGAAAAAAAGAGAGGCAGAGTATCTTCTAACTTACTGTGAACGATACATCACACTGCGGACAATCTGGTATGAATATATTATAAATCTATGTAGGCAGCACTGCATTAGACTTCGCTGTATAATCAAAGAGAATTTTATTCTAGCGTGAGAAAAGTTATTCTCAACAGGTCAGTCTTTCATGAGAAACTGTAAGTCAGATCAACTGCTGCAGAAGACCACAAACATCAGTTAAAACCAAACTTAAAAACTTAACATCTCCAAC
The DNA here is from genome assembly GCF_036365525.1 of Heterodontus francisci. Lineage (NCBI taxonomy): Eukaryota > Metazoa > Chordata > Chondrichthyes > Heterodontiformes > Heterodontidae > Heterodontus > Heterodontus francisci. The sequence goes on along the minus strand of NC_090376.1, from coordinate 20,149,874 downwards.
ACAAGTTAAACCATTTAAAAACAACAATTCTTAATGAGCTTAATTTCTACTGCCTGCGTCCTGCACTTGGCTCTTCATTATAGATGCAAACCAGTCTTAAAATGCAGTGTTTCAGCTTCCCTCCCTCCAAGAACATAACAATTCCACACATCTCCAACTTGTTAACTCACCTTTCAAACCATCTGCAACTTGACCCATGAATAAAGCCACTTGAAATATACAGAGCAATTACATTTTCTACCTTTCAAAAAAAAAGGGACATACACATTGTGTTACAAGGTATAACATTTATGTCCCTACAAAGCAGTTTTTAAAGTCTTGAGTATAGGACATACTTTGTGTGCGCCACACTTACTCCTATAACATTTTGTTGGAAATACCCTTATTTTAGTTTTTTGTTTTAAATCAGGTGGCATATTATCCTCTAGCTTTCCATGAGCAATGCCATGGGAGATACATAAAGTAGCTCTCCTATTTCTCTGGAAGAACAACTATTTCAGATGCAAGTGGACCAAGCTAGCTATGTCTAGGACATATTTTCCAGAGAGTTCAGCACAGTGACAGGCATAAGCTATATCACAAACACTCTGACCAGTCAAGAGGCACAGTGTATGGAAGCTGACCATTTACTACCAATTCGAAATACAAGGACATGCAAAGGAAAAAAAATGCACTCTCATGATAGGTCAGGATACATTTTAGAAAAAAGGTACAAGGACAAACATTCTCTAATTCAGTAAACCCTTCCAAATCTAGAGGAAACTGCAGCCTAACAATAAACATGCATTATACCAGCTGAAACAGCACTACACTGAGTAATTGCTTAGCCTGTTTTCTGCAGAGGAACATCACATGCACCTATTATGCAGTTGTACACTAGAATAGCACATCCTCTGAGATTAGGCAGTGTGGCTTATAGAAGAACAGAAATGCAAAAGCTGGCATATGATACCAGTTTCCTTTTGAGAAAATGTACAAACATCCCAACTCCTCGTGTAGAGAAAGACTGCCATTCTGTACAAACCAATCACTGCATATCATTGTATATTTAAAAATATTACTGTCATGCCATTACTATGACCATCACCAAAGAATGGAACTCTGGAAGTTTGCAGTATGGAAAGAGGCCTCTCAAACCATCACATCTCTTACAGATTCTCTGACGCAGCAAGAAACTTACCCAGTTTTAGATGTGCTGCAAAGTGAGAATGGACATTTTTTTGGGGTCTAATTTCCTCAGTCCAGTCAAATTCTAGCTCATCTAGGCCTCATCAAAACTGTTGTGCTTTTTTTTCCCAATTATTCTTTTACTCCGCTAATTGCATCTTAGTAAAACACACAGACTGATGCAAATTAACATTTTTACTGTCTCTCCCTTCATCCTCCCCAGCAACATTGGCACCCAAGTAGGCTGGTCATCAGCTCCCTACTTCCCCAAAATGATGCAGGTGACATCAACGGCAGTAGTAGAAAAAAAAAAGCCAACCTGAAATAAAACACTCATCTTTATATAGTGCCTCATCGCATTTAGATTAGAACATTACAGCGCAGTACAGGCCCTTCGGCCCTCGATGTTGCACCGACCTGTGAAACCATCTGACCTACACTATTCCCTTTTCATCCATATGTCTATCCAATGACCACTTAAATGCCCTTAAAGTTGGCGAGTCTACTACTGTTGCAGGCAGGGCGTTCCACGCCCCTACTACTCTCTGAGTAAAGAAACTACCTCTAACATCTGTCCTATATCTATCACCCCTCAACTTAAAGCTATGTCCCCTCGTGTTTGCCATCACCATCCGAGGAAAAAGACTCTCACTATCCACCCTATCTAACCCTCTGATTATCTTATATGTCTCTATTAAGTCACCTCTCCTCCTCTCCAACGAAAACAACCTCAAGTCCCTCAGCTTTTCCTCGCAAGACCTTCCCTCCATACCAGGCAACATCCTAGTAAATCTCCTCTGCACCCTTTCCAAAGCTTCCACATCCTTCCTATAATGCGGTGACCAGAACTGCACGCAATACTCCAGGTGCGGTCTCACCAGAGTTTTGTACAGCTGCAGCATGACCTCGTGGCTCCGAAACTCGATCCCCCTACTAATAAAAGCTAACACACCATATGCCTTAACAGCCCTATTAACCTGGGTGGCAACTTTCAGGGATTTATGTACCTGGACACCAAGATCTCTCTGCTCATCTACACTACCAAGAATCTTCCCATTAGCCCAGTACTCTGCATTCCTGTTACTCCTTCCAAAGTGAATCACCTCACACTTTTCCGCATTAAACTCCATTTGCCATCTCTCAGCCCAGCTCTGCAGCCCATCTATGTCCCTCTGTACCCTACAACATCCTTCAGCACTATCCACAACTCCACCGACCTTAGTGTCATCCGCAAATTTACTAACCCACCCTTCTACACCCTCTTCCAGGTCATTTATAAAAATGACAAACAGCAGTGGCCCCAAAACAGATCCTTGCGGTACACCACTAGTAACTAAACTCCAGGATGAACATTTGCCATCAACCACCACCCTCTGTCTTCTTTCAGCTAGCCAATTTCTGATCCAAAGCTCTAAATCACCTTCAACCCCATACTTCCATATTTTCTGCAATAGCCTACCGTGGGGAACCTTATCAAACGCCTTACTGAAATCCATATATACCACATCCACTGCTTTACCCTCATCCACCTGTTTGGTCACCTTCTCGAAAAACTCAATAAAGGTTTGTGAGGCACGACCTACCCTTCACAAAACCGTGCTGACTATCGCTAATGAACTTATTCTTTTCAAGATGATTATAAATCCTGTCTCATAACCTTTTCCAACATTTTACCCACAACCGAAATAAGGCTCACAGGTCTATAATTACCAGGGCTGTCTCTACTCCCCTTCTTGAACCTTCTAAGAGGACAACATTTGCTATCCTCCAGTCTTCCGGCACTATTCCTGTCGACAATGACGACATAAAGATCAAGGACAAAGGCTCTGCAATCTCCTCCCTGGCTTCCCAGAGAATCCTAGGATAAATCCCATCTGGCCCAGGAGACTTATCTATTTTCACACTTTCCAAAATTGCTAACACCTCCTCCTTGTGAACCTCAATCCCATCTAGCCTAGTAGTTTGAATCTCAGTATTCTCCTCGACAACATTTTCTTTCTCTACTGTAAATACTGACGAAAAATATTCATTTAACGCTTCCCCTATCTCCTCTGATTATACATCTTGAAACACTTTGCATAATAAATTACAATTTTTGGAGTGCGGCATTGTTATGTAGGAAAGTACTGCAGCTATTTGGTGCCAGCACAAAATGCAAAGAATGGCTGGTTCATCAGTTTTGTTGCTAGCACAGAGAGGAAGGAATGTTGGCCAAGAAACTGGGATAACTCCCTGTTACTTGTTTTTTTTTTTGAGTAGCATCACAGAACCATACAGGTCTACTTGAACAGGTAGGCAGGACCTTGATTTAACTTGTCAACCAAAGAACAGCACCGCTGATGAAGCACCGCTGTTTTTGTACACTGGAGTAACAGCCAGTATCAAGTGCTCAAGACTTGTGGGTCCCCAACCCTCTGAAAATGGTTTCAACTGAGCCAAGCTTTCTCTGAAGCATCACTAACTGAAATGTTAACTTATCTTTTCCTCTTTTAGATGCCGGTGATTCTGTTGATATTTCTAGAATTTTTTTTTTTTTACTGTACTGTATTTCAGCAACAGGGGAGAGGGGACGTTGGGAGAAATTGAAAGGATTAAAATCATGTCTCAGAATTCCATGAATCTTTGTGTTTGTGCTCCAACATGCTGCATCACCAGAAATTCTCCACTCTGAGGCCTGCTTGTCCATAGTCTAATATTCCACCAACAGACCTGCTGGTTCAACCGAGCAATAGATTTTTTTTGCTTCACAGGAAATGGTATTTTTGCTCATGACAATTTACCATCAAGACGTATTTAGCCCAACACAAAAGCAGGCATTTACATTTCAAAAAAGTGAAAAAAATATATGGGAGCCACCAAAAATATTTCAGGTTTCTTAAATCCTGTGCAGATTCTGATTTACATTTGCAAAAATGAGCAATCACAAGAATCAGATAATTCTAAAAAGAGACCCCAGCAGATGTTGAACGTACGAAGCAAACCTGCCAGCTTCTTAGCCAAAAAAAAAGAGTTGCGATGACATTTATTTTTAAAACGGTCTATTAATAAGCAAGAGGCAGCAGAGATTTCAGTAGCTCTGGGCAACTATGATGCAGCAACTGGGGCAACCTAACTTGGAACGTGGAATCAGCAAAGCACGAGGAAATGATTGACGTTCGACAAGTGACAAATCAGAGCGGCGGTTGAGACCAGACGAACCAATCGTAGGCAGCAGAATTAGGGGCGGAGCTTTCACCCTCCCAGGCAGGTTAGGTTTAGACTCTTGTCAGTTTCAGTCGATTCACAAAAACACAATTAAAATGGCAACATGACATTCCAGGCTGACTTGGAATAAATACATTAGAATCTTAAAAGAGATACATTGTATACAAACGGTTCTAAATTGTTACTACGTGTGTAATGACAATGGAGCCAGGTTTCAAATACAAAAGCTTCTTTAATGCATTTATTAATATTTTTATGGTAAATGTATATGTATCCTTACCGTATATCATTGCCAACCCAGTCTCATGGATAAAACGAAAGCGCCGGTGTTTGAAGAGCCAGATGGTGAGGATGGTGAGTGTAAGGAGCAAGATAAAGAGCAGCAAATTAGCGCTGTCTTGCCGGTGGCTTTCTTCCGCCTCCTTCTCCGTGGTGATCTCCTCCATGGCGCTGTCTGCCCGGCACCACCGAGACCAGAGGCTCAGCAGCCAAAAGAGGACGAAGAGAGGCTTCTTCACGCCGCCGACCTGAGCCCCCAAGTCGCCGCCACGGCTGCTGCTTACGAGTTCCATTGTCAGTAAAGCCTGTCTGTTCGTGTGTGTAACCTCTGTGATTCGAGCACTTGTCAATACTGCGTAGGATCGGAGAAAAGGGGCGGGGAATGAAAGGAGGAGACTCCCTTAGCACAAATCCCGCCTCGTACTTAAAGAGGAAACGCTTTCCCTGTTGCCGATTTTAACGATATTCAGTTTGTGCAGCACTTCGACCATCTCGCTTTCCATAGCACTATTTCAAAGAAGAGCGGGGGAGTTACCCTGGTGTCCTGGGCAATATTTATCCTTCAATTAACATTGCAAAGAACAGATGATCTAGTCTCGTTTTTTGTGGGAGCTTGCTGTGCGCAAATTGGCGACCATGCTTCCTACATCACAACAATGACTACACTGTAATCCTTAAAGCACTTTAGGACATCCCAAGGTCATGAAAGGTGCTATATAAATGCAAATTTTCTGTTTTGCAATCATAGTGTTTTAATTGTGAATTATTGCATTGGTCCTTTTTAGCAGCTCTGCACTTTTTAAAGTCTCCAAATTACAATTGTTTTTGTCACATTACATATATTTCTCCAAATTCCAAACATCTGCACCCAGTCTGACAGGGCAAGGAATCAGCTTTCTCTCCTGGGTAGTTGTCATGAATCCAGGTTTGGATCAGACCATCTTGGTTTTATTGTGAAGCAAAAACAAAATACTGCAGATGCTGGAAATCTGAAATAAAAGCAGAAAAGCTGGAAATACTCAGCAGGTCAGGCTGCATCTGTGAAGCGAGAAAATTTTCAGGTTGTTTTAAAACATGTTGGAAATTCTAGGATGTAAATTAAACACCAAAAATCCAACATCATGCCTACAAGTTACATTTATATAACACCTTTAACATGGATAAAGGTCTCTAATCTTAGAAATTCATCCCTAAGATTAGTCACAGGCCCCTTCAGATGAAAACTAACAGAGGCAAAGACAAAGAAGGAGCTTTAAGAAGGATGACAAAATTTAGTCAATGAGGTCGATTTTAAAGAGGGTCTTAAAGGTGGAGGCAGAGAAGTTTAGGAAGGGAATTCTAGTACTGAGCGCCGAGACAGCTGAAGGCAAAGCTGCCAATGTCAGGCTAAGAGGTGCACAAAAGACCAGAGTTGGAGATTTCGGAGGGTTGTAGGATAAGAGCAGATGACAGATATAAGAAGTGGTTAGGCCATTAAGGGGTTCGAACAGAAGGAGTGGAGAGGAAAGGGAAGTTGGAGATGGGGCGGCAGTTTGCAAGGAAGTGGGGTCATAGGTTGTTTTTTTTGAGGAGAGGGGTGATGACACCAGATTTAAAAGAGAGAGAGAGACAATACCTGAAGAGAGAGAACTGTTAACAATACTGGCTGACATGGGGACCAGGAAGGAAAGTTGGGTGGTCAGCAGTCAGCAGTTTAGTGGGAATATGATTGAGGGAACAGGAGGTGGGTCTCACGGACAAGATGAGCTCGGAGAAGGCATGAGGGGAAACAGGAGAAAAACTAGAGAAGGATGCAAGTTCAGGGCTAGGGCGCGGTGTGGGGTGCTTTAGAGGAGGTTTGGCCAGGTGGGCTAGTGGAAAGGAGGGAGATGGCAGAAGCAGCTGATCAGATGGTCTTGATCTTAGTGACAAAGTAGTCCATGAGCTCCTCACATTTATTACTGGAGGTGAGGGTGGAGGAGACAGAAGAGGATGGTTTGCTGTAGAGAAAAGAAGACAGGGGTTATCTTTGTAATCCAGGATGATCCTGGAATAGTGAGCAGTTTTATCAAACAAGATCATGACCCATTAGTGCTTTATGTGGTCCAGCCAGATCTGGCGATGGATGGATGGATGGCTAATCCAGTTATTCACCATGTCAAACCTGTGTCTCTTGGACTTAAGAGAGCAGAGATGAGGGCTGTACCAGGGGAACGCCAGGGCAAGAGAGAGTAATGGTTTTCATGGTGATATGATCCCCGTGGAGATCACCAACAAACGAAAAGATTCAAATCCACCAACTGATCCCAATTTAGCAAACAAAAACCTAATAGACAAGATTTCACTTTTATAAATTTTACATTGACACTCAAATGAAAACTAACATAAATTAAATATGAACTACCAGTTAAATCACAGTCGATGTATATTTAGTTTAGAGATACAGCATTGAAACAGGCCCTTCAGCCCACCGAGTCTGTGCTGCCCATCAACCACCCATTTATACTAACCCTATACTAATTCCATATACCACATCCCCACCTGTCCCTATATTTCCCTACCACCTACCTATACTAGGGGCAATTTATAATGGCCAATTTACCTATCAACCTGCAAGTCTTTGGCATGTGGGAGGAAACCGGAGCATCCGGAGGAAACCCACGCAGACACAGGGAGAACTTGCAAACTCCACACAGGCAGTACCCAGAATTGAACCTTGGTCACTGGAGCTGTGAGGCTGCGGTGCTAACCACTGCGGTTACACATTAACTATCAGATGCAACAAGGATGTATCTCACAAGTCCTTTAGCAGTCCTATCAGCAGGATGACGACAAATCTCACAAAGTCCTTCAGGTCTTTGAACTTTCTAAGTAGATCTCCAGATCCCATCTCCCTAGATGCAAACGCCAGTTTCCACTCAATGACAGTTTCTTTGCAATCCAAACACCACCGATACTGTCTCCACCAAAACTGTGCACCCCTCCAGAACTTCTGTGATTTTGCTCACAACAAAGCTGGTGGTGTAGTTTCACCGGTCTCACTTTAGGTAACTATTTAAGGCACTGAAAACAACAGAAGCAACTTATATTTTCCAAAGATCAGCTCTCAGTCCAGGCTCTTCTGCCTACATCAAAACAACAGTTCCAGACTGCTGTTTTGTAGCCTGTTTCAATTCTAAGCAGCTTCTCTGGAAGCACAAAAATCTGCAGCTCTCAGCTTCTCTTTTTACACAAAAACTCCAAGCTTTACAGCTGGATTCAACCCTCTCCAGAGTCTTCTGGTAAAACTGAAACCTAAGCTCCAATCACACGTCTCTGGCTAAAATAAAATTTGTTTAACCTGGTTCTAACTTCCCAGAACTTTGAGACTTTTAGTTTAATTTTCAAATCAGAGTCTGTCTCAAAATAACATGCTTTGGATCCAAAGTCATAGCACCCAAAAGGTTAGCTGCATGCTGCACACAAGGACTCCATCACATTGAGGACTAGGCATCAAAGGCTGAGTTGAGGATGTCGCTGAGCAAATCAGTAGCTGCATAAATGTTGTGACAAATGGAGGGTCAAAGGCTAGACAGTTGGGATTTTGAAAGTGCAATTGTAAGTGAATTGGGGGATAGTTTTTTTCCATAGATGGATACAAAGGAGGTAGGGTTGGGCATGAAAGGGGGATGTGGGTGGAGAGTGGTACAAGGAAGTGATCAGAGATGGCCTTAACTGTGATTTATAGGATGGGACCAGCAAGACCACATGAGATGGCAAGGTCAAGAGGGTGGCCATGAATGTGGCTTGAGGAGTTTACATGGAGGGAGAGATTCATGGAGGATAAGAGGGCAGTGAACTCAGAGGAGAGAGAGCATGATGAGTTGAGATGGAGGTTGAATTCACCGAGCATGAAAAGTCGCTTGGTGCAGAGGCTGAGGGACAAAAGAAGTGAAGATATCTCGGTGACAAAATTTTTATTGTACTTGGGAGGGGGGTGGAGAATGATTTTGAATGAGAGGTGAGAGGGGTGGAACAAGATGAGATGCTTAAGGAGGAAAAAATGGCAGAGGAGTAGAGGGGCCAGGCCAAGGTGATGACTGCCACACTGCTACTGCAACAATCTTGACAGACCAAGTAATGGAAGATATAGCCAGGTGGTGAGGCTCCATCAAATGGAAAGGTGTCACCACCAATCAGCCAGGTTTCCATTAAGGCCATGATGTACATACTATCATCCACAATAAGTTCATGGATGTCAAGGGCCTTGTTCACAAGTGAACAGTCTGGAGCGAGATGGTGATGAAAACATAGACCACAGGGTCAGCAGTGAGCGGGACAGGAAGGAGACTGGCACAATTAGCCAATATAGGCAATAGAGATGGTTATTGGTGCAGCTTCACTGGGTTCATACCTGGTTGGAGTAAATACAAGTTCTGAGAAATACTTTAAACATTGGTACTGTTTTTGTTAAAACATTATTTAAGAGGTGATTTTACAAAAGGGTTTCACTGTATGAATATAGCAGAGCAGATAGAAACAGTAAATGACGGCTCTACAATGAGGGGACATAAGGTTTAATGTAAGTGATTTAGACAGAGAGCAGGAGAGTTTTCTTTTACACAGAGTGTTTGAGGCTAGTGAATGCATTACCAGAGTTAATGATTGAAGCAGAGACCATGTTAATATCTAAGAATAGCTTAGATGGGAAAGAGGAAAAAAATGGGATATGGGAACAGGATAGGCACATGAGATTAGGACTACTGCTTGTGAGAGGGAGAATAACTACATTTTCACTTTGTAATTTCTAGGTAATTCTATGTTAAAAATTAATTTCACCTCTAAAAAATTTGCCTATCATTTCACAAGAAACACACTCAGAATGACAATTAAAACAAGTTGCGGATACACAGAGGGTATACAAAGAACAAAGAACAGTACAGCACAGGAACAGGCCATTCGGCCCTCCAAGCCTGCGCCGATCTTGATGCCTGCCTAAACTAAAACCTTCTGCACTTCCGGGGGCCATATCCCTCTATTCCCATCCTATTCATATATTTGTCAAGATGCCTCTTAAACGTCGCTATCGTACCTGCTTCCACCACCTTCCCCAGCAGCAAGTTCCAGGCACTCACCACCCTCTGTGTAAAGAACTTGCCTCGCACATCCCCTCTAAACTTTGCTCCTCTCACCTTAAACCTATGTCCCCTAGTAACTGACTCTTCCACCCTGGGAAAAAGCTTCTGACTATCCACTTTGTCCATGCCGCTCATAACTTTGTAAACCTCTATTATGTCGCCCCTCCACCTCCGTTGTTCCAGTGAAAACAATCCTAGTTTATCCAACCTCTCCTCATAGCTAATGCCCTCCAGACCAGGCAACATCCTGGTAAACCTCTTCTGTACCCTCTCCAAAGCCTCCGCATCCTTCTGGTAGTGTGGCGACCAGAATTGCATGCAATATTCTAAGTGTGGCCTAACTAAAGTTCTGTACAGCTGCAGCATGACTTGCCAATTTTTATACTCTATGCCCCGACCGATGAAGGCAAGCATGCCGTATGGCTTCTTGACTACCTTATCCACCTGCGTTGCCACTTTCAGTGACCTGTGGACCTGTACGCCCAGATCTCTCTGCCTGTCAATACTCCTAAGGGTTCTGCCATTTACTGTATACTTCCCACCTGCATTAGATCTTCCAAAATGCATTACCTCACATTTGTCCGGATTAAACTCCATCTGCCATTTCTCCGTCCAAGTCTCCAACCGATCTATATCCTGCTGTATCCTCTGACAATCCTCATCACTATCCACAACTCCACCATCCTTTGTGTCATCCACAAACTTACTAATCAGACCAGCTACATTTTCCTCCAAATCATTTATATATACTACAAACAGCAAAGGTCCCAGCACTGATCCCTGCGGAACACCACTAGTCACATCCCTCCATTCAGAAAAAGACCCTTCCACTGCTACCCTCTGTCTTCTATGACAGAGCCAGTTCTATATCCATCTTGCCAGCTCACCTCTGATCCCATGTGACTTCACCTTTTGTACCAGTCTGCCATGAGGGACCTTGTCAAAGGCTTTACTAAAGTCCATATAGATAACATCCACTGCCCTTCCTTCATCAATCATCCTCGTCACTTCCTCAAAAAACTCAATCAAATTAGTGAGACACGACCTCCCCTTCACAAAACCATGCTGCCTCTCGCTAATAAGTTCGTTTGTTTCCAAATGGGAGTAAATCCTGTCCCGAAGAATCCTCTCTCATAATTTCCCTACCACTGACGTAAGGCTCACCGGCCTATAATTTCCTGGATTATCCTTGCTACCCTTCTTAAACAAAGGAACAACATTGGCTATTCTCCAGTCCTCTGGGACCTCACCTGTAGCCAATGAGGATGCAAAGATTTCTGTCAAGGCCCCGACAATTTCTTCCCTTGCCTCCCTCAGTATTCTGGGGTAGATCCCAACAGGCCCTGGGGACTTATCTACCTCAATGCTTTGCAAGACACCCAACACTAAATAAAAAAAACAACATAGGAGCAGGAGTAGGCCATTCAGCCCATCGAGCCTGCCCTGCCATTCAATATGATCAATGCTGATCATCCACTTCAATTACTTTTTCCCACACTATCCTCATATCCCCTTATATCATTTGTATTTAGAAATCTGTCAATCTCTGCTTTAAACATACTCAATGACTGAGCTTCCATAGTCCTCTGGGACAGAGAATTCCAAAGATTCACAACCCTCTGAGTAAAGAAATTTCTCCTCATCTCTGTCCTAAGTGGCTTCCCCCTTATTTTGAAATTGTGTCTCCTGGTTCTAGACTCCCCAACCAGGGGAAATATCTTAGCTGCCTCTACCCTGTCTATCCCTTTAAGTATTTTGTAGGTTTCAATGAGATCACCTCTCATTCTTTGAAACTCTAGAGAATACAGGCCCAGTTTCCCCAATCTCTCTTCATAGGACAGTCCCACCAATCCGGGAACAAGTCTGGTGAACCTTCGTTGCACTCCCTCTATGGCAATAATATCCATCCTAAGGTAAGGGGACCAAAACTGCACACAGTACTCCAAGTGCGGTCTAACCAAGGTTCTATACAATTGAAGCAAAACTTCACGACTCCTGGACTCAAATCCTCTTGTGATAAAGGCTAACATACCATTAGCCTTCCTAATTGCTTGCTGCACCTGCATATTAGCTTTCAGTGACTTATTGACGAGGACACCCAGGTCCCTTTGTACATCTACACTTTCTAATCTTTTACCATTTAAGACATACTCTGCACATCTATTCCTCTTATCAAAATGGATAACCTCACATTTTTGCACATTATATTCCATCTGCCACGTTCTTGCCTACTCACTAAGTCTTTTTGATAATGAGATGACTGAGACTATCTACACTCCCTTCCCTAGGCTCATCATCCACCAAGTTCCTCTCTTTGGTGAATACTGATGCAAAGTACTCATTTAGTACCTCGCCCATTTCCTCTGGCTCCACACATAGATTCCCTTCTCTGTCCTTGAGTGGGCCAACCCTTTCCCTAGTTACCCTCTTGCTCTTTATGTACGTATAAAAAGCCTTGGGATTTTCCTTAATCCTGTTTGCCAATGACTTTTCATGACCCTTTTTAGCCCTCCTGACTCCTTGCTTAAGTTCCTTCCTACTGTCTTTATATTTCTCAAGGGATTCATCTGTTCCTAGCCTTCCAGCCCTTACGAATGCTTCCTTTTTCTTTTTGACTCGGCTCACAATATCCCACGTTATCCAAGGTTCCCGAAACTTGCCAAACTTATCCTTCTTCCTCACAGGAACATGCCGGTCCTGGATTCTAATCAACAATATACAATCAGACAGCTGAACAAACAAGCAACAAAACCATGGCTAGGTTGTGAGGGCCTGTTCACTTTGAGGATGAATAATATCTAAAGATGTCATAAAAGCAAAATACTGCAGATGCTGGAAATCTGAAATAAAAACAAGAAATGCTGGAAATACTCAGCAGGTCTGGCAGCATCTGTGGAGAGAGAAGCAGAGTTAACGTTTCAGGTCAGTGACCCTTCACCAGAACTCTGAAATGTAAACCCTGCTTCTCTCTCCATAGATGCTACCAGACCTGCTGAGTATTTCTCGCATTTCTTGTTTTTATATCTAAAGATGTCAGTCTGCTATGAATCTCATCTCTGTTAATGGCTGAGATTCACCCACTGCAATAGACCAGCCGATAAATAATTTAAACAAAGATTATGTTAGAACTAATTGTTGAACCCACAGGTAAAGTAGTTCCATTCATACCAGAGATGGGAATTACCTGAAAAAAAAACCTATTGCAACTGTAAAGTTAGAAAATCGCATAAGGGAGTTTCCTGGTGCACTAAGGATTCTTCATATTGTTGTTATTCATGTATTCAGCATGATTACTATTCTCGTTCCCTTTTATTTATATTTTTTGCATAAAAATAAGAACTGATGTGTGCTTTAAAATGGGGACTGAAGAATGTCTATGCATCCTGGTCTAACTATGCCAGTTTCTAAACTTACTTCACTAGGACAGTGGGGACGGATTTGATTCAGAGTGGGTTTTTGGCTTTAAATAGCTCGACATTGAAGAATTATTTCTGCCTGTGTTTTTTTTTTGTGAAGTAAGGTCCATGCTGATTGCATTTAGCTCTGAAGTAGAGATTCTAATTTCCAACATCAATGAGAGATAGAGATGGGCAGTTACTTTCCTATTATTGATTTCTTTTTTCAAAAAAAAGTTAATGTTGAAAGCAAATTAAGTCTCTATGAGGGAATAAGATGGGAAGAGATATTAGGAGGGAAACTAATTGAGGGTGAGGAGGTCTCTGGTCTCCTGGAACCCACCCCTGGAGGGGAGCATGTGGGAGTGTGGAAGACTGGATAGAGTTTTTTGTTGACTATCAAAATGACCTGGTCCTACTTCTATTTCTGATGTTCTTATGCTAATGTGCACTCTTATAGAAACATTGTGTATCAGTAAATCTCATGATACACTCTTTAAGCCAGGTACAACTTCAACCTTATGGTTGTATAATAAAACTCCCACCACAGGAAAACAGACAATGCTGTCTCCTTTTTCATTGAACACTGTCTCAATCCCACATATGGAAGATTGAAAGGGATTGCATGCCCCTGCACAAAAAGAATGCCACCTTTAACAGTTACCAAATACTGGGCCTTTCAGAAAAATTGCATCCTCCGACTGTGTGTAAGAACTCCCCAGATGGAAATCTCCCCCGTTCTGCATATCCATGTCTCCTGGCTCTTCCAATCACTGTATGTGTTACATTTTCTCACTTTGATCCTGATTCTCGTCTTTCATAACATCCTTTTCTACCATGGATTGAATGTAAAAATGTACTTCATCTGTCATCATGAAACAGGATTGTTAACTGGATAATGCTGTGCACTCTTCTCGCATATTTATTATTTTCAAATACTGTCAAGGAAACCCCATATGTCAAATGAGAAATATATATTTAATCGGTTGGAAACTTACATTAGAATTTTGATAGAAAAAAATCCTACAGTTAACTTTTAAAAAACTAACAGCTAAGATGGCCACAGCAATTTGCATCTGAACTATCAGGAGATTGAATTGGAGACAAAAGTCGAACAAGAAGCCCAGCCAGAACAATTCTTTGGCTAACTGGGTAATTATGCAGATCATCCTCATTAGCAGGACAGTCAAAGTCATCCTGAGGTATTCATAAGTGGAGACATCCCTCCAGGACATAAACACTGACAACACCACCTGAGAGAGCTTTTGGATTTTAGACTTTGGACCTCATCAAAACAAAGGGGATTGAGAGAACAATATGACCTTCTGGGAGTTTTGTTACACTCACAGAAGAGACAAACAATAACTGAGTGTGCAACAGCAGAGAAAGCTGCGTGCTTCCCTTTCTCTCTCTCTCTCTTTCCAGAAAACATCAAGTTTGAAAACCATCTGCAACTGTGGACCCTCCAAGCCTACAGACTGCTACAGCCAGAAACCAGGGGAAGAGAGCCACCTACCAGTCTGCCTTCAAGCTAACCCTGAGCAAAGTAGGCCAACCACAAAGTGCACTTTGACCAGCGAGGACTTCAAGAATACAGCTTCAGCCAGAGGACTACCGGACCATCTACTTCAGAGACTGTGTATTTAAGTTCCATTTATTCTGGACTTTAATTCAACCACCAAATCTATTTTCCCCCTCTTTAATCTGTTACTGAGAATCATAATGAATGGTGGAGCAGGCTCAAAGGGCCAAATGGCCTACTCCTGCTCCTATTTTCTATGTTTCTGTGTTTCTATATTGTGTGTGTGTGATTCTCGTGTGAATGTGTGCGTGAATATGTCGCATATATTTTATTATTTTAAATCGCGGTTAGATTGTTAAGTATAATAAACTTACCTCTTTCTTGTTTACACTCAAGAAAACCTGTCCGATTGGTTCTTTCAAGATCACATAAAAAGAAAAAGGTAAAACACTCACTGTGGTGGTCAGCACAACCACTGTTTAAAAGCAATAAATCCTGTTGTGGTCAAATAAGAGGAAAGGCAAGAATGGCAACTGGGACCCCCTCCTCACTAGCCCGTAACAATACACTCTCAAAACTTTAATTGCCTTAATAGATGATCCAGCTGATCCTTCCTATTCTGGTTGCTGATACCCAAAACCTATCAAAGTATCTTTTTGTCCTGATTTAATTTCAGCTTCTTTTAGCTCTGTACCTATCATATTTCACCCTGCCATTCCCACTCCTTAGAATCTGTGACAGAAGCAGAGCTCCACTGTGCCTCAATGAAGAAATCTTCTGGTTTCATGTTATACATTTATACATATATAGTGACCATTCAGTTACAGAGCAATTGTGCTTTTGAACCAACTAGAAAGAAGGATTTGTATTTATATAGCACCTTTCACAACCCATGGACGTTTCAAAGTGCTTTGCAACCAATGAAGTACTTTTGATGTATAATTACTATTGTAATGTAGGAAATGCAGCAGTCAATTTGCATACCAGAAGATCCCATGAACAGCAATGTGATAATGACCAGATGTGTTCGATGGAAACTTTCTTTTCCTGCTACATTGCAAGGTGTGCTAAAGGATCTTTAATCTGCAGACAAGCCAGGATGCAGGAACTTTGCTGTAGCACCAATCAGATTAAAGATTAAATGTGGCCCAAAAATTAATTAGGTATTCCAGCCATGGCAAGGTGTGACAGGCAACTTGTAATGTTATTCTTTGCACCAAACAGCTCACCGAGTCTGTGCTGACCAACAACCACCCATTCATTCTAATCCTACATTAATCCCATATTCTCTACCAAATCCCCACCATTCTCTTACCACCTACCTACACTAGGGGCAATTTACAATGGCCAATTTACCTATCAACCTGCAAGTCTTTGGCATGTGGGAGGAAACCGGAGCACCCGGAGGAAACCCATGCAGACACAGGGAGAACTTGCAAACTCCACACAGGCAATACCCAGAATTGAACCCGGGTCGCTGGAGCTGTGAGGCTGTGGTGCTAACCACTGCGCCACTGTGCCGCCCAGTTAAAAAAAATTAAAAGAATTTTAAAAAACGAAAAAAAATGAAAATAAAAATGGAGGCCCCTTTTTATTTTCAGTTTTTTTCTTTTTTTAAATTTTTATTTCACTTTAGTTTGTTTCATCATTCATTTTTCTTACCATGTGCTTCCCACTTTTTTTCATGTTTGTGTTTTTGGCCAGGGCTGTTCATTTTTCTGTCCATTAACACCCTCTCTGCACTCACGCTTTGTCTTTCAACACACCATTAACATACCGTTTGCCTTTGCTCCATGACCTTCTGGTCAGTTATTCTCCATGACCCTCTGTCCTATCAACACCTTCACTTTTGTTATCTCTTGCCCCATCACTGCTTTATTTGCTTAAAACCCATTTCATCTCTAACCTTTGCCAGTTCTGATGAAGGGTCACTGACCTGAAACGTTAACTCTGCTTCTCTCTCCACAGATGCTGCCAGACCTGCTGAGTATTTCCAGCATTTCTTGTTCTTATTTCAGATTTCCAGCATCTGCAGTATTTCACTTTTATTTAAATTCTTGTAGTTTGATTCAATCTTTTGTTGGTTTAAAGGAATTGGTACTATCAGTATTACTTTCTTGCTGCTTGTTTCTGCTTCTGTGCAATTATATGACTTGATTTTTTTAACCTGAACAATAGCTCCTTAGTTTGGAGTTTAGTGCCTTTCAGGATAGACCAGGAGAGTGAGGTAGAAAATCCATGAGATATCCAGTGTGAAGTACTAAGGTAATTTTTAGTCTGGTAGCATGCCATCCCATTGATCTGATGCATCAAAAAGCAAGGTTTCAGTTCATATGAGCCAGTGACCTTTGTAATGGAAACTGCCTTTGTGGTGTATGCACAAGCAATGTGTGGGAGGGAGTCTGAATTATAACACACACTTTGACTGGTTCAGTGTGTGCTTTCTTTCTTGACCATATACCCTCTTTCCCTCGATCCTTATGCATATTAAACACCACTACCTCTCTTTGCATTGGCTCATTCTCCTCTTAGAGAATGTGAAGTCCTAAACATTTGCCCATCAGCCCCCCCACAGATTGTTCTTGTTAAACAGTGCAGACAGCAATCTCATGCACATACTTACGTTTCATATACTATGTAGCTCAGTGGTAGCACTCTTGCCTCTGAGTCAAACGATTGCAGGTTCAAGTCTATTGCAGAGGCTAGAGTACAAAATCTAGGTTGATAAGCTAGTGCAGGATGGAGGGAATGCTTCACTGTTGGAGGTGCTATCTAAACCAAGGACCTATCTGCCTTCTCAGATGGATATGAAAGATCTCATGCCACTACTTCAAAGAGCAGTAGAGTTCTCCCCACTGGCCTGTCCAATACTTATCCCTCATCCAACACCACTAGAACAGATTATTGCTGTTCTGGGACCTTAATGTGTACAAATTAGCTGCTGCTCTTCCTATATTACACCTCAAAAGTAATCCAGTGGCTGTAAAGCACTTTGAGATGATCTGAGATTGTGAAAAATGCTACATGAATGCAAGTCTTTCTAAGTTTCTTATCCCTACTAGATGCTACTATTGGTTACCAGAGGTTGCCATATTCACAGGAGGTCTTTAATCATTCAAATTTCACAAGAAGGCTTCTAGTAGCTCCAATATTGATAGAACTTGGGAGATTTCTTATCAAGCTACTATTTAAAAAAGACAAGAAAAGCCTAAATTTCCACCTCAGGGTTCTATCTATACCTGTTACTTCAGATGGTAATGATAACATCTTGCAGTAGTGGGGTAAATTTCTCCTGATGGCAAAGCAACATGCACTGATGGCAGTTCTTGAGAATTCAGGCGTGTGTTTCATCCATTCATTTCTATGTACAGATAGTTCGAAGTGGGTGCATGGACCCGAATTTCCACAGTGTACTCCAGATGGTAAAGCTCTTTACTTGTAGTGCTGAAAATTGAGATTGATACCATGTCTCTATTTCATATGGATTGATTGCTCATTATCATAACTTGGGAAAGGTATAGGAAGTGCAGGAGCCAAAGTGGGTAGTACTAATACTGGCAAATCAGCCTCCAGGGAAATCTGAATAAAAATGTTAGATCAAATTCTATGCCTAGTTAAGAATCCAACAATATCTTATTTGCAATACAAAAATGAGTCTGCCGTTCATTTTAAAAAGTAAACATGACAAATTCCATATCTTTGCACAAAGGTGTCAGCCTAGATTATGCGCTCAAGTCTCTGCAGTGGAACTTAAAGACCCACAACCTTCTGATTCAGAGGCAGGAGCACTGTCACTGCGCAAAGGCCGGTGCAATCAAACTAAAAGGAGCATAAAATAAAACAAAATTACTATCTCATTATGTGGCAGGACTAGAGAATCTGGGGTTGTTCTCCTTAAAACAGAAAAGTAGAAGGGGATATATAGTGTGTTCAAAATTGTGGAGGGTTTTGATAGAATAAATAGGGAAAAATTGTTTTTACTGGCAGGTGGTTCAGTAATCAGAGAACTTAGATTTCAGATAATTGGCAGAAGAACCAGAGGGAAGATGATAAGTCTTTTTTTTCACAGCATTTTTTATAATCTGGAACACACTACCTGAAAGGGTGGTGGAAGGAGATTCAATAATAACTTTCAAAGGATATATACTGGAAAAAGAGAAATTTGCAGGGCTATTGAGAAAGAGGAGGGGATGGGGACCAATTGGATAGCTCTTTCAAAGAACCAGCACGATGGATCGATTAGCCTCCTTCTGCGCAACATGATTCCATGATATTCATTCTCATGATCAACTCTGCAGTTTATATCCTATGGCACCTATCAGGGATGGAAGGCCTCAATTGTACAGTAGTAACTGCATAGTCCCTCTCTATTTTTATGCATTGAATGATAGGGAGACAAAGACTTGCCTAAAAAAAATGCCCCTTTAACTATAGAAAACTAAATCATAAAAAGGAAACTTTTCAAATTAAATATTACTTACACCATCCACTATTATGGTCCCTCTCTCGGGACAGCTGGGCATGGATAACACTGCAAAAGAGAGGCAGGCAACCGAAGCGACTATCTCGGCGATTCCTGAAACTATGGATGGATGATTTGACCAGGCCCAGGTGCAAACTCACAAGGAGATCCCCCGGCCCTACTAAGGCCTTTTCTTTTTGATAACAGATTTTGACTCTTCTTTCAGAATCATGAGGGGTCAGGACAGAGTAGAAACTGTTCCCACTGGCAGAACAATCCAGAGCCAGGGGACGCCAATTTAAGGCGATTGGCAAAAGAAGCAACAGCGGCATGAGAAAAAAACTTTTTTAAAGCAGGTTAGGATCTGGAATGCACTACCTGAGGGTGTGGTGGAGGCAGATTCAATCAAGGCCTTCAAAAGAGAATTGGATAATTATCTGAAATTTGCAGGCCGACAAGGAAAGGTTGGGGGAATGGGACTAGATGAGTTGCTCTTGCAGACAGCCAGCACAGACACAATGGGCCAAATGGCCACCTTCTCTGCTGTAAACAATCTATGATTCTATCGTCAGCAAGCAAATTTAACAAAAGTTTCCGATTTTCAAAGGGCACAAACAATATAAATAAATAAAAACTTATCAAATTAAATAATAATACAAAAAATATGATTTAATTTGATGTTACTTTTACTTTGTCGTCATTACATTCCAGTACTTTCAACTTTTATTATCCATGTCACGCTGCATATTCTGCAATTCATTCGATTGAACCCTGACAATACTGGCCCAACCACCAACAGGAACTGTTTTGTGCTGTGATTGGTGAATACGAGCGAAAGTTTGTCAACGATTGGTCAATGTATTGCTCCGGTGTTCTGCGCTGTAATTGGTGCATATGAGAGAAAGCTTGTCTTCGATTGGTGAATATATTCTTCCGGTGATCTGCTCTATGATTGCCGAATATGAGTAAAAAACCTTTCACTGATTGGTGAGTTTATTGTTCCGGTGTTCTGCACTGTGATTGGTGAATCGGAGCAAAATTCTCTCATTGATTGGTGAATTTTTTGTTCCGGTGTTCTACGCTGTGATTGGTGAATCTGAGCAACAACCTGACACTGATTGGTGAATTTATTGTTCTGGCGTTCGGCAATGTGATTGGTGAATCTGAGCAACTACCTTTCACTGATTGGTGAAGTTATTGTTCTGGCGTTCTGCGCTGTGATTGGTGAATCGAAGTAAAAAGCCTTCACTGATTGGTGAATTTATTGTTCTGGCGTTCTGCACTGTGATTGGTGAATCTGAGCAACAACCTATCACTGATGAGTGAATTGATGGTTCCAGCGTTCCTGCGCTGTGCAAACCTTTTATCCGATTGGTCAAACTGTGCATGACTCTGATCCGTGACTGCCAAATGGAACTGTTGATTGAATGGTTGGTGATTGTTAGGTCTGAACCATTGAACCGACCATTTTGTCAGTTGGGAGCTGAGGCGAAACATATCCTTGGGAAAATGATTGTCTGAGAGCTTTGGTGATTGACAGCATAAATTTCGGTTGCGATTGGCACATTCTGGACGTGGAGGCGGTAATTGGCCGCCTTGGTATTCGAGTTACTGTGATTCGTTGGTCGGAACAACCAGGAGGATTGAATGCGTTAAAACCTCCTGGCATTGTCTTTGGTGGAGATATCCTCTGCAACGTGATTGGTCACTGATAGCTGCATATGTCGACATTATTGGAGCACCGAAAGGTTAGCCTGCACTGCGATTGGCTAATACGACGCTCTCTGCTTTGTTATTGGTGAACTTGAATAAAGTTTGCGATTGGCGAAGACAGGGTTGAGCACGTTGTGATTGGCGGGCTGTGAGCTGCCGCGCTGTGATTGGCAGGCTGTGAGCTGCCGCGCTGTGATTGGCGGACTGTGAGCTGCCGCGCTGTGATTGGCGGGCTGTTAGCTGCCACGCAGTCATTGGCGGGCTGTGAGTTGCCGCGCTGTGATTGGCGGGCTCGGTAGGCAGGGAAACGGGAAGCGGCAGGGAACGATTGTTAGGGCCGAGGGAGAGGCCCGGACTGGGAGTGACGGCCAGTCTTCCCAGGGAACAGCGAGTAAAATGGGCTGTCTGTTTTCCAGAAAATCCAAGGAGAAAAACCGAGAGAAGAAGAAGGCGGCCGCCGCTGAGGAGGAACCGAAGCAATACAGTTGGGACCAGCGGGAGAAGGTGAGGCCCGGGGTGTGGGGGATAGCTGGGGCCAGCGGGAGAAGCTGAGGCCCGGGGTGTGGGGGATAGCTGGGGCCAGCGGGAGAAGCTGAGGCCCGGGGTGTGGGGTGAGAGGGGTGGTGGCAGCTGGGGCCAGCGGGAGAGGCTAATGATTAGTCTCCCTGTCTTTACCCTGGAGTCAGTGTTGAGTAATGAAGCTGCGGTCAGTACTCAAGGGCGGCTCTTCCCCTCTCTCTGGATCTGGTGACTCTCAGGCTGTTTGCTTCTTGTTTAAATCTGCAGGAATTTAAAAAATGGATAGGAGCATAATTAAATGTTATAGCTGTACCTAATAACGTGCAACTAGGCAGCGTTTTACATATTTTTGTAAAGAAAAATGTTAAGAAATGGTTCCAACAAAACCCTATCCTGTCAGCCTCTCAATTTAGCTAAGACTTCTGACCCTATTTTTTTTTAAATAGTGACAGCAGAATTAAGGTTCCATTTCTGTGGGCGTCATGACTTATTTTTAGATTTGTGGCTGAAGTGGTGTTTGTGGAAATGGGTCACATTTGTAGACTTTCACAATGCAGGAGGAGGCTTCCTGTAAGAACTGTCCGCTTTGTTCCAATTTCCTACCCACCCCAATATCCTTTCAAACTTTTCTCTCAACCAGTTGCAGTGTTCCCTGGCTGAGCATGGGGAAGTCATTACAACAGCAACCAGAGCAAAACTTGTACTTGCTTAAGTGTCTTTTGTCCTGCCCTCCTACTATATTTCGTAGTGTATGTGGTTTCTGGTCTCATTGCTATATCTTTCCTACAAAATGGAAATGTGTGGTTTTAATAATTGTGCTCCTGGTCATAATGAATACTTCCACTGGTCGAATTGTTATGGTTACAATGGAGGTCTCTTTTATGTTGTGACAAGTAGCTAAGAGCTAGTTAAACCATAAGATCTCTTTCTGAAATTCTTCTGAGGTATGATGTGGTAAATTGCACTACAAATTGGTGGAGCTCTGATCTACTGGTGCAATCTGCTTGTTGGACCAGAATAGGGGCCCACTCTTTCAGGTTTCCTGTTAGGGCTGATGATGAAAAGCTTTGTCAAAGAGATAATGCTTGATCTGCTGAGTATTTCCAGCATCTTTTTCGAATTCTGATTTTCAGCATCAGTAATATTTTGCTTTTGCTTCAGGTGGGCATCGTGTTTCAGTAAACTAGTGTTTTAATTTAAGAATGGTGATGGAAGTAAAGAATCTACTCCAATTGTAAGGACATTCATTTGGGTACTGATGACTTCCAGTTGATTTTTGGTTAGAAATTGTTACTGTTCATTGTGTTACAGCCACGTGGTGAGGGGCGTGGATGGTCATCACTGTTCAACACTCACCTGACCACAGCAAGTGTTTTTGTTATTAGGGTTTTAACCCCTCTTTTATTTGTCAGACAGAGACAGTTTTCTTTTGTAGGTTTTAAACACATACGAACATACGGATTAGGAGCAGGAGTAGGCCACTCAGCCCTTAGAGTCTGCTCTGCCATTCAACAAGTTCATGGCTGAACTGATTACTCCACATTTCCACCTACCCCTGATAACCTTCCACCCCTTGCTTATCAAGAATCTATGATTATTTATTGAGCAAATATTCACTCTAGAAATGGTCACAACCGCACCTGCACACTCATTCACTCGAGAAGAAATAGAGAGGAAAAGAGGTAAGCGTTGTGAAATGAGAAGTTTTTAGGGTTCACGGTAACCTATTGAATTTTCTCAGAGGTCCATTTCTCTTTAAAGTTCGACCTGGGTTGTTTGTCGATTTCTCAGTTTGTTGAAATTTCAGTCTGAAGAGGGGATCACTTCCAGTTCTCTGCTGCAAAGGCTGAAGTGTAGAATTCACATCTAGGCACCTTGCTGGGTTCTCCCAGCTGGACA
This sequence comes from Heterodontus francisci, assembly GCF_036365525.1. NCBI lineage: Eukaryota > Metazoa > Chordata > Chondrichthyes > Heterodontiformes > Heterodontidae > Heterodontus > Heterodontus francisci. The sequence continues at coordinate 20,126,618 of NC_090376.1, read as the reverse complement.
GGCTTTGGGAATGTTTGCTCTGAATCTTTTTCTCTCTGTGTGTCTGCCTCTCTCTCTCTCTCTCTCTCTCCAGAGAGATATGTTTTAAGCTAAAAGTCTCTCATATCTTACCTCTGGGAGACATAGATTCCCCTCCCTGTGGTGACTGACAATGGCCCAGGATGCGACTGCTTCACACCTTCTTTGTTTCAGAAGAACCCATTCAATTCAAAAATGCCTCTTGATGGGTGTAATTGACAGCTCTTAGCTTTGGAATGCATCCTTCTATCCTTGCCAGATAGTAAGACAGTTTGAATATACAGTTGGACCTACGGTGGTTATTTTTGAAGCATATTGTCCACTTTTTAAAAGAAATGTCAATTCAGTTCTTGAATTTTCAATTGCTGCACTTGATGTAACAGTTGGTAATACCTTTCTCTGCAGTTTGCTTAGCTTGAAGTGCAGTAGCTCAGTTCAAACAGTTTTCCTTTCCATTTTCTCCTATTGCCTTCTCCTGTAGGCATTGACTTCTACCATGTCAGTGCTGGCTGCCCTCCTCAGCTGACAGCTTTTAACTGTGGAGACTTTGTTGCTGTTCAATTTTTGAGTCTGCATGGTTAGGTGGCAACTGTTTGCCTGTAGAGATCTTCACAACCCCATTCTCGCCTGATATGCTACCAAGTGGCATTTACTAAGCAACAACCTGTTCACCTATTCTCTGGGTTCCACCTGGACCGCTTAGATCCAGGCCACATTGCAGCCAAACATGGACAAAAGAGATGAATGAATTCCACAAGTGAGGTGACGGTGACTGCTCTTGACATCAAAGTAGCATTTGGCCGTTGTGGCACTAAGGAGCTCTAACCAAATTTAAGTCCCTGGGAATCGGGGAAAACTTTCCACTGGCTGGAGTCATATCTGGCACAAAGGAAGATGGTTGTGGTTGTTGGTCAATCATTCTCAGTCCCAGGACATCACTGCAGGAGTTCCTCAGAGTAGTGTCCTAGGCCCAGCCATCAGCTGCTTCATCAATGACCTTCCCTACATCAAAGGTCAGAACTGGGAATGTTCACTGTTGATCTGTTGATTGAACTGTTCGGCTCCATTCACAACTCCTCAGATAATGAAGTAGTCCATGCCTGCATGCAGCAAGATTCAAGCTTGGGCTGATAGGTAGTAAGTAACATTTGTGCCACGCAAGTGCCAGACATGACCATCTCCAAAAAGAGATTCTGACCACCTCCCTAGGCATTCACTGGCATTATCACTGAATCCCCCACCATCAAAATCCTGGGACTGAAACCATTGACTGCAAACTGAACTGGATTAGCCACATAAATACTGTGGCTACAAAGGCAGATCAGAGGTTTGGAATTCTGTGGCGAGTGATGCACCTCCTGAGTCCCCAAAGCCTGTCATCTACAAGGCACTAGTCAGGAGTGCGATGGAATACTTTCCACTTGCCTGGATGACTGCAGAACCTACAACACTCAAGATGTTCGACACCATCCAGGTCAAAGCAGCCTGTTTGGCTCCTCATCTACCACATAAAACATTGATTTCCTCCACCACTGTAACACCATGGCAGCAGTGTGTACCATCTACAAGATGCACTGCAGCAACTCACCAAGGCTGCTTCAGCAGCACCTTCCACAACTTGACATCTACCACCTAAATGGCCATTAGGTCAAAATTCTGGAACTCCCTCCGTAATAGCATCGATTTCAGTTCAAGATGGAAGCACATCACCACCAGTGCAATTAGGGATGAGCAATAAATTCTGGCCTTGCCAGTGATGCCTACATTCCATGAATGATTAAAAATAAATGTTCAGGAGCTGATGAATAACCTTGGGAAGTTGTCCAAATGGCTAAGCCCTCCAATCACCACTTGCTAAGAATTAATTTGTGTTGCAATGGAATGCATAATGTCTCATCTCTTTCCCATCTTAATCACAATCCATGATTCATTGAGATAGTATCGTCATGCTTTGTTCATATGTATTTTAATAGTTTGAATTTCAGATCTTAGTAATTTTTCACAATTCCAAAGTAAGTGCTAACCAGAGAATGAGGTTAACCATTTCCACAAGTGTAATGAAGTTGTTTATCTCCACATCACATTGCACTTGATCCTTTTTTTGGAAACTTATTTTAGCTCCAAGTGCCAGTGATTGTTTTTGACTATGACCAGATATTTGCCCCACATAAATGAGCTCATTGCTTCACTAGCTTGTTCATCATTGGCTCAGACATTATGCAGTTTCTTATCCTGGTTCCTGCAATCTGCAACCAAGGCTAAGCTATTAATCTGCTTAATGATAAAAGAAAAAGCCTTTGGAAGGGGACTCTGAAGTAATTATTTGTCATTTCCTTTAAATTCAATATATTGTTTATAAACACCTTTTTTAACTGATTAAATTTGAAGTCTTCCACTGAAATTCAGTGTTTCTGCGTGTCTTTCTTTTGACTCTACTGAATGAAGACTCATTTATTTAGCCTTATGCCTATGTGATTCAAATGACAAGTGCAAAGAGTCAATTGTTGCTAAAGGATGTGTAATCTCAGCAATGGTTTTATTGTGAGATATAAATTTGATTTTTTTCAAAAAAAGCAGTCTACAAAACCTTGCTTGTAGTGCCCCTTGTAGAATTAGTTGGGAAGATGATTTGGTAGATGGAATATGCCTATACGTTGCACTGAAGAAGTTGCATATTTCACAACATTAGCTTGCTGTGCCCCACCCAAGGCTCTTTTTTTTTTTTGACAACTGAAAAGGAACCGGGTTATGTATTGCTGGAACTTTGCATATGCTTTTACAGTGTGCCATGTTATCTGAAGTTTATTTTAAAACAGCATTGTGTTCAAGACTGACCTGTTGCAGTCTTGCTCAAGGCCTCACAATTATGGTACACTTCACCTCCCTCCGTCATATCTCCTGTCTGCAATTTAACAAACTTGAGGTCAACTCAGTGTTACTGCTACTCTTTTTCCTATCTTGGTGTCCTGTGCAATGTTTCGTAAAGTATTGACCTGAATCTAATTTGAAGATTGCCTTACCACTGGTCCCCAAAAGTTGCACAAATGATTCCCACTTGACCTTGCATGTGAAGGCTTACTGGAATCTGTCTTAAAAGTACTAATTAGACAAAATTGAGCTCATGATTCTTGGATAATGAAACCTCTTGGGAAAAACCTCTTCTGACGCATATGAGTTAGTGCAATTAATTCTGGTTTTTACAGGACACGGGTGACTGGCTACCTTTTTTAAAAACCTGTCCAAACAAGCACTGGAAATGGATTTCAATTATTAGCAAAAACTATTGTCTTGACAGGGTACATGATATACATTGTTTGTATACAAGTAAACTTGTACTCCTAATTATAGCAATGTTAGGTATTTATTCGTGAAGGGTTTTCTACTTCAGTCGCTCCTATTGGATTGTAGATAATTTTTCTCAGAAACAACAAAAAACCCAGTGCAACTGAGTATAGAGCACTCCCCAGCATCTCACTTTGTTTTGCAGTGGAGCTGTAAACATGAAAGAACCAAGAGAAAAATCCACTGATATGTCTGATTTTCGATTTAAAGTTTGGTGAAAAACAAAATTTTATAATTTGGAATAAGTGAGGAGAGCTTACTATGGATTAGTGATTTGGGATATATTGACATGATGGAAGACATGAGATTGTGGTTACTGTTCATCAGTCAGTCTGTGTTTCCTGTTCACTGATAGCAGTATGACTGGAAGGGGAACTTGTTTTCAGTGGGGAATCTTTCTCCAGCATGTAGTTGAAGAGGTGATGTGTTTAAACATGTTTTGGTTTATCCATGTGTGGAATAGAACTTACCCTAGAAATATTCTGTAAATTATCTCGTGGCTTGAACATCCCAGTATAATTAAACTCTGCTATGTAATATCTGTACTACAGCTACAGATGCAAAATCAGTTTCTGGTGGGGGTTTGTTTACTGTATTTAAATGGAAAGTATGTTAACACAATCCCTATTTTGGGTATTCATTGTTTGCATCAAGCACACTGGAGCCATTTACTCTTTGCTGGAGTACAGTTGTTTGTCTTTAGTACCTCACCCAAATCTATTCAGTACCAAGCTGTGACGCTGCCCGTCAGTAGACAGGTGAGATTTTGGTAACTTGTTAAGTACATTGTACTGTTACTCACCACCACCATCTTGTGGGTGATTGGGAATGGGCAGTAAATGCTGACCTTGCTGGCGACGCCCATTTCCTGAGTGCATCTTTTTTAAAAAGAAAGCAGGCCTGCCCAAGCTGGAAGGCTACTGGATGTTTGAACAGTGACCTTTACTAGGCCCGCAGGTTCCAGCATTTGTAATTAGGTTACACTTGCATGAGCTAACTATGGAGCTTACATATGCCTTAATTGTGTAGGCACCAGGTTTTAAAATTAGGCTGTGCCTGTGTAAATATAATTTACTAGTTACATATTAATTGCGTAGGAAAGGGATGTGAAGCAGGTGTTCTTTGGGAAAACTGTGGCTGAGGTTGAGATAATAAAAATGCATGTTAATGGCTGTACTTTATTGAAGAAAGTATCTGGAGTCTGAAATCACTGATTATACAAACAAGAACTAGTGTAATCAGTCAACCAACAGGGGATGAAAGCCAGGTCTGACCTGGTGTTTCTTGCTCCCAGTCCGATGTCTTGCCAGTAGCGTGACTATTTCCATTGCATGTGCCCGCTCAGAAGGTAGACAAACTGTTTAGACATGAGATCCACTTATGGGAGTTAAATTAGTGGACCCTTTCACCACTGTCAATCTCAGCGTGGGTAGTGTAAGTTTACGGCCTGTATTTTGCAGTCAGTGGTGAACGAATGATGCTAGTTCACTACACTTGCACCTGCCCACAGACTTTGTATGGGCTTTTGTGCCAGAGAGGTGGTTTGACAGTAATTCAGACTTGTTACACTGTTAATCCGTTTACACAAAATTGGATAAGCCCTAACTTCTGGTGTGTTTAGTCCTTATCTAGTGGATAAATATGGCAACTTTGTGCCATTCCATGTATTTCAATGCCAGGTCTCTCAGCAAAAGATAGCCGTGCTATTTTTACAAAATCTGGGCCTACGTGTTAAACCGTCACTGAAAGCTCAGCTGAACCTTGTTAGCCAAACAATTTTTTTCCCCTCCTTTTGTATGTACGGCAACTAAACTTCACACTCAATGGGACTATCCTTTTTTTAAGAGGAGACTTGCCTGCATTTGGGCACTGATGATTACAGTGCAAACAATTTGGTTTATTTTTAAAATGTTTTTCTTGTGCCTCTCAACTCATTTACCATTTGTATTTTGCGGTTTCTCAAATTATTTGAATGTTTAATTTGTATTTGTAGCCAATATATTGATATTGAAATAAAATGTTATCTAAATTTTGACGCGAACACATAGCAAGAGGCCATTCAGCCTCACAAGCCTCATGGTTGATCTATATTTCAGCTCTATTTACCTGCCTTGCTACCCTTTTTAACAAACATCTCTGTCTCTCTTGATTTGTTTTTACTTGACTAGCCTTGTCTTTTTGAGGGAGAGAATTCTAGATTTCCACTACCCTTATGTGGTGCCAGGAAGCACCTCTTCACACGTGAACAGCCTAGTTCTAATTTTAAGGCTATGCCCCCATGTTCTGGGCTGTCACACCAGCAGAAATAGTTTCTTTGCATCTACCCCATTAAATCTTTTAATCTTAAATACCTCAATTAGATCATCCCTTAATTTTCTGTACTCAATAGAATACAAGCTGAGTCTACACAACCTTTTTTTTTTGTAATTTTAACCCAATTATCATTCCGGTGAATCTGCACTGCACTCCCTCCCAAGGCCAATCCTCCCTAAAGTGTGGAGCCCAGAACTGAATGCAGTACAGCTGTTACAGCCTAACTCAACTAACAAAAATGAGTTGGAGGTGAAAGTTACTTTACCAGTGATGTGCTGTGAATATGTGAAAGCAACTGTTTGTCGAAATGTCATTGTGGTAAGCTAATAAAGGAGTTAATGACAGAACTGGTGGGTTTTCTGGCATTGGTGTAACTGCTGCACATCACACAGCTCAAGACTATGTATGCTAAAACCACTTTCATTTGAGAAGTGGAAGTGAAAAAGTTGATCTTGAAGGCATAGAGAGGAGGGAAGCAAGGCTGGCTACTTCCTGCCACACATCCTCTAATTTAGGATAGAATTTCATGACTGCTGAGTATTGACGAACATGAGGTTTTTAATTTAAATAGTGCCTTAAAGGTAATAAAATGCCCCAAGGCATGTAAGACTACAGATTAAGGGGGCACACATTTAAAACTGAGTTGCAAAGGAATTTCGTCTCTCAGAGGGTGGTGAATCTCTGGAACTCTCTACCTCAGAGAGTTGTGGAGGCTAGTTCACTAAACATACTTGAGGAGGTAGATAGATATTTGAAATCTCGGCGAGTCGCGGGTTAGGCGGAGGAGGCCAGAAACGGGAGTTGAGGCCTGGGTCGGATCAGCCACGATCTTATTGAATGGTGGGGCTGAATGGCCTACTCCTGCTCCTATTTCTTATGTTCGTATAAGGCAAAATACACAAAGCCACATGAGAACATCAGGTCGGATGAGAGAGGTTTTAAGGAATGTTTTAAAGGAGGAAATCGAGATAGAGAGGCAGAAGTGTACAGAGGGAATCCCATAGCTGAGGGCTTAGGTAACTGAAGGTATGGCCACCAATCATGGAGTGATTAAAATTGGAGAAGCTTTTTTTCTTACATTCAATTAGAACATGGTACTCATGATTTAAAATTAAACAGACTTTTCTTTAACCCTCTCTGCTAGTTTATATTGCTAGAAAAGCTGTAATTTAGTAGTTAGAATAAGGATGTTAGATCAGCACTGCTATCTGATGTCTGAACTATAAAGAAAGAATTTGCATTTTATATAGCTCCTTTTACATCTTTGGAATGTCTCATAGCATCAAAGAGTAAATTTGGATTGTAGACTGGAAGAACTCCCCTGCTCTTTTCTGAGCAGTGCAGCGGAATCTTTTCCAGCAACCTGAACAGGCAGTTGAGGTCTTTGTTTCTGTCTCTTCCAAAGACAGTGCCTCTAACAATACAGCATTTTCTCACTTCTGAAGTGAACTGTCAGCCTGGATTATGATTTCCAGTTATGGACTGCGGTTTGAAATTCAGACTTCTGTTTCAACTGAGCCAAGCTGACATCTGACAGCAAATATATTTTTGTAACTACTTTAAAACCACCCAACACTTCTAGAATGAACTGTGAATGCCAGACTCAATTTATGTAGTGTTGAACAATAACACTTGTGGTAGTATGATGGACATAGTGTACAACTTGAGCTCATAGACCAACTGAACCATATGCATGACCCTCACTCCACCTACAAGAAAACCATCATGGATAATTGTGTATTGTCAGTAAATTTGAGGGGCATAAATTTCTAAAATATTTGGAGAAGTTGAACAAGGGAGGAACATGCAGATGGAACCATTATAACTAAGGTCCTTTACACTTATTTTACACACTTCGTTCTTGTATCCAACCTACCCCTTGATGGCAGATATGTACTAGGTTCAGGTTGCATGCTTATAGGGTATCCCACTGGTTCCTTACACAAGTGATTATTATACATGTGAGGCAACATTTTTGTTTGGGTAGGCATGTTGACCATGAGGACAAGCCTGATTTTGCATCTGTCCATATCAGTCATTCTCTCAAATCAGTCATTTGATAGCAAAAGGAGCAGTAACCTAGGCATTGATTCCTTTGCCGCCTTGCCCTCTCCATTTTGAAGCTACTACTCAACTGGGATCGGCTGGGGTCAGCAAAAACTGGAAATTGAACCCAGGACTTTCCTAATGAGATTCCACCTTTTATTTATTCCTAATAATTTTCTCCCTTTACCTCTTGAGTATATTGACTCCTTGTTGGGGCACGGGTCTGTGGACATCTTGTAGTATTTCACCCGGTGGTCATTCTTTGTGTGAGTAGCTGATCATGATTCTGTCCCCTCTCTCATTCACATCTACACCACTAGCAGGGGATTTCTTCGTGGCAATCAGGAACTTTAGCCATTCTTTTCCCCCCTCTGTCATGCCCAGGCTTGCTGGTGCAAATGATACCACCTCTATCATTGTTCCAGTTGAGATCAATTAATTTAGTTTTCAGAGTTGGAACCTGGGGCCTTCCTGTGCTCGCCGCCTTCCTGTGCTTGCCACCGTCCTGACCAACTGAGACTAGTTGTCCCTTAACCAGATGTAACACGGGCAAAGATATCAAAAACTTTCCACTCTAAGACTAATCTCTGTTCAGTACATTGGATCAGAAAATTTTGTGCATATTTAAAGTAACTTTCTTTTTGTTTTTATTCCAATAGATTGATGTTAAAGACTATATGCTGGTTCAGTTAAAGGATCAGACAGTGGGTCGATTGCCTGGTAAAGTTGCTGGTGAGCAATTTGTCATCCAAGAATGTGAAAATTGCAACATTTACATTTTTGACCACTCTGCCACCATCACCATTGACGACTGCACCAACTGCAGGATATTTCTGGGACCTATCAAGGGCAGTGTCTTTTTTCGTGACTGCACAGACTGCAAATGTGTTGTGGCTTGTCAGCAATTTCGTACACGGGATTGCAAAAAAATGGACATCTTCCTTTGCTGTGCAACGCAGCCCATCATTGAATCATCCACGGGCATGAAGTTTGGTTGTTTCCAATATTACTATCCCGAGCTGGGCTACCAGTTCAAAGATGCAGGCTTGAGCATCTTCAACAACAACTGGAGCAACATCCATGACTTCACCCCTGTTGCAGATGAGAACAACTGGATCTTGTTGCCTGAAGATGCGATGCCCCAGGATTTTGTTCCTCTTCCTGATTCTGAAGAGCTGAAATCAGTTCGGATCTCCACAGAGTTGAACAGGAGCATTATTCCAGTCACACGGGGCCAGAGACAAAAGAACAGCGAAGAGTTGTGCTTGGTGGTGTTTTTTGCCGGAGATTACACCACAGCCAACGCTAGGAAGTTGATCGATGAGGTGAGAAAATTGCATGTCTGTGTTCAGTGTTATCTTTTTACTTTTGACATTTGTGACTTCCTCAAAACCACATTGCAGTCCTGTTCAGTGTAGTCAGGGAAGTGATATTGCAGTGTCCTTGAAGGGAATGTCTTGCCTCCATGTGCTTCCAGGGAGCAAGCTTAGGATGAATTATCCTGAGAGTGACCTGCAGCCTGCCTCATTTTCAGAAATGCAAAGGCTAGGTGAACAGCAAACAAATGAAAAAATGTTTTTTTAAAAAAATCTACAAATATTGGTAATACAGAATCACAGAATTGTTATAGTGCAGAAGGAGGCCATTCGGCCCATCATGTCTGCACTGGTTCTCCGCAAGAGCAATTCACTCAGTGCCATTCCCCTGCACATTCTTCTTTTTCATACAACAGTCTAATTCCCTTTTGAATGCTTCAATTGAACCTGCCTCCACCACACTCTCGGGCAGCGCATTCCAGACCTTAACCACTTGGTTCGTGAAAGTTTTTCCTCGTCACTTTTTCTTCTCTTACTAAATACTTTAAATCTGTGCCCTCTCAATCTTGATCCTTTCACGAGTAGGAACAGTTTCTCTCTACATCCACTCTGTCCAGATCCCTCATGGTTTTGAATACCTCTCTCAAATCACCTCTCAGCTTTCTCTTCTCCAAGGAAATCAGTTCTAATTTCTCCAATCTATCTTCATAACTGAAGTTCCTCATCCCTGGAACCATTCTCGTGAATCTTTTCTGTACTCTCTCCAATGTCCTCACGTCTTTCCTTAGGTGCAGTGCCCAAAACTGGGCAGAATACTCCAGTTGAGGCCGAACTAGTAATACAGGATTGAGGAGATAAAGGAAACATGTCTGTGGGATAGCTTTTGACTTGAGCAATTCAATAGCAAACACAGGTGCAACAGGCTATTTCCTGTGCTGTGAACTTCTGTGACCTACAGGCCTGTGAAGGTACACCAGATTTTATAGTAGCCAGTAATGTTGTGAGGCACTCAGTAAGGATCTGACATTGAAGCCTAAAGTAATGTGACCTAATTATAGTCAAGATCTCCATATTATACAAAAGACATTAATTATGAACTTCCTGATGCATTGCATCTAATATGAACAATCTGATTTGGCACCTCCAAATGAACCACAAAAACCATAGTGTTGTGAGTGCTGGAGTTGATTTGATGTTGCTTGGTTTTGGGATGGGGGTTAAACTGGGTTAGGTTCCTTGTACCTGATGGCAATTCAACCTTTGCATATGCATTGTTTGTATAGGACTGGGATCGCTGTGGCTGGTATTCATTGTCAAAGCCTGCACTTGAATAACAGTCAACTGAGTCAGGTACTGGAGGGATGACCTAGGCCACCAGAGCTCCTAGCAAAGAGCCAACAAGAGCAAAGCAGATTGGCAAGAAATGTGCACAGGAAAAGAAGTCCCAACAAACTATTTTTAAAATGGTCAATTGGACAGTTGAGTTTTTGTTTCAACTTAATATGTCAAATACACTGATCTTAAAGTGCAGCAGGATGTCATACCTGTAAACTTAAAAGCTCTGACTGAAGGCCAGCCACTTTCCCACGGAGGGGATGAGTTACTTAGACTGTTTCTGCATGTTCCAGCAAGCATTTATGAAACCTGGAGCAACATATCTTCCTGCTGGAACTAACTCCTCCACAATCCCAAAACATTATTGTTCTGACCAGATTTTTATACTTTTATCAAGTTGTATAGCTGCAACCAACATATAGTACTTAAGTTTTTTAAACTGTCCATAGCTCACTAATCTAGCACTTTTGAAATACTATGTGTTTGGGTTGGGGCTAGAACAATGTGATGTGTGGAAAGATGTTGCAATGTTCACAAGCTAGCAGCATAAATTAATTATAAATAAAAACAAGAAATGCTGGAACCACTCAGCAGGTCTGGCAGCATCTGTGGAAAGAGGAGCAGGGTTAACGTTTCGGGTCAGTGACCCTTCTTTGGAACTAACTGAGTTAGTTCTGAAGAAGGATCACTGACCCAGAACGTTAACTCTGCTTCTCTTTCCACAGATGCTGCCAGACCTGCTGAGTGGTTCCAGCATTTCTTGTTTTTATTTTGGATTTCCCGCATCCGCAGTATTTTGCTTTTATTTTAGCATAAATTAGTTACTGGAACAAGGTAAAAGCTGGTATTTTGATATTTCATTTTCCATGCACTTGTCAGTGCAAATGATTCCCATGTGTTTGTAAAAGGACTTAATTAAAAAAGACTTGCATTTATATTGTGCTTTTCATGGCCTCAGGATGGCCCAAAGTGCTATACAGCCAAAAAAAAAGTACTTCTGAAGTGTAGGAAATACGGCAGCCAATTTGCGCAAACCAAGTGCCCACAAACAGCAATGTAATAATGAATAGATAATCTGTTTTTCTGATGTCATTGAGGAATAAATATTGGTCAGGACACCAGGGAATAACTCCCCTGCTCTTCAAAATAATGCCATGAGATCTTTTACATCCACCTTGGAGCAGATGGGACTTTGATTTAATGTCCCATCTGAAAGATGACAGCTCTGACAGTTCAGCACTCCCTTTGTGCAGTACTGGAGTGTCAGCCTAGTTTTTTTATGCTCAAGTCTCTGGAATGGGACTTGAATCTACAACCTTCCGACGCAAAAGGCAAGAGTGCTACCAACTGCGCTGTAGCTGACATTTGATCATTGAAGCTAACACTTTTTTTGTTGAAATCCTCAACCTAGCAAAGGGAAATAGGTCGAGATTTGGATGGGAGGAAAGTCAATACTTTAAACTTAAGTGAGTGAAGCTTTTTTTTGTTCGGGACAAAGAAAAACTTGTATTTGTATTATATCTCTAATATAACATGTCCCCAGGTGCTTCATGTAGGAGAGAATGATAGAGGGGTTAGGAGAAATGATGGATAGTATGATTAAAAATGAGGCTTCTGAGAGAGTTAGCGATGTATGGTGGAGGAATTTAAATTGAGGTCTTCAAAGATTAGATGTGAGGCAATTGAATAGAGTTGGTGCCAAGCTATGGAGCTTTTGGCAGGAGCTGAATACAATGGATTCAGCTTTTCCAAAGGTCAATTGGGGAACTTGGTGGCTCATTTGCAATTTGATATCAAGGAAGTAGTCTGGCAAAACAAATGATCATGGAATCAAAGACAAATTAAGAGATAAAGCTGGGTGTTGTTAGTTGTTGTAAGCTTAGAGTTTTGCCTCAGATAATCTCTAGTATACTGATACTAGTCACTCCCATAAATGGCCTGAGTGTATTTTCTGAACATTTGCACTGAAATACAAAAGGTTAAGTGACTTGCATGGAAAATTTAAATACAGTCACTAACACTCAAATGTGTCTGAACTGTGGCATTAACTAAGCATAAATACAGAATTGGAGTATGAACATCCTGATAATTGGACCTGTTGATGGGGAATAAGCTTCATAATTATGGCATGTTATCAATGTTGAATTAACATGCACGAGACCACAAGGAATTCAACATGGATTAAGAAAAGATTACTGAAATTCTGAGATAATTAAATTGTTTGAGGATAATTTAGCTCATTTAAAAAAACCTGTTGCTAGCTATAAACATGTCATGTCCTCTGATTTTTGGTCATAATCTCACTGATCTATCAATTGCTGATATCTGATATGAGGAACAAAAATTTTGTATGAGCTGAGTTTAGGAGGTCAGCCAGAAGAGCATTGCAATAGCCAAGTCTAGAGGTGACAAAGGCATGGATGAGGGTTTTAGCAACAGATGGGCATGTAAGGTTATGGAGGTAGAAGTAGATGGTCTTTATGATGGAAGAATGTGGAGCTGGAAGCTCAGGTTGGGGTCACATAGAGGTTGTGAACAGTCTGCTTCAATGCAAGACAGTGGTTGGTGAGGGTGCAGGGTTTGTGGTGTTGGCTAAAGGCAATGACTTCCTAATATTTAACGAGAGGCAATTGCAGATATTTAATCTTGTGCCCTGTGGGAAATTTAACCAATGAGCAAACTTGGTAGTGAATTTTTGTGGGATGTGTTAACAGTTAATGCTGATGACTTTGGGGAGCCCATATTGCACAAAAAGCCCCACCCACACCATCTTCTAATCAAATAAGATGTTTGGATTCAGTATCCAATCTACCTGGGAAACTATGATAGCAAGTGGGTTGGAATGTGTTGTAGATTTTTAACTTGAATTTCAACATTGTACAGTTTAAAGAATCACACAGCACAGAAGGCCATTCAGCTCATCATGTCTGTGCCAGCTCTTTGAAAGAGTTATGCAATTTGTTCCTCTCCCTGTTTTCCCCACAGCCCTGCAAATTTTTCCATTCAAGTTATATCTAATTTCCTTTTGAAAGTTAGTATTGAATCTGCTTACATCACCTTTTCAGGCAGTGCATAACAGATAACAATTTGCTTTGTAAGTTGTTAGTGAAATCAATGATTCTACATTATAAAAGTGTGGATATGTGCTTCTACAGGAATATTGCAGCAGGCTTATCCTATCTTTCTAGCTTTTCATTTTCTGAGATTCAAATAAAACTTATGCTCCACCTCTAATTTGGTATAGAATGCCTCTGGTAGTAAAACTAACTTGATCTTGGTTTTTCTTTTCAAAAGATGGCTGAAAAGGATTTTGCTCTTGTGCAAACAAAAGAAATTTCAATGCGAACAGATGATGCCAACAGAGTATTCAAGGAGAAAGCAGCAGACTTTATTCCACTGCTTCAGCAAGGTAAAGTTATGTGTTTGGGGAGGGTGTATTTATTTCATTCAAAATTAATCAAAAAGCATTTTCTGAATCCATATAATCCTATTCCTCCTTCTCTCTTTCCCCCACCGCACCACCCCCCCCAAATTTTGTCAGTGTTGTAGTGCCAGATATGATGTTTGTAAATATCAATATGTCACATTCAGAATTCAAGCCTTGTGTCATACACACTCTCCTGTATTATCATACTGCCACCTTTGCTTGATGGGTCATTAATTTCTACCAATAAATATTGGGAAGACCGAAACCATTGTCATTAGTTCACCCACCAACCCTCATCTACAAATCTGTTCCCTGTCCACCGTTTCCATTCTTGGTAATCTCTGAAGCTGAGTAAGACTGTTTGCAACCTGGGTATTGTGTTTAACCCTGAGTTGAGTTTCCATCCATGCATCCACAAAATTACCAAGACTGCCTACATCCACTTCGGTAACATTGCTTGACTCCGACCTTCCTTCCTTCAGTTGTTCTGCTGAACCCTCATGCGTGTCTTTGTTACCTCCAGACTTTACTATTCCATGCTCTCCTGGCCAGCCTCTTATCTTCCACCTTAAATAAACTCATGGTCACCCAAACCTCTGCTACCCATATCTTAACCAGTTCCAAATCTCATTCGCCCATCATCCCTGTACTTGTTGACCTACACTGGCTCCCCAACTGATCATGTCTCAGTTTTAAAATCCTCATCCTCGTTTTCAAATCCCTCCATGGCTTTGTCCCTCTCTATCTGTGTTGCCTCCTCCAGCCCTACAAGCCATTGATCTCTGTGCTCCCCCGATTCTGGCCTCCTGCGCATCCCTGATTTTAATTGATCCTCCCATTGGCAGCTGTGTTTTCAGCTGCCTTGGCCTTAAGCTCTGGAATTCCCCCCCCCCCCCCCCCCCCCCCCAAACCTTTCCGCCTCTCTCTCTCTCTCTCTCTCTCTCTCTCCTCTTTAAAGACGCTTCTTTGATCAAGCTTTTGGTTGTTTTTGCTGATTTTCTCCTATGGCTCAATGTTAAAACGTTTTTATTTATAGCTCTTGTTAAGCGCCTTGGGATGTTTTAGTAAGTTTAATGTGTTATATGAATGTAAGTTGATGTAAATTCAGCATTTGGAAGATGTTATTGACCATAACATGCTAAAAGTGTTCATCTTCAAATGGAAAATGTTCCAGTTATAGTTATTAGGACAATGAGTGATGGATCAGATTGCCTGAAGCAATGCATTAGTCTCACCAAGATATGGTGATAGAAAGGCAAGTGTTATCTTGGATGGCAGAGTATTTGGAATGGTTAAGTATGATTCAAGTGATCCAACAGTTGTTAGTTTATACTGCTTTGGGAAACAGTGTATACCAATAGCTAACTCAGTAATCCAAGTTGGAATAGTGTAAAAGTACAGCAATTAGCGAGGTGTTTGCTTCAAGTTAGATGACTGCTAACACCCCAGATAACAAGACTAGAGCTGACTTGCTTCATAATCCAGAACTATTGCACAGTACTACCACAATAACAACTTGAATTTATTTAACACCTTTAATGTAATAAAACTTCTTAAGGCATCAAGAACTTTATAAGACAAGATATGACAATGAGCCACGTGGGATATTAGGGTATATGCCAAAAGCTTGGTCAAAATGGTAGGTTTTAAGGAGAGTCTTAAAGGAGGAAAGTGAAATAGGTTTAGGTAGGGAATTCCAGAGCTTAGGGCCAGCCAGCTCAAGGCATGGCCACCACTGGTGACGCAATTACAATAAAGGATTCACAAGAGGCCGGAATTAGAGGAGCACAAAAATTTCGGAGGGTTGTGAGACTGGAAGAAATTAGAGATGGAGAGGGGTGAGACCATGGAGGGATTTGAAAACGAGGATAAGCATTTCAAAATAAAGGCATCGCTTAACCAGGAGTCCGTGTAGGTCAGAGAGCACAGGGGTGACTGGTGAACAGGACTTGGTGTGAGTTAGGGCATGGGTAATGGAGTAGAAGGAAACTGCTACTCAATCAATGATTGCATTTTTTTCTTTAGTGTTGTATAATATGTAGACTTGCTACCTAATCAAAGGTGTGGAAATAGGCTTTCATCTTGTATAAGATGTAGACTGAAATAGGAAGAGTATGATTGTCATCTGCTACTTCAGTATATAAACTGGAAAGAACTAAATGCCAAGATCCTATTGCAATCTTCAAAAATAAATTTTTAAAGCAAGCTCTGGATTTATATAACATCTTTAATTTCCTCAGGACATCCCAAACCTCTGAGGTTTATTCGGTGTTTTTTTTAAAATAAGTGTCGATTTGAGGGCTAAATTTTGGCCTGGATGCTGGGGGAGGGGGAGAACTTCTATGCGCTTCATTTTGTGCTCTTTATGCAGGGAATATATTTCTGTTTACTCTCTTAGTACTGAATTTTTCTGCCACCTTGTGGAACATAATTCTGTTTTTGATTGTGCAGTATTTAAAATAAAAACTTAAAAGGTTATGCAGAATGGGCAGGAGAACAGGGTTAAATGGATAACTGAGACCTGGCATCAGACTGATGGGATGAATGACTGCATTCCTGTCTAAAATTCTGCTATACTTAATGGAGTCATCTGAAAATGAATAGAGATGTAACACTATTGCAAAGAAATAAGTATATAAAAAAAATGAACACATCTGCATTTTATATTTGTAGTGTTTGCAGCTACAGTATTAAACCTCTGTAATTTTATCTTTTCTGCAGGCCCTGTTGTTGCATTGGAATTTAATGGAGATGGTGCAGTGGAAGCATGTCAGAATATAGTCAGTTCAGTGTTCAGTGTTTCCAAGGTAAAGGAATAAAGAGCCAAATGTAGCCTCATTTTTCAGTATTGAGTGCACAACTCAATGACTTATTTGCAATGCTCATTAAGATCTCACCATGGAAAATATTGTGTAATGCCATGCAATACGTAGCTTGCATCTGCTCAAATATTCAGCTGAGTAGATTCCTTTAGCTCAAAACGTGCCAATGTTTCTGAAAGTTTAAATATCGTAAGTTGAATAAAATGATGCTGAAATTATGAGTCTTTGGATGTCTTTGAATTGAATTTGCAATGTTTGCAATATCAAGGATCCAATGGCTGACCATGTGTAGCATTGTTTTAATCTGACTGACCATTTGAATCATGCTCTGCACTGTTTAAAGAAACAGAATTTGGAGGAACAAAATTTGTCTTTGATCAAACCCATCTACCGGTCACCCTTATTGTTAATTCCGTTTTTCTAAAAATTTAAACTGTTTGGCCCTTGAGCCCATTTATTTTCATTGCAATGTACTATCCTGCTATCAAGACTGATGGATGCTTTGAGAGTTGTGCAATGAGTTTGGTTTATTACCAGGAGAAAATTCTGCATGATTTTCTTATCCCCAGCTTCCTCATTTTACTTAGCATATTTACATTACTATCTGCTCATCAGACAATTACCAAGTGTGGGTGTGGGCCTTCTACAGATGGATGGCAAGTACAAAGAACGCTTCACGAGCAGCAGCATGTCAAGCAGATCAACTAACTGTAAAATGTGAGGGTGCATTAGCACAATGCTCCAGTCCACAGTGGGGCACACACTGTACCTCATGGAATAGCACTTCTGCTAGTTGGAGGTGTAGACAAACTATTTCCGTTGGTTAGGAAATCAAGGACTAGGGGACATAGCCTAAAATTAGAGCCAGATCTTTCAGGAGTGAAGTTATGAAACACTTCCACATTTACAGGATAGTAGAATTTGTAACACACTTCTGAGAATGGCAGTTTGTGCATGGTCAGTTGTTGATTTTAATTGAGATTGATTTCTGTTAACCAAAGGTATTGGGGATATGGAGGCAAAGGCACCCAGTACATATTAGGTCGCATATCAGCCATGTTCTCATTGAATGGTGGAACAGACTTGAGGGAGTTAAATGGTCTACTCCTGTTCCTATAACTTGAACAGCAACTGCTTGTGATGTCTTGCTTGACCACTAGATAATGCCTTCCATAGCTGTTGTCCCAAGTCTTGTGTTTGCTCAACAGTATATAACTGACGTCTGCGTTCTGCGTAGTGAAAAGATTAGCACAGGGCAGCTTGCATTGTGCCAGCCACCTCAATATTCAAGATATTCAATTCCATTGTTGTGTACCAGACTTACTCATCAACTGTTTTAAATTTGGCTTCTCAAGAAGGGCTTAGAGGCATAACCATCTGACTTTCTGCTCACAGACCATGGTGAGGTTGACTGCTCCTTCAGGATATTTGCTGCCTGATCAGTGTTGGCTGCAGCCCTCCCTGCAACTGCTTCCTTATTGGCACAAATCTACCTCACAGGTTGATCTTGGATGTTGTGTGCAGAGTGGAAGTCGCCCTTACCCGAGCATTCTGAACCATGACAGAAAATGCCTTGAGCTTAACTTGCTTTAGAATTTCAGTCATTGAAGAACGACCACTATTCTCCTCTTCCCTTCTCTGCTGTTCTGAAGCTGCCATCCACCAGGACCCTGGTTATTGTTGTAAATCAATAAGTGCCAATCAGCACCTTTTCAGATGCCCTCGTGAGTTTGAGTATTGTCAAGTCCCGCTGTGTTTTTGTGGATATTGGGAGGACATGCAGTCCTATATTCCACTGGTTAGCCCATTGTTCATGTGGTACTAGCTTCCCTGGTGGATCTGTTGACCGCACAGTATCACATGTGAAAATAAACAATTCAGTAACACTTGGAGCTCCATATTCTTCCCTTGTGATGCAGTTTAATCCTACTCAATGAAAGCGTTCAGTAGAATGGGTGACTGTGGGAAACCTGTTTCAATTCTCTTCCGTGAGAGATGGATTCAGTAAGCCTCTCATTCAATCCTGAGTAGATTTTGGAATTTGAGTACACCTGCCCAAGAAAATCAAAGATGCAGCCATGAGTTTGATCTCTGGCATGTGCTGAAGTGTCTGTCTTGTCTTGATTAGCAATAGGAATATTTAGCACTGGTATCGCCAGGCTAGGGAGGGGACAAATTAATTGGTGTACACCCTTCTGCTTGCTCTCTCTGCTGGAATGTGGGCATCAGTTGAAAACAGAATCACGCACAGTATTTGAATATCTTGCCAATACTCAACCCTCTTGGCTTGTATATGAAAAATGGCTAATATCTGCCGAAGGATAGCAAGGAACATATCAGATAGAGAAGGAACATCCTTTCCTGAATTATTTTTTGAAACTTAAATGGTTGTAGAACAGTATGCTTTCTTCTGGTAGTGAAAGTAGCTGACATTCAATTTGTTATTGCATCATGCTATACTGACAATTTTTAATGGGATCTTAGTTAAGGCATGAAAGCTAACAAAGTAGTTTTTTTGCTTCTGTTTGCTAAACAGGTCTTTGTGTCTGAAAACAAGTCTTCAGCATCCCAAGATGTGGACAATTTCTATAACTACGCTGATATACAGATGGGAATGTGAAAATGAACGTTGGTTACATGTGAATATCAAATCTGCCCATGGTTATTTTCCCATTGAGTATAATATCTTAGCATTGAACTACTGGGATTAAGTAGTATTGTGAAGTATGGATGGTTTTAGTTCTTAAGATTTAACATTTTGAATGTAACATTATCTCAACTGTTCATCGTAATGCTAGTCAAAATATATAACCAAAGCATTTTCAGCAGTTTTGTACATTAGCTACTTTAAAATTTGTTTAGACGTTTGTCCTCTTCCACTGAAAATTCTTAAAAAGGAAGAATCTTTTAAAGGCAAGCAACAAATTTCTGGAGTACTTTTTGTTTGACTTAATCATAGAATATTACTACACAGAATGAAGACATTTGGCCCATTGTAGTTTGCTGATTCTGATCTCCATTCCTCTGCCCTTTTAATTTTATTCTATTTGATGAATTGGCCTTTATAGCCACTCCAGGCGCTGCTTCACAAACCACTGACCACCTCCAGGCGCGTATCCATTGTCTCTCGAGATAAGGAGGCCCAAAAGAAAAGAAAGAAATTTGATGAAAAGGAGGGGAAAAAAGTATTGACCTAAGCAAAATTTAGATTTCATGCCCCACCTTCAAAGTGCTGCTTGACTGAAGGTTTTGAGTCAAATTAGTTTCCTTTTAATGGATCTTTGCAGTTCTCACAACAATTTGAATTTATCTAGGGTCTTTTATGTAAATGAAAACATTGCTCAAGGGTTTCCCCAGACAGGTGTGTAGAAAATAGTCACTGAGCAAATAAAGAAGTGTTTGGCAGAGGCGACCAAAGGTTTGATGCAGTTAAACCCTGAGCCACCACGGAACTGCCCAACCACAGGGAAACCAAGCTACAGGTTGAGTAAACTGCATCACTAGCAGGAAGGGACATCTGACTTGAGGTTGACAAAGAAATTGGTGTTTTTAAAAAAAAACCTTGGGTTAATTTCCAACAAAATGTACTCACTCCTCTACCCCCCCCCCCAAAAAAAAACTTTGCTTTTAAGGCTGAGATTTGTTTCAAGTATTTTTCATCATTTACTAGGAAAATTATATTTGTGGTACTGGCACATTGGGATAAACTTAATTGATTTATTTTTGCAATCTGAAAGTTATAGTTTAAAAGTCAATTTAGATTTTATATATACTTGATATAAACCTTTTTAACAGTATGCCAGATTATAACTTCTTTATTATAATGCTGTATTACACTGGGAGAACCTGGGGAGCCAATTCATGATGAAAACTAATGGACAAGATTTACTGTATAAAATGTTCTTCAGATCTACCTGCACTGAAACATTTCTTACAACAAATGCTTTGGCTTGCAAACGTGAGCATGTTTTTTTGAATACTAAAGGAATTGAGGTATATGAGGAATAGTGCAGGTAGGTGGAATTGAGGTAGAAAATCGGCCATAATCATACTGATTGGTGGAGCAGGCTTGAAGAGCTGAATGGCCTACACCTATTTCTTGTGGTAAATGACTTCTGAATGGTCTCAATGCTACAAGGTTGTACTAAAAGGTTTGTATATAAAATTGTTTTTAGTAATCTCTTTTTAAAATGTTTTTCCTGTCAGCAAGTGAAATTGTGAATTGTCATTTGCATTAATTCTTAAAAGAATCTAAAGTCACAAAATAAAAAATCCTTTCAGAAAGTAACTGAACAAAATTGTCCCTACTAACAAGGTTGAATCTCTTTGTAAAAGGGTGGTGGGGAACAGGAAGTACCTGGTGCGAAAGGGAGATTTCTCCCTCTTTATTTTGATGTACTTAATTGCCCCTGTTAGTCATATTGCTAAATGACCCATCTGAAATTGACAATTTGTAGTCTCAAGACAAACGAGGCTAGCTGCCAGAATACAAGACAGAGACCAAAAGCTTTGGCCTTGCATGTTTCTGTATAAAATTGATTTGTGTTTTAGATACTGGCCAAAATGAATGACCACAAACATGTTGAGGTTCGTCGGTGTGTTTTTAAATGCAATATTCCCAGAAAAGTTAACATCTCTCATTCACACTTTTCAATGCTATTTCATTCCCTTTTGTAACAACAAAGTTTCCAGGTTAAAGATGTCATTAAAAAAATAGTCCCTTACTAATCTCCAAAATACTTGGATTATTCATGTAACTCATTTTACTGAAATAACTCCACATTAGTTCTGGTATAACTAACTGATAAGATTTTTAAAAGTTTTATATTGTATCGAATGACCCAGAATACATAGCATAAAAACAGGCCTCCATCTAAGTGATCCATACTGATTATGCTGCGCATGAGCCGCCTTCCACTCCTCCATCTCACCCGATCAGCAAAACCTTCTATTCCTTTCTCCCTCATGTTTATCTAGTTTTCCCTTAAGTGCATCTGTTGTTCACCTCGAAATAATTTGTTACAGTCTTAGAATTTCAGTATAAAAGTCAGTTTCCACAATGGTATAATTCCCAGAAATCATGTGCAGAGGCAACACTGGTGAAAACCTATTAAGAAATCAATGGAGAAAATTTAAATTTGTTCCAGAAACACTTTATTCATAATCAAAAGTGACAGCAGAGAAACCAGATATTGGTGCATCAGGTCTGTGCCAGTAAGTCTAATTCTACTGCCCTGCTTGCTCCATACATTTAATATTCCTATTTTTCAGAAATTGTCTAATTCCCTTTTAAACAACAAAGACACTGCATCAACAGCAACTTGTGACATCTAATTTCACATGCTGATCACCTTTTTGTAAAACTGTTTTTAATTCTTTGTGACTTGAAACCCAGATGGATATTTTTTTAATTTGTAAGCTTCTGAGTTTGGGATAATGCAAGGTGGCAGGGAATTGGAACAGGCCAATCATATCAGCTCCATGTGCAACTCTTTATCTTACAATGTACCTTCCTCAATTAGTCTCAAAGAATATTTTTATATCATATTCCCTGATCCCAAATGTAACTGCATTACAAATACTAGAATATATCTATATCTTCTCTTTCCTAACATTATTCAACCCCAGTTGCTGTGGTTTCTGCAAAACTGGAGTCATTGCACTCTGCTGAGTTTTGAATATCTGTTTATACTCAAGCATCTGATAAAAGGTGATCGATCATTCCTTTGCTCCTGGAACATGCAAATAGTAATCGACTAGCAATCTTTGAAACTCTTTCCCAAGCTTCTTGAACCAACTCTTAAAGCCAAGAACGTAGGAGGCTCAAGCCTCACTAATGCTTAAAGTTGGTATTAAAGAAGAATGGACATATTGTGATTACACAGCTTTGTCACATCGAACAAGAATATAAAATCAAGCTGATCACTTGTAGACATCCTTACCTTTCCCCAAAATTTATGTACATTTATGCATTTAATTTCTGATTTTCCTCCTTGCTTTTCTAAAGGATAGTACTGCACTGCAAGGATTCTGATAGTCCTCTAGTACTTTATAGATTGGCCACTCTTCATCTGTGAGCCTGGACCATTCGATCATCACAGCTGAGCCTGATCCTGTCCTCAGCAAACGGCTATATGTAAGTAGGGATTATTGGACAGCAATTGGGAGACCACAGTCTGACTTGTTTTCTTAATTTCCCAGCCCAGCAGTTTTGAGATCAATTGTGATATCTCTAAAGCTGCAACACTTGAAATTATTGCTCCTCATTAATGAACATACTCGTTTGTTAACTTGATGTACTAGTACTTAGAATGTCTAGTACTTCTCAATGTTACTATTCATTACAAACTGAAGTTGTTTAATGAGTAACTGAATTAGATGTGCCTTCCAATGCATTGTACTCTCAAATGTAATTCCATTTTAAAAAAAAGGATTCTTAAAGATAAGTCAGCTTTTAAGGAGAGTGCTCATTTTCAACCCTGGTTATGGTTTGAGAAAGTACTGCTTAAAATTAAATGAAACCAAAGGAATTCTTTGCCCCCATCCAAATCTGCTTTTCATTGTGGAATGGTTCAGATATTCCAGGATGCTCCAAATTACACAAAGCTCTTACTGTTGACAAAATACATAATGTACATTCTTCACAATGATAAAGTACTGCACAGAAGCAGGCCATTTGGCCCATCAAGTCTGCACTGACTCTTGAACAACTGTTAGTCCCACTCTCCTGTTCTTTCTCCATATCTCAAATTGGCTTCATAAATGTAGAATGAATGCTTATGTATATTTTAGGAGTCATTTTGGGTGTCTGCCCATCAAGGATCTACTGCACCATTCCTTTAAAGATCTGTTTCAGTGAAGGCATAATCATAAACTGCATTTTGTTCGAACACATGCCCTTCAAGCAGTAGAAGAAACTAATGATGTGAAGTGGTTTCACCAGTATTTAGCCTGCATATTTGTCAGCAAATTAATCGTGTTGCTTGTAATTTTGTAAATTATGCAATTTGTATGTAACTATTTTTGCTAGTATTTGTTGTAAACTGGTTTTTATTAAACACTACTGTGCTATAATTAATGGTGTTTTTGAAAATTTGATTTTTGCCTTGATTTTAATTGGTGGAAAATAGCATTCCAAAACTTTGTTCTGTGTGTACTGGTTTAAATCATCAAACCCCTCAATAGTTGGGAAGAGAAGGTGTAGTAATGATGATGAGCTGCATCAGTCAACTGACTGGAAATCAATTATCAAAATAAAAATTCCCTTTGTGATCTTTATGGACACATTCATTATTGTCCTAAGGTTTGCCTAATTGATCCAAGTGAAAGGACTACTAAAATAATTAAAGCAGTTACAGCAGGAATGATAAATAAGTAACATGTTAAGTTAAACGGTGACAAAGACAGGTGTCAGGGCAGAAGGACAAGTATGGGTCTCTTGCCCAAATGAGAGTTTTATATACTAATGCACAGAATATAAGAAATTGAGTGATTTAGAGGCTCAAGTAAAGGTTAAAGGGTTTGATATGCTGGGCATTGAGACTTGGCTACAAGCTGTTTAATAATCCTGGTTTTAAGGTCTTAGAAAGGATAGGGAAACTGGAAGATGAGGAGGGGCAGCCTTATTGATTAAAGATGGTGAGAGGATATAGGTAAGAAAAACAATCAGCAATCAGCAGAGACTCGGATTAGAATTGAGGAATATTAGAGGACTTGAAACTAATGGGACTTGTCTACAGGCCTACTGATAGCAATTAAGTGGCAGAATGCATTAATTCGGAGATTAGAGGGGCTTGTAGTAAAAGCAGACTTATTTTAATAAACTTTAATTTTCATAGATTGGGAACAGCACAGTAGTTCATGTCAGGAAAGGTAGTGAATTTCTTGAGTGTATTCAAGATAGTTTTCTGTAGCAATATGATCTGGAACCAACAAGAGTACTGGATGTACTAGATTTTGTAATAAGCCAGAGTGGGATAAATGTTTAACAACGACTTGTATTTATATAGTGTCTTTAACATAATAAAACATTCCAAGGTGGTTCACAGGAGCATTATAAAACAATGACACTAAGCCACAGGAAGAGATATTGGGTCAGAAGAACAAAAGCTTGGCCAGTTCCCTGACAACTTATTAGCTATGTGATCAAAATATCACTGAGTTCAATATTGAGTTTGATTTAAAAAAGTTATAAAATAAAACCATGCTGGAAATACTCCGCACGTCAGGCAGCATCTGTGGAGAGAGAAGCAGAGTTAATGTTTCAGGTCTCTGACCTTTCATCAGAAGTGGCAATGGTTAGAAAAGTTGTAGGTTTTCAGCAAGTGGGGGAGAGGGGGGAAGGTGTGTGATAGGGCAGAGGGCAGGAGAGATTAAATAACAAAGATGTCATGGGACAAAACCAAAGTGAGTGTTAATGGGAGATCCTGTTTGATAATTTGAGTTTTTTGAGGATATAACTAGTAGGGTGGATAAAGGGGAGCCAGTAGATCTAGTATAACTAGATTTCCAAAAGGCATTCGATAAGGTGCCACAGAAGATTAATAGGCAATATTAAGGGCTCATGGCGTTGGGGGTAATATATTAGTGCAGACAGAGGATTGGTTAACAGGCAGAGTGGGCATAAATGGGGCATTTTCAGTTGGCAGGCAGTGAATAGTGGGATGCTGCAAGAATCAGTGCTGGGACCTTGGCTATTTACACAC
The DNA here is from genome assembly GCF_036365525.1 of Heterodontus francisci. Classification (NCBI taxonomy): domain Eukaryota; kingdom Metazoa; phylum Chordata; class Chondrichthyes; order Heterodontiformes; family Heterodontidae; genus Heterodontus; species Heterodontus francisci. The sequence continues at coordinate 20,101,294 of NC_090376.1, read as the reverse complement.
TATATTAATGACTTGGGTGAAGAGACAAAGTAATGTATCTAAGTTTGTTGGTGATGCAAAGCTCAGTGGAAAGGTAAGCTGTGGGGAGGATGTAGGGAGGCTGCAAACAGATATAAACAGGATACGTGAGTGGGCAACAAGATGGCAAATGGAGTATAATGTAGGGAAGTGTGAGTTTGTTCACTTTGGTTGTAAAAATAGAAAAGCAGAATTTTTCTTTAAAAGGTGCGACACTGGGTAAGTGTTGATGTTCAGAGAGATTTGGGGGTACTTGTACAAGGAATGCATAAAGTTAACATGCAGGTGCAGCAGGCTATTAGGAAGGCAAATGGCATGTTGGCCTTTATTGCAAGGAGTGTGTCCAGGAAGAAAGAAGTCTTAATAAAATTGTACAGGGTTTTGGTCTCCGCATTTAAGAAAGGATATACTTGCATTGGAGGCGGCGCAGCAAAGATTTACTAAATTGGTCCATGGGATGAGAGGGTTGTCCTATAACGAGAGGCTGAGTGAATTGGGCCTATATTCTCTGGAGTTCAAAAGAATGAGGGCCGATCTAACTGAGACATACAAGATTCTGAAAGGGTTTGAGGGGGTAGAAGCTCAGATAGTTTCCAATGGTCGGGGAATCTAGAACGCGGGGGCACAGTCTCAGGATAAGGGGCCAATCATTCAGGACTGAGATGAGATGATACTACACTCCGGGTTGTGAATCTTTGGAATTCTCTACCCCAGATGGTTGTGGATGCTCCATCGTTGAATACATTTAAGGCTGGGATAGATAGATTTTTGGTCTCGCAGGGGATATGGGAGTGGGCAGGAAAGTGGAATTTTAGCCCAATGTCAGCCATAATCAGCCATATGGTCTACTTCTGCTATTTTCTGTGATAGTGGTGAAAGACAAAGCATTAGTCTAGACAGAATGTTAATGGCAGAATACTGAGCAGCTCTGTCCAGAAGCACAAAATGAAAAACAGGCACATGGTTAAAAAATAAAAAGTTAAACAAATTTTTTAAAAAGCCAGTCATGCTCTAAATTGTTTAACACAATGTTGAGTCGACAAGGCTGTAGAATGCCTAATCAAAAGATGAAGTGCTGCTCCTTGAGCTTGCGTTGATGTTTGCTGGAACACTACAGCAGGCCAAGGACAGAAATGTGGGCATGAGAGCAAGGTAGTGTGTTGAAATGGCAAACGACCGGAAGCTTGGCGTTGTGCTTTCGGACTGAGCAGAGGTGCTGCGCAAATTGGTCACCCAATCTATGTTTGGTCTCCCCACTGTAGAGGCAACCACATTGTGAGCAGCAAATACAGCCTACTAAATTGAAGGAAGTACAAGAAAATTACTGTTTCACCTGGAAGGAGTGTGTGGGGCCTTGGATTGTGAGGAGAGAGGAGGTAAAAGGGCAGGTATTACACCTGCGATTGCATAGGAAGGGGAAGAGGTGTCGGGGGTGATAGAGGAGTGGGCCAGGGTGTCGTGGAGGGAATGATCCCTTCAGAATGCTGACGGGAGGGGAAAGGAAGATGTGTTTGGTGGTGGCATCATACTGGAGGTGGCAGAAATGGTGCAGGATGATTCTTTGGGTGTGGAGGCAGGTGGGGTGGAAAATGACAACAAGCGGTTCTGGGAGGGAGGAGAAGGGGTGACGGCAGGAGTGCGGGAAGTGGATCGGACATGGTTGAGGGCTCTGTCAACCATAGTGGGGGGGGAATCCTCGGTTGAGGACAAAGGACGACATGTCAGAAGCGCTGTTGCAGAAGGTTGCATCATCAGAACAGATGTGTCGGAGACAGAGAAACTGGGAAAATGGGATGGAATCCTTACAGGATACAGCATGTGAGTAAGTGTAGTCAAGGAATATTAATGGACAGCTTATCCCCAGAGATGGAGACAAAGAAGTCGAGGAAGGGAAGGGAAGGGAACTGTTGGAGATAGACTGTGTAAAGGTGAGAGAAGAGTGAAAATTGGAAGCAAAGCTGAAGAAGTTTTCCAGTTCAGGGCAAGAGCAGGAAGCGGCACTGATGCAGTCATCAATGTACCAGAAAAAGAGGAAAGGGAGGGGGCCTGAGTAGGACTGGAACGAGGAATGTTTGACATCTCCCACAAAGATGGGCATAACTAGGACCCATGCGGGTACCCACAGAAACACCTTTTATTTTAAGGAAGTGAGTGGAGTTGAAGGAGAGGTTGTTTAATGTAAGAACAAGTTCAACCAGGCGGAGGAGGGTGGTGGATGGAGACTGGTTGGGCCTCTGTTCAAGGAAGAAGCGGAGAGCCCTCAGACTGTCCTGGTGGGGGATGGAGGTGTAGAGAGATTGGATGTCCATAGTGAAGGGAAGACAGTTAGGACTGGGAAACTCAAAATTGTTGAAATGACATCTGGCGGCAGTAGAGTCACGGATGTAGGTGGGAAGAGACCGGACCAGGGGAGAAAAGATCAAGTCAAGATAGGAAGAAATAAGTTCAGTTTTCGGCTGCTACATCTGTCTTGACCAGGGTAATAACCTGTTTCCAGGGTTCGTTCCTCCTGTGCTAGTTTTTTTTTTATTAGAGATACAGCACTGAAACAGGCCCTTCGGCCCACCGAGTCTGTGCCGACCATCAACCACCCATTTATACTAATCCTACATTCCTACCACATCCCCACCTGTCCCTATATTTTCCTACCACCTACCTATACTAGGGGCAATTTATAATGGCCAATTTACCTACCAACCTGCAAGTCTTTGGCATGTGGGAGGAAACTGGAGCACCCGGAGAAAACCCACGCAGACACAGGGAGAACTTGCAAACTCCACACAGGCAGTACCCAGAATTGAACCCGGGTCACTGGAGCTGAGGCTGCGGTGCTAACCACTGCGCCAAAGGATAAGAACATTCTTAGATTCCTTTCTCAATGACCACCCCACACCCCCCCAATACATATCTGTTCCCTCCATCACAGTTAATGGTATGTGTGAGTAATTTTTCATTCAGTTTGTTTTTGTTACAATCTAAAGGGCTGCCTTCACCTCACCACCTCCCCTCCCCCAACCCGTCGCTCAGCTCATCAAAGTCCATGTTATTTTCTGTAGATTCTACTCCGACCCCACCTAACCCCAGGCTTATGTCTATTAGACTTTCCTCCTGTTCCCTTGCCTCCATTGAGGCTCTAACCACTCGACTAGCTTACCACATCTTAAAGCTCGCTGACAACGCAAATGGTCCGCTCTGCACCAATACAGTTCATTACCTCTCACAAAACCCAGCCCTTCACTAATTTCATCATTGAGCTAAAATCCACTATCAAACTTACACTTTTTCTTCAAAGTTCTTGAATGCATTGTCACCACCCAGCTCCATGCTCAAATTTGCAACAGTTTCTTGGTTGTCCAAAGCATACAGATCACAACTGTGGTCAGTCATCCTCAGTCTCTGGGTAAAGAATGTACCCCTAATTTCCTGACTGGATTTATTAGTGACTATCTTATATTTATAGTCCCTAGTTTTGGCACCACCCCCCAACAAGTGGAAACATCTTCTCTACATCTACCCCATCAAACTCTTTCAAAATCTTAAAGCCTTCTATCATGTCTCTTTCCTAGAGTGGAGCCCCTGCCTATTCAGCCTTTCCATATACCTATAACCTCTCAGTTCTGGTATCACCCTTATAAATCTTTCCTGGACCTTCTCCAGTGCATCTATATCTTTTTTATAATACAGAAACATAAACTTTGCACATTACTGCGTGTGGTGTAAGCAAAGTATATTAAAGTTTAATACAGTATATTGCGGTGCAGGAGGTCAGAGTTTCTACAGGGTCACACGAATGAGTAGATGCATTTTGGAACACACCAGTTATACCACCAACTCTGGCCAAAACGTTCAGAAGCAAATGGATTGTCTGTTCTAGGTGAGACTTGAATTCATAGTTCAGCATTTCCTGGGCCTACAGTGCCATATAAGGACCATGCGTAGCCTTGTTGCTCTACTCAAGCCATGCACAGTCCAAACATTTGAGGAAAGTAGGTTACAAAAGAGAAACTCTCCCACACATGTGGCTGGTTAAAGAGGTTGGGTAATGTATGTCGAAACAGGTTTGGAATTTTCTCATTGAGAATTTGGAATTTATAGAAAATAGAATAATAGAGAAGCACAGGTTCAGAGATGGGACTCCAACAATCATTGAACTATAAAGTTCAATTTCAAGCGGCTGATCTAGGTATCATTTTAAAAGGGAAAATGAATCCACATTTCAGGAAATATCCCTAAACATGTTGTGACTCTGGAAATTGAGACAGGAGTAAACGGAGAAGGAGAGACATTGAACAGAGAGGCAGAGGCATGGGCCCTGTTTTTCCGTTTCTTTAAACTGTTGATAGATCTACATCAGGGGACAGGGCAGAATAAATATCACAACCTTCTGGGAAATTTTACACAATGTTTAAAGATTGACAATATCAACTTTCCAACAAGTGAAAGAGGTGGGATGGAGGAAAGGACCACGTTTAGCAGAGGAATTCAGGGAGGGAATTTGAGAGAGTTGGACCTTGGCAGCTGAAGAAAATGATTTGTGAGATTCACCATGAAATAACCCTCCTCCTTGCTTGGTCTTACAGCACAAAAGGAAGCCATTTAGGCCTATCATGTTTGTTTTGGTTCTTTGCTAGAGCAACCCAAAATTAATCCACTGCTTCAAATGAAGTATCTAATTTCAAGAGTAGGCAGCAGTCTGTCTTGAATTAAGACAGTGCAGAAAACTCCTAGGTAAATAGTGCTGGATACCTGTGATGCAGAAAAAAAATGGGGATTTGGTGAGGACATCATGAGACATGACACTGTAGAGCAAGTGGTTACTGAACAAAGGAAGTAATCATATTAAGAAATGGCAGTTTCAATGGGTGTTACTTTCAGAAGCCGGGACATCATTTTTCTCTGATTGCACCTGGCAGTCTTGAATAGTCTGTTCCCTCTCAGGTGTCAGGATAAGGAACATATGCCATGGTTAACATTCTGGAAAGGCTGCATTTGCTGACAATGCAACTACTAGGTGGTGCAGTACTAGCACATGCGCAAATGCAGCCTTTTCCACTGTTACATCACTGTCTGCGACATCTCAGGCAGCTGAGAGTAATAAAAATGGTGCTGCTCAATTTATCGCAACAAATTCAACCCGAAAATCCCCTCAATGGTTGCCATCGCCGCCTCCATCCCACCCCCAACAGTCCCCCGCTCCTTCCTGCCATTGTGCTTCTCTTTGCTGCTCCCTCCTGCGCCCGTCTTCTCATCACTCGCTCCCCGCTGCCTTCCCTTCGCCACTTGCTCTGGCTTTGCCTCTCCCCCCGCCTCCAGCCACTCGCTCCACAATCCTTGCTTCCACCCCACTCTCCGACCACTCGCTCCCCACCCCTCTCCATCCTGCTCACTCCCTGCTCCCCCCTCACAGCCGCTCTCTGCGGGGAGGGGAGCGGTCGGTGGGGACGGCGGTGGAAGAAAGCGTTGAGGGTGGGAGCGAGTGGCTGAGAGATGGAGAAGCAGGGAGCGAGTGGCCGGTGGGACAGGAGTGAGTAGCTGAGGGTGGGGGAAGTAGGCATGGAGGGCAGCAAGCGGTCGAGAGGGGTGAAGTGGCAGTTGAAGCAGGGATTAGATTAGATTAGATTCGATTAGAGATACAGCACTGAAACAGGCCCTTCGGCCCACCGAGTCTGTGCCGACCATCAACCACCCATTTATACTAATCCTACACTAATCCCATATTCCTACCAAACATCCCCACCTGTCCCTATATTTCCCTACCACCTACCTATACTAGTGACAATTTATAATGGTCAATTTACCTACCAACCTGCAAGTCTTTTGGCTTGTGGGAGGAAACCGGAGCACCCGGAGAAAACCCACGCAGACACGGAGAACTTGCAAACTCCACACAGGCAGTACCCAGAATCGAACCCGGGTCCCTGGAGCTGTGAGGCTGCAGTGCTAACCACTGCGCCGCCCTTGTGGTGGGAGGGAGCGGGATACGGGTGAATGGAGACAGCTATTGAGGGGCAAGGTTTTCACTGTGTGGTGACATCATGCGCGCATTCATACTGGCAAGATGGCAAATGTTTGCACGCGCTGATGACGTCTGTCATTGCTCCGCACATGCTCTGAATTGTCAGGAGTCACTTTGTTCTGGGCATGGGAATGCGCAATCTGAACACTTGTTTCAATCTGGAATTAATGTCATAGTAACAGGTCCAGCAAAGAGACATTGAAAAGTTAGTGTTAATTGGAAAGCAAGATTACTAATCCCAGGATTACGTGTAATGCCATATTAATTGAGGCATAATTATAACTGCAGAAAGTTAAAATTCTATTGATGGTGCTTAGACAGAGTCTAGGTAGAGTTATGAAGGATTAGAGGTACATTAGAGAGCACTGAATAATGGGGAATAAATATAAGATGTAAACGGTAAGCATGTTGTAAAGATTTGCAGTAATAACAGTTGTAGTCGTGGGAAATTCAATTGTCTTGAAGTCAACTTGGATTAGGCAAAAGTTTGTATTTAAACTAGGGAGGTTTCTACATCCAAAGTGGTTTCTTAATCAGAATGTTGCATGCTTAAAGAGGAAGGATGCAGTGCTAGATCTAGTTCTGGGCAATGAGACAGGGTAAGTAATGACCTGAAGGTCGGAAAATATGGGAAATAGTGACTATCCTAATTATGTTCACATGGAAACTAGATAAATAAAAATAATGAATTTAAGATAAAGGCATTGTACAAGAAATTAGTTCATTTTGGTAGCATGAGAGGAGGCCAAGCCCAGATTAATTTGCTGCAATTAAAAAGATGGCTGATTGCATAACAAACCAGCAGGGGGAAATATTTATATATATGATGGATAAGATTCAGGTTAAATACATTCTTGTGAGTTTATCAGAGGCAGGAGTGCCATGTTAGAAAGGTTAGATTAAAAACAAACATTTTTAAAAATAATGATTTATGATAAATATAGGGGAGAAATATAAAAGATGTATATGAAAGGAAGCAAAAAGAGATCAGAAAAGGAGTCTGAGGAATACTTTATATAAAACAACTCATATTTCTATAATACTTCTAATTTAATAAAAATTCCCAAGGCGCTTCACAGGAACATGATAAAACAAAATATGACACCAAGCCACACAAGGAGACATTAGGTCAGATGACCAAAGGTTGATCAAGGGGTTTTAAGGAGTGTCTTAAAAGAGAAAAGGGAGGTAGAGAGGCAGGGAGAGATGTAGGGAGGGAATTCCAGAACTTAGGTCCTAGGCAACAGAAGACACAGCCACCAACGGTGGAGCGATTAAAATCGGGGATGCTCAAGAGGCCTGAATTAGGTGAGTGCAGATATCTCGGAATGGAGGAGATTACAGAGATAGGGAGAGGTGAAGCCAGGGAAGGATTTGAAAACAAGGATAGGAATTTTAAAATAAAGATGTTGCTTGAATGGAAGCTGATGTAGGTCAGCAAGCACAGGGATAATAGGTGAAAGGGAGTTAGTGCGAATTAAGACATCGGCAGCAGAGTTTTGGATGACTTCAAGTTTACGGAAGGTAGAATATGGGAGACCAGCTAGGATTGCATTGGAATATTCAAGTCTAGAGATAACAAAGGCATGAATGAGGGAATCAGCAGCAGATGAGCTGAGACTGGAGAGATGTCAAGTGATGTTACAAAATTAGAAATAGGCAGTATTAGTTACGGCGTGAATATGTGGTTGGAAGTTCATCTAGGGGTCAAATATGACACTAAGGTCTGGTTTAGTCTCAGACTGTTGCCAGGAGAGGAGTGGAGTCGGTAGCGAGGGAATGGAGTTTGGATCGGGGACTGAAAACAATGGCTTCAGTCTTCCCAATATTTAACTGGAGGAAATTTCTGCTCATCCAATACTGGTTGTTGGATAAGCAGTCTGATAATTTAGCAACAGTGGAGGAGTCGAGAGGTGGTGGTAAGGGAGAGGTGGTGGTAAGGTAGAGCTGGGTGTCATCAGTGTACATGTGAAAACTAACGCTGTGCTTTTGGTAAAAGTACATAAGTAAAAGGATAGTCAAAGAAGGCATTTGATATGATGCTGCAAGACAAAGTACGATATGGAAAAATGTAATAGAGTGAAGAGAGAGTTGGTTGACACCAGCGAACAGAGATCAGATAAATGAGTCAAAAGCAAAATACTACGGATGCTGGAAATCCAAAACAAAAACAGAAAGCAGACAAGTCCCCAGGGCCTGATGGCCTACATCCTAGGGTCTTAAAGGAAGTAGCAGTGGAGATAGTGGATCCATTGGTTATATTCCAAAATTCTTTGGATACGGGAAAGGTTCCAGTGGATTGGAAAAAAGCTAATGTAATGCCCTTATTCAAAAAGGGAGGGAGGCAGAAAGTAGGAAACTATAGACCAGTTAGTTTAACATATGTCGTTGGGAAATTGTTAGAATCCATTATTAAGGAAGTAATAACAGGACATTTAGAAAGTCAAAACGCAATCCATCAGTCAGCATGGTTTTATGAAGGGTAAATCGTGTTTGACGAATTTGCTAGAGTTCTTTGAAGCTGTAACAAGCAAAGTGGATAATGGGGATCCTGTATAGTTTATCTGGACTTCCAGAAGGCATTTGATAAGGTGCCGTTAATACACAAGGTAAGATCACATGGGGTGAGGGGCAATTTATTAGCTTGGATAGAGGATTGGCTTACCAACAGAAAACAGAGAGTCGGGATAAATGGGTCTTTTTCTGGTTGGCAAGATGTAACTAGTGGGGTGCCCACAGGGTTCGGTCCTCGGCCCCAACTATTTACAATCTATATAAATGACTTGGATGCAGGGATAGAAGGTGCTATCGCCAAATTTGCAGATGACACTAAAATAGGTGGGACAGTAAGTTGCAATAAAGAACAAAGAAATCTACAAATGGACATGGATAAATTAGATAAATGGGCCAAAATGTGGCAGATGGAGTTTAACATGGATAGGTGTGAGGTTATCCATTTTGGTCGTAAGAATAGAAAGGCAAATTATCTAAATGGAGAGAAACTTCAGAGTGCTTCGGTGCAGAGGGACCTGGGCGTCCTCGTGCATGAATCGCAGAAAACTAGTTTGCAGGTACAGCAGGTGATAAGGAAGGCAAATGGAATTTTGGCATTTATTGCGAAAGGAATAGAGTATAAAAGTAGGGAAGTGTTGCTGCAACTGTACAAGGCATTGGTGAGACCGCACCTGGAGTATTGCGTATGGTTTTGGTCCCCTGACTTGAGAAAGGATGTAGTTGCATTGGAAGCAGTTCAGAGGAGGTTCACTAGACTGATTCCAGAGACGGGCGGCGCAGTGGTTAGCACCGCAGCCTCACAGCTCCAGCGACCCGGGTTTGGTTCTGGGTACTTGCAAGTTCTCCCTGTGAATGTGTGGGTTTCCGCCGGGTGCTCCGGTTTCCTCCCACAGCCAAAGACTTGCAGGTTGATAGGTAAATTGGCCATTGTAAATTGCCCCTAGTGTAGGTAGGTGGTAGGAGAATGGTGGGGATGTGGTAAGGAATATGGGATTAATGTAGGATTAGTATAAATGGATGGTTGTTGGTCGGCACAGACTCGGTGGGCCGAAGGGCCTGTTTCAGTGCTGTATCACTCTATGAGTCTAAGGGGGGCTTGTCTTATGAAGAGAGATTGAGCAGTTTAGGCCTTTACTCTCTGGAGTTGAAAAGAATGAAAGGAGATCTAATTGAGGTATATAAGATGATTAAGGGGACTGACAAAGTAGACATAGAGATGTTTCCTCTTGTGGGGCAATCTAGAATGAGAGGTCATAGTTTTAGGATAAGGGATAGCAGATTTAAAACAGGGATGAGGAGAAATTACTTCTCTCAAAGGGTCGTGAATCTGTGGAATTCACTACCCCAGAGGGCGGTGGATGCAGGGAATTGGGTAAATTTGAGGAGATAGACAGATTTTTAATTAGAAATGGGTTGAAGGGTTATGGAGAACAGGCAGGAAATTGGAATTGAGGCCAAGTTGAGATCAGCCATGATCGTATTGAATGGCGGAGCAGGCTCGAGGGGCTGAATTGCCTACTCTTGCTCCTTGTTCTTTTGTAAAATGCCTGAAATACTCAGCAGGTCAGGCAGCATTTGTGAAGAGAAAAATAGAGTTAGTGTTTCAGGTCTGCATGACCTTTCATCAGAAGGATAAATGAGTGTTGTTCGGATTGGAGTACCATTGGAGTGGTGAAAACCATAGCTCAGTGATGGGTCCAGTTTTGTGCAAATAACTTGGGTATATGTGAAATTTGTAGATGACACAGGACAAGAGGTTTTGGCAAATCGTGAGAAGGACTGTTTAAAAAAAATATTAGGATGTTATTCGGTTGGGCTGAATGAGAAGATTGGTGTCAGATGCAATTTAATGTGGACAGTGTGAGGTAATATACGCTGGGATGAAAAACAAGGAATTTGAGTATATGCTCAATGGAAAGAACATAAGGAGGCAGGCTGCAGCTCCTTCAGTGCTGAAGAGCCTGCTCCTGGCCCTCCAGCTTTGACTGCCCACCTACTGTCCCTTAATTGGATTGGGAGTGCGCCCTCTGGCCACTAATTGGTAAATCCAGCAAAAATTGCTGTCAGGTGACTGTTTCCGACACGGTGCAGGGTCGAGACCCACATTTGACCCAAAGTCAGGGTCCTAACTGTAAACGGAAATCCTCCTCTTACAGACTGAAGGTTTTGAATGAGCAGAGACACCTAGGGGTTCAAATATATAATTCCCTGAAAATGCAAGTAGATAAATCCAAATGCTAAAGACCTTTTTGTGGCTTTTATAAATAGGACCTAGAATACAGAAGTAAAAAAAAATTTGTACGAAACACTGGTTGGGCCACAGCCAGAGAGGTATGCGCACTTTGGCCTTCCCATTAGATGAAGGATATTATCCAGCCCGAAAAAAATTCACCAGGATAATGCCAGGGATGGAAACCTAGAAGAGGTACAAGATGTGGGTCTACTTTCATTGGAATAGAGAAAGCAAAGAGATTTGGTCGAGGCTTGCAAATTTCTTTTGGTTGGGTGTCACCAATGAGGGGGAATCCTCAATTTAAATTTTTCAGAGTGAAGAAAGAGACTAGAAGAAATGTCTTTATGTAGCAGATTGTTGGAGAAACAAGTACTTCGATCCAGGGAATGATTGAGGCGGAGGAAAATGCATTGTTCAGGAAAAAATTGGATAAATATTTGAAACAGAGAAAAAGACACTAGGCTATGGAGAGAAAGAGGGACAGTGGGATTAGTTCTGGATTGCTCAAGCAAAGATCTAGTACACACACAATTTGCTGAATGCCCCCCTTTTGTGCTGTAAACTGTTCCGGTTCTTTGGGACTATTTAGGGATGTCAAAGCCCATTTGCATCTGAGAGTGAAGGAATGGCAGAGATACATAAGTATTTTGCATCAATGTTTACGGAGGATGGTGAAAGCAGGATTGTAGGAATTCCTGAGGACGTGAAAGATCGAATACCGGAAGTCACAATATTTTTGATAAAATGTTAATTGGACTACAAATTAAAAAGTCACCAGGTGTTTTAAATCTCAATTCAGAATGAGGTTGCAGAAAAGATAAGACACTTAATATAATGTTTGAAAATTTACTTAGAAAATTGGAATTATGTTAAAGGACTGAAGTGTTCCATTCCTGTTCAAGAAAGAGAAAATGGAAAGCCAGTAAATTATGGGCCAAATAGTTTTTCCTGAGCTGTGGGTAAGAGTATAGTTCATAATATGAAAAATGGGTTGGATGTTGTATATATGAATTTTCAGAAACTGTTTGACAAAGTGCTACATATGAAAATAAAGGCACATGGTATCGATGGGGAAGTACTACATATGAAAGGAAAATACATATCTGGTTTTATAAATATGGCGCTGAATATAAAATCAAGAAAGTGATGCTGAATCTGGTAGAATTTGCCTTGAGTCAATAGATCGTGACATCAAACCCCACTCCATGCATATAATCCAGATTGATTTAAGAGCAACAATGAGGGAGTGCTGTATTTTTGCAGGTGCCACCTTTTCAATGAGACATTAAACTGAGGCATCAACTACCCTCTCAGATGAACATAAAAGATCCAATTATATTTTAAAAGCATAGGAAGTTTCCTGGTGTTCCAGTTATCTTACCCCTCCACAAAAAAAGTTATTTGGTCATTTATCTCATTGCAGTTTGAGAGACCTTGATGTGTGCTATTGGCTACTGCATTTGTCCAAATTAAAATTATGACTACATTTCAAAGATGCTTCATCAATTGTGGAGTGTTTTGGGACATCCTAAGGACATGATTTATATATGCAAGTTCTTTAGAAGATATTGGTTAGGCCGCAGTTGGGGTACTGAATGTAGTTCTGAGCTGTTCATTATTAGAAAGATACTAGAGCCATGGAATGGTGTAGTGAAGATTCACTGGAATTATGCGAAATATGAGAGGAATAGTTAGGAAGCGAGACTTAGATGGGGATTTTTCATTGGAACAGAGAAGGTTAAGGAGGATCCATTCGAGGCTTCAAAGTTATCAATTGAGAGGGTAAGTGTTAAAAAGTTGTTCCCATTGATATGCAAATTATTGACAAAGGGGCAGCGACTCAAGATTGTGAATAGAAAGGGAAGTCAGAAGAAGTCAGAAGATTTTTTCACGTAGTGATATTAGAACATGTTAACAAATAAATATTTGAAAAGAAAGAACATGAAAGGACATTGGAAAGGGCACTAAAATAGGATCGGCGTAGACATGTACAAATGAAAACTGGTACCAGCATAGGCACAAAAGAGCTGAAAGCCCTCCTCCTGTGATTTATTAAGATCCCATACGAGCATAAGAGGGGTGACAATCCCAGGCAGCGGAGGCACTCAGGTCAAAACCTCCCTGTACATGGATGACGTCGCCGTCTTCTGCTCGGATCCGCTGTCCGTGCGCAGACTGATGAGCATCTGCGACCAGTTCGAACTGGCCTCGGGAGCCAAAGTTAACCACAGCAAGAGCGAGGCCATGTTATTTGGGAACTGGGCTGACCGATCCTTTGTCCTCTTCACCGTCAGGTCAGATTACCTGAAGGTGCTGGGGATATGGTTCGGAAGGGCCGGGGCGTACACCAAAACATGGGAGGAGCGAGTAGCCAAGGTACGACAAAAGTTGGGCATGTGGGGGCAGCGATCTCTCTCCATTGTGGGTAAGAACCTGGTCATCAGGTGCGAGGCGCTCACGTTGTTGCTCTACGTGGCGCAGGTCTGGCCCATACCCCACTCCTGCGCTGTGGCAGTCACCCGAGCCATTTTCCGCTTCGTCTGGGGATCTAAAATGGACCGGGTCCGGAGGGACACAATGTTCAAATCTCTGGACAAGGGCGGGAAAAATGTACCCAACGTGGCCCTCATCCTGATGACCACCTTCGTGTGCGGCTGCATCAAGCTGTGTGTAGATCTCCAGTACGCAAACTCCAAGTGTCACTATGTGCTGAGGTTCTATCTGTCCCCGGTGTTGCGAAGGATGGGCCTGGGCACATTGCCACGGAACGCTCCATGCAGTTGGGCCGTGCCCTACCACCTATCCTTCGTGGAGCAGTTTCTGTGGGAAAACACCTTTGACCACCGGTCCATCAGGTAGTGGTCTGCACGGAATGTCCTCAAGGCCCTACAGGAAAAGGAGACGGTGGATCCTGTCGGATGGTTCCCCGAGCAGACCGTCAAAGTCATTTGACGGAATGCCTCATCACCAGAACTTTCAAACAAGCACCAAGACGTAGCTTGGCTGGTGGTGAGAAGGGCCCTCCCCGTCAGATCCTTCATGCACACCCGAAGTCTCGCCCCCTCCGCACAGTGCCCCCGCGTTGGCTGTGGTGGGGAAGAGACGGTCGCCCACCTCCTCCTGGAATGTGTCTTTGCAAAGCAGGTGTGGAAAGAGATGCAGTGGTTTTTGTCAAGGTTCATCCCAAGCAGCTCTGTAACACAGGAGTCTGTGCTCTACGGGCTGTTCCCAGGGACGCACACCAAGACAAACATCAACTGCTGCTGGAGGGCTATCAATTGGGTGAAAGACGCCCTTTGGTCTGCCCGAAACTTGCTGGTCTTCCAGCGCAAAGAGTTGTCCACCACCGAATGTTGCAGACTGGCACATTCCAAGGTCCAGGACTACGTGCTGAGGGACGCACTAAAGCTTGGTGCAGCCGCAGCAAAGGCTCAATGGGGAAAGACCACAGTGTAAGGACCCCCCACCAAGCTGAACTGAGGGGCTGGATCCATGGGAAACCCCTCGAACTGTATCGTTGATATTTTCATTTGCTGTAAATGTGAAACAGTAATTGGCATGACAATAGTGAAATGGAAGGGTTGTGAAGAAACTCATGATAGTATTGAAGGAAACTGATCTCCCTTGCAATGTTTGTATCTTTTGGTGCTGTTTGAAACTGTTTGGCAATGTAATTTTTGCAGATTTTTATGAATAAAGTATATTTTGGAAAGATCCCATAAGTCAACGTGTCCGGCGCAGACACCATGGACCGAACAGCTTCTTTCTGTGCCTTAAATCTTTCTATGTTAACATTTCAGTTTGTGCACGCATTCATTGGGTTTAGCAGATGAGTTCTTTAGCTTACAATCATGTGTTCTGCTTCTATCTTGGACAGATTCTTTCAAAAGTGACATTATGCCTAAGAAGTGGAATGTTCCACTCCTGTTCAAAAATCCAACCATCTCTCCTCGACATTCAATGGCATTACCATCACTGAATCCCCCACTAACAACATCCTGGGGATTACCATTAACCAGAAACTGATCTGGCTACAAGAGCAGGTCAGAGGCTGGGAATTCTGCGGCAAACAACCCACCTCCTGACTTCTCAAAGCCTGTCCACCATCTACAAGGAATAAGTCAGGAGTATGATGGAATACGCTCCACTTGCCTGGATGAGTGCAGCTCCAACAACATCCAAGAAGCTTGACACCATCCAGGACAAAACAGCCCGCTTGATTGGTACCCCATCCACCACCTTCAACATTCACTCCCTTCACCACCAATGCACAGTGGCCGCAGTGTGTACCATCTACATGATGCACTGCAGCAACTCAGCAAGGCTCCTTGAACAGCACTTTCCAAACCCACGACCTCTACCATCTAGAAGAACAAGTGCAGCAGATGCATGGGAACACCACCACCTGCAAGTTCCTCTCCAAGCCACACACCATCCTGACTTGGAACTATATTGCCGTTCTTTCACTGTCGCTGAATCAAAATCCTGGAACTCCCTTCCTAACAGCACTGTGGGCGCACCTACACCACATGGACTGCAGCGGTTCACCACCACCTTCTCAAGGTCAATTAAGGATGGACAATAAATGTTGGCCTAGACAGCGATGCCCACATCCCGTGAAAACATAAAAAAGGGGTAATGGATAAGACAGGAAATTATAGACTAAAATAGTCTTTTTAAAGCTGTGGTTAACAGTTTAGCATCCATAATAAGGAAAAAGCAATGGATGTTGTATATATGAATTTTCAGAAAGTGGTTTGTGCCTTATCACCTCTCCAACCTCCTACTCTATTCTAAGATTTGTATCATCTGGTGACTTTTCTTTGTATTTTTAAAAAATTCATTGTATTTCCTTCCTTTCTTTGCTTTAACTTCTTTACAACTTACAGAACTGGATTCATCTTTTTGTTCTTCTTTGACTGCTTTCATCTTTTTTGAAAATACCAATGTGTACACAGTACTTTCTATGTTTCTGTGCGTCATTATCATTTTTGGGGAGTTTACTCTACTGATCTGTATATACATTACAACTAGTATGCATTTGTAACTCAATAATTGACACCACAGCTCTTTGCTCTATTACTGCAGCTAGCTCAGATTCCTAATTTAGGTTATTAATGGTGTAGATTTTGTTTTTGTAATCTGATTTGCCATTCAAACCATTTTAAATTCCATGTTTGGTTATCTACATCATAAAGGAAAATTGGCACGTGGATGAAGACTCAAGAATCTGTCTCAAGTGTCTACAACATTTATGAGTGGGTTTGCTGATGTGAAATCCCACATGACCAAGAATGTCTAGCCATTTGGGAGAACAATTGGCTGAGAAATAAGTGTTGATGTCAACCAATTTGTGTCTTTTTATGAAGATATATTTAGTATTAGAACAAGAGAGAGCATTCACCTGCTGGAAGTAATTTTGAGAACAAAGAAAATTGAAGGGAGGGTCGAAATTTGTTGATGTCTTATGCAGAAGGTTGGGGGCATGGGCTGTGAGTGGGGAGGATGTGTGCACAGTGGGCATGGGAAGGGAGCGAAAGCAGGTGAGCTTTGGTGAGTCTGATACCACAGAGTAAGCATGGCAATTTAGAAATGAGATTCTTCAGTGTGAAATTTATTACCATTTACAAATCCTAACAAAATGTAGGTGTTAAATTCTCACTTAAAGTTAGTAGCAGTCGGGATGCAGATGCTGGTCGCGCCCTGCAGAAAAATATCTTTTTGATAGAATATAGTTGGAAGGTCATGTCTTACCAACTTAATAGAATTCTTTGAGGAAGTGACAAAGTTGATTGATGAGGGAAGGGCTGTAGATGTCATATACATGGACTTCAGTAAGGCGTTTGATAAGGTTCCCCATGGTAGGCTGATGGAGAAAGTGAAGTCGCATGGGATCCAGGGTGTACTAGCTAGATGGATAAAGAACTGGCTGGGCAACAGGAGACAGAGAGTAGCAGTGGAAGGGAGTTTCTCAAAATGGAGACGTGTGACCAGTGGTGTTCCACAGGGATCCGTGCTGGGACCACTGTTGTTTGTGATATACATAAATGATTTGGAGGAAAGTATAGGTGGTCTGATTAGCAAGTTTGCAGACGACACTAAGATTGGTGGAGTAGCAGATAGTGAAGGGGACTGTCAGGGAATACAGCAGAATATAGATAGATTGGAGAGTTGGGCAGAGAAATGGCAGATGGAGCTCAATCAGGGTAAATGCGAGGTGATGCATTTTGGAAGATCCAATTCAAGAGTGGACTATACAGTAAATGGAAAAGTCCTGGGGAAAATTGATGTACAGAGAGATTTGGGTGTTCAGGTCCATTGTTCCCTGAAGGTGGCAACGCAGGTCAATAGAGTGGTCAAGAAGGCATACGGCATGCTTTCCTTCATCGGACGGGGTATTGAGTACAAGAGTTGGCAGGTCATGTTACAGTTGTATAGGACTTTGGTTCGGCCACATTTGGAATACTGCGTGCAGTTCTGGTCACCACATTACCAAAAGGATGTGGATGCTTTGGAGAGGGTGCAGAGGAGGTTCACCAGGATGTTGCCTGGTATGGAGGGTGCGAGCTATGAAGAGAGGTTGAGTAGATTAGGATTATTTTCATTAGAAAGGCGGAGGTTGAGGGGGGACCTGATTGAGGTGTACAAAATCATGAGAGGTATAGACAAGGTGGATAGCAAGAAGCTTTTTCCCCAGAGTGGGGGATTCAATTACTAGGGGTCACGAGTTCAAAGTGAGAGGGGAAAAGTTTAGGGGGGATATGCATGGAAAGTTCTTTACGCAGAGGGTGGTGGGTGCCTGGAACGCGTTGCCAGTGGAGGTGGTAGATGCGAACACGATAGCGTCTTTTAAGATGTATCTAGACAGATACATGAATGGGCAGGAAGCAAAGAGATACAGACCCTTAGAAAATAGGCGACATGTTTAGGTAGCGGATCTGGATCGGCGCAGGCTTGGAGGGCCGAAGGGCCTGTTCCTGTGCTGTAATTTTCTTTGTTCTTTTCTTTGTTCTTTGTTTTTGTGGCTGAATAGTTGGAAATGACATGCCAGACATGGCTGTAGGATGTGGTTGATCAAAAGATAGCGTTTGTGGACCAGATGTGTAAAAAAACCTTTGGGAATTTGGTACACACTTACTCACTTCTCTTTAAAATAAAGATTGGTTATGAAGCAATTAAAAACTGTAGAACACACTAGGATTTTGTAAATTTTACTTGCGTAATTGGGGAGGAGGGAAGTAGGTTCTTTGGGGAATTTGCTGATATACTTTCCAAAAGCACGTTTTCTCCCAGTGAGACTTCATTAGTAGTTGCTTCACTATCATGAATCCAACACATGTCCTGTATGATTGTCTGCAGTATCAAGGGATTGTGTTGTCTTTACAGACAAACAAATTTTCCTCTACATATGTTGTGATCAATTCTCATTCCATTCACCATTGTAACTTCTAATCTAAGGATATTAAGTGATTGATATTAAAAAGAGGTTGGGTGTATCTGTACTGGAAGAGAATAGGCCAAATTTTCATTTACTACCAAAATAATCTTTGTAAAAAAATATTCATTCTTGGGTTGTGGGCATCGCTGTTAAGGTCAGCATTTAATGCTCATCCTACTTTTTCTTAAATCGCTGGAGTACGTGTGGTGACGGCACACCCACTGTGTTGTTAGGTATGGAGTTCCAAAATTTTGACCCAGTAATTATGATGGAAAGGTGATACATGTTCAAGTTGGGATGGTCTGTGACTTGGAGGGGAGCTTGGAGGTGATGGTACCACTATGGCAGCTGAAGACACAGCCACCAATAGTGCAGTGAAGGAAATCAAGAGATGTGCAAGAGACCAACATTGGAGCAGCGCAGAGATTTCAGAGGGTTGTAGGAGGTCACAGAGACAGGGAGGGGGTGAGGCCATGGAAAGATTTGAAAACAATTATGATAATTTTAAAACCAAGGAATTGTTGGTCCTGGAGTTAATGTAGATCAGCAAGCACAGGGGTGATGGGTGAATGGGACCGGGTGCAAGATAGGATATGGTCAGCAAACCTTTGGATGACCTCAAGTTTACGGAGGGTGAAAGATGGGAGGCCGACCAGAAAAGGATTGAAATAGTCAAGTCTAATGGTAACAAAGACACAAATCACATCGTCAGTTTTCATATGTACGCTGATGATACCTAGCTCTCCTTCACCACCTCCTCTCTTGACTCCTCCACTGATGCTAAATAATCAGACTGCTTGTCCAACATCCAGTACTGGATAGGCAGGCATTTCCACCAATTAAATACTGAGAAGGCTGAAACCGTTCTCTTCAATTCACAAAACAAAATCTATTCCTAAGCTACCAACTCCATCCCTCTCCCTGGCAACTGTCTGAGGCTGAACCAGATTGTTTTCAACCTTGGTGTCACATTCGACGAGCTTCCAACCACAAAACCATGCAATCCTAAGATGAGGTTCCACCACTATAAAAATCACTCTAAAATCCCCCCCTTCCTCAGCTCAATTGCTGCTCAAACCCTCATGCATGCCTTTGTTACCTCTACTCTTGATTATTCCAATTCACCCCTAGCCAGTCTCCCACATTCTACCCTCTGTGAACTTGAGATCATCCAAAACCTTGTTGCCTGTGTTCTTACTCGCACCAGGTCCTGTTCACCCACCCATCAACCCTGTGCTCGCTGACCTGCATTGGTTCCCTGTTAAGCAACGCCTCGATTTTAAAGTTCTCATCCTTTTTTTCCAAAGCCCTCCATGGCCTCATTCCTCCATACCTTTGTAATACCCTCTAGCCCATAACCCTCTAATTCTGGCCTCTTGGGCAGCCCTGATCTTAATCACTCCACAATTGGTGGTTGTGCCGTCAGTTCCCTAGGCCCTAAACTCTGGAATTCCCTGCCTAAACCTTTCCACCTCTCTTTCTTCCTTTTAAGACACTCCTTGAAACCTACCTGTTTGACCAAACCTTCGGTCATCTTCCCTAATATCTCCTTATGTGGCTTGGTGTCAAATTTTGCTTTGGAATGTTTTATTATGTTAAAGGTGCTCAATAAAAGCAAGTTGTTGTTGGATTAAGGCTTCAGCAGCACATGGGCTGAGGCAGGGACAGAGACAGTTGACATTACGGAAGTGGAAGTAGGCAGTCTTAGTGATCAAACCGATATCATATAACTGTCTAATTCCCTTTTGAATGCTTCAATTGAACCTGCCTCCATCACACTCTCAGGCAGAGCATTCCAGACCTTAACCACCCACTGCATGAAAAAGTTTTTCCTCATATCACTTTTACTTCTCTTACCAAATACTTTAAATCTGTGCCCTCTCGTTCGCGATCCTTTCATGAGCCAGAACAGTTTCTCTCTATCTACTCTGTCCAGAACCCAGATGAATTAAGGCAGGTCGAATGACCTTCCTCATCCATAATTGGTTTAAAATTAACAAAATTATGACCTAACAAAGAATGAGAGCACCTATATAGTTAGGATGAATTGCACTCAGTGCAGTGTGTCTTGAGTCAATTCATATGGGGTCAAAGTTTATCTGTGTTGTGACAGATGACTGACCCACAATGAGCCTAATATTTTTGGCTCACTGACTACATTAGGTCCTGGTCAAGCAATGTTTTGATTTTAAAATTCTTATCCTTGATTTCAAATTCCTCTATGGCCTTGCTCCTCCCTATCTCTGTAATCTCCTCCAGCCTCACAACCCCCAAAATATCTGCATATCTCTAATTCCGGCCTCTTGAGCATCCCTGATTTAATCGCTCCATCTTTGGTGGCCTTCAGTTACCTAGGCCCTAAGCTCTGGAATACCCCCCCTCTCTACACCGTCCCACATCACTTTCTTCCTTTGAAACACTTCTTAAAACCCATCTCTTTGACCAAGCTTCTGGTCATCTGATGTAATATTTCCTTATGTGGCTCGGTGTCATATTTTATTTTATAATACACCCGTGAAGCGCCTTGGGACATTTTATTACATTGAAGGTGTTATATAAATGTAATTTGTTGGTCTTGAGTTTGAACTCGTCTTTTTGGGTGGAAACCAGGAAAACTATTCCTTAGTGTCTGCAGTAGCTCAGTTGGTAACATTCTCTTCTGAGGCAGAAGGTTGTGGGTTTAAGTCCCATTCCAGAGACTGGAGCACAAAAATCAAGGCTAACAGTCCAGTTCAGTACTGAGGGAGTGCTGCACTGCCGAAGGCACTGTCATTCAGACAAGACATTAAATCACAGCCTTATCTGCTCTGAAGTGGATGTAAAACATCATGTGGCACTATTTGACCTGGATTTGGGTATGCGGGGCACAATTTAAAAATTTACTTATGACACAACTCTTGGAAGTACTGTGAACTGTGAGAAGGATAGGGATAGACTTCAAGAGCACATGGACAGGCTGGCGGAATGGGCAGACACGTGGCAGATTAAATGTAATACATAGCAGTGTGACGTGATAGTTTGGTAGGAGAATGAGGAGAGGTAACAAAAAATAAAGGATACAATTCTAAAAGGGATACAGGAGCAGAGGGATCCTAACAGTGTACAAATTGTTGAAGGAGGCAGGGCAGATTGAGAAAGTGGTTAAAAAGGCACAGGATTCTGGGCTTCACAAAGACGCAGAAAACAAAGCAAGGAAGTTATAGTGAAAAGTTATAAAACACTGGTTTGGCCTCAACTGCAGTAGTGTGTCCAATTCTGGGAACCGCACTTTAGGAAGGATTTGAAGGCATTAGAGAATGTGCACAAAAGATTTATGAGAATGGTTCCAGGGATGAGGGACTTCAGTTTTGTGCATTGACTGGAAAAGCTGGAGTGGTTCTTAGAAGGTTTGATCGAGGTGTTCAAAATCATGAGGGATCTAGACAGAAAGGATAGGGAGGAACTATTCCCGTTTAAGAAGGGTTGAGAACCAGAGGACACTGATTTAAGGTGAATAGCAAGAACCAAAGGCAACATGAGGAAAATCTTTTTTTTTTATGCAGTGTGTGGTTAGGATCTGGAATGCACTGTCTGAAGAGTGTAGTGGAGGCAGATTCAATCATAACCTTCAAAACGGAATTTGACAATTATCTGGAGAAAAAAATTGCAGGACTCCGGGAAAAGGCGGGGAGTGGGACTCGCTGAGTTGCTCTTACAGAGAGCTGGGCCGGACACGATGGGCCCAATGTCCTCCTTCTGTGCTGTAATCATTATATGGTTTGGAAAAAGGGTGGGGCGTTTAACCCAACATTTACCCCTCAAACAACATCACCTAAAACAGACTATTTGGTGGTTACCACAGTGGGAGCCTGCTGTGCCCAAATTGGCCGCCGTCTTTCCTGCATTACAACAGTGACTCTGCTTCCAAAGTGCTTCATCGGCCTTGTGGACTTCCTAGAGGCAGTGAGAAGGCGCTGGTCATCAAATGTAAGTTGTTTCTTCCTGATATCGCGGCAAACGTCCAACTTGCTGGCCGTTTGGCCAACTGGCCTCCCATCCGAGTGACCGTTGGTCAGCCCCCACAATACCTGGCGGCGCGGCCCAGCCCGGCGCATGCTCAGTGGCTTCTGTCAACACAAACAGGAGGCGGCGAGAGGGAGAGAAAAGCAGCGACGTCGCGGAGCCGCATAATAGGAGCCCTTGTTATTCCCTTCAACCGATAGCTGGGCCCTGATGGAGCGGTGGCTCGCCGCGTCTGGTGGCCTGTGTCGTCCTGAATGGGAGCGGTCGGTGAGTGCTTGCGGGCTTTGACCCTTTCCCTTTGTGTGTGTGTGTTGTTCGGGAGAAGGTCTTTTAATCGAGGCCGCGGTGGATTCATCGGCCTTGCCTCCTGGTGTTGCCGTGGATGTAAAACTCAGAAAGAGGTAGGGCCCCAACTCCCCACCGTTATCTCATCGCAATGCCGTTTTTTTAAAAAAAATGAAAGAAACTGTTAAAAGTTGTGCAAAGATATATATTTTTTATCTGCAAATGCGAGCGGCCACACGGCGGCGGTGCGGATGAGATGGGTTGGCGTGTCTCTGTGTGTGTGTCTTTCAGCATTTTGCTGTTGTAGAGGGAGGACTATTTCACATTGAGCTTTGGCGCCAAGGCCAGACTGCCTGCTTCTAACTCCCCATCACTGCTGCGTCGGCCAGCCCCTTCTCACCTTCAGATGGAAGAACTTTTCAAAAGAAGTTTTTTTTTGTTCGTTTAAATTACTGTCAAATTTTAAGCACTTTTTGTATTGTGTAACATTTCCTCAATTTTTTTATTCAGGTGTGCTTTAAAAATAATGGAAGTGATAAATCATAGCTTTTATTAAACTCCCATTTTATATTGAGGGAAGATACACTTGCCCTGTCTCACTTTTTAAATGCTTTAGTAATCTACACTGAAAGAAAGAAAGGCACTATATGGATGTATGTTCTTTCATGACATATGGATAACTCGGAGCTTTACAGTCAATTAAGTCACATTTGTAATGTGGGAAACGGGCCAACAATATAATAACAATAAGATAATCTATTTTAGTAATGTTCAAGGAGGGATTAATATTGGCCAAAACATCAGGGAAAATGCCCCGATCTTCAAAATAGACCCATGGCATTTTTTTTTCTTTCATTCGTGGGATGTGGGCCTTGCTGGCAAGGCCAGCATTTATTGCTCATCCCTAATTGCCCTTGAGAAGGTGGTGGCAAGTTGCCGGTTTGAACAGCTACAATTTGCGTGGTGAAGGTACTCCCACAGTTAGGCAGCAATTTCCAGGATTTTCACTCCGCAACGATAAAGAAACAGCAATATATTTCCAAGTCAGGGTGGGGTGCAACTTGGAGGAGAACTTAGAGGTGGTGGCGTTCCCATGTGCTTACTGCCTGTGCTTTTCTAGGTGGTAGAGGTCGTGCATTTGGAAGATGTTGTTGAAGAGCTATGGGGAATTGCTGTTGTACTTTTTGTAGATGGTACATACTGCAGCCAGTGTCCTGGTGGTGGAGGGAGTGAATGTTTAATGTGGTGGATGGGGTGCCAATCAAACAGGCTACTTTGGTCTGAATACTGTCAAGCATTTTGAGTGTTGGAGCTGCACTCATCCAGGCAAGTGGAAAGTATTCCATTACACACCTGATTTGTGCCTTGATGGTGGAAAGACTTTGGGGAATCAGGAGGTAAGTCACTCACTTGCTCTTGTAGTCACAGTATTTATGTGGCTAGTCCAGTTAAGTTACTGGTCAATTGCAACAGTAGGGCATTGATGGTGGGTGAATTGGTGATGGTAATGTCAGTGAATGTCAAGGGAAAGTAGTTTGACATAGTTGCGATTGGAACTGAAAGGTCTGATGAAGCAACTGAAGGTGGTTGGGCTGAGGGACCGCTTCAGCAATATCCTGGGGCTGGGATAATTGGCCTCCAACAACCACAATCATCTTCCTTTGTGCTAGGTGTGACACCAACTAGTGAAGAGTAATTCCCCCGATTCTCATTGACTCGTTTTTCTAGGGCTCCTTGATGCCACACTTGCTTAAATGCTGCCTTGATCTCCAGGGCAGTCACCCTCGCCTCACTTCTGGAATTCAGCCCTTTTGTCTATATTTGGGCCAAGGCTGTAATGAAGTCTGGAGCAGTGGTCCTGGTGGAACCCAAACTGAGCACCGGTGAGCAGGTTATTGTGAAATGCCACTTTATGCACTATTGATGACTCCTTCCATTACTTTGCTGATGATTGAGAGTCAACTGATGGGGTAGTAATTGACCCGATTGGATTTGTCCTGCTTTTTGTGGACAGGACATACCTGGACAATTTTCCACATTGTCAGGTAGATGCTGTAGGTGTACTTGAATAGCTTGGTTAGAGGCGCGGCTAGTTCTGGAGCACAGGTCTTCAGCACTACAGCCTGATTGTTGACCGGGTCCATAGCCTTTTCTGTATCCGGTGCATTCGGCCATTTCTTGATATCACATGGAGTGAATCAGTTGGATTTTGAGAGGGTGAGGACTTCAGGAAGAGGCAAAGATGGGTCTGGTGAAAGGTGGTTGCAAACGCTGCGGCCTTGTCTTTTGTAATCTTTTCCTAGGCTCCACCATCATTGAGGATGGGAATGCTTATGGTAATTCCCTCCTCCCATTTAGTTTTTCAGTTGTCTACCATTATTACGACTGGATATAGCAGGACTGCAGAGTTGTGATCTGATCTGTTGGTTGTGGATTGCTTAGCTCTGTCTATGCTGCTTCCACTGTTTAACCTTCATATAGTCCTGTATTGTAGCTTTACCAGATTGGCACCTCATTTTTAGATGGGCCTGACGCTGTTCCTGGCATGCTGTTCTGCACTCATTGAACCAGGATTGGTCTCCTGGCTTCATGATAATAGAATGAGGGATATGCTGAGCCGTGAGGTTACAGATTGTAGGTAAATACCATTCTGCTGTTGTGATGCCCCACAGTGCCTCATGGATACCCAGTTTTGAGCTGCTAGATTTGTTCTGAATCTATCCCATTTAGCACTATGGTAGTGCCACAATACATGATGGCAGGTGTCTTCTGTGAAGATGGGATTTCGTCTCCACGAGGACGGTGTGGTGGTCACTCCTACCAGTAGTGTCGTTGACAGATGCAAATGCGGTAGATTGGTGAGGACAAGGTCAAGTAGGTTTTTCCCTCGTGTTGGTTCTCATGTTGCCTGTAGCAGACCCAGTCTGGCAGCAATGTCTTTCAGGACTCGCGCAGCTCAGTTGGTAGTGGTGCTACTGAGCGGCTCTTGGTGATGGACATTGAAATCCCCCACCCAGAATATATTCCAAAATGGAGGAGTACTGATACATCAGCTGAGGGATCAGCAGGAGGATTCCTTCCCATGTTTGACCCGGTGCCTTAAGACTTCATGGGGTTAGGAATCAATGTTGAGGATTCCAGGGCCACTTTCTCCTGATTGTATACCAGTGTGCCTTTGTTGGGTTTGTCCTGCTGATGGAACAAGGCATGCACAGGGATAGTGTTGAAGGACTCTGGGATGTGGGCTGAAAGGTATGATTGTGTGAGCATGACTGTTGTTAGGCTATTATTTGACTATTATGTGAGACAGCTTTCCCCATTTTGGCACAAGTCCCCTGATGATAAGGATATTTCAGGGTTGACTGGGCTGGATGTGCTTTTGTCATGTCTGAAACTGGTGCCTCGGTCAATGCCGAGTGGTCCGTTTAATTTTATTACTTCTTAAATCTTTTATAGTGGTTTGGTACAATTGAGTGGCTTGCAAAGCCTTTTGAGAGGACAGTTAAGAGTCAACCACATTGCTGTGGGTCTGGAGCCACATATAGGCTAGACCAGGTAAGGATGGCAAATTTCATTCCCTGAAGAAAATTAGTGAACCAGATGCATCTGTCTAAGAGGACAGGCGGGATCTCTCTTTAATGCCTCTGTTATGACCAGGTGAGAAAGAGGTCAAGGGTTCCCTTTCAGCCTTCACCTGCTTTTGCTGTAACAGGGTTTAATTTTAAGCACACTGTTTTTAGCTCCCCCTTGGTGAAACGTGTTCACTTTCCAATTATAAGGCAAGGAAACCAGCACAAACAGGCTTTCTTGGGTTTAAAGAAGAAAATTTGAAATTTATTAAACTTAAACTCTAATTCGGTTAATGCCATCGGACACGCGCCGCACCCAACGCTAGCATGCATACACGATACACACGTGCAAATAGAGACAGAAAAGAGCAGAAGAAAAATAAAGTGGAAAGGTTTGAGGCAATATCAGAAGAGTTACGATTCTTGGAGCTCACTGTAGAGTCCTTGATTGTAGGTAGATCTTGCTTTTTGTTGGGACCCAGTATTATTCTTAAACCTTGTTCACTGTAGGAGACTTTTCTCTCTTGGGGTTCATGTGTTTTCATTGGATTCAGAGGCTTGTGAGAAAGAGATGGGAGCAGACAGGAGAGAGATCTTCTCAGTCCAGGAGCAAACTGACTTTTCCCCCAGACTGTTTGTACCAATTCAAAAAACTCAGGTTGCCCAACAGGTTAGTCATGTGACTAGCTGGTTTGACCATGTCCGCTTGTGTATTCGGCCATCTTAGCAGTCAACCTGGAATGCGAGCTCCCCCACCTTCAACGTCTGGCAATAAAAGATCCATTGTGGGGTGAATGTGTCAGGGAATGGCTGCTTTGTCCTTCCAAACACTGTTATTTTTATTAAATTTATTTATTTAGAGATACAGCACTGAAACAGGCCCTTCGGCCTACCGAGACTGTGCCGACCAACAACCACCCATTTATACTAACCCTACAGTAATTCCATATTCCCTACCACCTACCTACACTAGGGACAATTTACAACGGCCAATTTACCTATCACCTGCAAGTCTCTGGCTGTGGGAGGAAACCGGCGCACCTGGCGAAAACCCACGCAGTCACAGGAGAACTTGCAAACTCCGCACAGGCAGTACCCAGAATCGAGCCCGGGTCCCTGGAGCTGTGAGGCTGCGGTGCTAACCACTGCGCCACTGTGCAGCCCGTTAATATGCAAATCTCTTTTCCAGCCATGGCTGATCTATTTAACAAGACCTTTCTTCACTCCAGTAACAGTTTAAAATCAATGTTCATGACAAAATTAATGTGCCTCATTCTTGGCAGCTGAGAGCCTAGCATGACAGTCTCACTTGTAAGCTGGCACTTCTGACAGTGCAGCACTCCGGGTGCGGTGCTGAAATGTCAGCCGAGATTTTGTGCTCAAGTCCCTGGAGTCCATTCTGAGCCCAGACCTGTACTCTTGCTGTCACTTTAGATACACAACAGCAATATACTTTGATCTGTGGGTTCTGCTGAGCTACATGATCTTAACCAGGGTATTGTATGGGTGTTACAATTGGACTCAGCACCTCCAAGCCAAGGATAGACATAATTAGCCAGTGTTTTAGCTCATGATTGGTATCCAGTGAATTCTGGAAAATGTGCATATGTGGACTTCAGGCAAGTATGTGATTTTTAATGCTTAGAGCCAACACATTCATTGCCTCTGGGGCATTTTTCTAAAACAAAATGATAGTCAAATGATGTACTGAAGCATAATTTATGCAAAATATGGCACTAAGGCATTCTAGTAAAACTGCAGTCACTGGCTTTGGGTTAGACGTGGGGGGTGGTGAGGTGGGTAAATTCTAGTGACTGGAATCATATCTGGTACAAAGGAAGATGGTAGTTTTCATTGGAGGAAATGATCCCAGCCTCCGAGGCCCAATTATCTTTAGCTACGCTATTGATCTTCCCTCCATCATAAGCTAATAAATGGGGCTGTTTGCTGTGAATGCACAGGTTCCACTCTGTTCACAATTCCTCAGGTAATGAAAGCAGTTCATGCCTGTATGCAGTAAGACTTAGATAACGTCGAGGCTTGGGCTGATAGGAACATTTGTGGCAAAAGAGTGAGGCAGTGACCATCTCTAGCAAGAGAACATAACCACCTTCCTTTGACCATCAATATCCTTGAGATCACCACTGACCAAAGACTGAACTGAACCAGCCACATAAATGTTGTGGTTACTGTCGCCAGTGGCTCATGCCATGACTCACCAAAGCCCCTCTCATACCTGCAAGGCACAAGTTGGGAGTGTGATGGAATACTTTCCATTTGCTTGGATAAGTACAGCTCCAACAACACCCAAGAAATTTGACACCATCCAAGAATTGGAAAAAAAATGACCTGTTAAGCTGACTGTTTTTCTTAAAAGCTTATCCTTACTCTGCTTGGCATCAACCTCAATCAATTTGTGCAATGGAGTACAAAGCTGCATCTCACCATGCTGTTGGGCAGCGTGTTAGTACAAGAACTGTTGCAAGCTGAGTTTCCTAGACAACCATGTCTGTCTGTTTTATGAGGTTGAGCAAATATTTTACTTGCAACTAAGGCGATAACACTAATGAGGTGTAAGCTACCTTCCTTTTAACAATTACAAAAACCCATATATACCTCAAATTGCAAGGAATTAAATCTCTGTAATTCTACACATATCAATCTCTTTCCTTCACCCAGAATTGATCATTTTGTCTTCAGCTGCCTAGACCCTGAAATTTCCTGCCTACCCCCTCCACCTCCCTCTCCTTAGAACCCATCTCGTTGTCCAAGCATTTGGTAACACCCTCCGAGTATCTCCTTTGAAATGCGTAAAGCACTTAGGTGTGTTTGTTTTGCATTAATGGTGTTATGTAAATGCAAGTTTTTGTCAAAGCGTAACTTGTATATTGATTGTCCTATGAATCAACTCGGTGTTGCTCCTTTTGACTTGCTGCAAGGTGCATTTTATGGTACAGGAAGGAATTCCTGTCTGACCAGCTTAAGTAAAATAATTCTTGATGTGGACATTGCTGCCAAGGCTGGCATTTATTGCCCTTCTGCTGTTGCCCTTGAGAAGGTGGCGCTGGGCCCTATTTTTGAACCGCTGCAGTCCACATGTTGAAGGGACTCTCGCAGTGCTGTTAATAAGGGAGTTCCAAGATTTTGACTCAGCAACAATGAATAAACTCTGTTCGGTGTTCTAGTTGGACTGGTGTGTGACTTGGAGGGAAAGTTTGGAGCTGATGGTGTTCCCACTCACCTGCTGCTTTGTCCTTGTAGATTTTAGTAGTTTCAGATTTGGGAGGTGCTTCCAAAGAAGCTTTGATGAGTTGCTGAAATGCATTCTGTAGATAGTACACATTGCAGTTGTGGTGTTTGTCCTTCACTTAGAGTAAACTCCCCCATCTTCCCCAGTTATTCATTTTCTTTTTCTTTCGCTCACTCTCTCTCTACTCGCGCACTCAATTAAACACTTGCATTTTGTTTTTATTATTTCTTTCCTGCATTATTCAGGAAAAACTGTCATGTATTATAATTAACAGCTTCATCAGTAAATGGAGATACTTCCCAAAGATCTGGCTGCATTTTGATCTATGTTGCTGTGATTGCTGGTCTTGGAGAAAGGACACTTTACCTTAGGAGTGAAATTTGTCTTATTGCTATGCCATCATGGGCTTTCTGTTTTTAATGACTGGATACTGATATCTTAAAAGTTCGTTGGAATGAATCGAACACCTCTCCTGATGATTAGAGAACAAAGTCATTGCCTGGTATTATTAACTATCCAGAGTTAAGTTTCCAGATTCCATTTCTGATCCATGTTCATGTAGTTGATTGTAGCAGGGTAGCAGCAGGAGTACTACAAATGGTCTTAGTGCTCCCGGTCTGTGGAGGGGAGGGGGGAATGGGATGTGCGCTTTTTACCCACTGGCTTGGAAAGCGCCGCCTTGTGACCTTTATGAACATACATACGAATTAGGAGCAGAAGTGGGCCATTCGGCCCCTCAAGCCTGCTCTGCTGTTCAGTAAGGTCATGGCTGATCTGTTTGTATCTCGAATTCCACACTCTCATCGACCCATGATAACCTTTGATTCCCTTGCCTTGGGTGAAGTCAGATTGGATTTTGAGGAATGATGTCCTTCATGGTTGAATAGCCTAGCATTTTTAAAAACAATCACTTGAATGAGCTACTGGAAAGGACTATCAGCCCCCATGGAATCTGAACCCAGGAAAAGGTCACCCTCTTCAGGAGAAGAAGGAAGTTGGACTGTGATTTCTATTGCTGCCATTTTTCTTCCTTAAGTTGGAGAATCAGAACATTTACTAGCCAGGGAAGTTTGATATTGCGCTAGAAGTCTAGTCATCGCAGAGGTGTTGTAATGCATTATTTTTTGCCCAGGTTGTTAGCTTAATTTAAATTTTCATAGAATCATGGAATAGTACTGCATAAAAGAACAACATTCGTCCTATCAAGTCTGCAAAGGATTTGTTGCATAAAGTACAGAGTAAGGAAATTATACTCAATCTTTATAAAGCACTGTTAAGTCTCAGCTGGAGTATTGTGTCCAATATGGGCATCAGATTTTAGGAAGGATGTTAAGGCCTTGGCGAGGGGGCAGAGGAAATTTACTAGAATGGTACCGGGGATGAGGGACTTCAGTTAGATGGAGAGACTAGAGAAGCTGAGGTTGTTGCTCCTTCGAGCAAAGATGGTTATGGGAAGATTTAATAGAGGTATTCAAAATTATGAAGGGTTTTGATAGAGCAAATAAAGAGAAATTGTTTCTACTGACTGAAGGATTTTTAACCAGAGGACCTAGATTTAAGGTAATTGGCAAAAGGGCCAGAGGTGTGATGAGAAATGTTTTTGTACAGTGAGTTATGATTTGGAATGCACTGCCTGAAAGAATGACAAAAGCAGATTCAATATTAACTTTCAAAGGGGAATTAGTAACATGGGGACAGGAGTGGGCCATTCAGTCACTTTAGTCTGTTGCACTATTCAATGAGATCACAGCTAATCTGTATCCTATTGATCTCAGTTTGGGTAAGCATGAAGGGGAGGAAATTGCAGGGCAAGGGAGTGGGACTAATTGGATACTACTTTCAAAACTGGGAATGTGTGGTGGGGAGGAGGAGGAGATAGTGTTATCATTAAGCTTTCAGTAAAATATAAAAGACACGCATGTGAAATTTGGTACTATGCCCACTTGAACTGTGAAAAGTGGTCAGGAGTGCAATGATAAATTTTGTCCTAACATCTTTGGACTGCCTGCGGAGAGCATTTCAAGCTATTTAATACTAGGGTGAAGAACTGATGGCTTCACTTTAGTTATTCAGTGTTACTGGTCAGTAATTTGAAGTGAAAAGTTTTGTGATGCTCTTTGCTTAAACATTCTCCCCTTCCTTAGTGTGTTGCTATTGATTTTTTTAAAATTTGTTTTTGGGATGTGAGCATCACTGGCAAAACCAGCTTATGTTGCCCATCCCTAGTTGCCCTTGAGAAGGTGGTGGTGAGCTGCTAAATGGCAATTTTGCTGACCAGGAAAGACTAAAGTGTTATTAGAAAATGTTTAATTTGTGATCTTTGGGTTCTAATATTCCTATGATTGTGACTTCTATGATAATTAAAAAAGAAATCTGTCAACATGGGTATCCATGAGGCACTGTGCACCAATAGCAGCAGAAGAATTGTACTCCACTGCAATCTGTCGCCTCATGGCCTGGCATATCCCTCACTCTACCATTACCATCAAGCAAAGGCATCAACCCTGGTTCAGTGACAAGTGTCGAAGATTATGTCAGGAACACTAGATGTACTAAACTAGTGGACTATATGCATGCTAAACAGCGAAAGCAGCATGCTGTAGACTGAGCTAGGTGATCCCACAACCAACAGATTGGATCAAAGCTCTGCAGACCTGCCACATCCGGTTGTGAATGGTGGTGAACGATTAAACGTGAACATTCCCATCCTCAATGATGGTGGAACCCAACATATGATTGCAAAAGATGAGGTTGAACTATTTGCAATCATTTTCAGAAGTACTGCATGTATAATCCATCTGGGCCTCCTCCTGAGATCCCACTATGACAGATGCCAGTTTAACTCGCTCCACGTGAAATCAAGAAACGGCTGAGTGCACTGGATACAGAAAAGGCTATGGGCTTCGACAAGATTCCATCTGTAGTCCTAAAGACGTGCTGAAGAA
Source organism: Heterodontus francisci (assembly GCF_036365525.1). Taxonomy (NCBI): domain Eukaryota; kingdom Metazoa; phylum Chordata; class Chondrichthyes; order Heterodontiformes; family Heterodontidae; genus Heterodontus; species Heterodontus francisci. Next base: position 20,069,024 of record NC_090376.1, on the reverse strand, counting down.
CCAGCCACACCTCTAGCCAAGCTGTTCTACTTGAGCCACACCAGCACCTACCCAACAATATGGAAAATAGCCCAGTAAAAGGCAGGACAAATCCAATCCGGCCAGTTAGTGCCTTATAGTCTACGCTCAATCATCAGCGTAATGGAAGGTGTCGTCGACAGTGCTATCGAGCAGCATTTACTCGCCAATAACCTGCTCGCTAATGCCCAGTTTGGGTTCCATCAGTGTCACTTGGCTCCATCAATGTCCTGGGAGTCACCATTGACCAGAAACTTAATTGAACCAACCACATAAATACTGTAGCTACAAGAGGAGGTCAGACACTGGATATTCTGTGGCAAGTAACTCACCTAACTCTCCTCCTAACTTCCCAAAGCCTTTCCACCATCTACAAGGCACAAGTCAGGAGTGTGATGGAATATTCTCCATCTGCCTGGATGCAGCTCCAGCAACACTCGAGATATTCAACACCATCCAGGACAAAGCAGCCTGCTTGTTTGGCACCCCTAAATATTCATTCCCACCAGCGCATCGTGACAGCAGTGTGTACCATTCACAAGACGCACTGCAGCAACTCTCCAAGGCTCCTTTGATAGCACCTTCCAAATCCGCAACCTCTGCTGCCTAGAAGAACTAGGACAGCAGGCGTATGGGAATGCAACCACCAGCAAGTTACCCCTCCAACTCTCTCACTGTCCTGACTTAGAAATATATTGCCGCTCCTTCACTGTCATTGGATCAAAAACGAGAGCTCCCTGCCTAATAGCACTCTGGTTATACCTACACCACCACCACCTCTCTGGGAATTAAATGCTGGCATTGCAAGTGACAGTCATATCCCATGAATGGATTTAAAAAGTTATAATGTGTATGCAAGTTTAAAATGTTCGGATTATTTGCTATCCTTGCCAGCAAGGTTGTTGGTTTGGTGGCCGTAATTAAAACATAGGAATGTACAGTAATATTCTAGGTGAATAACGAACATTGGTAGTTATTTCATTCTGTGCCTGCAGAGCCCATTGCAAAACCGTTCCATCTCCAAATAAATTTGAATTGCTGTTTTCTGATCTGCCGTATCTAACGAATCGTGGCATTGTCTTGTGGAATCGATGGGAAATTGCTGCAGTTGTTGGAAGATTTGGGCACATTCCTGTAAATAGGAAATTGTTATTGGTGACTATTGATCTGTTTGGTGCTTGTGATGTGCCACAAGGATTGGTATTCTATAAATTAGCTAGATAGAAGTGTTGGGGTTGGAGGGACAGTCCATATGTTCATGGATAATGCTAAAAGTTGTGCGAGTGTTAGGACTGTAGAGTAGAACAAATATTAACAAATTTAGATGCGCTGGGGGAATTGTCAAACTGGCAAATGGAATTTAACCTAGATAAGTGCAGTTTTTGAATTTGAACAGGCGCAACACCAAGTACACTTACACTTCACGTGGAATAAAACTGGATTGCTTGAGAAAGAGAAAAGGACCTTGGTGTTATAGTTCATAATTCTGTAAAGGTTCATGACCAATGCCGAGAAACTGTAGCCAAAGTAAATAAGGTGTTGGGTTGTATTAATAGGACTATTCAATATAAAACAGTGCACCATTTTGTTCTGTACAACCTTGGTTAGACTGCATTAGAAAACTGCGTCTAGTTTTGGTGGTCTCATGGTGGGTGATTATAGAGACTATGAAAAAGTTTTGGGAAAGGTGCAGGCCAAACAAATTCCCGGTTTTAAACCTTAGTTATTTATTTAAGAACTGGGTCCATTCCCTGTGGAGATGCATAGGGATTTGAGGTGATTTGATAGAGGTGTATACAATAATTAAAACACTAGATTATATTGGATAATTTTGGTGTATTCAATGAGGCACTGCAGGAGTGTGTAGGTCTGTAGAAGTTGGATGAAGACAAATTATACTTGGCTGAAATGTGCCACCAAAATGAGATAGGCTGATGATCATGTTTTGTTTATATGAATAATGGACTAGATGTAGGCTGATGGCACTGGCAGCCTTGTATTGCAGCATGAATCAATCTGCTCAAAAGAGAAATAAGTTTGAATGCTTACACATGTAATTTAATCTGCTCAAAATTGAAAAACTTAACTATCATTTGTCATGCATGTTGCTGTCAGCCACATGAATGGATATATGACTTGCTTTACAGGAATCTACCCTCAGCCAGCACCAGGAGGTGTGCTTTCCTGCAAGAGTCAGTGGAAGGTGGTCAGGAATTGAGAACCCCAGCAGATTTTTCCTTCCCCCTCCATACCCTCCCTCTGCTACATGTCTGTCTGAGGTGCTGTGGCCAGATGTAATGTCTTTTTTACCTGCTGGCTCACTGATCAGTGAGCCCAGTGCAGACTGAGGGTTGAAACTAAGACCGTCCTGATCATTGTCACCATCAGAGGTGCTTATTCGTAATAGCTTTAGATTTTATTACAAGTTCATGATTGTTGATCCTTAAGTTCAATGTGTTACCAGCATCCAAGGCTGTGTTTGTAGTTTAATCTAAATGTAGTCTTTATAGTTGTCAGGAATGATTTGTGCAGTCCATTTAGGCAGGCTTAAAAACTAATAGCTTTCTTGTGTCTACTCTTATATCTATCTAATTATTTAGAGATACAGCACTGAAACGGGCCCTTTGGCCCACCGAGTGTGTGCCGACCAACAACCATCCATTTATACTAATCCTGCATTAATCCCATATTCCCTACCACATCCCCACCTTCCCTCAATTCCTCTACTGCCTACCTACACTAGGGGCAATTTACAATGGCCAATTTACCTATCAATTGTTGATATTTTATACACCTTCTTCCCAGAGCCTTTCATTCCACGTGTTCATTTATCAGCTGTGTTAAATAGTTAAATCTAAATTATCTGAGCACCTTTCCTGTTCTATGCTGGAGTCCATGGCCCCATGGTTTAGAAAAGCAAAATACAGAGAAATGCTGGAAATCTGGAATAAGGCAGTTCTGACGAAAGCTTATTGACCAGAAACATTAACTCTGTTTCTCTCTTTATAGATGCGACCTGACCTCCTGAATATTTCCAGCATTTTATGTTTTTAATTACCCTTGGTTTAGACTTTGAATATATCATTGGATTCAATTTATTTATTTCTTAAATGTACTTGAATAACATATTCCCTGAGCTGTTTCTTCTCTAGAGGAAACCATCACAGTTTCTTCAACCTTTCTTTATAGCTGAAATGCCTTCAGCTAGTTAGCAATTTAATTGACATTTTTTACACTGCATTCAGTACTTAAACATCCTTATGGCACTGTGACCAAAATTGTGCAGAGTACTCCAGGTGTCTACTCGTCACTTATATAGAGTCGTTATCATATCCTGGGATTTGTGCTCTAACCCTTGAGTTGTACAGTTTTCATTATTGCTGCTGTACATTGCATGGATGGTTTTACTGAACCATCCACCAATCCCTTGAGTTCTCAATCCTGTGATTTATCATGCAGCCTGGTGTAATTTAGTTTATAGTAATAACAATAACTACTTGCATTTATATAGCACTTTTTAAAAAATGTAAACTCTCATTGTTGATTCCCTTTCCCTAGTCTCATCACCTGGTATTTGTCCATAATAAATGCAATAAATACTAAAAAAAACATTGTCAGCCATGGCTCAGTTGATTGCACTCTTGCCTCTGAGTCCAAAGGTTGTGGGTTCAAGTCCCTTTCCAGAGACTTTAGCACAAAAATCTAGGCTGACAGTCCAGTGTAATATTGGGGGAATTAGTGGGCTTCGCCATCAGAAACTCCTTGCTCAGCATGATAGAGCCTCCCTCAAATGGCTCGGAACGCATACTGTCCATCCGACTGCTCACCACCTCTGGTCCAGTACACCTACTCAGCATCTTTGCTCCAACACTCTGTTCCGCACCTGAAGCTAAAGACCAGTTCTATGAACAACTCCATAACATCATTAGCAGCATCCCCAACACCGAACACCTATTCCTGCTGGGGGACTTTAATGCCAGGGTTGGGGCCGACCATGACTCATGGCCCTCCTGCCTTGGGCGCTATGGCGTTGGAAGGATGAATGAGAACGGGCAGAGACTGCTTGAGTTGTGTACCTATCATAACCTCTGCATCACCAACTCGTTCTTTCACACTAAACCCTCTCACCAGGTTTCATGGAGGCACCCAAGATCTCGTCGTTGGCACCAGCTAGACCTCATTGTCACAAGGCGAGCCGCCTTAAACAGTGTTCAAATCACACGCAGCTTCCACAGTGCGGACTGCGACACCGACCACTCCCTGGTGTGCAGCAAGGTTAGACTCAGACCAAAGAAGTTGCATCATTCCAAGCAGAAGGGCCACCCGCGCATCAACACGAGCAGAATTTCTCACCCACAGCTGTTACAAAAATTTCTAAATTCACTTGTAACAGCCCTTCAAAACACTCCCACAGGGGATGCTGAGACCAAGTGGGCCCACATCAGAGACGCCATCTATGAGTCAGCTTTGACCACCTACGGCAAAAGTGCGAAGAGAAATGCAGACTGGTTTCAATCTCATAATGAAGAGCTGGAACCTGTCATAGCCGCTAAGCGCATTGCACTTTTGAACTACAAGAAAGCCCCCAGCGATTTAACATCCGCAGCACTTAAAGCAGCCAGAAGTACTGCACAAAGAACAGCTAGGCGTTGCGCAAACGACTACTGGCAACACCTATGCAGTCATATTCAGCTGGCCTCAGACACCGGAAACATCAGAGGAATGTATGATGGCATGAAGAGAGCTCTTGGGCCAACCATCAAGAAGATCACCCCCCTCAAATCTAAATCGGGGGACATAATCACTGACCAACGCAAACAGATGGACCGCTGGGTTGAGCACTACCTAGAACTGTACTCCAGGGAGAATGCTGTCACTGAGACTGCCCTCAATGCAGCCCAGCCTCTACCAGTCATGGATGAGCTGGACATACAGCCAACCAAATCGGAACTCAGTGATGCCATTGATTCTCTAGCCAGCGGTAAAGCCCCTGGGAAGGACAGCATTACCCATGAAATAATCAAGAGTGCCAAGCCTGCTATACTCTCAGCACTACATGAACTGCTATGCCTGTGCTGGGACGAGGGAGCAGTACCCCAGGACATGCGCGATGCCAATATCATCACCCTCTATAAAAACAAAGGTGACCGCGGTGACTGCAACAACTACCGTGGAATCTCCCTGCTCAGCATAGTGGGGAAAGTCTTTGCTCGAGTCGCTCTGAACAGGCTCCAGAAGCTGGCCGAGCGCGTCTACCCTGAGGCACAGTGTGGCTTTCGTGCAGAGAGATCGACTATTGACATGCTGTTCTCCCTTCGTCAGATACAGGAGAAATGCCGTGAACAACAGATGCCCCTCTACATTGCTTTCATTGATCTCACCAAAGCCTTTGACCTCGTCAGCAGACGTGGTCTCTTCAGACTACTAGAAAAGATCGGATGTCCACCAAAGCTACTAAGTATCATCACCTCATTCCATGACAATATGAAAGGCACAATTCAACATGGTGGCTCCTCATCAGAGCCCTTTCCTATCCTGAGTGGCGTGAAACAGGGCTGTGTTCTCGCACCCACACTTTTTGGGATTTTCTTCTCCCTGCTGCTTTCACATGCGTTCAAATCCTCTGAAGAAGGAATTTTCCTCCACACAAGATCAGGGGGCAGGTTGTTCAACCTTGCCCGTCTAAGAGCGAAGTCCAAAGTACGGAAAGTCCTCATCAGAGAACTCCTCTTTGCTGACGATGCTGCTTTAACATCTCACACTGAAGAATGCCTGCAGAGTCTCATCGACAGGTTTGCGTCTGCCTGCAATGAATTTGGCCTAACCATCAGCCTCAAGAAAACGAACATCATGGGGCAGGATGTCAGAAATGCTCCATCCATCAATATTGGTGACCACGCTCTGGAAGTGGTTCAAGAGTTCACCTACCTAGGCTCAACTATTACCAGTAACCTGTCTCTAGATGCAGAAATCAACAAGCGCATGGGTAAGGCTTCCACTGCTATGTCCAGACTGGCCAAGAGAGTGTGGGAAAATGGCGCACTGACACGGAACACAAAAGTCCGAGTGTATCAGGCCTGTGTCCTCAGTACCTTGCTCTACGGCAGCGAGGCCTGGACAACGTATGCCAGCCAAGAGCGACGTCTCAATTCATTCCATCTTCGCTGCCTTCGGAGAATACTTGGCATCAGGTGGCAGGACTATATCTCCAACACAGAAGTCCTTGAAGCGGCCAACACCCCCAGCTTATACACACTACTGAGTCAGCGGTGCTTGAGATGGCTTGGCCATGTGAGTCGCATGGAAGATGGCAGGATCCCCAAAGACACATTGTACAGCGAGCTCGCCACTGGTATCAGACCCACCGGCCGTCCATGTCTCCGCTATAAAGACGTCTGCAAACGCGACATGAAATCGTGTGACATTGATCACAAGTCGTGGGAGTCAGTTGCCAGCATTCGCCAGAGCTGGCGGGCAGCCATAAAGACAGGGCTAAATTGTGGCGAGTCGAAGAGACTTAGTAGTTGGCAGGAAAAAAGACAGAGGCGCAAGGGGAGAGCCAACTGTGCAACAGCCCCAACAAACAAATTTCTCTGCAGCACCTGTGGAAGAGCCTGTCACTCCAGAATTGGCCTTTATAGCCACTCCAGGCGCTGCTTCACAAACCACTGACCACCTCCAGGCGCGTATCCATTGTCTCTCGAGATAAGGAGGCCCAAAAGAAAAAAGAAGAACTGCACTGTTGGGAGTGCCGTCTTTCAGATGCGACGTTAAACCGAGTCCCCGTCTGCTCCCTCGTGGATGCAAAATATCATGGCACTATTTCAGAGGGGAGCAATGGAGTTCTCCCTGGTGTCCTTGCCAATATTTATCCCTCAATCAGCCTCACAAAAACAAACTACCTGGCCATTATCTCATTGCTGTTTGTGGGACCTTGATGTGTGCAAATTGGCTGCCACATTTCCTACATTATAACATTGACTACACGTCAAAAGTGCTTCATTGGCTGTAAAGTGCTTTGGGACATCCTGAGGTTTTTTTTATTTGCAACTCATCAACCCACCATCCCAACCTATTCACCAGATCTCTGAGTTTTCTTTGCCTTTTCTCTATTGCTTCAAACTTGCACAGTTCAGTATAATTTTGAAAGTTTAGGTGTTTTTGTTCTCTCCCCAGGTCTGGGTCATTTATATGCACTTTATTCAGTAGTGAGTGGCCCTAGCACTGAGTCCCCTGGCACACCACTAGTGCCATGTTGCGGTAGTACCATTCACAATCACTTTTTGCTTTCTTTGTGTTGGCCAATTTTCAGTACTAAACCTTGTTTCCTATTCCCTGCATTCCTACACTTGCGTGACGTGGTGTCAAAATTCTTGCTGACATATAAATGTAATTTTTGTTGCCAACCCGGTCCTTCATTTCTTTGAAGATCCCCAGTTAATTTGTTATGTAACACTACTGCATCATAATCCAGTCTGTCTTTTACCATAATGAATCATCTGTGCATATTTTTGGCTTCATCTGTTGTAGGACAGATCACAAAGTAATTATGGATGGGAAGGCCAAATCGTCAACCTCAGCTCTGCCATCCAGATAGACCCAAGAGTGCCCCATTTCAGCATCTAATGTTTTTAAATGAGTCCTTTTTTTACACCTCCACTACTGTATCTGGAAGTCCATTCCATGTGTTGATCACTGTGAGGCAAATCCCCACCTGCCAAGACTGAGGCACACATTGTTTTACCACATGAACATTAAAACTTAAAATTGCAAGCCCTGACCGGAAAGGCATTTCCATGGTAACAGACAATGTTGAAACAATGGAGACTGTGCCGTGGCTCTCCAATACATAGAAGTGGTCAGACTAGTTTTAGTCACATGGCTGGCTGGGCAGAGAAATTTGAGCCTCCAACAAGAGATGTGAAGAGACTGTTCCATATAAGGAACTAGTCACATGACTAACCTGCTGAGCATCCTGGGAGCTTTTTGAGTTTGAACTCCCAAAACAAAGGAATTGCAAGGCAGGACGCCATGTGCTCTCCTGGAACTAAGAACACCTGCCTGCCTATCTCTCAGGGAACTGAAACCATTGAAGACACGTGAAACTCAGAGAAAAAGGTTTGCCACGTGAACAAAATTTTAAGACGATTACTGAGCCCCAACGAAACGCAAGAATATAACTACAATTAAGGACGACAGCGAGCTCAAGAAACCGTAACAAGATATTGCCACCAACTGTTCTACTTATCCTCTCTTTTCTGTCCCTATCTTGCATGTTTATATCGTGTGTGCATGCTAGCGTGAGCGCGTCGTATATCCACTGGCGTGAACTGTATTCGAGTTAAGTTTAAGGTTTAATAAATTTCATCTTTCTGCTTTAAACCAAAGAAAGCCTGTTTGTGCTCAGTTATTTGCCTGATGAACACGAATTCACAAGAAAAGGGAGCTCAAAACAGTGTCTTTAAAATTAAATCTTGTTACAATAAGACAGCAAGAGACCCCCTAGACACATTGGTCACCTGGTCATAACAGTCACTCTTAAATTTACCTTTAGCTACTTTGAAGCTGTGGCTCCTTGTCATACTCTTAATTTAACGTAATTGCATTTGCCTTTCATGCTCTCAACTGTCTTTTATATACTTGTATAAGGTCATCTCTCAGGCACCTTTTGTTCTAAACTGAAAAGCCTATGCTTCTCCAGACTGTCTCTATAATTTGGACAACCGAATACAAAGAGATCAGCTTTGTAGCTCTTCCCTGCATTTCCTTCAGTGCCAGTACCTCTTTTTTGTTTTTTGGCAACCAGAACGCAACACAGTATTCAAGGTGTGGTGCAATCAGAGCACGGCACACTTTGATCGCAGTTTATATGGTTTATATTCTACTGTTTTAGTATATAATTTAGTCTTATTTGCTGCTGTGCATTGGTTAGATATGTTGAGCATCAAGCCTATTAGGTCTTCCGTTTCTTCCGTAGCAATTTAAACACCATTTATAGCATTTATAGGGTGGTGTGAAGGGGGAGCACATCTTCCCAGATGCCAACTGTGCAAAGCTCATGTCGTAGGAGCCAGTAGCACTAACCTGGCACAAAAATAAAGCATAAAAGCAGCTATTGATAAATGTCAATTGCTGATCTGAGTGTAACTTTAAAATTGGAGTTAAAGAAGATCCAATGAGGGTTGTAGCAAAAGACCCAGTAGGGCAATCACTAATGCAGAAACATTCACCAGCATATGGACTCCGGCAATCAGATTTCCATGCATGTCCAAAGCTGTCTTTTTCTTGATTTGAGAGTTAGTGCTGTATAACTCAGTACTGCAGGATTGTGCAGTTCTCTAAATTGTGAATGTGTGAAGCTGTTGGATGCAATTTAATAGTGCCGTTATTTAAAGTCTTCTGTGTAACCTGTATCCTGTATGCAAGTTCTTCACAACTTCCATTTTTCCACATTCAAAACATTAATATTTTCTTCTGAAAAACTTAACTTCGCTTTCGCTAATTTTTGTTTTGGTATGTAATCATTGCCTTGAGACCATAACAGTGCAGTTAGTATATCAATGTTGAAATTCATGGGTATACTTCAATGTATAAAATGGGGACTGCTCAAAATATTTTTTCCTTTCCTTTGGCATTGTTGAAGTGGATCGAATCTAAAATAGCAATATTTCCTTTTAATATGGTGAATATGTGCTGATATCTAAATTATCTAAAAAGAATTGTGAAGCTTCATAGATGATGAACATTGATTTTTGATTGTGAGACAATATTGTAGTACAATTGATTGTTGCTCAGTTACAGCAGATCAGTAGAAAAAGCAGCAAACCAAGCCAAACTAAATCCAAAAAATATCATTGCTCTGATGAAATAAACAGGGCCATCATGTAAGCTAAAAGGGTGCATTCACACTCCAACTACGACATCAATATTAAGAAGTTTAGCTTCCCATTGGTTAGGTTTTAGTGTAGGTGCATGCTGACTACAGAGCAAGGGCCTGATCTGACACCAGAACAAAATGGAGTGGCAGTTATTCTATTACCATTTTACTTGGCCATTTCTGCCTTCACAACCAATTTGTACTCCAAGTTTAGAGTTACACTGATTAGCGGGTAGATGATTTACTTTTTTTTTCTTGCAGGTTAATAGTTTTATTGAGGTTTTAAATAATGCACAAAGAAATTTTTAAACTTTCTGTGTGGGACATCACATGCAGAACTTGACATATTTCCAGAAGGCGATCTTAACTTCCAAATGACCGTGTCCTATCCAGAGGGAAAAGATGCAGAAAACATTTGTTAGTACATACCAGCAGAAATAACATGCTGCTAAGTTAACAAATAAAGATATTTAGAATTTATAGAATCTTAAAAAGCACAATGCAGCTGTTCGGCCCATTGTGCCTCTTTGACAGAGCTATCCAATTAGTTCTACTCCCTGCTTTTCCCATAACCTTGCAATTTTTTTCCTTTTTAAGTATATATCCAATTCCCTTTTGAAAGTTACTATTGAAGTTGCTTTTCAGGCTGTGCATTCCAGATCATAGTTCGCTCTGTAAAACTATTCTTTCTCTTTTGCCATACTACTTGCATTATACAATATCAAATAGACAGAAATCTTGTGGTCTAGCAGGCTCTGTATTGGGACCTCAAATAGCCCATATACTCCAATACACTGTAAATCAAATCTATGTCATCAAAAATATAGTATTCCAGTGGCCTTTTTTCTTGAAGGAGTTAGGGATATTAGGTACAGTTTTACATATCAACAGTCTTGGTATTTAACTCATTACATTCGAACCTTGACATTGAGTGTTAGCAGGCAGTTCGGCCTCAGTCATCACAGTCAGTGTAAGTCAGTGGAAACCTTGACTTTTTTTTCTCTCTCTATACTCCTTTCACTATGAAATTTAGTTTGAGAGGTCTCTATTTTTCATTCATTCATGGGATGTGACCGTCGCTGACTAGGCCAGCATTCATTGCCCATCCCTAATTTCCATTGCGAAGGAGGTGGTAAGCTGCCTTGAACCGCTGCAGTCCTTGGTGTGGTGTGTAGGTACACTAGCAGTGCTATTAGGAAGGGAGTTCCAGGATTTTGACCCTGTCAAAGTTTTGCCTCAACCTCGTAGTGATGCAAGTTTACATAAATTTGCCACTGAACGGGTAATATTGTTCAGAGGCTAGAGGCATTATAGAGTCATAGAGTTACGCAGTACAGAAACAGGCCCTTCGGCCCATTATTTCTGTCTGGCCATCAAGCACCTATCTATTCTAATTCCATTTTCCAGCACTTGGCCCGTAGCCTTGCATGTTATGGCATTTTCAAGTGCTCATCTAAATACTGTTTAAATGTTGTGAGGGTTCCTGCCTCTACCACCCCTTCAGGCAGCATGTTCCAAATTCCAACCACCCTCTGGGTTTCTTCCTATCTACCCTGTCTATGTCCCTCATAATTTTGTATACCTCAATCAGGTCCCCTCTGAGCCTTCTCTGCTCTAAGGAAAACAACCCTAGCCTATCCAGTCTCTCTTTTTATAGCTGAAAAGCTCCAGCCCAGGCAACATCCTGGTGAATCTTCTTTGCACCCTCTCCAGTGCTATCACATTCTTCCTATAGTGTGCCAACCAGAACTGTACGCAGTACTCCAGCTGTGGCCTAACTAGCATTTTATATAGCTCCATCATACCGTCCCTGCTCTTTTATTCTGTGCCTTGGCTAATAAAGGCAAGTATCCCGTATGTCTTCCTAACAGCCTTATCTACCTGTGCTGCTGCCTTCAGTGATCTATGGACAAGTACACCAAGGTCCCTCTGACCTTCTGTACTTCCGAGGATCCTACCATGCATTGTATATTCCCTTGCCTTGCTAGTCTTCCCAAAATGCATTACTTCACACTTCTCAGGATTAAATTCCATTTGCCACTGCTCTGCCCATCTTACCAGCCTATCTATATCGTCCTGTAATCTAAGGCTTTCCTCCTCAGTATTTACGACACCACCAATTTTCATGTCATCTGCGAACTTGGTAATCATACCTCCTAAATTCACGTCTAAATCATTAATGTACACTACAAACAGCAAGGGTCCCAGCACCAATCCCTGCGGTACACTACTGGTCACCGGCTTCCACTCACAAAAACAACCCTCGACCATCACCCTCTGCCTCCTGCCACTAAGCCAATTTTGGATCCAATTTAGGTTGGTTAAGGCACATTGTTGATACAGAAGTCTTGTGTGATACTTAGCTTATCAAATCACCTCATTTGAGCACCAGGTGACAAAATCCACTATGTTCCAATCTCTAATAATGACTAAGCCTGCATTCTTTTTAAATTAAAAGAACGTAAGAGTTCCTAGATGAGAAAAAGACTAGGGTTTATCTATTTCGCATTTTACCCTCGTGCTAATTGCATGGTACAGTGTTAGTGGAATTGTTTACTAATCCCGGCAGTCAGTCAGATCTGGTAGCCTATAACAGATCCAGGCATGTGGAAAACCACCCTAGTGGTTGAAACCGTTGAGGATCATGTACTGAACACCAAAATATTTATTTTCTGGAAGAAATCTATCTAATTTGTGTTTGAATTATGCAATCTCCACTTGGAACAGTTCGTCCTGATCTGCATTATCTAGTCCCTTTAGAATCATGAAAACAACAATCATATCACCTCTCGACCTTCTTTTCTCCAGTGAGGACATGCTCCATTTACATAATTGCTCGTCCCAATCCAATCCCTTCATCCGCTCAATCATTTTGGTCGCCCTTTTCCGTAGTCTTTCTGTACTATGACTACCAGAATTGCATATAGTATTCAAAGTGCGATCACACCAATGATTTACAAAGTGGGATCCTCTAACTATTTCAGCTTGATATTCACCTTTTAATGTATCCCAACATCTGATTTGCTTTACTCACTGACAGAGTATTGTTTCAATAGCTTCAATATTGTCAGTCTCAAACCCCAGATCTCAATTTTCATGAACATTATTTTCTTTCCATTTAATTAATAGTCCCTCCCTGGCATTTTGACCCCATGTGAAGCACTTCACGTTTGTCTACATTGAAATTAATCTGCCACTTGTTTGCCCATTTCCCAAGTATATTCAATTCATCCTATAGCTTAAGCCTGTTCAACTTTGGGGAGTACCACTGGCGGGCAAGATAAAGGAAAATCCTAAGGCATTTTATAAGTATATTAAGGGCAAGAGGATAAGCAGGGCCCATTAGGGACCAAAGTGGCAATCTGTGTGTGGAGCCAGAGGATATAGGTGAGGTTTTAAATGATTACTTTTCATCTGTGTTCATTATGGAGAAGGACGATGTAGGTATAGAGATCTGGGAGGGGGATTGTGATATACTTGAACATATTAACATTGAAAGGGAGGAAGTATTAGCTGTTTTAGCAGGCTTAAAAGTGGATAAACCCCCAGGCTCAGATGAGATGTATCCCAGGCTGTTATGTGAGGCAAGGGAGGAGATAGCAGCGGCTCTGACACAAATTTTCAAATCCTCTCTGGCCACAGGAGAGGTACTAGAGGACTGGAGGACAGCGAATGTGGTACCATTATTCAAGAAGGGTAGCAAGGATAAACCAGGTCATTACAGGCCGGTGAGTCTAACATCAGTGGTTGGGAAACTGTTGGAAAAAATTGAGGGACAGGATTAATCTGCACTTGGATAGGCAGGGAATAATCAGGGATCGTCAGCATGGCTTTGTCAGGGGGAGATCGTGTCTAACAAATTTGATTGAATTTTTCGAGGAGGTGACTAGAGGTGTAGATGAGGGTAAATCAGTAGATGTAGTCTACATGGGCTTCAGTAAGGCTTTTGATCAGGTCCCGCATGAGAGATTGGATAAGAAAGTAAGAGCCCATGGGATCCAGGGCAATTTGGATCCAAAATTGGTTTAGTGGCAGGAGGCAAAGAGTGATGGTTGAGGGTTGTTTTTGCGAGTGGAAGCCTGTGACCAGTGGTGTACCGCAAGGATCGGTGCTGGGATGCTTGCTGTTTGTAGTGTACATTAGTGATTTAGACGTGAATATAGGAGTTCGCAGATGACAAGAAAATTGGTGGTGTCGTAAATAGTGAGGAGGAAAGCCTTAGATTACAGGACGATATAGATGGGCAGAGCAGTGGCAAATGGAATTTAATCCTGAGACTTTTGAGGTGATGCATTTTGGGAGGAATAACAAAGCAAGGGAATATACAATGGATGGTAGGATCCTCGGAGTACAGAAGGTCAGAGGGACCTTGGTGCACATGTCCATAGATCACTGAAGGTAACAGCACAGGTAGATAAGGTTGTTAGGAAGGCATATGGGATACTTGCCGTTATTAGTCAAGACATAGAATATAAGAGCAAGGATGTTATGATGGAGCTGTATAAAATGCTCGTTAGGCCACAGCTGGAGTACTGTGTACAGTTCTAGGCACTACACTATAGGAAGGATGTGATAGCACTGGAGAGGGTGCAAAGGAGATTCACCAGAATGTTGCCTGGGCTGGAGCATTTCAGCTATGAAGATAGACTGAAAAGGCGAGGGTTGCTTTCCTCAGAGCAGAGAAGGCTCAGGGGGGACATGATTGAGGTATACAAAATTGAGGCACATTGATAGATTAGATAGGAAGAAACCTTTTCCCTTAGCAGAGGGGTCAGTAACCAGGGGGGGTAGATTTAAGGTAAGGGGCAGGAGGTTTAGAGGGGATTTGAGGAAAAAAAATTTCACCCAGATGATGGTTGGAATGTGGAATGCACTGCCTGAAGAGGTGGTAGAGGCAGGAACCCTCACAACGTTTAAGAAGTATTTAGATGAGCACTTGAAATGCCATAGCATACAAGGCTACGGGCCAAGTGCTGGAAAGTGGGATTGGAATATGTAGGTGCCTGATGGTCGGCACAGACACGATGGGCCGAAGGGCCTGTTTCTGTGCTGTATGACTCTGACTGTATTTAGCTTTGTATCATCTGCACATTTAACCACAATGCTTTGAGACTGCTTGCCCCAGGTCATTTGTGAAAATGTTAAACAGAAGAGGTCTTAAAAAGCCTATGCTACCCCACTGGTAAAAGGCTGATACCAATCAAGATTGGTGTGGGAGAAATGGGTTCCGAATCATGCGGCACTGGCACCAGTACTGGGGAAGGAGAGAGTTGTTCCGTTGCGACGGGCTTCATTTGAACTATGCTGGGACCAGCGTCCTGGCAAATCGTATAACTAGCGGGGGAGGGTTCAATTGAAGGGCAGTTTAAAAAATCAAAAAGAAATGAGAGCGGAGGTGCAAGATAGTGAAGAGGCGACCGATCATCAAAGTCTGATATGAAGAGGCAGAAAATATAAGCAGAAGAGTGCAGCAGAAATTAGAACCAGAATGAGAAATAATGGTAAAAAGTCAAAACTTAAGACTCTTTATCTGAATGCACGCAGCATTTGTTACAAGATAGATGAGTTGACGGCACAAATAAAAATAAATGAATATGACTTGATAGCTATTACAGAGACATGGTTGCAAGGTGACCAAGACTGGGAACTCAATATTCAAGGGTATTCGACGTTCCGGAAAAATAGGCAAAAAGGAAAAAGAGGTGCGGTAGCTTTGTTAATAAAGGAAGGTATCAGTGGAGTGGTCAGTAGTGATATAGGCGCAATAGATTGTGATGTGGAATCAGTTTGGGTGGAAATAAGGGGAAGAAGTCACGGGTGGGAGTTGTCTATAGGCCCCTGAAGAGTTGCCTCACTGTAGGACAAAGTATAAATTGGGAAATAATGGAGGCATGTAAGAAGGACGGCGCAGTGGTTAGCACCGCAGCCTCACAGCTCCAGCGACCCGGGTTCAGTTCTGGGTACTGCCTGTGCGGAGTTTGCAAGTTCTCCCTGTGACCGTGTGGATTTCCGCCGGGTGCTCCAGTTTCTTCCCACAGCCAAAAACCTGCAGGTTGATAGGTAAATTGGCCATTGTAAATTGCCCCTAGTGTAGGTAGATAGTAGGGGAATTGAGGGGATGTGGTAGGAACATGGAATTAATGTAAGATTAGTATAAATGGGTGGTTGATGGTCAGCACAGACTTGGTGGGCCGAAGGGCCTGTTTCAGTGCTATATCTATAAATAAATAAAAATAAAAAATAAAGGGTGCTACAATTGTCATGAGTGATTGTAATCTGCATATTGACTGGACAAATCAGATTTGGCAGAGGTAACATGGAAGAGAATTTATGCTGTGCAGCAGGGATTGTTACTTAGAGCAATATGTTGCAGAACCTACTTGGGAACAGGCTATTTTAGAGCTAGTAATGTGTAATGAGGTAGGATTAATAAGAGAGATCGTAGTTAAGGATGATGTAGGGACCCCTACATGATAGAATTTCAAATTCAGTTTGAGGGCGAGCAACTCTGTTCTCAAATCTGTGTCCTCAAATTAAACAAGGGTAATTACGGTGGTATGAAGAAAGAGTTGTCTAAAGCGGACTGGGAAAATTAGACTAAGGGGAAGGTCAGTGGATGAGCAGTGGCAGACATTTAAGCAGATATTTCATAACATTCAGCAAAAATTTATCCCGGTCAAAAAGAATGACTCGATGAGAATGATGAAACACCTGTGGTTAATAAAGGCGGTCAAGGAGGGTATCCAGTCAAAAACTAAGGCATACAAAGTAGCGAAAACTAGTGGTAGGCCAGAGGATTGAGAATTTTTTAGGAACCAGCAGCAAGTGACTAAAAAGCTAATAAAGAGGGAAAAAATTGATTATGAAAGTAATTTGGCAAGAAATATAAAAACAAACAGCAAGAGCTTCGGGTATATAAAAAGAGAGTAGCTCTCATGAGGGGCATAGTTTTTGACGCACTAATGGGACTAAAGGCAGACAAGTCACCAGGACCGGATGGCCTGCATCCATGGGTTTTAAAGGAAGTGGCTGCAGAGATAGTGGAGGCACTGGTCGAAATATTCCACAACTCGCTGGATTCCGGGAGGGTCCCAGCGGATTGGAAAACCGCTAATATGATGGCCCTGTTCAAGAAGGGAGGGAGACAAAAAGCAGGAAACTATAGGCCAGTCAGCCTAACATTGGTCGTTGGGAAAATGCTAGAGTCCATTATTAAGGAAGAAATAGGACGTTTAGAAAAGTTTAACGCAATCATACAGAGTCGTCATGGTTTTGTGAAAGGGAAATATGTTTGACAAATTTGCTGGAGTTCTTGATGTAACAAGCAGAGTTGATCCAGGGGAACCGGTAGATGCAGTGTATTTGGATTTACAGAAGGCATTCGATAAGGTGCCACATAAAAGATTATTGCACAAGATGGGAGCTCACAGTATTGAGGGTAATCTATTAGCATGGATTGAGGATTGGTTAACTCACAGAAGACAGAGATTCAGAATTAATGGGTCTTTTTCAGGTTGGAAAGAAGTAACTAGTGGAGTGCCACAAGGATCAGTCCTAGGGCCTCAATTATTTACTACCTATATTATTGACTTGGAGGATTTGCTGACTATACAAAAATAGGTGGGAGGGCATGTTGTGATGAGGACACAGAATCTGCAAGGGGGTATAGATAGATTGAGTGAGTGGGCAAAAACGTGGCAGATGGAGTTTAATGTAGGAAAGTATGAGGCCATGCACTTCGGTAGGAAGAATCAAAAGGCAGACTATTATTTAAATGGCGAGAGACTTCAAGAAAGTGCAGCACAGAGGGATGTGGGTGTTCTTGTGCATGAAACACAAAAGGTTAGTATGCAGGTGCAGCAAATAATTAAGAAGTCAAATGGGATTTTGGCCTTTATTGCTAGGGGGTTGGAGTTTAAAAATAGGGAAGTCTTGTTACAACTGTACAGGGTGTTGGTGAGGCCGCACCTGGAGTACTGTGCACAGTTTTGGTCCCCATATTTAAGAAAGGATATTGGAGGCAGTTCAAAAGCGATTCACTAGGCTGATTCCTGGGATGAAGGGGTTGACTTATCAAGAACGGCTGAACAGGTTAGGCCTTTATTCATTAGAGTTTAGAAGAATGAGGGGTGATCTTATTGAAACGTACAAGATTCTGAGGGGGCTTGAAAGGGTAGATGTTGAGAGGATGTTTCCACTGGTGGGGGGTATCTCGAACTAGGGGACATAGTTATAGAATAAGGGAACACTCATTTTAAACTGAGATGCGAAGGAATTTCTTCTCAAAGGGTAGTGAATGTCTGAAATTCTCTACCCCAGAGAGTTGTGGAGGCTGGATCACTGAAAGTATTTAAAGAGGAGGTAGATAGATTTTTGAAATATCGGGGCGTTGAGGGCTGTGAGGAGCTGGCATGAAAGAGGAGTTGAGGTCTGGGGCAGATCAACCATGATCTTATTCAATGGCGGGGCAAGCTTGAGGGGCTGAATGTAGGGACAGGTGGGGATGTTTGGTAGGAATATGGGATTAGTGTAGGATTAGTATAAATTAGTATAAATGCCCTTTCCTATCCTGAGTGGTGTGAAACAGGGCTGTGTTCTCGCACCCACACTTTTTGGGATTTTCTTCTCCCTGCTGCTTTCACATGCGTTCAAATCCTCTGAAGAAGGAATTTTCCTCCACACAAGATCAGGGGGCAGGTTGTTCAACCTTGCCCGTCTAAGAGCGAAGTCCAAAGTACGGAAAGTCCTCATCAGAGAACTCCTCTTTGCTGACGATGCTGCTTTAACATCTCACACTGAAGAATGCCTGCAGAGTCTCATCGACAGGTTTGCGTCTGCCTGCAATGAATTTGGCCTAACCATCAGCCTCAAGAAAACGAACATCATGGGGCAGGATGTCAGAAATGCTCCATCCATCAATATTGGCGACCACGCTCTGGAAGTGGTTCAAGAGTTCACCTACCTAGGCTCAACTATCACCAGTAACCTGTCTCTAGATGCAGAAATCAACAAGCGCATGGGTAAGGCTTCCACTGCTATGTCCAGACTGGCCAAGAGAGTGTGGGAAAATGGCGCACTGACACGGAACACAAAAGTCCGAGTGTATCAGGCCTGTGTCCTCAGTACCTTGCTCTACGGCAGCGAGGCCTGGACAACGTATGCCAGCCAAGAGCGACGTCTCAATTCATTCCATCTTCACTGCCTTCGGAGAATACTTGGCATCAGGTGGCAGGACTATATCTCCAACACAGAAGTCCTTGAAGCGGCCAACACCCCCAGCTTATACACACTACTGAGTCAGCGGCGCTTGAGATGGCTTGGCCATGTGAGCCGCATGGAAGATGGCAGGATCCCCAAAGACACATTGTACAGCGAGCTCGCCACTGGTATCAGACCCACCGGCCGTCCATGTCTCCGTTATAAAGACGTCTGCAAACGCGACATGAAATCGTGTGACATTGATCACA
Organism: Heterodontus francisci; assembly: GCF_036365525.1. Taxonomy (NCBI): domain Eukaryota; kingdom Metazoa; phylum Chordata; class Chondrichthyes; order Heterodontiformes; family Heterodontidae; genus Heterodontus; species Heterodontus francisci. The sequence continues at coordinate 20,049,662 of NC_090376.1, read as the reverse complement.
AGTCGTGGGAGTCAGTTGCCAGCATTCGCCAGAGCTGGCGGGCAGCCATAAAGACAGGGCTAAATTGTGGCGAGTCGAAGAGACTTAGTAGTTGGCAGGAAAAAAGACAGAGGCGCAAGGGGAGAGCCAACTGTGCAACAGCCCCAACAAACAAATTTCTCTGCAGCACCTGTGGAAGAGCCTGTCACTCCAGAATTGGCCTTTATAGCCACTCCAGGCGCTGCTTCACAAACCACTGACCACCTCCAGGCGCGTATCCATTGTCTCTCGAGATAAGGAGGCCCAAAAGAGTATAAATGGGTGGTTGATGTTTGGCACAGACTCGGTGGGCCGAAGGGCCTGTTTCAGTGCTGTATCTCTAATCTAATCTAATGCTGCAGCTACTTCTGGTTGTACTATCTTAAAAGACGCAAACAAACCTGAGTACTATGGTACTCCAGTTTATTTCTACATCTTGAAAGAAATTATGTAACTACCAATTTTACCAAGTGGATTTTAAAAACATGGATTCACAATGTATATCAAACTCACTGGTATCTAATTTTCTGAGTCACTTTTGCTACCTTTTTTTGAAAAAAAAGTAACATCTGCCTTCTAGCCCTCAGCACCTTTTCAATCTTTTGTGATTTTTCTTGGAGCAGTGAGTAACTTGGTGGCAATGAGCATTATTTAGTTTTTGAGCCCAGTTTGCTTCTCTTTTCTATTGTATATCTCTATGCAGCTTTTTATTAAACTACAGGTGTACATCAGCTCTTGTATTTTTAAAATTTCAGTGTTGCACATCTCTTCATTGCAACCTGTTTCTGTTAGGTTGTTAACCTGTCCTGTCAATCACATATAAGCAGCTGCGCAACCCTCTGAATATAAGGCAAGAGTGCCAAGTACCTCTTGTAAGCAGGCTTTCTCATTTCTACTATAAGGAAGTTAACTGCCACTTCCTCACAAACTGTACGAGACCATTTAGTTCAGTAGTAAATGTTCTTGTGTAGTTTCAAATATTGGCTGCAATTTTTTTCTTATAGCTCCTGAAAAAATAATCTTCCCCTACATTACTCATACTAATTGTGAAATAGAATATCAGAGCTCTTGAGCCATTTAACCTTTTGATTCTTCAGTATTTTATCTGAATGAAGTTATGTTAGGATTTCTGCAGCAAAATTTTTGATTACATTCTTTAATGAATTTGCAGGGAAACACTTTGATTTACAACAGTCTTGAGAATTGTTAGAATTCCCTGAGTGAAATTTATACCAAGGGACGCAGGTATTGCGGGAATTTTGGTTTTTGGTAAACTTGCATAAGATGATTTGTAACTGTAAGTGTGATTATGTTGAGTAGTATACCAAGATTCCTGCTTTACAAATGTGGGCTAATATTTATTTTGAACTGTCTTTGTTTTAACGTCACCTTAATGCTGGTACATCACAGCCGAGCCTGGCCCTAATTCTGTTCTCACTCACGGTGCCCAAATGTGAACTTTCTAGCAAGGGTTACCAGATAATAATTAAGAATGGAAACCCTGGTTGCTGACTTTTCCTTGCCTTTCTCAGCCCAGAGATTTTCAGGTAAAACTTTACACCCAAATGTTGCTCTAGCTGAGAACTTACTTAAGTACAGACTTGAATATTGAACCTGAGATATTCTGCTTAGTACTAAATGGTAGATTTCGCCCATTACATTATTAAATGAGCCACGGCATTGTTTCAGTATTGGACAATGCAAAATACTATAGCAATATTGACTGAGTCACAACAGCCTTTTGAAGTACACTTATAAATCCTGAAACAATCAGGATGTAAAATGTTTACTATATTAGATTTATTTAACTTTTTTCCCTTTTTATAGAGCTAACTTATGTGGATGATGGATTCAGCACTTGCTCTACAATATTGAATTAGTATATGCATATACTTAGAATTTATGGTAAGTTGAATTTGCATATTTGAAGATCCACTGATCCGTGGGATTAAATTAATACTGTATTTGATGCACAGAATTGGAAAACTGAACCTCTTCCTTTCCTTAAAGAGCATGACAGGATGAAACGCAACAGACATTTGAGCAGCAGTGACAGTTCAGACAATGAGAGTAAGTAGGATGATGGTGTTTTACCTATTCTATCCAAGTGTATCCTTCTGATTCTGTGGCAATCTTTTTTTATTTGCCGAAGACCTCCTAGATATTAAATCTATGCTTATTATGCCTGAGAACTGCATGATATGAGTTGGGATATTCATTTTGGTTCACCTTGGAAGTACATCCTCATTTCAAAATCTGCCTTTAAATTTAGCACTAATTGGCATCGATACAAGTGAGTGAAGCAGTTATGGAAGTAGAAATGTTTCATTGGGAGATGTCACTTTTCTGAAATTGCAACATAATGTATAGTGTTTCAGAAAGCCCCTGTAAGCCACCCATTAGAACCATAGAAAAAGTATGGCACAGAAGGAGGCCATTCAGCCTGTCCTGTCTGTGCCAGTCGAAAAAACTAGCCGCCCAGTCTAATCCCACCTTCCAGCATTTGTTCCATAGCCTTGCAGTTTACAGCACTTCAGGTGCATGTACCTTTTCAAAGAATTGAGGGTTTCTGCCTCCACTACCATCCCTGGCAGTGAATTCCAGACACCCACCACCCTCTGGATGAAAAAGTTTTTCCTCATGTCTCCTCTGATCCTTCTACCAATCACCTTAAATCTGTGCCCCCGGTAATTGACCTCTCCTTTAGGGGAAACGGGTCCTTCCTGTCTACTCTATTTAGACCCCTCATAATTTTGTACACCTCAATTAAGTCACCCCTCAGCCTCCTCTGTTCTAAGGAAAACAACCCTAGCTGATTCAATCTTTCCTCATAGATGCTTGAAAAAGATCAGAATTGATCAAAATGTTTTCGGGAAGAAAAGTACTCGAAAGCAGGGAGGTTTTTGCTGTATTGTACTGACAGATCACTGCATTCTTCCAAACTATACGGATTTGTTATGCTTCAGTTGTCTGGTCTATGGGTATCTCTGGATGACCTATCTGGGGGACACATTAGAGAAACAACTATCCCTGTGACCACTGTTTCCTGCAGGTGATCTACCCCAGACTATTGAAGTGCAAGCTCTGCAACGTGTATGACTACCAGTCATACCTGGGATTAACACTCAATCCCCTGGTCAGGAGTTTTTTTTCCCCCATTTGTTCTTGGGATGTGAATGACACCAGTAATACCACATTTATTGCCCATTTTTAGTTTCTCTGAGGTAAATAACTCAAACACATAGTTTGGGTTTAGCCCAGACCAGGTAAAAGTAGCAAACTTCCTTCACTGAAGAGTATATGTAATATAGTAAATGAGCAACTGGTTCTCCTAATTTATATTTGATACTGTTTACCAAACTTGCCTATTAGTGTTATTCCTGTGTTGAGTGTATTAGATTATTATGTACACAAATTTTATGTTGGAGGCTTATAATGTAGGTGTAATAATTGTGTGTTTTGGTTGCATCAAACTGCTTTAATATTGCTTTTACAACATATTTAAATTGGATCTTGGATTGTGTTATGGTCTCTATTGCTTATTGTCACTTCCTGCACAGGTCCTTCAACGTCGTTGTCCTCCCATTCTAAGTACAGGAGTGACCGGCATGCCTCAGCAAGTGGGAAGAAGAAGCCTGCTGAGGTTTGTACTTAAGTAAAATGACATCACAAACTCTAATTTGTAAAGCTCAAATTGATGCCAGATTTTCACTGCCTGGAGAGTAGATCTTGAGCTCTCTTTTAATTCTGTGAATGCATGTATGCCTGAACTTTGAGCCCTGGAGATCCCTTCCTTAAGTGAAAAAAACGTTGCAGGAAAAATACGGGCTATCCCTGTACACCATTAGCTTTTCACACACAAGCTCGAGTAAACTTAGAAGAATAATTATACTATCAGAATTTTTTGTTTGATAACCAGAAAAAGCCAGAAGCCAGAGATTTAAAAGTGATCCGTAGTTGCCCTTGTAAAAGAAAATTCTAAATCAACTAAGTTTCCCACTGAGATCTGTGAGTGAAACCAATATCTCAACAATTGATTCCAGTGATTCCTATTTGAACTGGGGGTAGACCTCAGATTCACAAGAATGATACCTTGACTTAGCAGGTTAAATTATGTGAACTTGTTTCATAAACTTGGCTTGAATCCCCTTGAGTATAGGAGATTTGAGGGTGATCTCTTGAGGTGTTCAAAATGTTGAAAGGATTTGATAGGATAGATACAGATAAACTACTTGCTCTGGTGGGGGAGATGAAGAACATCGGGCCATAATCTTGAAATGAGCCAACCAATTTCAGAAGCAAAATCATTCCTTTTTCAGACAAAGCCCAGAAATTCAGAGCATTTTCCTCTTGCCCTCAAAAAGACTGATTACTGAGACAATTTGAGTTTTTAGGATTGAGATATCGATTTCGTTAGCTAACAGCATACAAGGATATGAAATATAGGTGGGGCAATAGAGTTGAGATGTAGATCGTCCATTAACTAATTCAGTGGCGGAGCATGATCGAGAGGCTGAATGACCTCCTCCCGTTCCTTAACTGCATCACTGTTTTACTGGGAGGTTGGACTCATTTGCACCTAAACCTTAATATTCTGATCAGTGTACTTTAGTCTTGTTTATTTGCAAATGTAAACTAAAGTGAATTGAATTATAAGAATTCAATTCTATGACTTTAACCTTCATCAGACATGGCTTTATCATGTGTTATTCTCACTAGAGAATTAAAAGTTAGGACAAACCAAGATTGGTGAATGAAATTATCCATCAGGTTTCTTAATCTGAATTCTCTGTTAGCATAACCAAAAATCGTTACATTCAGAAAACTTAACTTGTCCTTGAGCATTTAAGAAGTGCGTTGACAGAGTTTCAGTTTATTCCAGTGTTGATTTTTAGGAAAAATTAGTGATATATTCCAATGCCTCTACCTATCCTGCTCTATATTTAATCACTAGATAGTACACAAGAGCTACCTAGGATGATGCTGTCTTGTTGACCAGCCATGTGAGAAACAATGGATGTGAACCAGATTCTTTCCCTGCTGTAGCACAGTACATTACCGCATCAACACATTTGTGGCAACCTCTTTTAATGTTCGTTTAAATATTTAGGTTTGCTTTTATAGGTATTCAGGAAGGATCTCATCAGTGCCATGAAGATTCCAGACTCCCATCATGTGAACCAGGATGAATATTATCTCTTGGCTGATCAATGGAAGCAGGAGTGGGAGAAAGGAGTTCAAGTTCCAGCCAGTCCAGAGACAATTCCAGATCCATCTGTTAGGTGATAGCTGTTTTTCAAAAAGAATATTCTCCTCTTCCCATTTAATTGTATCAGGTATCTGGCACCTAATGGGTCAAAACAACAAATACAGTCTTACACTAAAGAGTTTAGTGGACATTGTATTTTGGTGTCTTCCTAGTAGCATCTAGCTAATGTTAATTCCATTCACTCAGAAATTGTTCTGCTCATAGGCAATAAATAGCACAGCAGAAAGTGAGAAGATCACCTGTTGATCAGGACATGATATGTGGCACAGGAAGATCTGAGAAGGGGAGAAATGAGATGGGCTTTAGAAACTTCAACAATGACATTCTGAGGTTTAGAGCTATAAAGGTTAAGGGTACATGTTAGAGACGTTACACTGGGATGGGAGGAAGTACTGAGTGGCATGCCCACTTATACCAGTGACTTGAACTCAAACCCAATGCAACTTAATAAATTAGCAATAAAATAAGAGCAAAATACTGCGGATGCTGGAATTCTGAAATAAGAACAGAAATTGCCGGAAATACTCAGGTCTGGCAGCATCTGTGGACAGAGAAACAGAGTTAATGTTTCAGGTCTCCAACCCTTCACCAGAACTGATGAAGGATCACAGTCCTGAAACGTTAACTCTGTTTTTGTCTCCACAGATGCTGCCAGACCTGCTGAGTATTTCTGGTACTTTCTTTTCTCATTTGATAAATCAGCAGTTGACACCAAACTAGTATGAACAGTGAATTGAGTACGCAGTGCAGGAATTACAGAATGTCCTGGCCAAAATTTGCAAGTGGGCAGAGCAATGCAAATAGAATTTAATACAGACAAATGTAAAGTACCGTACATAATAAGGCAAAGAAGGCATTGCAAATTCTCTGTCAATGGTGTTGGAATAGCTATGGATGAACTTGGAAAAATACCTAGGAGTCCTAATGGACTTGACAATAAGTAGCATTCAAAAAATCCAGTAGCATACTAAACTATGTAAGCCAAACAGTAAGATACAAGTCAGCAAAAGTCATGATCAAAGTTCAGAGTACTCTGGTCAGGCTGCACCTTGAGTACTGTCTGTTTTTGGTCATCAAGACATAAGGGAGGCATTCAAACCCCAGAGGCAGTGCAAATGTGAACCACAAGGCTGATCTCTAGTCTTTTAGGTCTGTGATGAGCAAAGATTGGAAAAACTAGGAGCTTCAGCCCTGAAAGGAAAAGTCCAAGAGGTAATAGAGAGCTATAAGATTGTAAATGTACAGAAAAATTACATCCAGCAATTTGCTTTAAATTGCAAGAGTAGATCAGGAGATCACAGGGTCAAACTAGTAAAATGCAAATTTAGGACTGCTATCAGGAAGCTTCTCTCCACAAAATGATCAATACATGGAATTGGATCCTGGGTACAGCAGTAGAGACACAAAAATCCTGGAATCATTTTAAGAACCATTTGGATGTTGTAATGGGAGCACTTTAGGATCATTCCAGTTGGGTGAGCTAAGATGGACCAAATGGCCTGTGCATCTGGAGTTATTTTGTAAAATTAGTGACTTATGACAGCTAAAGCTGAAGGTTTGAATAGATTTATAAACTTGTCACAACACATCAATGTAATGAGCTGTCTGAAGAGGGAAATTACAAATTAAATTTTTCATTTGCAAAGTCACCCTACAAAAATTCCATAGTTCTGTTTCTATTTCTTTTGTAAGCATGAATAATAATCTCTTCCTTAACTAATGTTAGCAAATGTTGCTTCGGTTATAACAGAGGGCACTGATTCAAAAGCTAAAATTCTATTCATGGAAAGCAATATTTAGAAAATAGTCGAATGTAATAGTTTGAATATGTAGTTAATTTGTACCCATTTGTTTATGATACTTCATACATTGTAATAGTAACTTTCTACTGAGTGAAACGAAATGCTGTAAACAAGCTGGCACTGTGCCACACAGACCAGGAAGGTTTCAACTTCAGTCAATGGCCTGTGCTTAATTAGGAGATTACACCTGAACTTTAATAGGGTGTTATAATTATCCTCTATACCAGTGGGGTTGAAAGGGGAAATTAGCTCCAGGTCCTGCTTCAAAGAATTCAGGAAGACGTTTACAATCTTGTCCAGTAAAATGTTTTGCTGTGAAGTTAAGCATGTTTGGGACTACTTGCACTGAATTGGTTCTATTCCTGTGTTTGATTTTTATGTTTGACTGTTTTAGGGTTATTGTAGAAAAGGTGAAGGAGACTTTGTTTACTAAACCACGGAAGTATATCCGCTGTTCCAGCACCGAACCCTCAGACCCTGGATATGTTAACATCCTGGAACTTGCAGACACTGTGTGCCGTTACGACTTGGATGATGTGGACATTTACTGGTTACATGCAGCAAATGAAGAACTGCGAGAAATGGGTAAGCATAAGTTATTTTATCTAGTAACACAAGTGCATTTATTTACCACATTGGATGCAGTCATCTTTTTTGTTGTTCCTCTTAATCTGGAATTATATTTTAATATTTTCTGGCAAGTCCAAACTAAACTTAAGTGTCTGAAAATTCAAACTACTTATTTGCTTCGTCACTGGGTTGCAGGGTATGGTAGATTTAAAATAGAGAAAATGCCTAGCATTTAATTTTATATACAAAAGAGTAAACACTAAGTTTTTGTTCAGTGTCATCTTATCATATAAGCCTACTGTCCATGGTGATACTGGAATATAAATGAATAGTGCTTTTCATTTTTTCATCAATGTTACGACCAAGGCAGGAGGAGTGCACTATCTTTTCTAGTTCCACTTCTCCACAGGTGACAACATATATTTTAAATGTTTACCCAGTTACTAATACGGTCAATCATATACTCTATTCTCTATCCCAGAATAAAATACACAAACCCGGTTTCTTTACTAACAACAAAATTATCAGTTTATTATAAAACAAGACTTATCCACGAACGAAGCAAAACATTAACATTCAGATTGAAATATGAAAGTTTCATACACAAACTCAAAAAAAAAAAATCTGTCTGCAGAGCTCTTTTACAAAAAAAACTTTGGCCAAATACTTTTTAATTCTTGAAGAAAAAAAGAAGATATGGAAGGATGTCAGTTGTCCCTTTTTGGTCTGGCATCTGGGTATACGGAGATGGGTCACTGGGATCTTTTCTGGAGCAATTCGTTCTGGAGATATTGAGAAATAGTCTGGTAGGTTTTCCAGGATAAATGTGGCATCAGGGGGTTTCAGTTATCACATTCTGGATTCGCAGAGTCTTTTCAAAGAGGTAGAGAAAGAGATGAGCTGGGTGTTTTTCTCTTGCCAGGTTGATCTCCAACTGCTTTCAAACACAGTCCACACCCCAACTGAACCAAAAACAATATTTCAGAAACAAAACCCCAAACAGCAGGTCAGAACCTCCTGACCACTCATAAATCTTGACGTGTCACTTCTCTGTAAACATCTCCCCCAAGTCACTAAGGTTTCTGCTGTTTATTTATCTTAAGGCATGTGATGTCCAGTAAAGGTTGTTTTCAAACACAACGGGCTGAATTTTACCAGCCCTTCAATGGTGGGGGCGGGGGGAACTGTAAAATACTTGCATGAGCAGCCCACCATGATCCCCCCACCCGCCCCATCGCATTTTACCGGCGGCGGCGAGACCTCAGTACGGCACCCGATGGGGCATTCATTTACATATTAAAATGAATGGAAATAAATTTTAATCAACTCGCCTTGTCCCAGTGGCTGTCCCACGCCGATATAACGGCTGCCAAATGGGAGGGGGAAGCAGTGAAACCTTAAGGTCGGGAGGGGTGTAGGAGAGGGGAAACGTGCTCCGATTGGTTGTGGGGATGGTGGGAAGGGGCTGAGGGTCAAATGGTCTGAAGGTGGGGGGGGTTAAAGTTCGTAATTTAACAAATTGTTTTTTCGGGGGGATGGGTTATTTTATTAATAACTCGGTGGGGGGGTTTGAAAGTTATTTCTGGGTGCCGGCGCCTTTAAAAACTTTTATTGAACCATAAGGGCTTGAAGCACTTTAAAAATGGCACCGGCAGCTGCACAGTGGCGCTGGACGCCATTGCCGGGTACGGAGCGGCGGCACCCCCAAACCCCGTCATCGGGGACAGCGGCTCCGCCCCATCAATTTAAATGAGCCCCGTGCTCAGTGACGGAATATCGCACGTACTCCGTGACGGTATATCTATTTCTGAAGGGGGCTGACTTCAGAGCGGGCTGCCAACTTCTAAGCATGCTACCGTGATGTGCGGCACACTAATAAAATTCAGCCCAACATCTTGAGTGTCCTTTCAGTGAACTTTCAACAAAAAATAGTCCAACATCAAAGGTCCTCAGCCTTCCAAAATGAATCCATTTCCACAAGTTAAATATGAGTCTTCAGAAAATATTTAACATAAAATAGAAGCACTTTCATAACACAATGTGACATTCACTTCAATTTTTTATGGAATTCAGGCTGGGTTTTCTTATATAATAGAAAAATTAGATCATATCATTACTCAGAGAAATTTAAGAAAAGATCAGTGATTTTTTTTTTGCATGAATTGTGATGTTTAGCTTTGGGTCAGGGAACCAATGAGGAGTCATTTTCCATTTTAAAAAATCACTCATTTAGTTCATCTGCTTGTGCAGAAATACTTTATTGACTCATTGCCTACTGCAAAATGGAGCATCAGGTGAGCAACTATTTTTAAATATAAAAGCATTGGTCTTATCTACACATGCAGTATGGAATTGCAGGACTTCAGAGAATATTAAACTACTACGAGGAGCAAGTCGTTTCCTGTTGCTTGATGATTGGTACATCTTGAAGATTTATTTGAATGATATTAAAAACATTTTTTCTTTTAAAAATTATCTTGATTCAGGATGTGGTTTGATTCATGAATGCACTATGGAGAGAACTATAGAAGCACTGGAGCGTCAATGCTATGAAAACATGAACCATGCCATAGAGACTGAGGAAGGACTGGGAATTGAGTATGATGAAGATGTTATCTGTGATGTATGCCGCTCTCCTGATAGTGAAGAGGGCAATGAGATGGTCTTCTGTGATAGGTGTAATATCTGTGTCCATCAAGTAAGTAAAGATATTACTTATTCAAAAATAGAATAAATGATTCAAAAATTGTAATGTTTGTTTCTCCATGTTATTCTTGGGTAATCTTTATTGTAAAGTGCAGGTCTTATTTATAAACATTACTTGGTTGAGTCACTGCAGTATATTTATACATTATAGTACATTGCAGTGAAACCATCTAAGATTTTTTAGCTTTTCATCTGTGCAAATGTAGAAGGCCCTGTTTGCTTTCTGTTTGGTCTCTGTTGGTTAAGTGATATTGGTTACATGGTTTTCCGGGGTTAATGAGAATATAGTCCAGGATGAACATAGAAGACATCATGGTTCCATACCAAGAAGGGGGTGGCAAGCTCTGACCATTTAAGTAAGTTTAAGTGGAACACAATTATTTAAAAGTTCAGATTCTAACTGCAGAATCATGGGAATAGATTTATAAATATGTATGTTTTTTCTAAAAGTTAATTCTCGGGATATGGGCATCGCTAGCAAGGCCAGGTCTTAATACCCATCCCTAGTTACCCTGGGTAGTCCAATACAATTAAGTGGCTTAAGGTTATTTCAAAGGGCAGTTTAAGAAGCAGCCACACTAATGTGGGACTGGAGACGCATCTATGCAGACCAGGTAAGGGTGGCAGATTTCCTTCCCTAAAGTGAACCAGTTGGTTTTAAACGACAGTCCGATTCCTTCGTGGTGCCTTGGTCCAGATTTTTTTGTTTTACGGCATTCAGGTTCTCAAACTGCCATGTTTCCTGGATTATTGTTATAGGCCTTTGTATTACTAGCTCAGTAACATAACCACTACATATAATTGCCCATATAATCCTTATTGAGAGTAAAATAGTAAGAAGTCAGAGGTTAATTGCTGAGGATTTCAAAATAGTAAAACATAATTATGAGCTGGATTTCAGTTAACAAGGCTAGTGGCGGAAAGCTCTTGCTTACATTTGATTAGATTTATGACTAACGATAGTTTGTTTCAATGTTGTAATTGTGAACCTGCAGAAGAAGTCTGGATTTTCCCTGGTCATTATAGCATTTTATAAATGGTGCGTTCAATAAATTAAACTCTCACTTTCACAGTCCCTTTGCTGATTAATTAAAATTTTACTTCAGTGAAATGAACAGCAGCAGAACCAATAGAATTGCCAGTGCAATACTAATGAGATCAAAACTATTGAAGAATCCTATAACTACACTTCTGATCCTGTAAAACTTGCTTGTGACAGCATTTTAAAGAAGTTGACTGGGATGTTACAAAAATGTTTATCCTTGTGGAGTACATTTATTAACGACTTTTTAAATGAGATTGTAGTGTTGCACATTTGTTGGATGTTAATCCGCCTACATGAAGTTCTGATTCTCAGTTTTGGTAAATTGATTGCGAACAGTGGGATGGTGGGATAATGCCCCTTAGACTTCCTGTGAGAGCTGCGCTCACCATTTTTTCTCGACAGTATGCTATCCATCCTGATTAAAACCTCGGTAGAATGGGGCCCACATCTTGTACTGCTACCAACAGCAACTTTGGATACACAAAATGTTGAGTAGCAGGAGTGCTACCTACCCTACAGTTCGCTATCAATGTCAAAATATCCGGAAGGGATAGATTGTATTTAGTGTGGTATGATTTATTTAATTGAAGTGACTGATTTAGTTAATGCTTTACAGGATGTTCAGGAAGGATCTGAGGATCAGAGCTGTAGCTACAAAGAATTTTTAAATGATGGCTATTTTTAGTAAACTTTTTAAATTTGCAAGCTCCTACACTTCCATCTTTGGGCCATTGCTAATAGTAAAACTGTAACTTTTATTTTAATCTGTTGAACGACAGCCCAAAGCTGCAATGCTAAAGTGTGTCTCCTTACTTTGGAGAGACAAGTTTGAATGCCAGACCTTGCGTTTATATATTGCCTTTTAACGTAGTAAAATGTCCCAGGGTGCTTCACAGGAGCATTATTAAACAAAATTTGGCACTGAGCCACATGAGCTACTGGGCCAGATGACCAAAAGCTTGATCAAAGATGAGGGTTTCAAAGAGCGCCTTAAAGGTGGAGAAAGAGGAAGAGAGGCGAAGAGGTTTCAGGAGGGAGTTTGAGAACTTAGCACCACAGCAGCTGAAAGTACATCCACCCATGGTAGAGCCAGGGGATGCACAAGAGGTCAGATTTGGAGGAACACAGATCGTGGAGAAATGTAGGGCTAGTGGAGATAGGGGGAAGGCCATAGAGGGATTTGAAGATGAGAATTTTTAAAACTGAGGTGTCGCCAGATCAACAGTGATTGTAGGTCAGAATTATTTAATGCTCATGCACTGAGTTTCACCTATTTAGTGCATTTGCTCATCTTGGCCTCCTGAAGGGAAGCAGTGTACAGGATATTTTGCTACATTCATACATGCACCTTCTGGAGTATTTTTTGAAAGGTGAGGAATGATTTTCTTATGCTATATGTTGTATAATAAATATAAATGATTTTTTAAATAACTTTTACCTCACCTCACCTTGATGTAGGATCCAACTCGTGAAAGTCTTAAATATATACATTACTTGTTAGTCAGTTTTTGTTTACCAATACATGTTCTAATTTTCTTTTACACTCAGGCTTGCTATGGGATTCTGAAAGTGCCTGAAGGTAGCTGGTTGTGTCGAACTTGTGTGCTTGGAATTTATCCACAGTGTCTCCTGTGCCCAAAACAAGGTGGAGCAATGAAAGCCACACGTGCTGGGACCAAGTGGGCACATGTCAGCTGTGCCTTGTGGATACCTGAGGTAAAAAGTGAATTTACAGATTTGTTTTAGCAGACATCTCTGTCTATATCCTTATTGTCACTTTTTTTTCCTCCTAGTGTACATGCGCATCTGAATTCAGGTAAAGCTAAAAGCTCTACGTACATTATTTAAAATCGCTCTCTATCAAATATTGGCTGGACATGGAAATTAATCCCTTTTTAAAACAATTTAATCGAAAAAAAATTCAAGGTGCCAACTGCTTTGGGACCAGATACCACTCTTGTTCTGAGACAAGAAATGACATACTTGGATATTTTTGTTACAACCATATACCTCTACCTGTAGGAAGTTGTTAAACAGAAACATTAGAATGACTATTTCAACTGGACTTCCAGTGGGTAAAATCAGCTATTTCCCACTGAGGCAACTCAGCTGTGCCCTACTGCAAAATAGTTTAGCAAAGATTATGTGGAGTAAAATAAATCCCAGATGATTAAAAAAATTAAGCGATTTGACTTGTTTTACGACAGAATTTTCTTAGTCCTTCTAAGTGGAGTTTATCCTGTGTCCAAGACAAGGCAGTAAAATACTGTGTTCTCATCTTTTAATTCTGAATTGGTCTCCCATACCACCCTTCTCAAAGGCACAATTTATTTTAAGCTTCTAAGCTGCTGTTGCTGTTTCAGCTTGTCAGGAGGGCTGATTTAACATTAGAAAAAGAATGAAAAAGAACATGCCCATTGTGCTTCCTCTCCTCCGTACTGATTTCCCTGGTGCTGCTATAACTTGCAAGGGTCACAAATCAACAATGGGCTCCATTATAATCCAGTGAGTGACAATTTGGAAAAAGTTACTATTTATTTCTGCATCAAGATCTACACATAGTTTGAATGCCTATATTTGGCCCATGGGTACAATCAAGTAGATTACTTCAGCTGTCACTATCTGTGTTCTGATTCTCACTGATTTTACTGTCTTGAAGTAGAAGTTACTCAATTGTTACGCTCAGTCCTCCTTTAATTTTGGAAGTAGATGGTGATGCCTCTGTTAAATGCTATCTGTTTCGGTTGGAAGAGATTACCTTCTCGGTGCTTTGTCGATTTTTGATTTGTGCTGATGAACCAGTGCTGCTCTATGCCACTCTAATTAGCTAACTTTGTGTTGAGCTACTGAATGAACAATCAGTCTGCTGTTCGAGGCAGTTGTGATTGAGAAGTGTAATTGTTAAATTTGCTTGTATTTTGAGGGAGGAGATTAATTCAATTGTAATTTACAACTGTGTTGCGCTGACCAGCCACTATTAATGTTTATGAATCTGTACTTGAGCATAACTAAATTATTTTTGCGCGCTCAAAATGTGCATTGTCAAGCAGACAAGTTCCATAAACTGATATTTTATCAATCTTGCATGCTAAATATGTTGGAGTTATGGGAGCATTTCTGTAGTTTTTGTTTCCCCTGAATGAAATCAAATATTACAATTTCACATCATAGCAAAAATATTGCTATCATGTCAATGCAAATTGTAAATATTTACTTTTAATTATTTTTCAGCTGTTTACTTAGAATTGAATAACATTTTATGAAGATTCTCACCTTACAGTTTGACTTTTTAGGAGGAAATTGTTTGTTACAAAAATCTGACTGTCTACATTGGTAATTCTTTACTTTCTTTAATCTCATTGAGGACTCCTTGCTGTGAATTGACACAATTGGCCAGTGTGTATACACACCATTCCTGAAAAAAGATCAAGCCGCTCCACTTAAGAGGCTAACATGCTGAAAGTGCACATAAATTGATTCAAAACAGAATCCCCAAATCAGGATTAGTTTATTGATCTTGGTCTTTTTTCAGCTTGGGGAAATATATGATCTATTTCATTGTGACCACAGGTCAGTATTGCCTGCCCTGAAAGAATGGAACCAATTACAAAAGTGTCTCACATTCCACCGAGCCGATGGTCATTAGTCTGCAGCCTTTGCAAATTGAAGACTGGTGCCTGCATTCAGGTATGCCTCTTTCAGGAGACTATGCTGTAAAAGGGGTGGGTAAATGGTGGATGTGTTTGTTTTGTATCTAGATGGAAATGGCCTAATGGTCCTTTCTTGCCCTTTTCATTTTATGCATGTATATGTCCAGCTGCGGCAACATTGATTGACAGCTTTGATCAGTTGTCTTTGGTTGAATTTGAAGAACTTAACTAGGCACTTATGTCAGGGAGCTGATTGTTTTATCTGTAATATTATGTAGGCAAATTATTTTAGTTAAAAACAGACTTAAGGTAGGTATATTCAAACAAAGTGATTCCTGACAACGCAGCAGCCTGCTGACGTCATCAGAGCGCGCCAAGCTGCGCACATGCGCAGCTACATCTTGCCAGGACTTAGCAGAGTACGCGCAGAATGACGTCATCACACAGCATTAACGTCATTGCGTATCTGTGCCAGGTCCATGTTCGCGCATGCGCGATAAAGCGTCATCGGGTATCCAGCCCCTCACTTGGCTGGAGGAAGCGGCTGAATGGGAGACTTTGAGGCTGGAGCTCGATCTCCTTGCTCCAGGCCTCGATGCTTCCTCCCCTCAGCTGCTCGCTCCAGACCTCACTGCTCCCTGGGCCGATTGTTCCTAGCTTCGCGCCACCCCGCTTTCCGGCTGCTATCTGTAGGCCACACCGTTTCCCTCCTCTCAGCCACTCGCTCCTGCATCGACCCCGTCACTCCTTGCTTCTCTGGGCGGCACCTGGAGGCTGATGAAAATTGGGAGCGAGTGGCCGAGAGGGGGGAAGTGGCGCGGCCCAGAGCTCGCGGCTGGCAAGGGGGCGTGGGGGAGCAAGTGGCCGGAGAGCGGGCAACAGTCGGCCAGGGAAGTGGGGGAGTGGGGGGGGGGGGGGGTGGCCAGTGGGGAGGAGGGGGAGAAAGCGAGTTGCTGAGTGGGTAGAACGGCCACCTAGTGTTGCGTTTTCAGCAAACACAGCCATATTCAAATAAGTGTTAATTTATTTATAAAGGTTCAAGTCACTAAAGCTGCTTAAGGGTATTCGGAGAATGAGAGCCTAGATTCTGTATTGACAGCTGCTATTTCCAAATGCAGTTTAGTTCCCTGTTTACAAATCATTTAAAAAAACATGTGTTTAATGCAACCCTCTAATCTATTTTTAACTAGCTGTATAAATGTAAATTTTAAGGTGATTAGAACTAAAGAATTGGAAATTAAGTACAGCATTCTTCAATAAAGGTATATTTGGACTTCTCAGGATTTTTGGAATAGAGATATTGAGAAAGCAAAATATTTTACTCTTACCATGGCTGTCCTGTCCCATTCATAAAACATTTCCAGTGGAAGTGATTCTACAAGCTGGATCAGTTTCCTGTGGTCTAACTTTGCTCCATTTATACACTGTGCAATTTGAAGATCTGTGGTAAAGTCAAAGCATATTCAAGCATGATTCTAACCAGAGCCTTTAAATGTTAACTGAACTAAAAAAGTTGTTACAGTCTTTTACACATTGAAAGGTTCCTGTATTATATTTCATAATACATTGATTTTCTATTAATCTGAGGTAATTGTAACACTACATTGAGGAGCATTGTCATGGACAGAAGTGCTACAGGATTAAGATGTGAAATTATAAGAAAATGTGACAGTTAGTACATGCACATTAATCTGAGCTATATATACGTCACTTAAAATATTTTGACCAACTTGGTGTTTATCAGTGGCGCAGTGGTTAGCACCGCAGCCTCACAGCTCCACGAACCCGAGTTCAATTCTGGGTACTGCCTGTGCGGAGTTTGCACGTTCACCCTGTGACCGCGTGGGTTTTCGCCGGGTGCTCCGGTTTCCTCCCACCGCCAAAGACGTGCAGGTGATAGGTAAATTGGCTATTGTAAATTGCCCCTAGTGTAGATAGGTGGTAGGGAATATGGGATTACTGTAGGGTTAGTATAAATGGGTGGTTCTTGGGCGGCCCAGATTCGGTGGGCCGAAGGGCCTGTTTCAGTGCTGTATCTCTAAATAAGTAAAAAAAATAAAAATAAATAAATAAAAGCTGTCGGTGTATGGTTTTCATTCATTTGTTTGTGTTTTCTCATTAATCCTCAGTGCTCAGTGAAGAGCTGCATTACAGCCTTTCACGTAACTTGTGCTTTTGAGCATAGTCTCGAGATGAAGACAATTCTGGACGATGGTGATGAAGTGAAGTTCAAGTCTTACTGTCTCAAGCATAGCAAAAACAGGCAGAGCCAAGAAGGTGACTGTGCAAAAATCAGTGAGCAAAAGCAGAAACAGACTGAAACCGAGAAGAAGGGCTTGCGTGCACAGAAGCTTCAGGAGCTGGAGGAAGAATTTTACACTTTGGTAAAGGTTGCCGACGTGGCTGGTGAACTGCGTCTCTCTGAGCAGGTGGTAGAATATATTTTTGAGTACTGGAAGCTGAAGCGGAAAAGCAATTTCAGTAAACCACTGCTACCTCCGAAGGAAGGCGAAGAAAATTGCTTGGGCCAGCAGAAAGAGGATCGGATCCATTCCAGAATGAAGATGTTCATGCATCTACGGCAAGACTTAGAAAGGGTTTGAATTGTTTTATGTTGCTTATCTATAATATAATTTACAGATTACAGATAACTTGAAAGGAATACTTAAAAACTGAAATTACGTTCATTCTCATTAGGTGAGGAATCTTTGCTACATGGTGAGCAGAAGAGAGAAACTAAAGTTGTCGCAAAGTAAGGTGCAAGAACAACTCTTCAACTTGCATGTACAGCTGATGAATCAGCAAATTGCTGCAGGTAAATATACACCAGTACTTCTCATGCATTCATGGAATCCTTTCTAGTTGCATTACAGTGGTTTATAATGCTGCAGTACAGTGTTGCATAGGATAAAATTGTGGGCTAGGCTGTCCTTAAGCTTTTTATTTTGAGGGTAGTAAACATGTGGAACACTCAGAAAATGTAGGTGACACCTTTTAAAAGGGATTTGTTGAAATTCATGTAGACCACATCAACTGCACTGCACTGCCCTCCTCAATCTTCCTTGTTACTTCAAAAAATGCAATCAGGTTAGTCAGACAAGATCTTCCCTTAACAAATGCATGCTGACTATCCTTGATTAATCCGTACCCTTCTAAGTGACAGTTTATCCTCTCTCTCAGAATTGATTCCAATAATTTGCCCACTACTGAGGTTAGACTGACTGGCCTGTCCATTCCTTACTCCCTTTTTAAACAAAGGTACAACGTCAGCAGTCCTCCAGCACCACACCTGTATCCAGTGAGGACAGGAAAATGATGGACAAACCTTCCACTATTTCCTCCCTGGCTTCTTTTAACTGCCTGGGGTACATTTCATCCGGCCCCGATTTATCAACTTTTAGGGATGCTAATCTCATTAGTACTTTCCCTCTCCCTCTTCCCGCCTCTACTCCAATTCTGTGGAGGACTGAGGGCCTGCCGACAGGTGAGACCTGGCAGCCTGCTAGCGGGATCGAGGAGTTCGGGGAACCTACTTTTGAGGTCCCTCCCAGTGGCAATGGCTCCTCCACCTCCACCCTGTCATTGGAGCCTGTCCGACGCCCCGGCAACCCCAACCTCACTTACCTGTCCTGGAGTCTCCAGGGTACAGGGCCGCCTGCAGCACCGGCAGTGGGCACCACTCCAGATGATGCTGCCGTCCCTCCCTATCTACTCTGTCCAGACCCCTAATGATTTTGAACACCTCTATCGACCTTTACTTCCCTCAATATCCTCAGATGCATCTGATCTAGTCCTGGTGACTTATCGACTTTTAAGTACAGCTAGCCTTTCTAATACCTCCTCTTAATCAATTTTTAGCCCATCCAGTATCTCGACTACATCCTCTTTCACTATGACTTTGGCAGCATCATCTTGCTTGATAAAGACAGATGCAAAGTACTCATCGTGTTTCTCAGCCATGACCTCTGCTTCCATGCTGAATATCCTTTTTGATCCCTAATCGACCACCCTTTTACTATTTATATGCCAATAAAATAATTTTTTGGATTCCTTTTTATGTTAGCTGCTAATCTCTCCCTCTTTGCTGTTCTTATTTCTTTTTTCACTTCCCCTCTGAACTTTCTATATTCAGTCTGGCTCTCACTTGTATTATCATCCTGACATTTGTCATATGCACCCTTTTTCTGCTTCATCTTACTCTCTGTCTTTCTTTCATCTTCCAGATAGCTCCGGCTTTGTTTGCCCTACCTTTACCCCCCTCATGGGAATGTACCTCGACTATACCTGAACCTAAAGACAGCCCATTGTTCCATTAGAGGATTGCCTGCCAATCTATCATTCCAGTTTACCTGAGCCAGATCCATTCTCGCCCCCACTGAATTTGGCCCTCCTCCAATTAATTATTTTTACTCTGGATTGCTCCTTGTCCTTTTCCATAACTAACCTAAACCTCATGATACTCTCGCTGCTATGATTTCTTGCTTCAGTTGTACAGAAGCTTAATTAGACAGCACTTGGAGCACTGTGTGCAGTTTCGGTCCCCTTACCTTAGGAAGGATATTATTGCCATAGAGGGAGTGCAACGACGATTCACCAGACTTGTTCCTGGGATGGCGGGACTGTCCTATAAAGAGAGATTGGGGAAACTGGGCCTGCATTCTCTAGAGTTTCGAAGAATGAGAGGTGATCTCATTTAAAATACTTGAAGGATTAGACAGGGTAGACGCAGCTAAGATGTTACCCCAGGTTGGGGAGTCTAGAACCAGGGCGCACAATTTCAAAATAAGGGAGAAGCCACTTAGGATAGAGATGAGGAGAAATTTCTTTACTCAGAGGGTTGTGAATCTTTGGAATTCTTAACCCCAGAGGGCCGTGGAAGTTCAGTCAATTGAGTATGTTTAAAGCAGAGATTGACGTTTCTAAATACAAATGACTTAAGGGGATATGGGGACAGTGTGGGAAAAAGGCATTGAAGCGGATGATCAGCCATGATCGTATTGAATGGCAAGGCAGGCTCGATGGGCTGAATGGCCTCCTATGTTCCTGCCTTCTAAACATGGCTGTACTGACACTTGATCCACTTGACCCCCCTCATTCCCTAGAACCAGATCCAGCAATGCCTCCTTCTTCATTGGACCAAAAAACATAATGTAGAAAATTCTCCTGAACACACTCTAGAAACTTTTTCCCTCTCTCTGCCCTTTTACACTATTATTCCATGCTATATTAGGATAATTAAAGTCCCTATTATAACTAATCTATAGTTTTTGCACCTCTGCAATTTCCTTGCAAATTTGTTCTTTTGTATCTTTCCCACTAGTTGGTGGCCTGTAGAATACACTGAATTGTTTCTTATCTCTAAATAGATGAATAAATTAGATTCTGTCCTTGACCCCTCTAGGACATCCTCTTTCTCCAGCACTATAATAGTACCTTTAATCAATACTCCCACCCATCCTCCTTTCCTTTCCTATCTTTCCTGAACACCTTGTATCCAGGAATATTTCGTACCCAGTCCTGCCCTTTTTTGAGCCAGGTCTCCGTTATCGCCACATAATCATATTCCCACTTGGCTATCTGTGCCTGCAACTAATCAAGCTTATTTGTCACACTCCATGCTTTCACACACATGCACAGTAAACCTAATTTAGACCTTTTTGCATTCCTTCTTGCTCTGACCCCACTTAATGCCTAACTATTTCTTACCTAGTGCTATCTGTCTCTCCTAATTCTTTCTGCACCTTGTTTTTCTTCTCTAATGTTAACTCCTGGTTCCCATCTCGCCGCCAAGTTAGTTTAAACCCTCCCTGATATGGAGAGAGATTTTGCTTTAACTTTTTTGGGGTGGGAGGCAGTGTGTGTTTGTGAAAATAGCTTCAATTTTTTTCCCCCTCATTTTAAGGGCTTCCTTTGTCATTGCCACGGGAAGGATTGATGTTCCATAACCCTCCAAGAATCACAATAAAGCTAAAAACTACAAAACCTTCACGAAATATCAACAGTCATTCTACCATTGCAGTCAACGGTCCGCTTTCCCTCAACATTGATGGTAGTTTGTACAGTAAGAACAATTTGTCAACACCACAAGGCTCCAGAACTAGTGAAAAGAAGTTACAGTCCAATCACTGGCTTAAACACGATGAAAGAAGCAATGGACAGTTGCTGACTGGTAGCCGCCGCAGGCAGGATGTTCAGGCAGGTAGTTCGCTGCTGTCCCCCGAATGTCATGTGGAGCAAGCATCTGGAAAACCATCGGCACTTCATATACCACTACGTGGACAATCAGCTAATGCTAACGGAAAGACACGAGACAACAATAATCCAGGGTTACTTAAATCAAATGGCTTAACGGGCAGATCAGGCATTGTAATTCAGAGAGACTGTTCCAGTCAAACCTCCTATGACAAAGTGACTACTCTTAAAAATCATTTCACCAACCAGGGCACTTTCAGAAAATCAAAATCGGGAGAATTTGGTCAGCCCTGCAAAGACAGATTGGACAGTTTAGTGAGGACTTCAGAAGACTTCCGAAACTGTGAAAAGCCTTTAAAAAGGGGATCGGCCAAAGATCGCCTGTGGAGCAAGCAGCTTTCTGAGCATCAAGCAACAGCGGCGTACCAGGACAATGATGGCTACTCTCCGGATGTTGAATTGAGCGACTCAGAGACTGAGACTGACATTAGGCAGGAGAGGAGCAGGCTACGGAAAAGAAACTCTGAAGAAAACCCTGGCCAAGACTACGGGAGAGATTCTCGGTCACAGCAACACAACAAGGACAGCAGAACTAGGTTAAACATGCTTTGCCACATCAGTTCAGTACAGAGGTGATCAATACTTGAATGAGTGAGGACATTGTGCTATATGTAATTGAGCCAATATTAGTCCATTTTTTATAGCTCTGTATGGGCAGCAATATTTGAACTTGCTGTAGATTACACTCCAGAATGATCTGCCCCGTGAACAGAGATGAATGACAAGTGTGTTTCTATCAACGTTTTTAAAGATGCAAGTTTTACTTTAAAATTGAATGCCTTATAGTGGTCTGGGGCATTCTAACAATTGAACTATTAAGGAACCTTTTAATTATTTTTCCTGGTGTCTGGCATTGTTTTATTATTTGCAGCATGTTTTTAGACACAAGCAGCTGTAGTAAAAGTTTTTGATCTTGTGAGAAGAAACCACAATTTAGCTACTAATTGCCTCCAAAAAAGTGTAAAAGTTTTCTCAGATTGAAAGCACTTGGCTCAATGTCTTGCAATTGCAAATCGCGTAGAAACTATATGTATTTCAGAAAAAGTTCTGCATTGCCAGCCAGTCCTTTTTTTTTTTAAATTATTGTGCTGTATAAATCATCTTCTGCCTTCTAGACCAATCTGATTCTTGATTTTGAGTCACACCTGCTTTTTCTCATACACATTGTACATCTTAAGCCTCTTCCGTTGATGAGATATACTGACTTCCCCCCCCACCCATGTCGCTCTGATCAGCTCTGCATTGGCCTCGGCTCGTCTTGGATGGTTACAACCAAGTACAAATTTCAACTTCGCAAATAATATAAATCAGATCTCACGTTCTAGTTAAAATGCTCAGAAAGGGTTAGATTTTTCATAGCTTAATTGTTTTAGACTAACATGGTAGTTTCAGTGAACTGCTGCCTTGACCAGGAAGCCAGGGAGGAAAATTATCAGAAGGTGGGAGAGAGGAAGTGAAAGCTTCATTCATTTTGCTAAGGAGAGGAAGCACTTGAGTTTTATTTTATAACTCAAAAGTTTAGGGTGTCTTTATGTTGGAGAGGAATATGGCAATACATTAATGCCATATCTGACCGAATATCCAAATGGTCAATGCACACTATTCCTGCTGCCATATTTCTTGAGTTAACTACATGGAATATTACCTCAAATGTTGCAGCTTTCTATGGTTTTTTTTTTCAGTGTCAGCTCTGCTAGTCTTTAATGTTATGTTTTTTGTTAGTGTGTGCACAGCGTTTTGTGTGATCTTGTACTTTTTATTTTTAGTTTTTTTTTTAATGTTGCAGCGAAGAATATAGTTTGCCTCAGCTGCTCCTTTGAAGGTAAGCAGGGAGACCAAGATTTGCCATTGCCCAGTTCTTCTACCATCAGTATTTGTATTGGACCTGTACAACCAAAAATTCAAAGTTTACCAAAAAGAAGTACATGATGGGAGAGCATGATAGTAAACCTGCGTAATTGTCTTATTACTGATGCTAGAAAATGCTAATTTAGTTCTACTGTTTAAGCACTAAACTACAGTGAATTTGCACAAGCTATTATATAATCCAGAAAAGATGAAGCATACCACCCTTCCTCCTCCGCCCACTATTGCAGCGTGTCGTTGAATATGTTTCCAGTTTGGGAAGGCAAATTCAGGCTACAAGTTTCATCCCATGTATGTTTATATTTGAAGGCCAAGCATTCCTATAGCTCTTTGTCTCTTCCAGTCATCTTTTTACAGGTATATGAAACTTTGCAAGCAGTGAGACAGAGTTATTAACATCTCTTTTGGAAGTCCTTCCCCCACCTTAAATTTGAGATTTCTGACAAACAACCCCCGGCCCTTCCCCACCCTCCTCCCTTGCTTTGTGCACCATTCTATTTGTTCTATGTTTAATGTTCTGAGAGTTTTTCCCCCCAAGGTTTTATAGTTGTACTTTCATTATCCACATTTCATGGGACAAAAGAAACAACAGTTCCTTTTTATAAATAGCGGGTTTTAGGTGCTTTGTGCAGCAAAAGCCATTGTATAACTTTTGCTCCCTCTGCCTCTGGTGAATAATATGCATGAAATGTTTTGTGGTGCTACCATAATAGATTCTGCTGAAAATTAACACCATAAAGCTCTTGGTGCTATTTCTTGCCTTGAGTTGAGGCATTTTTTTTATTTTTGAAGAGAATTTACATCCTTATATTAAAATTAAGGACTGCATAAAATGTTATTGCTGTGTTTTACAACACAAATCATTCTAAGTAATGGGAGAAAGAAAACAGGCTGTCCTTAAGACGTGTATGATAGTTCATGTGTTCAGATTCACTGATAATTGTCTTTAAAGTATGAATCTTATTTGTTACCTAAATTTTTGTGTTTCTGTAATTCAATTGTTTTATATATTGAAATTTCTGGAGTTTTGTCACTGACATTTTTTCCAGAGCATCCTCTTTTACAGGTAGTTTTCTGAATAAAAAAATATATAAAATGCTCTGTAGTATTTATTTTAGACATATTTGCACTAAATGTGCATTATACATCTTTGGTCACAAGTCCTAAAGCAGTACTTGCAACAAACCTCTGGAGAAAGTGCAGTAGAAATTAGATCTGGTTCACCTATTTTATACCTGTAAAATGGGCACAATGAGGGCCAGTTTCAGGGAGTAACTTTGTGACTGATCAGCACCGGGTTTAACATGCTGACATAGGTGACTGCTCTAGCACCAGTGTCAGAACACCTGTTTTAGGAATACTGTACTAAATTGCTTCGTCACGCGTGCAGCATGCTGGAATTTTCAGCAGCTGCTACCAAAAATACACTTTTTTTTAATATGGCTGTGAAGCCAGAATGCCACTTCCAAGGGCATGACTGGTCCCCTACCCGTTGTGCTTCCATCTCTCTCTCTCTCTCTGAACTTAACCTTGGGGTTGCTGCCAGCAATGTTAGTGGCCTGAATCTGAAATCCTTATAATCAGTAAGCTGACTCTAGTTGTGTAATGAGTACTGGCACCTTGTTGGAATGAGGTTTGAGGCCCAAATTTGGGGGAACCTGTGGCTTCCCAGTTGGGCACATGCTGTCTACATCCAAAAATGAGCTATAACCAATTTTTACCCAGGTGGCTCATCCCCTGTTCTTCCCAAACCTAATTGAAGCTCATCAAATGTAATAACACTGGTCTGATTACCCAATTGGTGTAACTTGGATAATTTCGCTTGCAGACTAACTAGGTAACAAAGTTCTCATCCAACTTTGAATGCAAGAATTCCTTGACAGGAATTTATTTCTATAGATTCTCCTCCTGCTTGTTCAGTGCATGAGGCTTGCTGCTGCTTGTTCATGGATGATTTAGTTATCGATTTTTCATAGATCCTCTGATCTCAAAAAACACAACCTGTATTCCCCTCTGCCTTGAATTTCATGTTTTACCGTACAAAATCAAAGTCCTATTCCTTTTGTGGAAAAGCTCTATATACCCAGCATTCATTGTAATATATAGGCAATTAGTAACTTATCCTATGGCTGCTTCCACATAAAACATTGTTCCTTCTCTCTAGTGCCTTAACATTTTTAAGGGCTGCTTTTGTAATCTATATTCTTGATCCCTTTGAAAAAATTTATTCACCTGTGTTTTATCTCCACCCTTCAGTGCACTGTCTGCAGCACCAAGAAGTGCAATCCGGTAATTATTTGTTCTGTAAAGAGTGTGAACTCTGTACCATTGTACCTATTCAATTTACTGGCTGGGTTAATAGCCTGTGTTGGAGTGAACAAGTGGTGAAGCCAACTGGAAAAATGTTCATAAGCAGCTCATGATAGGACTTGGAAAGCATTCCAGTTTGGGCTGACAAATGGCAGGTAATATTTTCATCATGTAACTGCCAGGCAATGACCATTCTACAACAAGAAAAGGCCCAAACAAATGTCTCAGCCATTCAATAGCACCACCATTGCTGACTCCCAAATTGCTAACATTCTGGGAGCTGTCACTGGCCAGAAGCTTAATTGGATCGCAGTGGTTAGCACCGCAGCCTCACAGCTCCAGGGACCCGGGTTCAATTCTGGGTACTGCCTGTGCGGAGTTTGCAAGTTCTCCCTGTGTCTGCGTGGGTTTTCTCCGGGTGCTCCGGTTTCCTCTCACAAGCCAAAAGACTTGCAGGTTGGTAGGTAAATTGGCCATTATAAATTGCCCCTAGTATAGGTAGGTGGTAGGGATATATAGGGACAGGTGGGGATGTGGTAGGAATATGGGATTAGTATAAATGGGTGGTTAATGGTCGGCACAGACTCGGTGGGCTGAAGGGCCTGTTTCAGTGCTGTATCTCTAAACTAAACATATGAATACCATGGTTACAACAGAAATTAAATCTTTGAGGGGAATGTTTTTAAAATGTGAAATAGAATAATTTTGGAGAAGTTTTCATCTAGATCAGCACTTTGTTGGCATCCATCCATCTTTGAAAGATTACGGACCGCACTATTCCAGAAGATATGAGGCAATTGACTTTTTTTGGCCAAAGATTTGGATTGCATTCAGAAAGGAGCCCAGAAACTCATTCAGAATGAAATAATTTTCATTTTTCTTAAAAGATGTCTTGGTAAGATGCATTGAGTTTGGAAGTGCAAAGCCCTCCATTTTGCTTAGTCTTTGATATTCATTTTAGTTTGTGTTCACTGAGTTATGAACCTATGCATCAGCTACTGAAGGGATCACTCACCTTAGAGTCTTTGTCTCCACTTATGGCTTCAGGTGCTGTCAACCATGTAAGACTTCAAACATGAAGCCTGGCAAGGAGGATTGAGAAAGAGTGTTCATAAAATACAAGTGAAGCAATGACGTCTGATACTTTCAGGTTGGCAAGTGCTTGTTTATCCCATTAATACCAATTGGACAGGAAATATATTTGAGGATTGTATGAAAAATTCTGTGACTGAACTATCCTGATTGTATTTGCTCTCTTTTTGAAGAACTCTTGAGTATAGAATGCAAATCCAATTTTCTCGAGTGCTGTTCCTCCACTGAGCAGTTGAATTACATTGAGACGGTGCCGGAAGAAAGTGCTGATTGTTAGAACAAGCATCAGACTTTAAAAAAAAAGATGGAGAGAGAGATCTGAAGCTTGGCAGCAAGTCAATCCTTGCTTCTGATGCCAAGTGTGAAGTATTCACTTAGGATTATGCTATCAGTTTAGCTGTCTCGACCTCTTACCCTCATCAGATTCCTCTCCTTCATAAAGCACACCGCTTGCTGTCTTGACCTCATATTGACCCAGATCCTTGTCACTCATCTCTGTCTTGGCGTTTCTTTGCGGATGAAGATTTTAGGAAGGGTGTTCTTCCGGTTGCAGACCTGCTGATGACTAGTCAGGTCTGTCTGTGACAGATTCTCCAACAGCGGGTGGAAGCGAAGGTGTAGTCGTTGCTGAGGACAATTGGATCTGTCCTTTTTCATGCTGGCTCTTTGCTTAGTCTCAAAGGTGGCAGTAGCATTCCCAATGTAGCATCTCCAGGCATCACGATCTATGGCTAGCGCTTCCCACTGGCGATGGTTGATGCGGCACAGAGAGGGACTTGTACCAGCGTCATGTACGCATTCTAGAGCACTTCCATCAGCGCTGTAATACTTAGTTAATGGTAGGTGAGCATTAGTCGTTCTCTTCCACTTTGAGCAACTTCCAAGTTTTTTTTTGAGAGATACAGCACTGAAACAGGCCTTTCGGCCCACCGAGGCTGCTGACCAACAGCCACCCATTTATACTAATCCTACATTAATCCCATATTCCCTACCACATCCCCACCATTCTCCTACCACCTACTTACACTAGGGGCAATTTACAATGGCCAATTTACCTATCAACCTGTAAGTCTTTGGCTGTGGGAGGAAACCGGAGCACCCGGCAAAAACCCACGTGGTCACAGGGAGAACTTGCAAACTCCACACAGGCAGTACCTAGAATCAAACCCAGGTCCCTGGAGCTGTGAGGCTGTGTTGTTACCACTGCTGCCCAAGTTAGCTCATTTTTTGATTTTTATTTAAATTAAATAAATAAGGGCGGCACAGTGGCGCAGTGGTTAGCACTGCAGCCTCACAGCTCCAGGGACCCGGGTTCGATTCCGGGTACTGCCTGTGTGGAGTTTGCAAGTTCTCAATGTGTCTGCGTGGGTTTTCTCCGGGTGCTCCGGTTTCCTCCCACAAGCCAAAAGACTTGCAGGTTGATAGGTAAATTGGCCATTATAAATTGTCACTAGTATAGGTAGGTGGTAGGGAAATATAGGGACAGGTGGGGATGTTTGGTAGGAATATGGGATTAGTGTAGGATTAGTATAAATGGGTGGTTGATGTTCGGCACAGACTCGGTGGGCCGAAGGGCCTGTTTCAGTGCTGTATCTCTAATCTAAAAAAAAATAAGGGTTAAAATCCTTTAACACATGGAACTCCCCATTATAACAGTGAGCATCTTAATATGTCAACAGCTTTCCTTGTGGTTATAATTGGATTGTAAATGTAATGGCTTTACATTTACAACTTCTATGAAAAAGCAAGAACACTAATGTGGGAAATACAGATCTACAATATTATAATAATTATTGGGTTCATTTCATTCATTTAAAAACCTCTATCAGTCATGAATTACTGGTGCTCTACATTTGTGAAATGATTCAAGCTATAAGTCTAATAATTGGATAAATGCTTGAAGAGAAAATCGTTACAGGGCTATGGCGAAAGAGCAAAGGAATAGGATTAATGGGATAGTTCTACCAAAGAGCAGGTAAAGACATGATAGGCCAAATGGCCTCCAAAGCTGCATCATTCTATGATTCCTCTAAGACTGCCCTTATCTTCAAAATGTATCATCCCCTTCCCAAGCATTTACTTCTGTACTTTCCAGCTACCACCCCATTTCAAACCTCCCTTCTGGAAGGTGCTGAATGTCTACACAACTCGCTGTCTAAAAAGAAAAAGACTTTCATTTATATAGTGCCTTTCATGACCTCAGGACACTCCAAAGTGCTTTACAGCCATTGAAGTATTTTTGAAGTATGGTCACTATTAAACTGTAGGAAATGTAGCAGCCAGTTTGTGCACAGCAAGCTCCCATAAACAGCAATGTGATGATGATCAGATAATCTGTTTAAGTAATGTTGATTTGAGGGATGAATATTGGCTAGGATACTGGGGATAATTCTGCTCTCCAGAATATTTTGTTATGCCTGTTTGAGAGGGAAGAAGGTGTAATGTCTCATCCAAAAGATGACACCTCTGACAATGCAGCACTCCCTCAATACTGCACTGGATTGTCATCTTAGATTTTTGTTCTGGAGTTATGGGACCACCCACAACCTTCTGAATCAGAGGTGAGAGTGCTACCAACTGAGCTGTGGCTGATACTCCTCTCGAACCACTTCCTGTCTGAATCCCTTCAATGTGGATTCCATGTTGACTACAACATTAAAAACCATCTTCGTCAAGGTCATCAGCTATATCCTATTACACTGGTGTATTATCTCACCTATCTTACTCAACTGCTCCTCAGCCTATGATGCAGTTGATCATTAACCTTTATAGCCTCTTGGCACTGCTCTTTCATGGTTCCATTGTTCCCTATCCCTACATCGTCTGTAATGATTTCTCCCACAGCTGCACAGTTACCTACAGCATGCCCCAAGGCATATTCTTGGCTCCGTCCCTATATTTATGCTGTCTTGTAACCTCGTAAGTATGAGGTATGATTCAATATGACTGCTGAGGACACTACTCGCTTTCATCCACATTTTACCTATGCTATGCCTGCCTGCAAATGCACGATGGCAACTATGCTTACTTAAAATAAAAAAAGTTGCATTTCTCTGAACTATAATTCCATATTTTGATCGCAAGAATTCAGTGGAATATTTGGTTGAAGACCTATTATTGATCCATTATTTGGTGGAGCAAGCTCGATGGGCCATATGGTCTACTCCTCCTGTTTCTTGTGTTTTTGTGTACATTGTGCAAAATTCTGTATAAATAAGAGTAATGAGCACAGACTATAATGAGTCAGGACTGGGTGACATCACTGTGGCAATGCTGACATCTGGAGTCTGGTTAAATTACTACAGTTTTAACTGCACGATGAGAAGCACAATACGTCCATTCTTATTGGGAGACTGCTTTAAAAACTTTCTTTTTGGTTATTCTCTCTGGTATTTTTTCTTTTCAGCCATATGAATAGGGCTTTATGGTAACCTCCAATGGGGTATTGGGCAAGTCTGCCATGTGGTACACAGGTTCAAAACCTGATCTGTGCTGAGTTATCTGATTTTAGCTGGGGTAGTAGTTAGTGTTAATATTGGCCTCAGTATTGCTGAACTAGGGAGGAAAAAAAACAGCCACAGCTTCTGCTTCTGAGCTATCCAGCTGTCTCCTGCAGGAGAGTGAGTGTATAAGGATGTTGAATTAGATCAGGATTGAGCTTCGTTTGGAGAGGAAGCCCAGTGGTCAAATAGCCTTTGCAATCCCTGCTGAGGCACATATGAAGAATGATTTCTTGGATGTGGTATCAGAGTATTATTGGCCCCTGTGGAACTGCAGCCCAACAGAAGTGAGCTGAAGAGTGCAGGTGCAAGTCTTACTAACAGCAGACATGGTTAGATGTCTTGCAGCAAATTCTGGCCCATTATTTCACTTCAAGTTGGCAGGAAAAACCCTTCTCTCCTGAAAATGCAGACTTGTGGTCCATAAGAGCCAAGCAGTGAATGTCAGCAGCCTATTTGACCAGTGGGTTTTTCCAACTAAACTCAGTCCTGTTATCATTCATAATCATTTCCCCCAAGTTGGTGCCACTTCAGTTTAAGTCATGTCCCACACAGGTAACTGCTGCTCCTCTGTGGTTGTCATTCAGCCGAGTCACTTTCTCTGCTCTAAATTTAAAGCAAAAAATCTTTTAACTATAAATGCCACATTGATATGAGGCACATATGAATTTGGTCAGCCTTTGTCTAGAATTTTTTAATTTTAATTGCAATTTTACCATATAATTGCGATCCACAAGAATGTGTATTAGCATGTAATCAAAAATTTTGATAAAGCTCGGGAAAATTTTATATATCTGCAAACATTGTTATTGCAAATTCTGAATGTAGTTTTTTTAATTTCTGCATGGTATTTGATTTTAGCATGCAGATATCTTGTAGGTAGTGTAATTGCTTTGAACACAACTGCAGTTCTATTGCTTTTTCCAACAGCTTGTCTAAGCAGAGTTGAGCAAATGTAAAATTTTCTAATTACCCAGTGAAATGATTGACTGAATCCTAATTATCTAGTTATTGAGGTTAACAACTAAACCTTTTCAGAACGCCACCCAAACACGATACCAACTGCTTTTGAAATTAGTTCATTTAACACAGCACACAATATACTTCACAATGTTGCACTGTGAAAGTATATTGCACAAATTGTAGAGAACAAGGCTGAGTTTAACCCATAGCAGCAAGCTAGCAATTGTCAATGCAATTCTTGAATATGTTGGTAGAATGTGAACAGTCTTAAGGTAAAAAGACAGGCATTTGTATAGTGCAACCTCATGTCACTCAATAATGTCTTGAAACACTTCACGTGCACTTTTATGCTGACATTTTGACCACAGTGAAATCCTGAAACCAGAATGAAGTGAATGACCAATTGCTTTTGGTGATATTGATTAAAGAAGGAATGTTGCGGGAGGACTATTTGCTTTGAACAGCATAAATGGAATATAATGTCTGCCTGAGTGGAATAGGTTAACTTGGCCTCAATTTGCCATCTCATCCAAAGGGTGGGACCTTCAACAAAGTAGCAGTTCCTCAGTGCTGCACAGAGGTGTCTATCTAGATTCACAGTCTTCTGAGGCGAGTATTACCAACTAAACTTGACTGACTAGTCTGAGCCAAGTATGTTTTTTCCTAAGTGGCTAACAGTTTCCCTGTGCTGTTGCTCATAGTAAGTTGGGAGATAATGGTATTTTATAATGGCTGCAGCATGATTCCATGTAATGGACAGAGCATTATATATGTAATATTTTGTTGCTAAAGGGAAGCTGTACGTAAATCAG
Organism: Heterodontus francisci; assembly: GCF_036365525.1. Taxonomy (NCBI): domain Eukaryota; kingdom Metazoa; phylum Chordata; class Chondrichthyes; order Heterodontiformes; family Heterodontidae; genus Heterodontus; species Heterodontus francisci. The sequence continues at coordinate 20,017,807 of NC_090376.1, read as the reverse complement.
TCTCTCCTTTTAAGGCAACAAGTCTTGCAACTAATTCAAAAGATTGTGGGTTCAAGCCCCACTCCATACACTTGTATAGATAACCTGGGCTGACATTTCACTGCAGTAAGGAGGCAATGATGCATCGTCAAAGGCATTGTCTTTTGTGAGAGGAGTTAAAGCAAGGCCCTGCCTGCACTCCGAGATGAATATAAAATATATCATTGCATTAATTGAATAGGAACAAGGAAGTTTTCCTAATTTCCTGGGCAACATTTAACCCTCAATTAACAGTACTCTCTGGTCACTTGCCTCATTGTTGGCAGAGACTACTTGGGTTAGATGACCTGTTCATGAGCTGTAAACCTGCACATAATTATATTTAATTTCCATAAATCCAGTCCTACAGTGTACCATGTGCCATGCGAAACAAATGATCAAATGCTGCAGTGGACTCGAGGCTGGACATTGCTAAAAATTAAAATCATCATCTAAGCATCAGTGGAGTAATTGGACATTCTCCTAACCTATAATAAAAGCAAAATACTGAAGATGCTGGAAATCTGAAATAGGGCATCAGAAGAGTAACGGATGTAGCTGGGGAGAGACTGGTCCAGGGGAGAAAAGATCAAGTCAAGATAGGAAGAAACGATGGGTCTGCCAGGATAGTCCTGTTTGTGGATTTTAGGAAGGAGGTAGAAGCAGGCCGTCCCGGGTTGCGGGACTATGAGGTTGGAAACTGTAGAGGGAAGATCTTCAGAGGAGATGAGGTCAGTGATAGTCCTGTGGGCAGTGGCTTGATGTTCGGTGGTTCAAGGGGAGGTAGGAAGAAGTTGGCGCTCAGCCTCTGCAAGCTAGAGGTCGGTACGCTAGACAACAACAGCAGCACCCTTGTCTGCAGGTTTGATCACAATGTCGGGGTTAGACCTGAGAGAACAGAGTGCAGCAAGTTCAGAGGGAGCCAGGTTAGAGTGAGTGAGGGAAGCAGAGAAACTGACAGTCGTTTGCCATTTCAACACACCTCCCTGCTCTCATGCCCACATCTCTGTCCTGGGCTTGCTGCAGTGTTCCAGTAAACATCAATGCAAGCTCAAGGAACAGCATCTCATTTATCGACTGCACGCTACAGGCTGTCGGACTGAATATGGAGTTCAATAATTTGAGAGCATGACTGTCCCCCTTTTTTATTTTTAATTGTCATTTTTCTTTTTTCTATTTTATTTTGTTGGTTTCATCATTCATTCATTTTTTACCATATGCCTGCCCACTTTTTCATGTTTGTGCTTTTGGCCAGGGCTGTTCATTGTTCAGTCATTTAATACTCTCTCTGCACTAACGCTTTGTCTTTCACCATGCCCTTTGCCTTTGCTCCATGACCTTCTGGTCAGTTATTCTGTGTGACCCTCTGTCCTATCAACACCTTCCCTTTTGTAATCTTTTGCCCCACCTCTGCTTTATTTGCTTTAAAACCTATTACATTTCTAACCTTTTGCCAGTTCTGATGAAAGGTCACTGACCTGAAACATTAACTCTGCTTCTCTCTCCACCGATGCTACCAGACCTGCTGAGTATTTCCAGCATTTTTTGTTTTTATATTCTCCTCACTATAGCCTGATCATGCATCACGTTGAGCCACAAGCAAGTAGATTCACCTCAACCCAGACTGAGTTCATGTTGGTTGAATCATTATGAGAAATTGTAGTCTGAAATATATTATGTACATGCTGAGACTCAACTAAAAGGAATCCTAGCCTAATCCTGGCAAGTATTGATGGAGCCTTTCCATTCCCAACGTAACTTGGCACATCAGTAACATTCCTGCATGACATGTACGTCACAGCACAGATAGCAAACTGTCTGGCCAAGGAAAGTGTTAGAGGTAGAAGAGTAAGGGCACAACAACCAATAACAAGAAATCCTAGGGCAAACACAGCAAAATATCCAAACCATTACTGAAACGAACTGTGCGGGCTATCTTTTAGCTCCTCCTATATTTTAGTTATCCCTGCCTGTGAGGAAATACCTGACCACCTTCAGAGGGAAGGTGGGATTAGATTGGGCAGTTAGTTTTTTTTCAGTCAGCGAAAACACGATGGGCTGAATGGCCTCTTTCTGTGCCATAACTTTTCTATGGTTCTATGGGTGCCTCTTCACTTGAGACACCAGAGACTGAAAATTTATATGGGGGTATCCTAGGTGTCTAACTTAATCTGGAGGAGTTCAAATCCAAATCGGTCAAAACAAGCTTAAAACAGACCAAACCACTTCTCAGGAAAAAGAAGCAATCTGGTGCAGGAAAAATATCAACGTCTAGCTTATGTAATTAAGAAAAATTGAGGGTTATACATATTCTATGAATGGTAATGAAGTAGCTTTGGATTAAGCTCAAAGAGTTGGAGAAGTCTTAGCAGACTAGATGCTCAACACGTTTGACAAATGTGCGTAGCAATCGGCCAAGACAGTAGATCATTGTAGCCAATCAATACATGTCAGGGAAATTCTAGTCAAACTGTCCAGTGCTCTGTCAGACTGTATCATGAGTAATGTATTTATCTCTGGTCTGTTGCTATTGTTGCTATCTCCTTGATTGCTCGTGGGAGGAAACTTGCTGTTATCTGCATCCTCTGCAGTTGGAGTCTGGGCAGCATCATGTCAGCTCCTGCATAACACTGATATGGTGCTCCAAGGAGAAAACGAGAAACCTGGCACTTCAGGCAGCTTGACTTCAGCTGTCACCATTCCACTGGGACCTGGATCTGTGTCCCTACTTTCCAGTGACGCATTTGCATGTATTGGAAGCTACATTTATTAATAGACAAGGCCCTGTTCTTTGCAGACAGAATATGTGCAAACATTGTGCCTGTTTCAGCTGAACAAAATAAGTGGCAGCCATTTGCTGGTTCTTTCCTCGGGGCAATGCCTTGACCAATCACAGTCAAGCTGCCTAGTTTAAATTTTAAACAAAGCTTGGCAGTTAACTGTCAGTCACCGTAAACTGGTGCATTCGCCATGGCAATGCCTCTACTAATCAGAGTTCACTTGCCAACCAATCAGCAATCTCTTCTCATGCAGTATAAGTTGTTTTTCCTTACATTGGTTATTCTTGCAAATGTCCTGTTGAGTGCTAGTCAAAAAGCTTCGACAACATGTCTCTATTTTCAGCAAAAACAACTTGCAGTAAAATATAATTATATATAAATATAATAAAACATCCCGAGGTGCATCATAGGAGCATTACAAAACAAACTATGAAACTGAGCCACATTAGATGACCAAAAGCTTGGTTAACAAGACAGGTTTTAAGGAGTGTCCTAAAGGAGGAAAGAGAGGCAGTGAGGTGTAGGGAGGGAATCCCAGACCTTAGGGCCTAGGCAACTGAAGGCCCAGCGACTAATGGTGGAGCAATTAAAATCGAGGATGCCCAAGGCGTCAGAATTAGATGAACAGAGATATTGCGGTTGGAGGAACTTGTAGAGATAGGGAGAGGCAAGGGCATGGAGGGATTTGAAAACCAGGATGAGAATTTTTAAATCAAAGCATTACTTAACCAAGAGCCAGTGTAGGTCAGTGAACACAGGGGAACATGACTTGGTGCGAGTTAAGACGCCAGGCAGCAGAGTTTTGGATGACCTCAAGTTTATTGACAGACTGTGGGAGACCAGCCAGAAGTGCATTGGAATAGTAAAGTCTAGAGGTAACCAAGGAATGAATGATTGTTTCAGCAGCGGATGAGCTGAGACTGGTGAAGTCGGGTGATGTTGCAGAGTTGGAAATAGGCCATCTTAGTGATGGATGAATATGTGATCAGGAGCTCATCTCGGGGTCAAATATGACACCAAAGTTGCGAATAGACTGGCTTAGTCTCAGACTGTTGCCAAGGAAAGGTATGGAGTTGATAGTTAGGGAACAGAGTTTGGAATAGAGACCAAAAACATTGGGTTCAGTGTTCTCATTATTTATTTGGAGGAAATTTCTGCTCATCCAGTACTGGATGCCAGATAATTTAGTCTGATAATTTAGTAAGAGTGAAGGAGTCGAGAGAGGTGGTGGTGAGGTAGAGCTGTGTTTTGTCAGCATGCTTGCGAAAACTAATGCTGTGATTTTAGATGATGTCGTCTGGGGGCAGGGTTACAGATAGATCCTTAGGGCACACTACAGGTAGCATTGCAATGATACTCTGGCTACGATTAAATAGATAAGAATGGAACCAGGTGAGAGCAGTCCCATGAAGCTGGATGACAGGGGACAGGTGTTGGAGGTGGTGAGATCAATTGTGTCAAAGGCTGCAGACACATCGAGAAGGATGAGAAGGGAAAGTTTACCTCCGTCTCAGTCACATAGGATCCCATTAGTGACTTTGATAAGAGCTGTTTCAATATTGTGGCAGCAGTGGAATCTGATTGGAGAGATTCAAATATGGAGTTCTGGGAAAGATGGGAATGGATTTGGGAGATGACCACATGTTCAAGGACTTTGGAGAGGAAAGGGAGTTTAGAGATGGGGATGTAGTTTGCAAGGAGATTAGGGTCCAGGGTTTGTCTTTTGAGGAGAAGGGTGGTCAAAGCAGATTTAAAGAAGAGAAGGGCAACACCTGAAGAGAGAACTGTTCACAATCTCGGCTAACATAGGTACCAGGAAGTTAGTTGGCAGTTTAGTGGGAATAGGGTCGAGGCAGCAGGAGGTGGGTTCATGGACAAGATGAGCTTGGAGAGGGCATGAGAGTAGATAGGAGAAAAACTAGAGAAAGATGCAAGTTCAGGGCTAGGGCAGGGGGGAGCATTAGAGGAAATTTGGCCCAGTGGGCTAGTGGAAGGGAGGAACACGGCAGAGGCAGCTGATCGGATAGTCTCGGGCTTAGTGATGAAGAGGTCCGAAGCTCCTTGCACTTGTTGTAGATGAGGTTGGAAGAGAAAAGGGAGAAGGTTTTGAGAAGACGGTTTGCAGTGGAGAAAAGAAGCCAGGGATGATCCTGGAATAGTGAGCCGTTTTAGCAGACAATAGCAGGACCCAATCGTGCTGTATGTGGACCAGCTAAATCTGGCAATGAATAGCTAAACAAGTTGTCCGCCATAGTCTTTCAAGTCTGCATCTCTTGGACTTAAGGGAGCAGAGGTAAGGACTGCACTAGAGGCAATGGCCAGAGTGAGAGAGAGTAATCGTTTTATTGGGGACTAGGGCATCAAAGGTGGAGGTGAAGGTGCAGTTAAGCAAATCAGTAACTGCAGAAATGTGGTGAATGGAGGGCCAAAGGATAGACAGTTAGGATTTTGAAAGTGCAATTGTAAGTGAATTGGAGGAGTGTTTTTTTTCCAGGGGCAGATACAGAAGGAGTTAGGGTTGGGGCGTGAAAGGGGAATGTGGATGGACAGCGATTCAGTAAGGAATCAGAGATGGCCTTATCTGTGATTGATGCAATGGGACTGGCAGAACCACATGAAATGGCAAGGTGAAGAGGATGGCTATGAATATGGGTTGGGGATTAACCCCCAGCAGGTGCACTGAAGGGGAAGGTTGAGGAGAGAGTGGAATGGGGCAAATTGGAATTGCTCCTCATAATGAGGCAGCGCTGAGTGGCTTGATGAGCCCTTCAGTGGATTCTTTTTGAGGCACAGAGGGAAACTGTGGGCTTGTCTAAGAGGGAGTCGAGCCTTGGACAGTGGCAAGAGAGCAGGTTGGTCAAGGAGTACTGAAGGGGGAGGGAATTGGGAGGGAAGAGTACCAGAGTCTGGAGAACTGAAAGGAGGCATGACAATAGAAGAGAGTGGTCCTGGAGGGATAAAGAGAAAAGGAAAAAAAAGGGCAAATGTGGAAATAGAGTGATAGGCTTGGGTCCAGTGTTGCAGCCAAAATATGCATGCAAATGGACTCCGGGAAAGCTCAAGTTTCACAGGCCTGGTTATATAAAAATTAGGATACGTAAAATCCTGATAGTAAATGGGAAATAGGAAATAAATAGGAGATAATCAAGGAACTGTTAGTTACAAAGAAAACCTGCATCTGTGGAAGGAGTTAGGTGATAGGTGCTCCTTCAGTTGCATAACGCACATCTACAAAAGGAATGTAGCTAGGTGATATGTCTTGCAGTTTGACAGAGGACCTTTGTTAGTTCATTAATTTATGAACTAGGAGCAGGAGTAGGCCATTTGGTCCCTCAAGCCTGCTTCATCATTCTATAAGATCTGATCTGATTTCACCTTTTTGGTGGTATGGTCTATAACACAAAAGTCCGAGTGTATCAAGCCTGTGTCCTCAGTATCTTGCTCTATGGCAGCGAGGGCTGGACAACGTCTGTCAGCCAAGAGCGACGTCTCAATTCATTCCATCTTCGCTGCCTCCGGAGCATACTTGGCATCAGGTGGCAGGACCGTATCTCCAACACAGAAGTCCTCGAGGCGGCCAACATCCCCAGCTTAAACACACTACTGAGTCAGCGGTGCTTGAGATGGCTTGGCCATGTGAGCCGCATGGAAGATGGCAGGATCCCCAAAGACACATTGTACAGCGAGCTCACCACTGGTATCAGACCCACCGGCCGTCCATGTCTCCGCTTTAAAGACGTCTGCAAACGCGACATGAAGTCCTGTGACATTGACACAAGTCGTGGGAGTCAGTTGCCAGCGTTCGCCAGAGCTGGCGGGCAGCCATAAAGGCGGGGCTAAAGTGCGGCGAGTCGTAAAAGACTTAGCAGTTGGCAGGAAAAAATACAGAGGCGCAAGGGGAGAGCCAACTGTGTAACAGCCCCGACAAACAAATTTTTCTGCAGCACCTGTGGAAGAGTCTATCACTCTAGAATTGGCCTTTATAGCCACTCCAGGCGCTGCTCCACACACCACTGACCACCTCCAGGCGCTTACCCATTGTCTCTCGAGATAAGGAGGCCAGATAAGAAGAGGTCTTGTAACTATCCTACAGTCAAAAATTTATTGATGGATGTACCAAGAGTCACAGGCATGCTGTAGTTTCCAGACCTTGAGTGGGTGGGTGGAGAGCTGCGCAGCAGTTAGCAGCTAAACTGAGAATCTGTATGCCTGGGATAAGAAAGCCAACAGCAGGTGGAACATGTTCTGTTGCCTCCAAGACTTGGTAACTATCAGTCTGTTCGGTTTGCAGTCACAGCTTGTGAGATAAAGAACTGTGCTGTACAACAATAATCTTGGAATATTACAATAATTGTTCCTTTGCCAAATTGCTATTATAATGGATATGTTGTACTAATTTAGTTTGAGTTGTGTCACTGTAGAATCTATATATTACAAATAAAGCCTGACCTCGAGGGGACTAAAGTGCATGGAGTGTTAGTGGTCTCAAAGTAAAACTAGACATAAGTAAATAGCCTAACACTGGGCTAATTTTATTGCCTTTTTAATTTTCCAAAATTGGCACTTCAAATTTCCAGTTTTTTTTCCTTTTATAGATTACATGAAGGGAAATTAAATGGAACCTGCTGCTATTTTTTAAAACTCATTCAATAATTAATCACATCACTAGTTTTTTAGTGACCATGTAGATCAGACATTCTTGCAGTCAACAGAGGTCAATTACTATGCAGGAGTTAATGAATTGTTCTAAGCTTGTTAATATGTGATGGTATTAATTGGGTTATTTTGTAAGCGGAGAAGGAATTTGTTCCCATGGAGCAACTTTAAGCTTTAATGTAGTTCAAAAAAAACCTCTCCTTTTTGCAGCCTCTGTTCTTTTCAACCTCTTTAAAGTCTCTAGTCAGGTTGCATCAACACATTTATAGTTACATCTTAGAAGATGCAATGACTAATAATGTGAGTCAAAGTGCTAAAATCAAAGATTATGGAAACCTTGCAAGTGCAATGTGATATTTCTAGTGAGGACATTCCGTAAGGCATGTCAGCATTGTTACTTTCGTCTAGGAGACATGATTGAGATCTCAGACTCGACACCTTTGTGCTCAACCTTTTCTTAGAGGATGAATTTGTAAGAAAGGTCTGACTCAACAATTCCACTGAAGCACTGATGAAATTATGCTGCTGCCAGGAAAGCCTCTCTTTGAGTTGTGCTGTCCCCCTTGATTCCATGCCACCTGGCAGTTCATCTTGACTGAGCAGGGACAAATATACTAATAAAGACCTGAGATTTGCAAGCGAAAGAGGGGGAGAGAATGTGAAACGAAGTGGAGAATGGAGACTCAAATCACACTACTGCTAGGTGTCAGCTGTGGCTTACTGAGCAGCATTCTAGCTGAAATCAAAAGGTTATGATTTCAAGTCCCACTCCAGAGACTTTAGCACAAAATCTAGGTGCATACACCAGTGCAGTACTGTATTGTTGGAGGTACCACATTTCAGATGAGATGTTAAACCATAGTTCCTGTCTCCCCTCTCAGTGCCATGGAATCTTTTATATCGAACTATCTTGAAGAGGAGCAGGGGAGTTCTCCCCATTGTCCTGACTAACATTTATCCATCAATTAACACCACTAAAACAGGTTATTGAGTCATTATTGCACTGCTGTTTGTGGGACCTTGCTGTCAGTAAATTGGCTTTCACATTTCTTACTATGACTAGTGACTTTATTTCAAAAGTAAAGCGCGTTAGGATGTCTTGTGGTTGTGAAAGGCACTATATAAATCTAAGTCTTTCTATATGTTATTTGTAACATTATTAGAATTCCTTTTGCACATAATTTTTCTAAGAGTAGGGCTATATAATAGGTGTGAAGAGTATGTTCCTGATACACATATAACCTCAATGTATTACTGTGCATAGTCCCTCCACTTGAATAAATTTTAGGACGGTGGTTGGTGCAGTCTGCTAGCGGTGAACATCACTTGTTAACCCAATCCTATTATATAAAACAAGCAGGGCTAGCAGCATGAAGTTGAAAGCTCCAGTTCCTGCTCTATTTCAGTCCTTTTCCATATACCACATGCAAAAGGGAGCCCTCAAATTAGAGTTAAAGTCACTTAATTGAAACAGCATTGTGATTTGAGGTCGTTCTTGCAGTATCAGTTGGCTAAGCAATGCAAATAGGACATGCAAAAGATTTCTTCACTACTATCTTGGTGTTTAGATAACATTTTGTATTCAGATAGTTGAGCCAGATTTATCAACGGTACACAACCATACTGACCTTCACAGACATGAGAAGTGCAATAACTTATAACTATATTACAACTTCTAACAGATATTTGAAGGGATTAAATTAGGTAAACTGCAGAAAACAGGCATGTAGATCATGTTTTAGGATATTTTTTAAAATTCACAAGAGGAATCATCTATACTTTGGGTAGGAAATATGCTTCTTTATTTCTGATGGTGTTTAGATAATACTGAAATCAAATTAGCCTAGTTCACTCAATTACTACCACCTTCTCCAGAGTAATTGGGGATGAGCAATAAATGCTAGCTTTGCCTGTGATGCCTACATCCAATGAATGAAGAAAAGAAAACAACACTTGTGATTCCCATTCCCTAAACATTCCTACCTCAGCTCCTAGCTACCATTGCAAGTGTGGGACAGAGGCTCACACAGGTCAAAAACCTTTGATCTATTCAACATCAAATAAACTCACAAGTCATGAACCATTGTGAAGTTCAGCATCTCGGGGGTGAATTTCCGCAGCAGAACCACAGCCGCCCCCACACCCCTGCCATGGAAATTTCCAAATCTCATCCATTGTTAGGTTAGATCCACTTTAGGCAAATTTAGAATTCAATATACCAAAGATGAGGATCTAAAATGTTAAAATATTCAATAGGTTAGATACAGAGAATCTATTTCCTCCAATGGTGGAATCAAAGAATAAGGGGGCACAATCTTAAAATTCAAGTGAGGTCATTTAGGAGGGAAATCAGGAAGCACTTCTTCACTCAAAGTATGGCTGAAATCTGGGACACTCTCCTCAAAAGGCTGTGGATTTGTTTTATTCATTCGCAGGATGTGAATGTCGCTGACAAGGCCAGCATTTATTATCCATCCCTAATCACCTTTGAGAAGGTGGTGATGAGTCTCCTTGAGAAATGAGTGGTTTGCTAGGTAATTTCAGAGGGCAGTTAAGAGTCAACCATATTGCTATAGGTCTAGAGTCACATATAGGCCTAACTGGTTAAGGACCTAAAAGAAGTTAGTGAATCAGATGGATTTTTACAACAATCCGGTAGTTATATGATAACCATTATTGATACTAACCTTTTATTCCAGATTTATTTCATTAACTGAATTTAAGTTCCCCAGCTGCCATAGCGGGATTTAGAATCATAGAATGGTTACAGCACAGAAGAAGGCCATTCGTCTGTGCCTTGTTTGTGCTGGCCCTCTGCAAGAGCAATCAGCTAGTCCTACTCTTCCACCTTTTCCCCATAGCCCTGCATTTTTTTTTCTTATCAGATAATTAACTAATACCTTTTGAAGGCCATGACTTAATCTGCCTCTACCATACCCTCAGGCAGTGCATTCCAGATCCTAATGAATCGCTGCATAAAAAAGATTTTCCACATGTCATTTTTGGTTCTTTTGCAAATCACCTTCATGTCCTCTGGTTCTCAATCCTTCCGCCAATGGGAGCAGTTTCTCCCTATCTACTCTGTCCAGACCCCTAATGATTTTGAACACCTCTATCAAATTTCCTCTCAACTTTCTCTTTTCTATAAGGAGAACAGCCCCAGCTTTTTCAATCTATCCACCTAACTGAAGTCCTTCATCCCTGGAACCATTCTAATAAAAGCTTTTCTGTACTCTCTCTAATGCCTTCACATCCTTCCTAAAGTATAGTGCCCAGAATTGGACACAATACTCCATTTGAGGCCAAACCAGTGCTTTTGCAGGGTTCTCCATAATTTCCTTACTTTGTACTCTATGCCTCTATTTATGAAGTCCAGGGTCCTGTATGGCTTATTAATGCTTTCTCAACCAGCCCTGCCATCTTCAAAGATTGATGCACGTATACCCTGGGTCCCTCTACTCCTGCACCCCTGTAGAATTGTACTCTTTATTTTATATGCCTCTCCTCATCCTTCCTACCAAACTATCACTTCGCACTTCTCTACATTAAATTTCATCTGCCATGTATCCACCCATCCCACAAGCTTGTCTATGTCCTCGTAGTCTATTTCTATTTTCTCACAGTGCACAATACTTCCGAGTCTGTGTCATCTGTAAATTTTGAAATTCTGCTCTGCACACCCAAGTCTAGGCCATTACTATAGATCAGGAAAAGCAGTGGACCTAATATTGACTCCGGCGAAATTCCACTGTCACTCAGCCAACTGGTATCCATGCTGTCATTGTCCCTTTTATTCCTTGGGCTTTAACTTTGCTGACAAGTCTGTTATGTGGCACTTTAACAAATGCTACTCCTCCTTTTACCCACTCTCCTATATGCCTGTATAAGACTTTTGGATTCCCTTTATGTTAGCTGACAGTCTCTTCTCATACTCTCTCTTTGCTTCTCTTATTTCTTTTTTGACTTCCCTTCTGAACCTTCTACATTCAGACCAGTTCTCAATTGCATTATCAATTTGACATCTGTCATACGCACCGTTTTTCTGCTTCATCCTACTCTCAATCTCTTTCATCATCCAGGGAGCTGTTTGTCCTACCTAGTGACTTTCAAAAGGGAATTGGATAATTATTTGAAAAGAAATGATTTGCAGGGCTATGGGGAAAAGACAGGGGAGTGTGACAAACTGAATTGTTCTCAGAGAGCTGACATGTACACCATGGGCTAAATATTCTCCTTCTGTGCTGTAACCATTCTATGATTCTAAACTTTCCCCCTTATGTCTTTGGATTACTAGTCCAGTAACATAACCACTATGCTACTATTCCATAGGACAATTGGTTTGCAAAACTCAGTTGGACAGAATTTTGTTAGGTAATGGGATCAAAAGATATGGAGCTAAGCAGGTAAATAGAGTTGAGGCATAGATCCGCCGTGATCTAATTGAGTGATGGAACAGGTTGGATGGGGCTGAATGACCTCCTCCTGTTATTGTAACCATTGCTCATTTTGAGTGGAGAAATGCTCAATACATTTGTATGACATTCTTTACTTTGTTATTTTAGCCCAGGTGGTAATCTAAAATAAACAGCTTGTATTAAAGTTGCAGTGAGTAGAATGTGAGGTGATGCATTAAATATTCCGCTGCTAATATCACTAACAATAACTTCTTGGCTCATATTTGATCGTCAGCAGTAACCTTTCAATTAAAAATCTATTTAGGCTTCCAAGCATTTGTTCTTGTTTTTATGAATTAGACAAAACAAATCTGTGAAACTATGGAATTCCTCACAAAATACTCAAGTAACCACTTTGGGGCGACCACTTACAATCTTTAATGGATGACTGACACCAATTCTCCCATTTTCGGTTGAATGGGACAGAATTCAGCCAACAGTGCACTTTAAACTCTTACATTGCTAATAGACAGGGGAATATCTGCTGACAATGAAACCTTGCAGTTTAGAGTTGAGTTAAATATTAATTTGCTTATTTTAAAACTACTGTGCAATTTCAGCTTCATAATCTAACTGGAGTGCTGACTGCTCTCTCTGTTCATCCTGTGAGCTCACCAGGTACTGTATTTCTGATGTTCCATAACCGTGTGTCTTTTTCTCAATATTTGATGTAGTATTTCTGCTAATATAAAGGGAGAGTTTCCAAGGCGAGTCTCCCAATCTCCAACTGAAATTTCCGCTGAATGCTTCCAGAGAAATTAGGTAACCAGCATGTTTTAATGGTTTATGTAATTTCTCTGGGGATTGGGTTTCATCGATCTTCTGTCGAAATTACAGCGATAGATCGGGGGAACCCTCATAGAAATCCCAAGTGATGATAAATCACAAAAGGTACTGGAAATGATGGGGATCGAGATCTGCTTGTTTTGCAGCTGGTGGTGGTCAGTAGATTTTATTTTATTTTGCGCTTAACTCATAAAATAGTGAATTAGCAGAAAATACTAGTTATCTTCACTTTCTTCGGTAATTTTGCTTTCAGTTATCTCCATCTGTACCCTGAAGGGAATAATTCATGCTGCAGAGTAACTCTCGTTGGGTTAATTTATGCTGGGGTATTCCATGCTGTGGGGTAATTCCTGTTGGAGGAATTCATGCTGAGGTATTTCGTGCTGGGGTAATTGATGCTGAGAACGCTGAAGCGATTGTAATTCTTTCCCTGTTGCTGTAAGTGAGATACATTAACTCGAAACAGGAATCAAACAGATTTGCATCTTTCTGACCTGCGCAGCTTAGTATAAAAGTGCAAAATCCACGTTCAGTCTTTTCTAACATTTTGGCAGTGCATTTTCATGTTTGTTAGGCTTAGAAATTAAATTATTTTGTTACATGACTTTTATCATTCTACAAAATCGGATACAAGATCAGTAAAAGGACTTAAATGGCTGTAGACCGCTCTGAAGTCATAAAAGGTGCTATATAAATTCAAGAACTTTCTTTTCCTCAAAGAATAAATAAATATTTATTGGAAGTTTTAGACAACATATTCACATTTCTACAAAAACCTTTCATCTGTATATTTTTAAATTGCCAAGTGCAAGAAATAAATAACCCTCTACTTATTTTGCCCATATAATCTGATTGTACAATGTTAGTATAGATTGCATTTTTGCACCTTAACAATTGAGGCCATTTAAAAAAAAAAATACGAATGTAACAGATCGCCACATGCCTGTCAGAGTTAAATATTCCCATGTCTGATAGGTAGGGTAAAGCACCCATCTTCTTTGTCCCAGCAACTTGGCTTAAGTGAAATTTTGAAACAAGATATCTACGGCAGCATGGTCATTTTGTTTACTTTCCACACCAGCTAGAATCCCTAGCACAGAAACAGGCCATTTGCCCAACAGGGCTATGCCAGTGTTATAGGCAGAATTTTCTTGGCCCCGGGGTGGCAGGCTTGAAGACGGGGGGCGGGGGGGGATAGCATGTGATTTATTTAAGGACCCAATTAGGGGCCATTTAGAGCTCTCGCCAGCATTTTTCCATCAGTGAAATAGCTCTCCCTCCCTGTGGAGTGGCCGGCAGCTTAATGGAGGCGGCTTCCCTGTGGCAATCCTCAGAGCCATCGAAGCTGGAGGCTTCATCCCCCAAAGAAGTGGTCACTGGCAGCAAAGGCAGCACCCGCAGCCCAAATGCTGCTGCCGGAGGGGTCTCCCCTCCAATCGGAGGGGCCTGCCTGCTTGGTCCCTCTTAAACAAAAACATTCACATTCATTCCTCTGAGGGCGCCTCCATTTTGAGGCAGCTCCTCAGGTCTCCTGCCTGCCTCAGCGCCGCCCACCTCTCCCATTGCGGCTGCTGAGACTCCAGAGCTGGTGGCCCCCCTGATTGGGCTGGCAGCATTGGGAGCCCATCCACCGTCCTTTATGGGATGGTGAGCTCAGAGGCAGCCAATTAAGAGACAACCTCCAGGAAAATAGCTTCCCCAGTCCGAATCCCAGCAAGTGCTGGCTTGGGCCCCCATTTGGTCCCGATGTAAAGCCCATGGGAAAATCCTAAATCCCAGGAGAAAATCCTGCCCTATGTTCCATATGAGCTGCCCATCCTCTACTTCATTTAACTATCAGCATATCCTTCTATTCCTTTCTCCCTCATATTTATTTAGCTTCCCCTTAAATGCATCTATGATCCACCTCAACTACTCCTTCCATATTCTAACCACTTTCTGGGCAAAGAATTTTCTCCTGAATTCCATTTTAGAGTTATTAGTGACTGTCAGACAGCAAGCTCTATAATCTATCAAGGCTGAAAGCGAAGAAAAAAAAAAACGCATCCTGATCAGAGAACTCCTCTACACTGTGCTAGTTACTCACACGGAAACTCCACTCGTGGATTGTCTCTCTTGTGCCTATAACTTGTTCTCCTTGACTGTAAGCATCAAGAAAACCGTGGTCATGGGACAAGGTGTTGCATCCCCCTGCTCCCCCACCCCCCCGCCCCCCTGATCAGACTAAATAACACCTCACTGGAAGTGGTTCGCAAATTCTGTTACCTTGGGTCCAGTGTGACTGACAATCTGTCCCTTGATGCACATAGGGAAAGCAGCTACCACTTTTGGCCGACTCGTGAAACGCGCATGGGATAACACCAAGCTGACCCTTAGGACCAAGTTGATGGTTTTAAGGCCTGTGTTCTCAGCACCTTGCTGTATGGCTGTGAGACATGGGCAACTTACAGCTACCGGAAAAAGAAGCTCAATAATTTCCATCTTCGCCGTCTGCAGCGAATTATGGGTATATCCTGGCGGAACAAAATCACAATGTGGCAGTCCTCTCAAAGGCAGAGTTCCCAAATGTCTTGGCAGTAATCAAATAGAGACAGCTTTGGTAGATCGGACACATCTGCAGGATGGAAGACTGTTGCATACTCAAGAACCTTCCGTATGGTTATTTTTTATTCATTCATGGGATGTGGGCATCACTGGCTGGGCCAGCGTTTATTGCCCATCCCTAATTGCCCTTGAGAAGGTGGTGGTGAGCTGCCTTCTTAAACCGCTGCAGTTCATGTGGGGTAGTTGCACCCACAGTGCTGTTAGGAAGGGAGTTCCAGGATTTTGACCCAGCGACAGTGAAGGAACATCGAAATAATTCCAAGTCAGAATGGTTTGTGGCTTGGAGGGGAACTTGCAGGTGGTGGTGTTCTCATGCGACCGCTGTCCTTGTCCTTCTAGGTGCTAGAGGGCGCAGGTTTGGAAGGTGCTGCCTGAGGTAGCCGGGACCAGACGACTAGTAGGGTGCCCAAAGCTCCGCTTCAAGGATGCTTACAAGCGTGACATGAAGGCCCTAAATGTCGACTATCACTCCTGGGAGGCATGAGCTGGCGAAAGAGGGAAATGGCAACATATCCTGTGGACTGGTCTGCACTACCACGATGACCAGTTGCTACAGCAGCTTGGCAACAGGCGCCAACATCAAAAACAACTCACAGCATCACTTGGCAGCTTCACGTGCGGCAATTGTGACAGAACTTACCTCTCAAGGATTGGCCTTCACAGCCATCAACAAAGGTGCACCAAGGGAAGACACCCCACTTAAATGGATTGTTTGCTGCGTGTCCATCATCTTTCATAGATGGAAGGATGCCAACCATATATACTTTTGGCCCTTAGTTTTGGATTTGCCAATAGTGAACACATCTTCCCTATTAACCCCCTTCATAATTTTAAAGACCTCAATTAGATCACCCCTCAGCCTACTCTTGAAAGATTGTCAACACATGACTCAAACTTTACCATGATGATACCGAGTGTTGCAGTTGAAGGAGATATTTGAATTATTAAAGAAATAAGGCTAGATCTTTCAAATGGCATGAGTTGCTATTTGTGTGAAATCGCAAACAGTACTGAGGCCAGAATTTGAAGATAAAGAGGTGGCCCCGATGAGGAGGGACAATCGGCTAGGCCTTGGCGATGGCTGGGGTGGGTCATGGGTGTAGGGCATGTGGGGTTGTTTCAGCGAGGGCGGCCCATGCTGTTGGGGCGGCCCTCCATGAGGCACAGAGAAACCGATCAGGATGACCCCCCCCCACCCCCCACCCTCACAGCCTGCAAGGAGGCCACCATGTATTACTAGGCAGCCTCTTCAGGTGCCAGTGCCCATCCGCCACTGGTAAAATACCAGCGGTGATGGTACAAGGCCCTAAGTGGTAATTAATTGGCCACTTAAGGGCCTCAATTGGCCAGCGGGCGGGTCGCCTGCCACCTCCCCACTGCTGGTAAACTAGCGGCGGGGCAGGTAGCCAACAGGCATGGCAGCCCTCCTGCCTCTTAACCCGTTCCTAGTGTGGGAAAGTGGGGCATAAAAGTCTGGCCTGAAATTGTAACATAAAGAATGATGGACAAGCAAAATAATTAAAACGGGAAGAGTTTTATTTGTTCTATTCTTGTTTTCGATAATTTGAAAATGTACACAGGAGAAGGTTTTTAGATACATGAATGCAATGACTACAACTTCCAGTACACAGCCAGCTGTCTAAGTCAGCAAAGGGAAAAGTAAAGGATTTATTTTGTCTGATCTCATGTAGTTGAGGCCAATGGTGGATGAAGGGAGGGGAGATGCACAAGAGGTCAGAGTCTGCTGGAGGAGATTAGAGATCGGGAGGGGCTAGGCCATGAAGGGATTTAAACATACGTATGAGAATTTAAAATTGGTGGCGTTTCAGAACCAGAAGCTAATGTCGGTCAATGAGGACATGGGTTACGGGTGAGTTGCTCTTGGTTTGGGATAGGATAAAGGCAGCTCAGTTTTGGATCAGCTGAAGTTTAAAGAGGGTGGAGGCTGGGAGACTGGCCAGGGGAACATTGGAATAGTTGAGTCTGGAGGGGACAAAGGCATGGATGAAGTATTTGGGTGAGGCAGGGGTGGAGCTCGGTGGTGTTACAGAGGTGAAAGTAGACTGCCTTCGGGATGGAGAAGAACGTGGAGTCGAAAGCACT
The DNA here is from genome assembly GCF_036365525.1 of Heterodontus francisci. Taxonomy (NCBI): domain Eukaryota; kingdom Metazoa; phylum Chordata; class Chondrichthyes; order Heterodontiformes; family Heterodontidae; genus Heterodontus; species Heterodontus francisci. The sequence continues at coordinate 20,000,406 of NC_090376.1, read as the reverse complement.
GATTCTTTAAGTTTTTACAGAAGGTTAACACTGATTCGCTATCTACTGAAGGTTAGCACGGATTATTTGGGCTGAATTTTCACTGGGTTTGGAGCAGGTAGAGAATTAAAAATGCGGAAATTGACAGTATGTTGGGAAGCTGGTCCCAACTCACCGACTTCTGCATTTAACTGCAGTGAGTTAGGCTGCGTGCAAGTAACCCTCTCGAGAGAGGCAGGTTGTCAATTTCAATATGTTAATTGTTCAGTTAGAGTGACATTAACATGGCTTTTGGAATTTAATTGCGAGTCCACCAGTTTCCCAGGTCTCCTGGAACTTGCAGTGAAAGCAAGATGAGAACAGAGTGGCAATTGAGGGGGCTTAAAACATGACAGTGGAATACGTCAATCTGTACTGAAACCTCACAGCTGCTTTCTTGCCTGCATCTGTGAAAGACTTTATTCACAGTATTTGTGCTGAGAGGTGACTTTCACAACTTTAGAGATTTGAATGTCTGAACTCCTCTTTGGAGCTCTGATCTATCAGATCGGCATGGGTGTCACATGTGCTGTTTTACTTTGAACCTCAGATGAGGACCAAGATGACCAGCAACAGCACCAGCAGGAGCAGCAGAATCAGAACCCCCATACCAGCATAGATGCAAGAGGCTTAGAGTCTCCTGTCGGGTGGTGGCAGACATTTGCAACCTGCTGGAACCGGACCTGCTGTCAAGTGCACTTGGTGGCCATGCTTTACCCGTGGCTGGCAAAGTCATCACCACCCTCAACTTCTTTGCTCTAACTCCTTCCAGGGCTCTGTCAGTGACATTTGCAGGATATCGCAGTTGGTGACCCACAAATGCATAAGACAGGTGACTGATGGCTTGTTTGCCAGTACAGACAATTATGTCAACTTTGGCACTGATGATGCCAGTCAGAATGAGCGGGTGCTCTGGTTTGCGGCTCTAGCTGGCTTCCCAAAGGTGCAGAATGTCACTGACTACAAGTTTGTGGCGATTAATAGACCCCCAGATGACACAGGAGCATTCATCAACTGCAAGGGCTTCCACTCCTTCAATGTGCAGCTGGTGTGAAACCACAAAAGATGTTTATGCAGGTGTGCGCAAGATTCTCAGGAAACTGCCACGATGCTTTCATCCTGGGGTAGTCCACCCTCCCTGATCTCCTCATCCCTTGAAGCAGGCTTACCAGTTAGTTACTCAAAATCAAGGGATACCCACTCTGAGTATGGCTGATGACCACCATGAGGAACCCAACCAATGATACAATGTAACCCATATGGCAACCAGATGTGTCATTGAGCTAGCCATCAGCATGCTGAAGATGTACTTCAGCTGTCTGGACAGATATGTAGATGTCCTTTAATATGTACCAGCCAGGGTCTCCAGAATGTTCCTGGTGTGCCGTGCTCTTCATTAGATTGCACAGAAGCAAGGTTTGGACCTGCAGGATGAATAAGGCGTAGAGCTTGAACCTCTTCAGACAATCTGAAGGAGGAGGAGGCAGAACGTGATGCAGCAAGGCACCAGCAGCGACGCACATTGCTGCCCAGGATTCACACGATGCCCTCCTTATTGCAAGGTTCATTTAGGTTCCACCAGTCCACCCATCTGACAGCCACATGCAAAAGCCACTTCCTCCTAGCCCACTTCCCTCAACGCAAAGGAGTCCTGCAAACAACAAGCATCCCTTTCACAGCCTTCCATTGTTCGTTTCCAATTCTTGTCTTAACTTTCATCGAGTGAAAAGACCATTTTCCAGACAGTAACCAAAATGGGAACATTGGGAAAGTGACGGAAATAAATAATATTTATGTGACTCAAAAATTAAACAGAAACTTGACATGCTAACATTGTGCAACACACCCATGCGTGCAACCTAAGTTGCTATAAAACTTTATTCTTACTCTTCCTTGCAGTTCCATGTAGTTCAACCCATGGGGCGGCACAGTGGCGCAGTGATTAGCACCACAGCCTTACAGCTCCAGCGACCCGAGTTCGATTCTGGGTACTGCCTGTGCAGAGTTTGCAAGTTCTCCCTGTGACCGCGTGGGTTTTCGCCGCGTGCTCTGGTTTCCTCCCACAGCCAAAGACTTGCAGGTTGATAGGTAAATTGGCCATTGTAAATTGCCCCTAGTGTAGGTAGGTGGTCAGGAATATGGGATTACTGTAGGGTTAGTATAAATGGGTGGTTGTTGTTCGGCACAGACTCGGTGGGCCGAAGGGCCTGTTTCAGTGCTGTATCTCTAAACAAAATAAATAAAAAATAAAACCCCTGTGGATTCAGCAGAGGTAGAGGCAGGCTGCTCAGATCCCTGCTCTGACTGCTGAGATGCTCTTTGTAGATGTCCTCTGGATTTTAAAGTCCGTGAAGGCCCTGCCAAAGACCACCTGCACCGTGCATCTGGTCAAGAGACAGCATGTGGGGCACTGACTGTGAGTGGAAGCACTTTGAGCTGAGTCCCCACTTCCATGTCCCCTTTCACCATCATCCCTCTTAGGGCCCACCCATACTTCTCTGCTAACAATCAGTTGGAGAGCACTTTGTTATAGAACAGTGGGGCGACGAAAGACCAAGGCTAAGGCATCATGAATCTTATTTAAGATGACATTCATAGTGCAAGCTATTTGTGAGGGCCTACAGGCCACATTTGATGGTTCATGGAGGTGGTCACTCTTTTCATGGACAAAGTCATCATCACAAAGGTCTTGCAACATCATGCCACTCATGCTTGAGATGGACTCCTCCAACTTCTCTAAACATGTACAGTACGGCTGGAAGGTCTACCAGTACATCGCACATTCTTTGCTGCTGCTCCAGAATTTTCTCTTCATTGATGGCTCCTGAGGTTCTGCATTTGCAGTGCTTGGAGGGTCCTGCAGCCACCGACACAGATGTTCCAATGCAGTCCCTGTCTCCACCATCTGCTCTTGCTCACTTGTGGTGTGAGTCACTGGGTGAAAACCCAATTATTTTCCTTGCTGGAACCACCGAAGTGTGAATATCAAAGCTGCTGCATGGTCTGCATGAGAGGGGGTGACCTCCTTTGAGGAATTGTCATTGTGGTCTTCCTGGAGTAACTCCTTTGGGAGATTGAAGACATGAATTATAACTGTTTAAGGTAAGAATATTTTACATGCTCATGATGCACATGATCGTGTTTCAGCAGCTTCTGATATCAAGACAACATAAGTGAGTGTTGTCTGTTATGTGGCTGTCTGATATTTAATTTTGTCACCAGGTAGTCGGGAAGCCCCCATCTCCCCATTCCTGATAACCAAGCGCGCAGAGACTCCGCAGATGTCCAGCCTCTTCCCGTGGATTTGTGAGTATCAAGATGGCTGGAGGGCCATTTCCAGCTCTCTGCTTCTCCCTTGTGCTCTGTGCTCCCTTCTCCTGCAAGAAGAGAAAGAAGAGACCTCTGAGTGAGAATAATGGATGGATGGAGAACATTTGTTGAGGGTATTGGTGTTAGTGTCAGCGGTCGATGGATAGATGGAAATGTGAAGAAGTACAGAGACAGAGAGTGCACCTGCAAGGTAAGTTGGTGTGAGGAATGATGTGCTCAAGTAGGCTTGAGAAGGCAGAGTGAGGGTGTTGGCATGATACACACATCCGGATGCAGTTGAATGTGTCACTATACATGGCCCGTTAGACAAACTCTCAAGGCAGTGGGACCAGATAGCTATGGCGGCCAATGATAGGAGTCTAGCCCCAGGGATCTGGAAGCACTGCCGCAAGAAGTTCAATGACCTGACACGAGTGGTCAAGGTCAGTGAATGCATCTTCAAATGCCGTGTTCCACCAGCTGCACCACCAGCCTCACACACTGCTCAATGCACTCCAGCACTCATCTACCAACAATCTCCATGGATTTCATTATATGCATGCCCACATGTGCACCGGAGTCATGAACCACTGATAGCCTTTCATGTTCAGTAGTCACCCTCTGGTTTGTCATGGTGGTTCAAATGCAGATGGTACAGTAGACTGCCACAGAGTGAATTAGAATTAGAATTAGAACATTACAGCGCAGTACAGGCCCTTCGGCCCTCGATGTTGCGCCGACCTGTGAAACCATCTGACCTACACTATTCCATTTTCATCCATATGTCTATCCAATGACCACTTAAATGCCCTTAAAGTTGGCGAGTCTACTACTGCTACAGGCAGGGCATTCCACGCCCCTACTACTCTCTGAGTAAAGAAACTACCTCTAACATCTGTCCTATATCTATCACCCCTCAACTTAAAGCTATGTCCCCTCGTGTTTGCCATCACCATCCGAGGAAAAAGACTCTCACTATCCACCCTATCTAACCCTCTGATTATCTTATATGTCTCTATTAAGTCACCTCTCCTCCTCCTTCTCTCCAACGAAAACAACCTCAAGTCCCTCAGCCTTTCCTCATAAGACCTTCCCTCCATACCAGGCAACATCCTAGTAAATCTCCTCTGCACCCTTTCCAAAGCTTCCACATCCTTCCTATAATGCGGTGACCAGAACTGCACGCAATACTCCAGGTGCGGTCTCACCAGAGTTTTGTACAGCTGCAGCATGACCTCGTGGCTCCGAAACTCGATCCCCCTACTAATAAAAGCTAACACACCATATGCCTTCTGAACAGACCTATTAACCTGGGTAGCAACTTTCAGGGATTTATGTACCTGGACACCAAGATCTCTCTGTTCATCTACACTACCAAGAATCTTCCCATTAGCCCAGTACTCTGCATTCCTGTTACTCCTTCCAAAGTGAATCACCTCGCACTTTTCCGCATTAAACTCCATTTGCCATCTCTCAGCCCAGCTCTGCAGCCTATCTATGTCCCTCTGTACCCTACAACATCCTTCGGCACTATCCACAACTCCACCGACCTTAGTGTCATCCGCAAATTTACTAACCCACCCTTCTACACCCTCTTACAGTGAAGGCAGAGTATTGGGCATTGCCATGTATAATACACTGCATAAGGTCGCACACTAGCTGGATGTTGAGGGATTGGAATCCCTTCCGGTTATGGTACATCTCAGAGTTGACATACGGTACCCACAAAGTGACATGGCTACAGTCAACGGCAGCCTTGATCATGGGGAATCCTGAGGCTGCAGTTGTGGCTGCAACAGAAGCCAGATTTCAGGCAGGACCTCCTTACTGAAGTGGAAATGTCTGACACGCTGTACCTTGCTGAGGTTGAAGTAGGAGAATTGCTCCCTGAGCACTCTGGGTGGATATGGCCTCCTGACGAGAACCCATCTCCTCCTCCTCCTCCTCCTCCCTCTTCCAAAAACTTGACTTGCTCTGCATCATCTCTGCTCATCTCCCCTGTCATGCTATTGGTCAAGGGCATTGCAAACAACTGTGCACATGTCTGGAGCAAGAGGTTTGTGTGGAATTCATGAAGTCAGGACAAAATCCTACACCACATGACACACCACTCCCCGTAGACTTCATCAACTTTAAACAACGCTGGAAACCATCAAACACTTCTACAATTGCAATGATAGCCACTGGAAATTAACTAACAACTGACCTGAAAGTAGTTGATGATTCCTTTAAATAGCACTGATGGGAGGGTCCTTTCTGCTGCTGAACGCATGTTCAGCTGTACAAGGTTAAAAGAGGGCATTAGCTAGAGCATTAAGTTCCAAAATGGCAGCGCTGGCATAAAATCAGTGGCAAAAAATGGGCACTAAGCAGCGACTTTTGCACCCAAAGACTGGATTTTTTGGGTAAAAGGCTATTGCTTCTCTTGATAGCTGTAGAATGTCAACCAATCTGTAAGGCTGTAACTGTTGATGCATAAAATGGTCTTGGATAGTTTGAATCCACTCATGTTTATTCTCTTGTGTACATATAAATAGATAAGGTAGCTTGTTTTGTCCTGAGACCAAAATTGCGGAGCCTTTTATCTTCTGACCCCATGAAAAACTGAGTTTTTGGTATGTGGAGCTCGTAATACTGAAGGTTAAGCCAAGAATGAAGGTCTTGGAGAACACAACGTCATGCTGAGTTGAGACCATTGTAAAGAAGTGAGGGAGATCAAAGGTTGTCTGCCCTGGGCCTTGAGCCAAGCAACTCCAGACCCACAGCAATGTGGTTAACTCTTACATGCCCTCTGAAATGGCCTAGCAAGCCACTCAGTTGGACCTAACCGCTACAAAGTCTATAAAAAGGAATGAAACCGGACGGACCACCCGGCATCGGCCTAGGCACCGGAAACGACAACAGCAAACCCAGCCCTGTCGACCCTGCAAAGTCCTCCTTACTAACATCTGGGGGCTTGTGCCAAAGTTAGGAGAGCTGTCTCACAGACTAGTCAAGCAACAGCCTGACATAGTCATACTCACGGAATCATACCTTACAGACAATGTCCCAGGCACTGCCATCACCATCCCCGGGTACGTCCTGTCCCACCGGCAGGACAGGCCCAGCAGAGGTGGTGGCACAGCGATATACAGTTGGGAGGGAGTTGCCCTGGGAGTCCTCAACATTGACTCTGGACCCCATGAAGTCTCATGGCATCAGGTCAAACATGGGCAAGGTAACCTTCTACTGATTACCACCTACTGTCCTCCCTCAGCTGATGACTCAGTACTCCTCCATGTTGAACACCACTTGGAGGAAGCACTGAGGGTGGCAAGGGCACAAAATGTACTCTGGGTGGGGGACTTCAACGTCCATCACCAAGTGTGGCTTGGTAGCACCACTACTGACCGAGCTGGCCGAGTCCTAAAGGACATGGCTGCTAGACTGGGTCTGCGGCAGGTGGTGGGGGAGCCAACACGAGGGAAGAACATACTCGACCTCGTCCTCACCAATCTGCCTGCCGCAGATGCATCTGTCCATGACAGTATTGGTAGGAGTGACCACCGCACAGTCCTTGTGGAGACGAAGTCCCGCCTTCACATTGAGGATACCGTCCATCGTGTTGTGTGGCACTATCACCGTGCTGAATGGGATAGATTTCGAACAGATCTAGCAATGCAAAATTGGGCATCCATGAGGCGCTGTGAGCCATCAGCAGCAGCAGAATTGTACTCAACCACAATCTGTAACCTCATGGCCCGGCATATTCCCCACTCTACCATTACCATCAAGCCAGGAGACCAACCCTGGTTCAATGAAGAGTGAAGGAGGGCATGCCAGGAGCAGCACCAGGCATACCTCAAAATGAGGTGTCAACCTGGTGAAGCTACAACCCAGGACTACTTGCATGCCAAACTGCGTAAGCAGCATGCGATAGACAGAGCCAAGCGATTCCATAACCAACGGATCAGATCTAAGCTCTGCAGTCCAGCCACATCGAGCCGAGAATGGTGGTGAACAATTAAACAACTAACTGGAGGAGGTGACTCCACAAATATTCGCATCCTCAATGATGGGGGAGCCCAGCACATCAGTACAAAAGATAAGGCTGAAGCATTTGCAACAATCTTCAGCCAGAAGTGCCGAGTTGATGATCCATCTCGGCCTCCTCCTGAAGTTCCCAGCATCACAGATGCCAGACTTCAGCCAATTCGATTCACTCCACGTGATACCAAGAAACGACTGAAGGCACTGGATACTGCAAAAGCTATGGGCCCTGACAATATTCCGGCAACAGTACTGAAGACCTGTGCTCCAGAATTTGCCGCGTCCCTAGCCAAGCTGTTCCAGTACAGCTACAACACTGGCATCTACCCTGCAATGTGGAAAATTGCCCAGGTATGTCCTGTGTACAAAAAGCAGGACAAATCCAACCCGGCCAACTACCGCCCCGTTTGCCTACTCTCTATCATCAGTAAAGTGATGGAAGGTGTCATCAGCAGTGCCATCAAGCGGCACTTGCTTAGCAACAACCTGCTCAGTGACGCTCAGTTTGGGTTCCGCCAGGGCCACTCAGCTCCTGACCTCATTACAGCCTTGGTTCAAACATGGGCAAAAGAGCTGAACTCAAGAGGTGAGGTGAGAGTGACTGCCCTTGACATCAAGGCAGCATTTGACCGAGTATGGCATCAAGGAGCCCTAGCAAAACTGAGGTCAATGGGAATCGGGGAAAACCCTCCGCTGGCTGGAGTCATACCTAGCACAAAGGAAGATGGTTGTGGTTGTTGGAGGTCAATCATCTGAACTCCAGGACATCACTGCAGGAGGTCCTCAGGGTAGTGTCCTAGGCCCAACCATCTTCAGCTGCTTCATCAATGACCTTCCTTCAATCATAAGGTCAGAAGTGGAGATGTTCGCTGATGATTGCACAATGTTCAGCACCATTCGTGACTCCTCAGATACTGAAGCAGTCCGTGTAGAAATGCAGCAAGACCTGGACAATATCCAGGCTTGGGCTGATACGTGGCAAGTAACATTCGCGCCACACAAGTGCCAGGCAATGACCATCTCCAACAAGAGAGAATCTAACCATCTCCCCTTGACATTCAACGGCATTACCATCGCTGAATCCCCCACTATCAACATCCTAGTGGCTACCATTGACCAGAAACTGAACTGGAGTAGCCATGTAAATACCGTGGCTTGAAGAGCAGGTCAGAGACTAGGAATCCTGAGATGAGTAACTCACCTCCTGACTCCCCAAATCCTGTCCACCATCTACAAGGCACAGGTCAGGAGTGTGATGGAATACTCTCCACTTGCCTGGATGGGTGCAGCTCCAACAACAGTCAAGAAGCTCGACACCATCCAGGACAAAGCAGCCCGCTTGATTGGCACCCCACCTACAAACATTCACTCCCTCCACCACCGACGCACAGCGGGAGCAGTGTGTACCATCTACAAGATGCACTGCAGCAGTGCACCAAGGCTCCGAAGACAGCACCTTCCAAACCCGCGACCTCTACCAACTAGAAGGACAAGGGCAGCACATACATGGGAACACCACCACCTGCAAGTTCCCCTCCAAGTCACACACCATCCTGACTTGGAACTATATCGCCGTTCCTTCACTGTCGCTGGGTCAAAATCCTGGAACTCCCTTCCTAACAGCACTGTGGGTGTACCTACCCCACATGGACTGCAGCGGTTCAAGAAGGCAGCTCACCACCACCTTCTCAAGGGCAATTAGGGATGGGCAATAAATGCTGGCCTGGCCAGCGACGCCCGCATCCCATGAAAGAATTTTTTTAAACTGTAACATGTGGTATCCATTATCTTTGCATCACCATGTATCATTCCTAATAAAATCTTTAAGGCTTTCCTGCTTGAACTACATATTTTGATTGGTTAATTGTTTAATATCCGCAATTAGAAAAAAAGGATGACTTACATTTATATAATGCCTTTCATGACCTCACGAAATGTCAAAACATGCTACAGCCAATGAAATATTTTTGAAGTGTAATGTGGCAGCCAATTTGCACACTTTCAGCTCCAACAAACAGCAATGTCATAATACAAGAACACAAGAAATAGGAGCAGAAGTAGACCATATGGCACATCGAGACTGCTCCACCATTCAATACAATCATGGCTGATCTTGGGCTTCAATTCCACTTTCATGCCCATTCCCCATATCCCTTGATTCCCTGCAAGACCAAAAATCTATCTATCCCCGCCTTCAGTTAATTTGATTTTCGATGTTGGTTGAGTGATAACTATTAGCCAGGGCACTGGAGACAATTACCCTGCTCTTCTCTAGAATAGCGCCAAAGAATTTTAAATTTTTTTAAAATTATTCATTCACGGGATGTGGGCATCACTGGCAAAGCCAGCATTTATTGGCTAAGCCTTGAACCACTGCAGTCCATGTGGTGAAGGTGCTCCCACAGTACAGTTAGGTAGGGAGTTCCAGGATTTTGACCCAGTGACAGTGAAGCAATGGTGATACACTTCCAAGTCAGTATGGTGTGTGACTTGAAGGGGAACTTGTAGGTGGTGCTACCATGAGCCTGCTGCCCTTGTTCTTCTAGGTGGTAGAGGTCACAGATTTGGAAGGTGCTATTGAAGGAGGCTTGGCAAGTTGCTGCAGTGCATCTCGTAGATGGTACACACTGCTGCCACTGTGCGCCAGTGGTGGAGGGAGTGAATATTTAATGTGGTGGATGGGGTGCAGATCAAGCGGGCTGCTTTTTCCTGGATGGTGTCAAGCTTCTTGAGTGTTGTTGGAGCTCTACTCATCCGGGCAAGTGGAGAGTATTCCACCACACTCCTGATTTGTATCTTGTACGTTATGGAAAGGCTTTGAGGAGTCAGGAAGTGAGTTACTCCGCTCCGAATTCCCAGGCTCTGACCTGCATTTGTAGCCACAGTATTTATGTGGCTGGTCCAGTTAAGTTTCTGGTCAATACCCCAGGATATTCATCACAGAGGAATCGACAATGGTAATAGCATTGAATGTCAGGGGAGATGGATAAATTCTCTCTTGTTGGAGATGGTCATTGCCTGGCGCTTGTGTGGCATGAATGCTATTTACCATTTATCAGCCCATGCCTGAATGTTCAGGTTTTGCTGCATGCAGATATGGATTACTTTATTATCTGAGGAATTGTGAATAGAACTGAACATGTACAATCATTGGCGAACATCCTCACTTCTGACCATATGATCGAGGGAAGGTCATTGATGAAGTAGCTGAAGATGGCTGGCCCTAGAACACTGCCTAGAGGAACTCCTGCAGCAATTTACGGGATTGGCCTCAAACAATTGCAACCATCTTCCTTTGTGCTCGGTATGACTCCAGCCAGTGGAGAGTTTCCCCCCGATTCCCATTGACTTCAATTTTCCTTGATGTTACACTCTGTCAAATGCTGCCTTGATGTCAAGGACAGTCACTCTCACTTCACCTCTGCAATTCAGCTCTTTTGTCCATGTTTGGACCAAGGCTGCAATTGTGGAAGTGAGCAGAAAGGCATGGCACTATGCTTAATGGGAAATATAGCCAAGTTAGGAATAGTAGCTTTGCTGATCTTTGATTTTAAGTGGCAGAAACCACAATGAAATAGTTAAAAGTAAAGGCAGAGCGTGTGAGACTGTAAAGACTAGCCGACACTGGTAATTGCAAGGACATCTGTTCTTTATGGCCTGATTGTGTGACTCCCTGTGGTTTGGAACAAATGGACTCCTGTGAATCAAATGATGTCCATCCCTGTGTGAGTGATAAGGAGTGCTAGGCCCCTCTTATCTTCGTGAACTGCCACTACTTGATGTAGCTGCAGACTGCACGAAACACTCAGGAATGTAAACCTAATAGAGATAGCAGGATGCTCCGCAATTACTTGTCACAAGGTAGAGACAGACTCATGATCCATGTAGGGAGTGAGACTAGAATGATTATTGATGATTCCTATGCTCTTTCTAATTAGCTTGCTTGTCCGCTTTCTTTTATCTTGCTGGTACAAAACAATATTTTATTAGTAACAAGTATGTATGGAGAATGGAGTGTATTGTAACCTCAGTAATAGATGTACTGCATGTCACCACGTGGGTGAAGTCGAATTGTACTGCACTGATTGGTTAAACAAGGAGGTGTAGCATGAATCTTAATGTATAAACAGTAGTACCTGTATCAAAAACTTCACGTACTCTAGTGGACCAGACAGACTCTGGGTGGAGTCAGTGTCATTGCATTAGAGTAAGTCAGCCGGCTAAATGCGCAAATAAAGTAATTGATTTTACCTACACATCCGACTCGGTATATTTACTGAACCAGACTGAAGGCAAAAAGAACTCAGATTTACATTTTGGTATCAGAAGTGGGATCTCAACAGACGACCGCCGATCATCAGCGAAATCAGAATCAGACTGGTCTTGGACGGAGAGAGAGGAAATGGGCCCCCGACGTGAGTACTTGATATATGACCATGTCGGTTTTCCTCTGTCCCGTAGTCCGATAAAAGTTTGATCACTCGCTGATGGTCAGGTAAGATCGTCTGGACGAGATCAACGATCAGTCTGGCTGATTAGAAAGACAAAGTTCAGTCGATGTCGGTACGACTGAGGTGTTATATCGTTAGGTCAGGTTTGGTCGGTTAGTTTAGACTACGGCTGATGGGAACTGAGGTTAAAGTTTTATTTTAGGTCAGGTTTAGTCGGTTAGTTTAGACTACGGCTGATGGGAACTGAGGTTAAAGTTTTATTTTAGGTCAGGTTTAGTCGGTTAGTTTAGACTACGGCTGATGGGAACTGAGGTTAAAGTTTTATTTTAGGTCAGGTTTAGTCGGTTAGTTTAGACTACGGCTGATGGGAACTGAGGTTAAAGTTTTATTTTAGGTCAGGTTTAGTCGGTTAGTTTAGACTACGGCTGATGGGAACTGAGGTTAAAGTTTTATTTTAGGTCAGGTTTAGTCGGTTAGTTTAGACTACGGCTGATGGGAACTGAGGTTAAAGTTTTATTTTAGGTCAGGTTTTGTCGGTTAGTTTAGACTACGGCTGATGGGAACTGAGGTTAAAGTTTTATTTTAGGTCAGGTTTAGTCGGTTAGTTTAGACTACGGCTGATGGGAACTGAGGTTAAAATTTTATTTAGGTCAGGTTTAGTCGGTTAGTTTAGACTACGGCTGAGGGGAACTGAGGTTAAAGTTTTATGTCAGGGTTAGTCGGTTAGTTCAGACTACGGCTGATGGGACTGAGGTTAAAGTTAAAGTTGGTCGCGACTGAAGGCTTAAGCAGGTTGTTTTAGAATGACTGAGGGTTTATTTTAAGGTTCAGATAATAATTTGTAAGTAATTTTAATTGTTTAGATAATAATTTGTAAGTAATTTTAACTCTTGGACTGTAGGGGCGAACAACGCAGTTCAAGAATAGTTTGTGATAATAGTTTGTGATAATAGTTTGTGATAATAGTTTGTGATAATGGGAAACTGTTTAGATAATACAAGTGATCCATCCTGTCCATTACAAGTTCTGTGTGATAGATATTCGGATAAAGGGAAAGACTTCAGATAATTATCGGCAGCCTTAAATAAGAAATTAGGAGACCAATGGCCCTTAGGGGGGGGACAAAAGACTTGGAAGTAACAAGAAAAAATCTGGAAACAAAATAAAGGCAATAGGGCCAAAGAATTAATTGGATTATGGAGACAATATTGTCAGGAGGAAAAAGATAGACCCCTCCTATCAAGTTGGCAAGAAAACGCCCTTAAATTAGGAATACCGATTAGTGAAGGGGGAAACCAAAAGACTCTAAAAATTCTGTTGATCCCAACATTAACTGCGCCTGTTTGTCTCCTTGTGTGTGGTTCGTCTTTTGTTTGTGTCTATTTGTTTTCTTGTGTCTTGTTCGTTTTCTTTTGTTTTAATGTTGCTTGATTCATAGAAAAGAACTAGGGTTTGAGAAAGTAGAAGGAAGTATGGGCTCGACGGCTTGTAAGGAAGAAGGGTTGCCCCCGGGGACAAGTAAATCATGTCCTCTGGAGAAAGGCGACCCACGTCCGTTTGCCCACTCGAGAAAGACGCAGAAGCGCCACGGTACAATACGTGTTTTTAAAGATAGGTATGTTTTAGAGTAAAAACAAGTTACTGTGTCTTTGATTCGACTGTGAGAATGTTGGAAGCTTCCGCGAATGAATTGAATGTCTGGGATGTACAGCTTGTGTTCTGTACAACTGACTGTCGTTAACTCTTTTTTGTCTGGCCTTAATGATGAGAGAATGAATCTGTTACTTTTTCTATTTTTACAAGTGTATATTTTGTGGGAACCTTGAATCATGTTTTGGTTGTGAATTAGTTGAACCTGTGTGTGTTCCTTGACATCGGGACAGGGAATTTTGAAAGAGATTTGGTATTTTGAATTCGTAACCCATTACAGAAATCAATTTTCGAAGTTGTTTGGAATTGAATGAGTGTGAAAAGTGATTGTTGGGTGTGTTCATTTCGATTTAGTGTTGTGCACCCAGGAATGGGATATAAAATTGAATTATATTTTAAGTTAAAATTTTATTTTGATTTTAAAAGCTGGTTTTGCAACTGTGAAAAGGCAAGGAACAATTTTGTAAGAGATAAGCTTCAGCCTTGAAGGTCTGAAGATGTTTGGCAGAAATCCAATTTGAAGTTTACCACTCCTGCTTTAATTGGAGTTCCAGTTCAAAATCTGTTCCAATTTTTTTTGGAGTTTAAATTAAAGACATGTTTTACTGACTGTTTTAAGTAGCAAATGTCAGGAATTGGATATTGGTTTAAGGGAGAGAAGGATAAACAAAGGAGATATAGGAAAGATTCTGTCTGTTTAAAGTTTGTTTAAGAAGCTGGTGTTAAATATTTTGTGTTAAGAATGTTAAATAACTTTTTCTTTAGTTTTTGGTTTTATTACAGTCATTTGAAAGGCGCCTGAAGAATGAACAAGAAAATGACGTAATTTACCTTTTAAAATAAGCACGTGCTATTCTGTTCTGTGTGTAGTTAATGAGTAGTATAAGTTAATAAGTCTGAATTGAATTAATACTATTAAGGTTAATTGACCTGTTAAGTTGAAGAACTGGAAATTTCATTTGTTGCCACAATGAACTTTCAAGTTTATTATGTCATGTTTTGGAGGAGTCTTCAGTTCCGGACAGAGGACTCACTCATATAACATTGGCAGTTTTGATTTTTAAATATTGATTGCAGTAAATTGGAATTTGGAGTCATCTTTGTTAAAAAAAAATAAATAATCCTTGGATTAGAAACCTCTTATAAAAGATGAAAAAAAAAGTTTGGAAACAATTGGAGTTTAATCTAAAATGCTGTCTTTCCTGATGGAGGTGGTTTCCTTTGAAGTTGATAATGTTACTAAAGATTTTGTTGTTTGAAAATCCTAAGGATAAAAAAAAAACATTTAAAAAGGAGTTTAGTTCTTTTCCATTAAAAAAAAAGGGTTACGTAAAGCGACGCAGTGGAGAATGCTTTGCTCCGCCCCCTTGGAGACAAGCAAGAAATTAACCCTGCTGCAACCATCCTTATCAATGAGACAAAGTGCTTGAGAAGGAGAGATAGTTGCAAGCACTTCTGTCTTTAACGTACAAAAGGTACAACCAAGTCTGGGCATAAGAAATTGGAATCAATGAACAAAATTTAATTGATATGAGTAGTTATTTAAAGTATTCAAAGGGAAATTTACTGTTATTTGAATTTGGAATAATCTGAGATGTCAAAAATCCAGTTTAATTTGGCAAGTTATTTAAGGAATTAAAATGTCATCTAAGGTAAAAAAAAAAGAAAAAAAAACAAATATACACTAATGTCCGGAATCAAATGGAAATGTTTGATTTCTGTTTTAAGGAATTATGAATATTAATTGTAAAGGTTCTCCAGGGCTCAAAATGAAATAGAATTATAATAAATGGGAATTGGCAATCAGATCTGGCTGATGCAAGCGCTAATAAAGGAATTCTGGGGATAAACAAATAGTGAAATAAACAGCTAATTTCCAAGAAGCCTCGAATTTTCCAGTGAAAGTCAGGAAAGTGTAGATAAGACTAGCAATTGATAGTTTTCTCTTGGAGATATGAGTTTTTAAGAGAGCTTCATTTCAAAGTCTGGCCATAACCAGAGACATCAGGACCCTGCAGGGGGAGGTAAGCAAAGATCTCAGATAGACACCACCAGCGCCCCCCCTTTTCTTCACCGCTGATATTTGGTCTTTTGATAAAATCACCTGAGAGTTCAGAATATGTGGCATGACAGTGGAATACCAGTGTAAGTGTGCAGATGTGATTTGTTATTTTGAAAGCAACGGAAGCATTTGTGGCATTTTCAACTTCAAAGGAGAGCAACCCTAAGAATACCAAAAGGATTTTTAAAAAAAGATTAAAATGGAGTGTGGTTTTTTTTCGATCAGAGAAGAAAAAGGTTTTGTAAAGTGACGCAGCTGAGACGATTTTGCTCCGCCCCTTGGAAAAAAACCTCCCCGCTGCAGCTGCTGTTTTTCCATTTAATCCACCACACAATTTTGCATTGCTGAGAGTAAAATTTATACATATTGGACATTGTTAAATTTTAAATTTCTAAATTGACAGATAGAATTGGACAAATTAACCCATTGGGCTCAGAGGCAGAGCCACAGTAGATTCTTTGTGGGTTGTTTTTAAGCAGGTGACGGCAGGCCATGTGAGAATTGATGCCACAGCAAGAGATCCAGCAGCTTTGAGAATTTAAGACCTTAATTGCAGACATCAAATATCACAGCATCTTTATCAATGAGACAATTTTCAGCATCTGCAGTATTTTGCTTTTATTTTAGTGGACAATTTAATCCACCAGCTGTGTCAGATTTTGACGGCAAAGGCCCTCAAGGGACCTTTTGTGTCAAAATCATTGGGGGGGTGTACAAGGGAAGGAGCCAACAATCAAACCAGCATTCAAAATTTATCAAACGGACAACAAGCTCCAATCACCACGATTACCCCCACATTTTAATTACTAACGAGTAAGGTTACGACCCAACAGCCACAAGTGACTGATCTCCCTTGCCCGGCCTTGACTACAGGACCAGAAAATGGACTTGCGATAATAAAAACTAATAAAATTGTATATGATAACATAAAGCTTGAGTTGGTACCGGTAATATTGAATATCTCAGATATCCAGCTACCTGGCTGGTGCCCTGAGAAGAACTGAGAGTTGTACAAGGTATTACTGTAACAATTGCTGAGACAGGAATTTGGTAATGAGGGAATAATAAAGGGAAAGAGACATAAACATAGTTTAGTGAATAACGCAGCTACAGTCCTTAATACGGGAACTTCAATTGTCAATACTATAGATTTGGAAAATGTGGACCAGAATGTGAGAACCCTTAGTCAGCTAGTAAAGGATATTTTGAAAAAGGAACAAAAAGGACAGAGTGGTGTAGCTAAAGTAGGAAAGGACTTGATGAATATGGTGACAGGAAGGGTGATGAGACTGCCAAGGTATGACGTAGCAGGTAGTGAGGAAATAGGACCCGCAAGAGAAAGGGTTAAAGATTCGTGAAGGAGCTGTGCAGACAACTGCACAAGGTGAGGCAGGAGGTTCTATAGAAACATGATAGAGGAACAGACAAAGGTGCCTGTTGTGGGAGACAAAGTAATGGTAAAGGGAAGAGCCGATAGAAATACATGGTCCCAACTGAAAAAATATAATCAAGGGAATAATGGTAGTATTGATAGGCATTTGGATTATTATTAGATGGGTTACTAACTGGGCAAGGATTGTGGGGAACGAAACCCGAGCACAACGGGACCATATAGATAATTTCGAAAGAGTAGAGATGATAAGAATATAAATTAACTCCTGGATTCCCCAGGACATGTTCGGTCCCCACAGGTAGACATGTATCCCTCATCGGGGGATACTCACAACATGGACAAGTACTAACACCTGGTGACCACCAGGGCAGTGTGTTTAAATTACAGATATAACCACTAGTGGCGAATGGGAAAGAACCAGACTGCAGTGGCTGTGGGGCCTGAAGAACAAAGACCCAGTAATGGATGCACGACGGATTAATGAAAGGAGTATTAATATGGACTATATGAACTACGGGGCATTGCACAACATGTTGGATGGGAAGTGTGTACGGTGCTCCACAGATGACCGTGCTAACTGCGTGACCAGACAGAAAGGAGAAGGGGTAACTGAGAGCTGTGTCTTTGGAATTGTTTGTGCCCCTCCCATTGGGCAACAGATGATAAGGAAAGTTGAAAGGAACATGGATGTGTGTGGGTACATCGAGCCCAGGGGAAGCGTTGTATGATAATGTTAAACATGAGATTGTGCCTGTCCTGGTCAATATCTCAGGGATGCAAATGCCGGGATATTGGACGGAACAGGCAAGAAATATGTATAGTGTATTAAGTAAGATTGTAATGCAGCAGGCTGCCAATGCCATGGGTGCCGTCAGATTTCGAGGTCAGAATCAACTTTATAGGACAAGGAGAGGGATAGTTAATGACGTTGCTACCGGATTCAATACCGGTGCCTCCATAGTAAAATACAGTTAATACTGGCCATAATATGGGGCAGACTAGCTTGCCGTTCATACAGGCGCTATGTGCAGCGAAGGAGGATGAAAACCAGAGCAAAGGCAAGGGAGACAATTTGTCTATCTAGAAATATTATTTTAGTAACCAGTAACATATAATATTAGTGAACAGTGACATTTCAAGTAATGAGAGTGTTTGTAGTACATACAGTTTGTGAATGTTAGAACAAATTCGAGAAAATTCGAGGCAAATTGATGCAAGACAGGTGCCAGTTTGGATCAATGACACCCAGTTGGAATACTTAACTAGTCACACAAATGATAAAATTACCAGGTGCCAAATCAGAAAACTTAAAGTATGGAAAGATCAGGAATGTGTAAATACAGGATCTATGAGTATTGGAGTAGTGTTGGGAATACCTGTAATTCTGAGAGATAAGTTAGGGATGCAATTATACAAAGTAGAAAATACAGGAGTGATAAGGGGAAAAGATTACATAGAATACAATGATATTTTACCCTATGTTATGGAAATTGGAAAAGAGGTAATTGGAACAATATTGTCCATTGTCTGAGTGTAGCCTGGAAAACCAGGTGGTCATACGTCCTCATCCTAATTATAAAACGGCAGAATCAAAATGTGGGTTTAATACCACTGTAAATTACACCATGGAGACTAGGAAAGCATTGTCAGAGCTAACCCATGTGGCCTATATGGGAAAGGGGAGATATTGCTTAACCACCACAGCGAAGGAGTACCAGTATGGACATAAACGGACTTGTCCGGTGAGCAACAGTACATTTTGCTTCAACCCACAAATACCAACCCGAGTAGGGAAGATGGAGTTGGTACAGATACATAAGCAAAAGACAGAAACAATAACTGTGACAGAAAGTATTAAGGAGGATTTGACTATTCAGCCATTGCCCACACGCTTGGGTAAAGAGAGACAGCAGCTAGAAGTCATTGCTGTAGTGTACTACAATTTGGAACAACAGTCGAAGATGCAACAAGATGAGATTGACGAGATAAATGATTCTACCTGGCAGGAGGACTTATGGAACTGGGGGTCAGACGTGCAAATACACCCCTGGTTTAGAATTATCTCCCATGTCCTGCTAGTGGTTTTGGGTATCATGGTGTTATATGTGACCTACTTAATTTGGCAACTTTAGAAATTAATTAGGCGATATAAGAGGATGTATGAACACAGGTTGGACAGCTACCCGAAAAAGCAATTAGTGTTCGAACTTGCTGTGTAAAAGGAGGGACAATTAGTTATGCCATAAAAGGGTAAATGTATAACCTATTCATATATTGTTAAAATGAATTAGTGAATGATCAGTATACTCTAAGAATGAAATTGCGACTGTATTATGTTCGCACAATTAATTGATTATGTAATAGTGATGTTTAAATTGTGCTTTCTTTAATATTACACTGCTTATGCTTTGCAAATGAAATTGTAATTGTACAAGTGCACCACCTTTTATTTTGTAAGCAGATAGTTGAAGCCCCTGCAAAACTTATGCCTTTACAGAGTTCCCGCAGGCCCCTCTTATGGCACAAGCAGGCAACGTATTGAGTGCGACCCCTCTGGGTGTTGAAGGCTGTTTCTAGACAAATAGAGACCATTAAAGGCACCTAGGTGGGATCAAGGGAATGATTTTTAAAAACGTTTTGAAGAATCAAAGGGGGGACTGTGAGAACAGAATTTAGATTTTAGAATTTTTAAGAACAGAATTGCATGGGAACATTTAAGATGGAACAATTAATCAATCATGTATTGCTAGCAAGCTAGCTTCAGTGCTGCAGGGAGGGACAGCTTATCAGAAATGACTTCATAACTTCAGGGCTGCAGAGGCAACTTGGCCTTGCAGCTGGTACAGCGAGAGAGAGAGAGAGACATTGTATTTCAACAGCACTGTTCTTATCACCCAGACATGACAATCCTAGGGAACAGTTAGAATGAAAAACATACTGACCAGGCTAATACACGCCCCCTTGTTAGAGGGTGGCTCAGCCTACCCTTCTGATTCAGCAGTTGCTGAGTTTTTTCTTTTATATTTGCTTTTATATTATACTGTTTAAATGTTATTTGAGTAAATAGATCCATATAATCCTAGTGAATATATATAATCACATATAAATTGATCAGTAGAGAGAAGGTTATCATAGAATGATAAAAGGGGGGAATGTGGAAGTGAGCAGAAAGTCATGGCACTATGCTTAATGGGAAATATAGCCAAGTTAGGAATAGTAGCTTTGCTGAGCTTTGATTTTAAGTGGCAGAAACCACAATGAAATAGTTAAAAGTAAAGGCAGAGCGTGTGAGACTGTAAAGACTAGCCGACACTGGTAATTGCAAGGACATCTGTTCTTTATGGCCTGATTGTGTGACTCCCTGTGGTTTGGAACAAATGGACTTCTGTGAATCAAATGATGTCCATCCCTGTGTGAGTGATAAGGAGTGCTAGGCCCCTCTTATCTTCGTGAACTGCCACTACTTGATGTAGCTGCAGACTGCACGAAACACTCAGGAATGTAAACCTAATAGAGATAGCAGGATGCTCCGCAATTACTTGTCACAAGGTAGAGACAGACTCATGATCCATGTAGGGAGTGAGACTAGAATGATTATTGATGATTCCTATGCTCTTGCTAATTAGCTTGCTTGCCCGCTTTCTTTTATCTTGCTGGTACAAAACAATATTTTATTAGTAACAAGTATGTATGGAGAATGGAGTGTATTGTAACCTAAGTAACAGATGTACTGCATGTCACCACGTGGGTGAAGTCGAATTGTACCGCACTGATTGGTTAAACAAGGAGGTGTAGCATGAATCTTAATGTATAAACAGTAGTACCTGTATCAAAAACTTCACGTACTCTAGTGGACCAGACAGACTCTGGGTGGAGTCAGTGTCGTTGCATTAGAGTAAGTCAGCCGGCTAAATGCGCAAATAAAGTAATTGATTTTACCTACACATCCGACTCGGTATATTTACTGAACCAGACTGAAGGCAAAAAGAACTCAAATTTACACAATGAGGTCTGGACCTGAGTGGCCCTGGTGGAACCCAAACTGGGCATTGGTGAACAGGTTATTGTTGTGTAAGTGCCACTTGATAGCACTATCAATGACACCTTCCATCACTTTGCTGATGATTGAGAGGAGAGTGGGTTGCTGGGGCAGTAATTGGCAGGAGTGGATTTGACCTGCTTTTCATGAGCAAGACATACTTGGGCAATTTTCCACTTTGACAGGTTATTGCAATTTTGTAGCTGTACTGGAACAGCTTATCTAGAGGTGCGGCTAGCTCTGGAGCACATATCTTCAGTACTGCAGCCAGGTTATTGCCGGAGCTCGTAGCCATTGCTGTGTCCAGTGCATTCATTTCTTGATACCATGTGGAATGAATTGAATTGTTGAAGACTGACATTTGTGATGATGGGCACTTCAGAAGGGGTCGAGATGGATCATCCACTTGGCACTTTTGAATGAAGATGGCTTCAAGCACTTCAGTACTGTCTTTTGCACTCATGTGCAGGGCTGCACCATTGTTGTGGATGGAGATGTCCATGGAGCTGCCACCTCCTGTTATCTTTTTAATTGTCCACCAACAGTCATGACTGATATGATGGACATTGAAGTCCCCCACCCAAACTACATTCTATTGTCCTGCTTCTTCCAAGTGGTGTTCAATATGGAGGGGCACTGTTCCATCAGTTGAGGGAGGGTGGGAGGTGGTAATCCTTGCCCATGTCCTTGAAAGCATGAGACATCATGGGGGTCCAGAGTCACCGTTGAGAACTCCCAAGGCCACTTCCTCCCATATACCACCTCTGGTGGATCTGCCATGCCAGTGGGAAAGGACATACCCAGGGATGGTGATGGAGGAATCTGGGACGTTAACTGGAGAGTATGATTCTGTAAGCATGACTTCATCAGACTGTTGCTTTACTAGTCTCAAGGATAGCTCTTCCAATTTTGGCACATGTCCCTAGATGTTAGTCATGGCTGTCTGGGCTTTGCCTTTTTTTTATTCGTTCAAGAGATGTGGGCATCACTGGCTAGGCCAGCATTTATTGCCCATCTTTAATTGCCCTTTAGAAACAGAGAGGCATGCTAGGCCATTTCAGAGGACATTTAAGAGTCAACCACATCACTGTGGATCTGGAGTCACATGTAGGCCAGACTAGGTAAGGAAGGCAGATTTCCTTCCTTAAAGAACATTTGTGAAACAAATGAGTTTTTACAACAATCGACAATGGTTTCATGGTCACCATTAGACTAGCTTTTTAAATTCCAGATTTATTAACTGAATTCAAATTTCACCATCTGGATTCAAACCCATGTCCCAAGAGCATTAGCCTGGGCCTATGGATAACGAGTCCAATGACATTACCACTATGCCACTGCTTGTCCAATGCCTAAGTTGATACCAGGTGGTCCATCTGATTTTATTCTTACTATGCTTTTTTGTACCAGTTTGATATGATTGAGTGGCTTACTAGGTCATTTCAGAGGGTAGTTAAGAGTCAACCACATTGATGTGGTCTGTGGACTTGAACCCACAACCTTCTGACTCAGAGGCAAGAGTACTGCCCACTAAGTCATGGCTGACAGCTTAGGTCTTTATATTTGCCAATCGCTATATTTCTTTATTGTCTAGAATCATAGGCCGGACCAGGTAAGGACGGCTGGACATTAGTGAACCAGTTGGATTTTTACGATAACTTTATGGTCACCATTACTAACGCTAGATTTATTTAATTAGCTTGAAGTCAAATTCACAAACTGCCATGGTGGGATTTAAACACAGATCTCCAGATCATTAGTCCAGGCTTCTGGATTACTAGTCCAGTGGCATAATCACTATACTACTGTACCCTCCAGGGCAGACAGGGCCCCATTTTAACATCTCCTCCAACTGATGGGACTTCTGACAGTGCAGGTCTCCCTCACTATTGCATTGAAGTGTCAGTGTAGATTTTGCACTCAAGTCTCTGGAGTGGGACTTAAACCTGCAACCATCTGACTCAGAGAAAACACTGCTACCCGCTGAGTCATGACTGACAGCTTAGGCCTTTAGGGTACTAAATATTCCTGGATACAGGGTGTTCAGGAAAGATAGGGAAGGAAAGAAAGGAAGAGGGGTGGCAATATTGATTAAAGACAATATTATAGTGCTAGGGAGATGGGATGTCCTAGAGGGGTCAAGGACAGAATCTTTTTTATCTATTTAGAGATAAGAAACAGTAAAGGTATCATTACACAAAAACAAGAAATGCTGGATTCACTCAGCAGGTCTGGCAGCATCTGTGGAAAGAGAAGCAGAGTTAACGTTTAGGGTCACTGACCCGAAACGTTAACTCTGCTTCTCTTTCCACAGATGCTGCCAGACCTGCTGAGTGAATCCAGCATTTCTTGTTTTTGTTTCAGATTTCCAGCATCCGCAGTATTTTGCTTTTATTAAGGTATCATTACACTACTGGGTGTATTCTATAGACCTCCAATTAGTGGGAAAGATATAGAAGAACAAATTTGCAAGGAAATTACAGAGAATTGCAAAAACTATAGAGTAGTTATAATGGGGAACTTTAATTATCCTAATATAGACTGGGATAGTATAGTTTAAAGGACAGAGCAGGGGAAGAGTTTCCAAAGTGTGTTCAGGAGAATTTTCTACATTAGTATGTTTCCAGTCCAACAAGGAAGGAGGCATTGCTGGATCTGTTTCGAAGGAATGAGTTGGGTCAAGTGGATCAAGTATCAGTAGGGGAACATTTAGGGGACAGTGATCATAAGGTTTAGGTTATCTATGGAAAAGGACAAAGAGCAATCCAGAATAAAAAATAATTAATTGAGGGAGGGCCAATTGCAATGAGACAACACATTAGAGTTGCTGAGCTAAAGCTGCAGGGTGGGCACCCTTCAATCTCCTTCACTTTTTTACAATGGCCTCACCTTTTATGCTTAGGTCACGATCTCTATGACTGCATTCCTGGTGCCTCATTAGGCATTATTAGCACAACATACCAAAGAATCACTTTCTCGTGGTATCAGGAGATTAAAAGGTATTACGACCAGGTGAGGAAGGGGTCTCAGGCCCTTTCGCCCCTTCTCTGGTTTGACTGCAACAGGGTTTATCTTTTTGACACAGTGATTTAACTTACCACCTCAGTGAGCGCTTCTCCTGTTGCTCTAATATAATTGCAAATGAACCAATCAGACAGGTTTACTTGAGTTTAAATAAGAAAGATGTAAGTTTATTAACATCGCTCTAAACCAGTTAAAAGTATTACAATATGCTACGTATCCATGCCCACAAGAGACACACACGCACACACACACAAATAGATTACAGAGGGAAAAACAGAGTTGGGAGGTTGGAGTAGAGTCTGTAATAAAAATAGAATTTAAACACTGAAGCTTAGTCCCAGAGTCCTTAGTTGAAGTTGTAGTCCTGAAGTGAAGTACTCGCTGGGCCACGTGCATGGGTCGGGCTTTCTTCCCAGGTTCTGGAAGGCCGAAGAGGGTCTTTAGACTTGTCCCCTAGTTGCTGACTGTAAGGACCTGTCGACTTGGCTTCCACTAGCTGCAGCTTGAGGCTTCTCTGGATCTCTACTAGAGAGAGAGAGAGAGAGATATGTTCCCTCGCTGGATCTCAGTTACTGTCTGCCATCTGAGTCACCACTCTCAAATCTCCCAGAGTTGCACAAGCGGTCACATGACATGACCACCTCTTTGTGTTTGAATCAGAATCTCCCGGAATGGTCTCTGAAATTCAAGGCTCTCCCTTCAAGCTGTTCAGACATACTTGGTGGAGGGGGGGTGGGGGGGGGGGGGGGTTGGCTTTTTCAACGCCAATAGGTGTCGATGGCTTTTGATTATCAACATTGACAAGGTTATATAAGTGAATCAGAGAGCACCCCATTTTTCTGGCTAGGCTGAGTAATCACATCTGTCTCCAGCCTAATTCTTTGTTTTTATCATATGCAAATGGTGCATTGCCATCTCAGCTGCTAACTGTTCTGTTTTAAAAGTTATTTGTAACAATTTCCAGTAAAAGTCTCTGGCAAAGTTCAACAGGATGAAATTAATATTTCCATTTGGCATGTGGGGTTTTCATCACAAGGCTACACATCACAGTCTCGGGACATATAAATGATCATACCTCTTTATCTGGCTCAACGTCAAATTTTGTTTGGTAACACTCTTGTGAAGTGCCTTGGGATGTTTTACTTGTTAAAGGCGCTATCTAAATACAAGTTGTTGTATATATTACATGTACAGAAAAGAATCAGCATATAAATGTATCCATGAGAAGATTAGAACTATCTGATGTTATGGCAGATGTAAATGATCAGGACTGAGTGAACACACAATCAAGTATTTGCTGAAAACAGCTGGAAGATTCACTGCAGGATCACCAGAATGAAATCTGTACTGGAGTCATGGAGACGTATATTCTTCCATTTGTCATCTGATTATTAAGAAAGAAGCAATTTAGAATTTTTAATCTTTTTCACAGGAAATGGCTGGCATTAAGATCGAGTGTGTTGTGAGGGACAAGTACAGAATTGGAGAGAGCCCAGTTTGGGAAGAAAAGCACGGCACTCTTCTGTATGTGGATATCACAGGCCAGAAGGTGTGCAGATGGAATGCAGTCACAAAACAAGTGAAGGAAGTGCATGTTGGTAAGCAAAAGATATGTCTTCAATGGGATAGTTCCATTCGCAGCCTTATATGGCTACGGCTTCTTCCCTTTATTAAAATGTGTAAAAGCCTTCACTTTCAGAAGGCAACTATCTGTATATTTGCACAGTGTATATCCCTTTGATATCTCTGTGTAAAATCAATATTATCATGCACATAGTCTAAATTGAGGCTCATTTTGTACCGTGAAACTTGTCCAAACTCCCGATTCTTAAAATTTGCCTCAACCCAAGCTCCTGTCTGCACTGAAGGAAAGCCTTGCATTTATGTATTGCTTTATCACATGTCTCAGCAATGTTCCAGAGCACTTCACATGAATGACTTTGAAGTGCGGTCACTACTGTCATCTAGGCAAATGCTGCAGTCATTTTGCTCACAGAGCAAGATGCTGCAAATAGTAATGAGATGCATGACTGGTTGATCTGCTTCTTTGGTGGTGTTGCAAGATATGGGGAGGGGGGGGGGGTGGGCGTGACTGTTGACTGGGACACTGGGAGAACTTCAAGTTCTTCAAAATACTGCCGTAAGTTTTTAATATCCACCTGAGCAAGCAGAAAGGAATTAGAATTAGGTGGATCATCCAAAAGTACAGCACACTCTCAGGGCTGTCCTTGAGTGAGCCTCGTCATTGCCCCTCATAGAAATAGGGATTATGATTTCTGTAAAATGAATAGGAAGACTACCCAAACTGCGAGGGACATTTTCTCAATTGAATCCTCTCCTCTTCAATATCTGTTAGAATATATATATATTATATCTAAAATACATTTTTCCCACCAAACTTTTTTATATCCTCATTTTGTGTCCTGATTGACTGAACTTTCATATTCATAAAACAATCAATCATACCTGAAGAAGTAGGCAGCATATGTATTAAATGTGGGAGAGTGGATAAGCTTCTAATGAAAAATTACCATGGATTAATGAACAAACTTACCAAATAGGAAAGCTACCAATAAAAAGAAGACGACAAGCCAAGGAAATTGTTCAAAATACGTTTTGAAATTATTTTCAGTCACCATCTTTTTTTCTTACTGAGAGTTAAGGTCATCAAAAATTACATTGTTTGCAAGAAATTGAATATCTTACTTATACATTGCTTTTGTGTGTTTGAAATGTCTCTAAACGTTTTTCATTAGAGGTCTATCCCTGTCAAAGAAGCCTGTGGTGAGAGTTGATGAGCAATCCAAGAGCTATTACTTTCCCAACTATATATAAATCCCAATAATGCAGCATATTACAGCCTCCAGGATGCACCTGTGCCACTCTGCGCAGGTAAACTGAGGCAAAACTCCCCAAATTCATCAGCATTCTTGCGAGTAAGCAGTCTATGGAGAAAAATCCTAGCATGTATTATTATGACTGCAAAATCAATCTGTGGAGAAAACTGCAGTATGCTCTAAAGATACCTCAATGTGCTCTAAAGATACCTCAATCTAAATCTAATGAATGCAAACATTTTGGAGTTGGGCAGGGTTTTTTTTACAATTAACAGTAAGATGGCCGTTCACACAGCATTCCAGGACTTGCTGTTTGCAGCATTACCGAAAAACACTGTGCTGTTTTAGTAATCTTAGTAACAGAAATGTTATAGCTGGTTTAATGTCCCTGCTCTCTGGAGAGGGGAAAATCAGTCAGGTTTTGCATTCCTGTTTATAATTCAGTGAGCCCCTGCTAGCAAATTTGTGATGTCTCCCTTGCACAGTACAAATAACCTGCTCTAATTCACTAGGTAAGCTCACACATAATGAATTGCTATTTGTTCAAAGTTCTGAAGGGCTGCTTACTCATGGAAGAGGGAGAACATGGGGGACGGAGCAGGATGATTCACATTACTGAATTATGTACATCTGTTGTCCCATAGATGCTCCTATTGGATCAGTGGTCCCTCGGAGATCAGGGGGATATGTCCTGGCAGTTGGAAAAAGGTTTGCCTTTCTAAACTGGGAAAACGAAACAGTTACTGTCATAGCTACAGTCGACCAAGATAAAGCAAACAACAGATTTAATGATGGCAAAGTGGACCCTGCTGGACGTTTCTTTGCAGGTTTGTCATAACCAATTTCATTTGCATTTTACATCTCCATCCACATATAGCTTCACTGAAACTGAATTTCAGCATTTTACCCTTGTGCTGATCTGGTCTACTTTAATCTACCTTAGGTGAGGTACTTTAGACTTAAAAAGGCAGTTGGATGTGGGTTGGGGGGGGGTTGTGGGGGGCAAGCAGGGTAAGTTTTCTTTGAAAGAATGAGCTAGAGGGGCTGAATGAGCTTCCTCATCAAAACTTATCTTTTACATCATTATACTTGCACCTTAGAACAAAATAAGCATTGAGGACTGAGGGATTCAGATAATTATAAATAGAGAAATGAACACCTGAAAGAGATTTTTAAAAAATCATTCTTGGGATATGGCGTCACTGGCAATGCTGGCATTGACTGCCCAATGTTAATTGCTCTTTGGAATTCTCGAACAGTTGCAATCCGTGTGGTGAGGGTGCTCCCACAGTGCTGTTATGTAGGGAGTTCTAGGATTTTGACTCAGTATGAATGAAGGAATGACAAACGTCAGAATAGTGGCCGGGATTTTGTGAGGACCCCTGAGGCAGGAATGGGGGCGGGGTGCATGGAGTATCACGATGGGTGGCAGGGGGGGCGGCGGGGCGGAGAGACATTACCTCCCCATCGCCCAGCGATCTTCCCGGGGTGAGATAGGCTGACTATGGCCTTCTCGCCCAGCACCCAATATAGGCCCTTAAGTGGCCTATTAACGGCCAATTAAGGACCTCTCCCCACCACCTTTGGGCAGTGGCGGGAGGGGCCTCCACTGCATGGGGAGGACGCCTTGTAAAACGAGGCGCCGTCCCTGTGGGCTTCTGGGGTGAGGGGGGGGGGGTGCGCGGGCCCTCCTTAGTGGGCAATTTGTGGCCCACGGAGGACCTCCACTGGGAACAAATTTATGTCCTAGGACCTCCCTCCCCCTGGACTGCACGACCACCATCCCACCTTGCCAGGATCTTCTGGACTGGCCCCAGCGACCCCACCTCACCTACCTCTGTTTCAGTGTTCCAGCGCTGGGCCTGGATCTGAGACCTCTGCAGTACTGGCAGTGTCCACTGTTCCCGGTGGTGCTGCTGATACTGCTTAGCTGCTGGCCTTCT
Organism: Heterodontus francisci; assembly: GCF_036365525.1. NCBI lineage: Eukaryota > Metazoa > Chordata > Chondrichthyes > Heterodontiformes > Heterodontidae > Heterodontus > Heterodontus francisci. Next base: position 19,971,651 of record NC_090376.1, on the reverse strand, counting down.
GATTGGCTGGCAGCTCTTGGAGGTGGGATCCCTGTCCCTATAAAGACTTTAAAGGGATGGAGATCTTGCCTCCTGAAACTTTTGATTTAAAAAGACTGGAGGATCGCTCCAGGGAGGCACAAAAAGGCAGAGGTGGACCTTTTCAGCCCAGTGCCGGGAGCCCCGCCTCCAGCACAAAGTCCAGCCCACTGTGTGACTTGGAGCGGAATTTGGTGATGATGTTGCTCCCATGTGTATACTTCTAGATAGTAGAGGTCAAGGGTTCGGGCAGTAATCTAATCAGAAGATTTAGCCATAGAATTTACTAGGGTTCATGTAAAGATGAAGAAAATTACAAATCTTGCTAACTTTTCTATCCAGCGATTATGAAAGTATATCCCAATATCTAGATTACAGAACAGACTTGAAATGATGTCCAGATTTTTTTTTCTTAAAAACATATCATACCCATGCTTTTCTATTTATGTATCTTATGTTTTGAATCCATTTTGTGCTGACAGAGACACTAATTGCTGATGTGACCTTTCTTATTACATCATGACACTTAGACAAGATGATTCATGATTATGACAAAGAAGAAAATGGAGCTATTCTTTGACCCTAATTACTTTATCTCTAATTCACACTCCCTATGAATGTGACTTCCCTATTGGAATCATGGGACTGTGGAATCATCCCTGCAGTCTCAATAAGAAAAATTACTGGATACGGTTTGAAAAAGAGCTATTAAAGTATTTGAAAACTGCAATGATTAGTATTTACAGGGCTAATGTTGAGTTCTGCTACAGGGACCATGGCAATGGAGACTCGTCCAGCTGAAGTAGAAAGGCACCAGGGATCGGTGTACTCCCTGCAGACTGATCACTCTGTGGTCAAGCATTTTGACCAAGTGGATATTTCTAATGGTCTGGATTGGTCACTGGATCACAAGGTTTTCTATTATATAGACAGTTTATCTTTTGCTGTGGATGCGTTTGACTATGACCTGCAGTCAGGAAAAATCTGTAAGTATATTTTAAAATGCACTCATTCACATGTTGGAATGAGCCATTCTGAAAAGTATATTCTTGCCTTCTCTGTTACTATGCTCTAAATTATACCTGGATGAAAGCAAAAACGGGCGAAGCTGCTCCTGAAGCTCCTGTGATAGGATGTGTGTGAGAAAAACAATGGGTTGACTCTTCCTCTGATTTGTCCCTCCATGCCCAAGGGATAAGTGCCTGATCGCCTCTTGGTGCCTCACTGTGGTGACACAGCTGAGATAGGGAACTCAACAAGGTTTGTGCTTAGGAACTTGAGTCCTGCCAATCTCAGGCAGTATGTTGAGACTCCAACTCCCTGTGCTGTTCCATAATATTGTTTATGTTAATTGTTTTGGTCCATGACTAATGTTCATCTTTTGTTCATGGTTTTAAATAAGTAACAGGTAAACCCTTCATAGACAAACTTTTGTCAATGTGTTTTGCTTACTCCTCTCACTTCAGCTCTTGCCATGCCATGTTAGCTTAGCTCAGTTAGTAGCACTTGTATCTCAGGTTGTAAGTCCGGGGCTTTAGTATATTATCTAGGTAGGGATTCAGTGCAGTACTGAGGGAGTGCTGTATTGTCAGCGGCGCTCTCCTTTGATCAGATGGTAAACCAAAATCCTGCCTGTTTGTTCCAGTAGTTCAGATAGATCATGATTGTCCAACATACGGCATGTGGGCCAGAATCCAGCCTGGCAAAGGTTTCCATCTGGCCCACAGATGTAAACTGTACCCGACCGTTCCTCCTCTTCGCTGCATGGTTTCTGCCCTCAGCCATTTGCTGTGTCCTTTCCTTGAATAAGAATTTCAAACTCGGTTCTGCTTTAGCGCCAAGCGTCAGCTATGGCGGCCGCTCTGGGGTCAAATCCAGCACTGCCAGAATGTCAGGCACTACAGTGGGCAGGTACAGGTTTGTCAGGACCCACACATGGCAGCACCCAGCGGAGAGATGGTGTTCACAGCCTGCCTCTAGTGTCCACATTTATGGTGAGTGGCACAGAGAGCAAGGAGCAAGAGAGACACAGAATGAAAGGTGGGCGTGGGGGGGGTGGGGGGTGCAGAGACACAGGGAGAGAGCGTGGGAAGAGACAGAGAAAGAGGAGGGAGCGAGAGAGGGATAGAGATAGGGAAGGGGAGGGAGAAAGCGAGAGGGGAGAGAGACACAGGGAGAGAGCATGAGAAGAGACAGAGAGAGCGGGGGGAGAGAGAGGAGGAGAGAGACAGAGCTGGAGGGGGGAGAGTTGCAGGGTGGGAGAGACAGAGTTGGGGGAGAGAGACAAAGAGAGAGAAGGGGGAGAGAGACACAGAGAGGGGAGAGAAACAGAGGTGGAGAGATACAGATGCAGAGAGAGAGAGAGAGAGAGAGGGGACAGAAAGAGATCAGCATCACCCCTGACAGATGGGCATCTATCCAGAATCCTCCATATTGCTACATCCAGTGTGCGAGCAGAGATTGACTACTCTTGCAAACAAAAACAATGCCAGGCATGTCACTAAATCATTGCTCAACATAGTGATGAGAAAGTAAGTCAATAAATTAGTCTCTTCATTTAAATTTTCTTCACAAAATGCACATTTGATTAATAGTAAGATAAATGTTTAATGTCTTTATCTTTCTGAAATTTTCTCCCTGGCCCCCTATGTAGGATAAAAATTGTAATGTATCCCCCCATGTGAAAGTATGGACACCCCTGAGATAGATATTAAGGACTCCACAGCACTAATCCAAGAAGAAGAGGCAGTTCTCACAGTGTCTAGGCCAATGTTCCTCCTTCAACCAACATCACCAAAAAGAATTGAGCTGTTGTTTTTATTTATGTGACAACAGTGGTTGAAATTCTTCTATGTACTATAAGTTAGTGTGCCAGTTAACACATTTATATCAAATTCTTGTGCCTGTTGTTTTAAAGTCATTAACCATAGCATGCACAAGAATTTGACATAAATAGTAAAAATAATGCACAGGCATTTCAACCCCCACTGGGAAGAGGTAACTTGGTCAGGGATGCCTTATTTCAAATTCTAATTCTTTAAAGGAAGAGGCATGAGGCATGTGTCTCTAATTAATAAGTCTTTAATTTATTTCAAATAACTGTGTAGCAAATCGAAGAGTTGTGTACAAGCTTGAACAGGAGGAAGCTATTCCAGATGGACAGTGTATCGATGCAGAGGGAAAGCTTTGGGTTGCTTGCTACAATGGTGGACGAGTCCTTCGCATTGATCCAGAAACAGGTAAATCAATTAAATATTTTATTTTATTTTTTTATTTAGAGATACAGCACTGAAACAGGCTCTTCGGCCCACCGAGTCTGTGCCGATCAACAACCACCCATTTATACTAACCTTACAGTAATCCCATATTCCCTATCACCTCCCTACACTAGGGCCAATTTACCTATCACCTGCAAGTCTTTGGATGTGGGAGGAAACCGGAGCACCCAGCGAAAACCCACGCAGACACATGGAGAGCTTGCAAACTCCGCACAGGCAGTACCCAGAATCGAACCCGGGTCCCTGGAGCTGTGAGGCTGCGGTGCTAACCACTGCGCCGCCCATGTAAACAGCAATGTCCAATATTATGTTTGCAAAAGCTGCAAGTTTACTATTTTGGCACCTCAATACTAGAATCAGAATTAATTATATATATATATATATTTTAAACCAGTTTACTGATATTATTTTCCTTTTAATCCACGGCATAAAATTTTGGGGAGGCTGCAGAGGTCCCACTGCTGGAGCCAAAAGTGGGAGGTGAACCTGCTTCTGCCGGCGCCAGGACTCAGGGAGGCATATTGCCGACGCCGGCCAATTAAGAGGCCACTGGTGCCAGAGCCGCAGTCCAATTAAGGACTGCGAGGTGTTCCCCAAGAGCTGCCTGCCCAATCAGAGGGCCAAAGCTCAGCAGCACCACCACTAGCTGTAGGCTGCAGGGAGAAGGTGCCTCAATAGCTGGGTGCCCTTGAAGAAAGGTTGGTGTTGGGGGATGCTGGGACCGGCCTGCCTGCCTGGTGGGGGACATGGGTCACTGAGTGCTAAGCGCTGTTGTCATGAGGGCTGCCATTGATGACATGGAGGACCCTACGTGGACCATGAACTGCTCATAAAGGAGGGCCCTCCACCAGACCAGCTGGGAGGCCACTAGGTTTCACTGGGCAGTTGCCCCTTGCAGCGACGGGCATTCCCTGATGCAGGAAAAATGCCTATGGAGGTGGGAAGTGGCCCTTAATTGGCCACTTAAGTGGCTCAATTGGCCTCCCGGCAGGTGGCCAATCTAACAACTTTCTTGCTGCTGGCAAAATGGTATGACAGTGGGAAGACGTCGGACACATCTCCTGGTGCCTTCCTGCACCATTTTGCCAGCCTTCCTGCCTCCCAGCTCGGAAAATTCCAGCCAGAATGTTTTTAGTGATGAGGGTGACAAGTCATTTTAGAACCACAAGTCAATGTCCAAAATCTTTTTCCATCATCCCCACTAGGAAACTCCTCCTGAAAACTTGACTGTGATCAATAACACATCACGTGGGCTATTGTGGATTCTAACCCATGTTCTACCACTCTGTGGCACTTTTGTACATCCCTTCATTCTACTAGACAAGGCAAATCTATAATTACAGCAATGGCCTTTTATAGTTCATCAGAATTACTCCATTCATACAATCCTTGCCAGAATATATTTATAGACTGTGCCCTACTTTCAGATCATTATAAAGTATGCGATCGCCCTTTCAACCCTGGTTCTGATTATCTTCATTGAGTAAGTTTTCCGATGCTTGCATGGTTGCAATATCAAGAACCACAAAGTCCTCAAATACAGGAAGGAAAGAAAATTGGTAAAGCCTGCCATTCTGTAAATCAATCATGAAAATGACACAACAGCTTACTTTTATATAGTGGCATTAATGCAAAAAAGATCTCAAGACTCTCAAATAGAAGTAGATATGCAGAATGGATGCTTTGCCATGGAAAAACAGGAGTAATAATTAAAAGCTTGGAAAAAAGATATGTTCAAAAAAAGGTTTTCAAAGGTAGAGAGAGAAAACGAAAGGTTTAGGGAGGGAGCTGCAAAGGGAAGGTCCAAGTGACGCAAACCTCCATCACCATGGTAGGCGAAGGGTACAAAAGTCTGAAGGCTGAAGAATATGAGAGAGTGGGGCTGGATTTTATGAGCTCACCGCCGAGATCAATGGCGAGCTCCAAAAATGGCTGCCCACCCGTGCGGGCTGCATGCCAAAGGTATAAGACTGGAGGTAGTTGCAGAGATATGATGGGAAAAGCCATGGAGTCATAGAGTTATACAGCACAGAAACAGGCCCTTCGGCCCATCGTGTCCGTGTCGGCCATATTTGAAGAGGAGTACTTTAAATTTAATCTATTGGCAACCGGGAGCCAATGTGAGTCAGCAAATATGGGGAGTTGAGAAACTGGGCCTGAAGACGTGACAGGAGATGGGTGGCTTAGCTCTGGACAAGCTGTAATTTATGGATGGTGATGGTTGGGAGACCAACAAGGAGGGCATTGGAAAAGTCAAATGTAGAAGTGATAAAAGGCTAAGTGTTTCAGTGGTGATGGCTGACATGGGGTGGAGGTGGGCATTGCTGCAGATGTGGGTTATAAAGCTCAGCTCAGCCGATTAGTACTCTAATGTTTTGCTTGGTCTGACTTAACCAGAGTGAGTGCTTGAGGAAGGGGATGGGGTCAGTGAGAGAGGAGCAGAGTTTGTGGTGGAGGGTGAAAATAATGGCTTCCTGATATTTAATTGGAGGAAGCTGTGACTCATCAATGACTTCATGGTGGACAGCTATGGAGTCAAGAGACATGCTGAAGAGGTGCAGCTGAATGTCATCAGCATATATATGAAAGTTGACTATGTGCGAAGGGGCAGCATATAAATGAGAGGGTCAAGGGTAGATACTCATGGATTCAAGAGGTGAAAGTGCAGGGTGGGAAGAGAAGCTATTTCTGAAGATGTGCTGGCTTCAGTTGATTGGGTTATAATGAAACCACATGCAGGTTACCTCATGGAACTTGAAAACGGAGTTCTCTAGTAACTTATTATGGCAGATGATGGCGGTCAAAATAAAGTTAATTCCTTGATTGAGCTGTGTTTCAAATTTCTGCACCTGGAATTTCTGTGAGTGCTCTTCCGATCTCTCGTCATAAGTTTGAAATGGCATAAACATCTAAAAATGGCACTTTACGCTAATTCTGCAGAGATTGGGAGAACCCAGTGGGAATCCCCTTCTCCTTTCCCAATAGATTCAAATTCAGTAAATCCAATGCTAGAAGACTCCGAATTAGTTTAAATCCTTATTTTGTTCACAATGACAGTGACGCCTAAAGCCAAAAAAAATCACAGATAAGACTGTTTCCTTCAGGTAAAAGGATCCAGACAGTGAAACTGCCTGTTGACAAGACAACATCTTGCTGTTTTGGAGGAAAGGATTACTCTGAACTTTATGTAACATCAGCTGCGGATGGGATGGATGAAGAGTGGAATCGAAGACAACCGGAAGCAGGTGGCATTTTTAAGGTAGATAGATCGAAACGTGTAATTGCCAATAATATCACAAGTGTTTCAGATGAGTATCACAACTGCAAGCATTTTGACCTTGGGACTCCCGGTTGGGGCACTGCTCATAAAGAAACTAAAATTGGGCCATAACCAATTTCCATCCCAGAATGCTCTACTGGACCCAGTGTCGTACGTGGAAGGCATTATAACTTATAAAAAGTAGGTAGATAAACATTCAGTACTGTAAAGTTCTATGATTCTAATATTTTCTGGCAAATGATACATTACCAAATTGTGAATTTAGTTTATTAACAGTGTACCATATCAGTAATGCTATTATCCCATGGATATATTTTGATACTCAAGGATATGGGGGCTGGCCTATAATATGAACATACAAATTAGGAGCAGGAGTAGGCCATTTGGCTCCTTTGAGCCTGCTCCGCCACTTAATAAGATCATGGCTAATCTGATTGTGGCCTCAACTCCACTTTCCCGCCTACCCCCGATACCCTTTGACTCCCTTGTTAGTTAAGAATTTATCTACCCCTGCCTTAGAAATATTCAATGACCCTGCCTCCACTGCTTTCTGGGGAAGAGAGTTCTAAAGACTCACAACCCTCTGAGAGAAAACATTTCTCCTCATCTTGGTCTTAAATGAACGACCCCTTATTTTTAAACTGTGTTCCTTAGTTCTCGCCCTCTCCCACTAGGGGAAATATCCTTTCAGCATCCACCCTGTCAAGTCCCCTCAGGATCTTATATGTTTCAATCAGATTACCTCTCATTCTTCTAAATTCCAATGGATACAGACCCAACCTGTCCAACCTTTCTTCATAAGATAACCCCACCCCTCCGCCCAAATCCCAGGTATCAGTTGAGTGAACCTTCTCTGTATTGCCTTAAATGCATTTTTATCCTTTCTTAAATAAAGAGACCAAAACTGTGCATGGTACTCCAGATGTGGTCTCGCCAATGCCCTATACAACTGTAGCAAAACATCCCTACTTTTATATTCCATTCCCCTTGCAATAAACGACAACATTCCATTTGCCTTCCTAACCACTTGCTGTATCTGCATACCAACCTTTTGTGATTTATGTACAAGGACACCCAGATCCCTCTGTACCTCAGAGTTTTGCAATCTGCAAGATTTAAATAATATACTGCTTACTAGTCTTCCTGCCAAAGTGGATAAGTTCACATTTTCCCACATTATACTCCATTTGCCAAATTATTGCCCACTCACTTAACCTATCTATATCCCTTTGCAGATTCCTTATGTCCTCTTCACAACTTACTATTCTACCTATATAATGTGTCATCAGCAGATTTAGCAACAATACAGCCAGTCCCTTCATCCAAGTCATTGATATCAATTGTAAATAGTTAGTACCATAGAAAAATTACGACACAGAAGAAGGCCATTCAACCCGTTGTGTCTGTGCCAGCAAAACAAACTAGCAGCCCAATCAAATTCCACCTTCCAGCACCATTCCATAGCCTTGCAGGTTACAACACTTCAGGTGCATGTCCAGGTACCTTTTAAAAGTATTGATGGTTTCTGCCTCCACCACCATTCCTGGCAGTGAATTCCAGAGACCCACCTCTTTTAAGATCCTGGGATGAAGTCCATCAGGACCTGGGGACTTGTCAGATTTTAGTTCTAATAATTTTTTCAGTACCCTTTCCCTGGTGATTGTAATTGTTTTACGTTTCCCTGACCTTTCCCTCCTTTCATCTCCTGATTCACAGTTATTTCTGGGATGTTATTTGTATCCTCTACAATGAAGACATGCAGAATATCTGTTCAATTCATCTGCCAATCCTTATTTTCCATTATTAATTCCCCAGACTCTCTGGAGGACCAACACTCACTTTACTTACTCTTTTCCCTTTTAAATACCTGTAGAAACTTTTACTATCTGTTTTTATATTTCTAGCTAGCTCTCTCTGATACTCTAATTTCTTCCACCTTATTAACCTTTTAGTCATTCTTTGCTGTTCTTTATATTCTGCCCAATCTTCTGACCTGCCACTCACCTTTGCAGAATGTTATGACCGTGGCTGGAGGAGTTCCACTTCTCCACAGGTCACAACATATATTTAAATGTTTTACCCAGTTTACCGATACGGCCAATTATATACTTTATCTATTTTAGTTGCAGAATAAAAATCGGCCAACCAGGTTTCTTTAATAAACAACAAAATTATTAATTTATTATAAAACAAGACTCATTCAATAAAGATACAAAGCTTATTAACACACATGTTGAAATATGAAAGTATAAATATATTCCCTTCTGAATACACACACACACACACACACACACACACACACACACACACACACACACACACACACACACACACACACACACACACACACACACACACACACACACACACACCAGTTAAAGAAAGAATAAAGAAGCTTTCTCTGCAGAGATCAACTTTCCAAAAATAACGAGAAAGTATTTTGGCCAAATACTTGTTAATTCTTGAAGCAGAAGGATAAGATATGAAATTTTCCAGATGGTCTGGCGTCCAGGTAGACATAGATGGGTGTCACTAGACACATGCAATGGACACTGGGATCTTTTCAAAATAAGTTCATTCAGGAGATGTCAAGAGAAAGTCTTGCAGAAGCGTCTCGGGAAAAATGCTGCATCAGTTTCACCAGTTCTCACACTGGATTCTCAGGGTTTTTCAAAGAGTGGAACAGGGTGAGCTGGTAGCCTCTCTCTCTTAGCAGGCTGACACCCCAACTGAACTCCAAATAATATCCAAAAATGAAACCAAAAACCACTGAGCCATAAACCCAGATTGTGACTTCTCTCTAAACAACTTCAATAGCCAGCAAGGCTCCTTATGTTTATTTAGCCTTCATTGTCAGAGGATAGAGCAGGATACAGATCGGTTGGAGACTTGGGCGGAGAAATGGCAGATGGAGTTTAATCCGGACAAATGTGAGGTAATGCATTTTGGAAGGTCTAATGCAGGTGGGAGGTATACAGTAAATGGCAGAACCCTTAGGAGTATTGACAGGCAAAGAGATCTGGGCGTACAGGTCCACAGGTCACTGAAAGTGGCAACGCAGGTGGCTAAGGTAGTCAAGAAGGCATACGGCATGCTTGCCTTCATCGGTCAGGGCATAGAATATAAAAATTGACAAGTCATGTTGCAGCTGTACAGAACTTTACTTAGGCCACACTTAGAATATTGCATGCAATTCTGGTCGCCACACTACCAGAAGGACGTGGAGGCTTTGGAGAGGGTACAGAGGAGGTTTACCAGGATGTTGCCTGGTCTGGAGGGCATTAGCTATGAGGAGAGGTTGGAAAAACTCGGATTGTTTTCACTGGAACGACGGAGAGGGGGGGGCGACATGATAGAGGTTTACAAAGTTATGAGCGGCATGGACAGAGTGGATAGTCAGAAGCTTTTTCCCAGGGTGGAAGAGTCAGTTACTAGAGTACATAGGTTTAATGTGCGAGGGGCAAAGTTTAGAGGGGATGTGCGAGGCAAGTGTTTTACACAGAGGGTGGTGAGTGCCTGGAACTTGCTGCCAGGGGAGGTGGTGGAAGCAGATACGATAGCGACGTTTAAGAGACATCTTGACAAATATATGAATAGGAAGGGAATGGAGGGATATGGGCCCCGGAAGTGCAGAAGGTGTTAGTTTAGGCAGGCATCAAGATCGGCGCAGGCTTGGAGGGCCGAATGGCCTGTTCCTGTGCTGTACTGTTCTTTGTTCTTTATTGCCTCTGCCAGACCCTATTAAAAAAAAAACAAGTCCAGCATCTCCTCAGATTTTCTCCACAGGCTTTTATACACAAGTCGCAAGAATATTAACAATGGAAGCACGTTCATGACAAGAATTATCTGCTTTTTCTTTTAATTTGATACCATCTTTAACCTCCTTAGTTAGCTACGGATGGAGCGTGCTTCCTTTAGAGTCTTTCATTCTCACTAGATAAGGTGACAGCAGTGTGATCACATCAATGATGAGTCATTAAGACACACATTTCCTCTGTAGCCTTGAGTATGGGATGTTTGCATCAAACAAATTGGCACAGTCGATCAAGTTATGGCTTGGGCAAATAAAACTGATAGACTAATTATCCAAAAGAGAAAGTGCTCAAAAGAGTTAGTGGTAGAAACTCGTCTAGGGTGGTGGTGCAAAACAGGTGGTATTGGATCAGCCACCTGTTATATGCAGTGTCTGATATTTAATTCCATTGACTGCAAAGGTGTTACATATATTATTCAAATGTTGGATATGGATATACTAATAGATCTATTATGAAAATAAAAATACTTTCTTTGAGAATCTGCATTGTGACACTTTTTTAGTGGTTGAATATGTGAATATAATGTTGAGTGTCAGCTTGCCTCAGTGGTAGCACTCTCACTGTGAGTTCAAGCTCTGTGATGGGACTGGAGTACATCATCATTATTATATAAAAATCAACATTGAGCCCATATTCTTTTCTGTTTCAGATTACTGGGCTTGGAGTGAAGGGAATTCCACCATATTCATATGCAGGATAAAAAGCACCTTCAACTGCATTAAACCTGCACTCCGTGCAGTTAGGATGCTCACTTGGTAAACAACGTTAAGCAATTCCAACAGCAAGCTTTACAAAATTGCAAAATACCATTTTGTAGATGCACCGATAAATTGCTAAACTCTCTTGCTGCACGTGATCTTTTTATCACTTTTTTCACATTCTAATCATAGTTCAATATTTAATTCGAATAATACTCAAATGTTGGCGGTGATCATCTCAATATACTAATAGATCTACTATGAAACAATAAAAATTATTTCTTCAAGACTCTTCACTGTGTCATTTTTTTCTAATGGAGTATGATGTTCAGTGTTAGCTTGGCTCGGTGGTAGCTCTCTCACTGTGGTTTCAAGCCCCACTATGGGACTCGAGTACATAATCTAGGCTGACACTTCATTTCAGTGTTGAGCTTTTGCACTGTCAGATGAGGCATTAAACTGAGGCCCTGTCTGCCTGCTCAGGTGGACACAAGATATCTCGTGGCACTATTTGAAGAAGAACAGGAAATTCTCCCGATATCCTGGGCAACATATATTCCTCAACTAACACTTAAAATAAATTAGCAGAGTTAACATTTCAGGTCAGTGACCCTTCTTCAGAACTGATGAAGGGTCACTGACCTGAAACGTTAACTCTGCTTCTCTCTCCACAGATGCTGCCAGACCTGCTGAGTATTCCCAGCATTTCTTGTTTTTATTTCAGATTTCCAGCATCTGCAGTATTTTGCATTTACCTAAAATAAATTAACTGGTCAGTTATCTCATTTGCTGTTTACTGCGCACAAATTGGTTGCATTTTTACCCATATAAGAACAGTGATCGCACTTCAATAAGTGATTCATAGGTTATGAAGTGATTAAGGATGTGAAAGGAACTATATAAATGCAAGTTTCTCTGAAAGAGAAACCATACGATATAGATTCTAGCTGGTGAAGGTCATCTATGAATTTATAAAATGTTCATATAATCCTGACAATGCTATTTATTAACTCATTTAACATGTAATACACATTTGTTTGTAAACTTTGCTTCCTGGAATTTGTACTGTCATGTTCACGGTGGTGCTATTGCAATTGACAAAAATGATTGTCGTCTGGGTTTGCTGTTTTAATGAGTATTGGACTGTCTTAATCAGTATGATGGCAGAAAGTGGTTCATTGGCGATTGTAGTTGCCAAGATTAGGGAATGTGTCTGCCTTTATTGGCCAATTCTGAAAACAAATTGGTGAAGCAATGCTTGAGATTTTCTCAATAAGTCGGGTCTGTTTGTGTTTCCACTGTGTAGTTAATTTTCACAATTTGTTTTGGGGCCCCCTTGGTTATTAGGCTTTTTGGCATCATTTACAGACCAGATTTTGGGAAATCCTGCAATTATTCAGTCGTCTGAGATTACTTTTGACCAGCAAGGTCAAATCTTAACGCCACATGTAAAACCTACTGGAATAATAATCGTTATTTATAACTGACTATTCCGTATCACAATAAAAGGATACAGAGGCAGACAGACACAGCATCAGGACAAGTCACCTATATCTAAAAAAAAGTGCTGACAGGGTCAAAGGCAATAAAATATTCCCATTAATGATTAACCGATCTCTTTCCGGGTTTGCGTTAAAAACTGAAGTCTGTTTACATCGATTTAAAGCAGCGGAGTAAACCAGGTATTTATCGTTTCTTTTAGACTTTCTTTCCTCCCCACTTCTGTACATTTCCAGGAGGATGTTTTCGCTATCTTGTCCCCATCTGACTCCCTTGCAATATTACTGTGTGGAGCTGGCAGAATTGAGGCCACGTCTATTCTCTGGCTGGGGACTCGCCAAAACATCAGCCGCGTTGTAAGATCGCCGAAGCGGCCTTATAGAAATTCTCTGAGTCTCTCTAACAGGGTATGTTGAAGGGTGGGGGGAAGGAGAGGCACCATCCATCTTCGCAACTGTGTGTTAGTGTCAGGTCGGGTCAGTGTGAATGGCAAGTTTTAGCATGTTGTCAGATCACTAATTCTGCCCCGGCTGTTTTCTCTTGGGAATGAACCGTGAATATATCCTTTCTTTCAGCTAGATGTTTCATACCTGGAGTGAATTCCCTGAATAAAGAGCCAAACACTCTGGAATCATTCAGGATGATGTTGGACACTCTGATCACAAGATACAATACACTTAAGGAATGCCATTTGGCATGTTACCGTACAGCCCCCATCCCACTGTAGCAACTGATTGTTTTTCCAAAGATCTGGAAGTCTATTCTACATGTAGATCACTCAGTGCCCTGGTTTTTGTAGTAGTAATGACAGCGAAACTGTCAGCATTAGCAGTAGTTACTCCTCTGAAACTGACCACAACTCTGGAGTCCATCTATTCGCAGTTAAATATGGAAATCCATTAGTTGCCGTCAGTGATTCTATGCTTCTCCATAGGGTGCGCTGTTGAAGTCCCTGCAGACTGCAATGTATTAGAAATCACTGAACTGATGAGAACTTCCCCTTTTACGTTGTAATATCACTGTTAAAAACCCCTGAAAAAGTGAAGCCTTGTTAATGAGGATAACTGAGTTGTTAAAGGTGTACTAAGTCTTAACTACTGCCAAAGAACCTTTTTGACCTTGGAAAACAACTTTTGTAATGTCAGATTTCAAAATTCTGATAATTCCAAGTTTTAAAATATTTCTTAAAATTTGGTTATGATATTTCAGCTTCTAATATCTGCACTGGGCGTGAAGAAGGGAGTTTGGTGAATGAATTTTAAGGATTAATCTCTCAAGACTAGTTTTTGTTTTGTTTACATCTAGCAATTAATTGAAATTTCTGTTTCAGTTAAGAGAGAAGTTAGATTTCTTGCAGTTTTAAACAGGGGTATACTAACACTCTGAGAGTATCTGTAGCTAGTGAATTAGGTAGCTAGCTTAAACTGGTCTCTGAGCTGTAGCAGAGCTGACAGCATTGTTTTCAGAGTATAAATTCAGGGGACTGTCAGTGCTGCTGGAGGGCACAGAGTGTGAATAAAGGAGTTTGGTAATTGAGGGAGTTCGATAAGGAGGGGAACTATAAATTACGAAAATAATAAATTTGAGTTCAGAGTGTAAAGTGGGAGTTTGGTGCATGAGGAAGGGGCTTCTTTCTTTCTTCTACCTTTTTCAACCTCCAGTAGCTGCCTCTCTCTTCAGTACAGCGGAAGAAGCTGATTGGTGAGTAACTGGTAAGTTATTTTACTACTTATTGTAATAAAAAGTTTTTACAGTTAAATTATGGCAGGTCAGCTCGGCCATGTGGAATGTACGTCCTGCGGTATGTGGGAAGTCATGACGCACCACGTGTCCTAGATGAACACATCTACAGGAAGTGTCACCGGCAGCAGAAGCTTGAGCTCTGGGTTTCGGAACTCAAGCGGCGGCTGGAGTCACTGTTGTGCATCCGCTAGGCAGAGGACTACGTGGATAGCATGTTTAGGGAGGTGGTCACACCGCAGGTTAGGAGCATGCAGGCAGAGAGGGAATGGGTGACCATCAGGCAGTTTAAGAGAACCAGGCAGGAAGTGCAGAAGTCCCCTGAGTCTATCTTTGCTTGCTAATCAGTTTTACATTTTGGATATTGGTAAGAGTGATGGTTCCTTGGGGGAGTGTAGCCAGACCAATGTCTGTGGCATCACGGGTGGCTGAGCGGCACAGGAAGGGAGGAAGAGGAGGGGAAGAGCAATAGTGATAGGGGATTCGATAGTCGGGATCAGATAGGCGTTTCTGTGGTGGTAAACGTGACTCCAGGATGGTATGTTGCCTCCCTGGTGCCAGGGTCAAGGATGTCATGGAGCGGCTGCAGGACATTTTTTTTTATTCGTTCATGGGATGTGGGCTTTGCTGGCCAGGCCAGCATTTATTGCCCATCCCTAATTGCCCTTGAGAAGGTGGTGGTGAGCTGCCTTCTTGAACCGCTGCAGTCCATTTGGGGTAGGTACACCCACAGTGGCTGTTAGGAAGGGAGTTCCAGGATTGTGATCCAGCGACAGTGAAGGAACGGTGATATAGTTCCAAGTCAGGATGGTGTGTGACTTGGAGGGGAACTTGCAGGTGGTGGTGTTCCCATGCACTTGTTACCCTTGTCCTTCTAGTTGGTAGAGATTATGGGTTTGGAAGGTGCTGTCTAAGGAGCTTTGGTGTGTTGCTGCAGTGCATCTTGTAGATGGTACACACTGCTGCCACTGTGCGTCGGTGGTGGAGGGAATGAATGTTTGTGGATGGTGTGCCAATCAAGCGGGCTGCTTTGTCCTGGATGGTGTCGAGCTTCTTGAGTGTTGTTGGAGCTGCACCCATCCAGGCAAGTGGAGAGTATTCCATCACACTCCTAACTTGTGCCTTGTAGATGGTGGACAGGCTTTGGGGAGTCAGGAGGTGAGTTACTCGCAGCAGGATTCCTAGTCTCTGACCTGCTCTTGTAGTCACGGTATTTATATGGCTACTCTAGTTCAGTTTCTGGTCAATGGTAGCCCCTAGGATGTTGATAGTGGGGGATTCAGCGATGGTAATGCCATTGAATGTCAAGGGAAGATGGTTAGATTCTCTCTTGTTGGAGATGGTCATTGCCTGGCACTTGTGTGGCATGAATGTTATTTGCCACTTAACAGCCCAAGCCTGGATATTGTCCAGGTCTTGCTGCATTTCTACATGGACTGCTTCATCCTTCTGGGGGAGGGCGAACAGCTAGAGGTCGTGGTCCACATTGGTACCAATGACATAGGTAGGAAGAGGGATGAGGTCCTGAAAGCAGATTTTAGGGCGTTAGGAAGGAAATTAAAAAGCAGGACCTCCAAAGCAGTAATCTCAGGATTACACCCAGCGCTACGTGCTAGTAAGCATAGGAAAAGGAGGATTGATGGATTGAACACATGGCTGGAGAATTGGTGTAGGAGGGAGGGCATCAGATTTCTGAGGCATTAGGACTGGTTCTGGGGCAGGTGGGACCTGGTCAAATCTTCAAATATGCTGCTGTTCCGGTGTAAACGCTGGCCTCTAAATCCAACCTAAGTTCTAGGATTGTGGATCTGCTTCCGTGATATAGATGGGGACTCGAATTCCACAATTCAACACATTGTAACTGCAAGATTGTCGGGCAACCCAAAGAAGTCAACTGCCTGTGTTGGGGGCTGTTGGCTTGTTTAATAAAAAGAGCAGAGCCTGATAACCTGGAATTTGGCTTGGGCTGTGCGGTGATTGACCTCAGTGCCAATGCTGATACACTGGTTCAAGAAGATTGGATAAACAATGCACAGGGATTGTTCATTAATTAGACAACCATTTTATTTTATCTTATTAAATATTAAAGGATCTTTATGATTAGGAAACCAAAATGTGTTAAAATATTTTATCACCCACTATCTATTAGTGAATTCGAATCCACTATCACCTATTAATTAAAATAAATTAAATTAAGGTGTTAGTCATAGCTAAGTGGTAGCACTCTCGCCTCTGAGCCAGCTGGTTATGCGTTCACCATCCCACTCCAGAGACTTGAGCACAAAACCTAAGCTGTCCCTTCACTGCAGTAGTGAGCGAGTGCTCCACCATCAGAGGAGCTGTCTTTCAGATGACCAATTAAATCAAGGACACAACTGCCATCTTAGGTGGACATAAAAATCCCACCGAGCTATTTCAAAGAAGAGCAGGGGAGTTCTCCCTGGTGACCTGGCAAATATTTATCCCTCAGCCAACATGACTGAAAAGTTATCAGATCATTATTGCATTGCTATTTGTGGGATCTTGCTTTGCCATTTCCGACATGACAACAGTGACTACATTTTAAAAAATACTTGTTGACTTTGAGATGTTCTGAGGTCATGAAGGTGGCTATCTAAATACAAGATCTTTCTTGAAAGGGAGTGAGAAAATTATCTTTTCACATTTATTTCTCATCAATGTGAAGGATGACCGTGGTGGGAGTAGAACATCTTTCCAACTTTGGTTTTTGCATTGAGCAAAGGGGTACAAGTACAGGGGTACTGTTTATATCCTAGCTTGCACCAAGTCCTGGTCACACATCACCACTGTGCTTGCTGATCTACATTGGCTCCTGGTCCCAGAATACCGCTAAGTCTTTCACTGCTTGTACTGTTAGGACATTGATTTATGGGATTATCTGCAGCCAAGTGGGAAGAATTCCCACCCCCACCAATAGGTCTGCTTCTCCACAGTATACCAGGTTGGCTAGTCATTCATTGAAAGTTCCCCATATTATCCTGGTTCAGGTATTGGATTACTGAGTCCACCACAGATGGTTGACTTGGTTCCAATCTTCATTCACCAGGTCATTCATCTTAAGGTCACCTCCATCTCAAAGATAACCTGTTTATCTCCCTCTCCAAAAGGAGGATCATCATCAGGTGTGACACTTATTGTCACTGTTATGCTCAGTGTGCCGTTACAAATCTCAACTCTTGAGGTACACTGAATAGCTTGGTCAGTGTTGTTACGACCGAGGCAGGAGGAATGCACTGTTTTTTCTAGTTCTACTTCTCCACAGGTCACAACTGTACGCAGCTACCGATACGGTCAATCTTAAACTCTATTTTTATCCCAGAGTAAAATACACCAACCAGGATTCTTTAATAAACAACAAAATTATCAGTTGATTATAAAACAAGACTTTACCAGGAACGAAGCAAAGCATTAATACACAGATTGAAATTTGAAAGTTCCCTTTTTACCTTCGCCCCTCACACACACGCACACATATACACACCAGTTAACTGCAAAATAGAGATTTTCTCTTTAGAGCTCTGTTACAAAAAAGAGACAAAAAAGAATACTTTAGCCAAATACTTGCTAATTCTTGAAAAAAAAAGAGAAGATCTGGAAAGATGTCAGTTGTCCCTTTTTGGTTTGGCGTCCCAAATACGCGTAGACGGCTGTCACCAGGATCTTTCTAGAACAGTTCTTTTCAGGCGACATTGAAGATCAGTTTGGCAGGCTTTCCAGGAGAAATGCAGCATCAGTTGCTCTATTTCTTACACTTGATTCTCACGATCTTCTCAGAGATATGGAGGATGGTGAGCTGATGGTGACTGCTCTCTTGGCTGGTATTCTCCTTCAAAACAGTTCAGACCCGAACACACTGTCCAAAGCCAAACCAAAAACAATGGCTGGATTTTATAGAGCCCTTGACGTCGGGATCCGTGGTGGGGGTGGCATGAAGCTTGCCCCAGATGAGGCCCGCCACGGACCTCGATGCTGGCAGGACCCGGCCCAATGTTGCCAGCAGCGGCGAGTCCTCATGACGGCCCACCCCCTCACCGGCCGCTCGGCGACAGGACCGCCATTTAAATACTTAAATAAATTAAATCACCTGAATTACTGAGTCTCCTGTCGCCACCTGAAGTACCGCCTTGATCCTCACCAGCCGGCACTGCCGCACCTTCGGATCCCGGTCCGGGGAACTGAGGCATAACATTGGTTGGGAGGGCGTAAGTTTCTCAGTGTGGGGGGGGTGGGGAACGGGGTCAAATTAGCATCATGGGTGTAATGAATGGTGAGAAGGCTTATAGTTTACATTTGTGCAGTTTGGGGATGGGGGGAAGGTCAGAAAGTAAAGGTAAGTGTTTTGGGAGGGAAAGGCAAATAATTAATTGTTATTGGAGGGGATGGGAGAGGGGCAAAAGAGATGTATTTATTTTATTTCATGTAATCTATCTTTAAATATTTAAATTTCCCGGTGGGGCTGACAGCCCTTTAAAAATGGCATCAGTGTCTGCGCACAGGCAGCTGACGCCATTGCCGGGGATGGGCAGCCTGCCCCCTCCATGTGATCAGGTGGGGGAGGGGCGGGGGTACGACCCGCCCCGGCTATTTAAATGAACTTAGAATTAGAGCAGCTCTTTGGTGTGCGGCCCACTTGGGCGTGCCGCCATTTTTATAAAATCCAGCCCAATATCTCAAGAGTTAAGCCTCCTGACCCCGATAAATCCTGTCATTTCTCTGTAAACACCTTCTCCAAGTCAAAAAAGCCCCCTGCTGGGTATTTATCTGAAGTCAGGTGACTTCCAGCAAATGATGTTTCCAAACGAGACCTCTCAGTGTTCCTTCACTGACCCCAGCGAAAAAAAATCCATGGAATCCTTTTCAGTTTTCCCAAATACGACAATGTCCATAATTCTAAAATAAGAGTCCTCAAAAAAATACTTGAAAAAAATATAGAAGTATTGTCATAACAGTGTAACTAAGGCAATATAGAGTCATAGAATCATTTGCGGTGCAGAAGGAGGCCATTCAGCCCATTGAGTCCAGACTTAGTCTCCAGTTCTTTCTAAACTTCAGACCATGGCTGAGCACACACAGGCAAATAGAGTCTCATTGTATGCCATGTACAGGGATGTACATCAATTGTGGTGCAAAACAGGAATCTTGAGCGTGCATGTGGCCTTTCTCAACTCATTTAGTGAAAGTATTGCTATTTATATGTAAAAATATGCACTTGAATTTACTTTAATCTGAACGCCCAACATTGATTTTTTATAGAAAAAAATTACATTTCATTTGAAAATTTTGTGGATGCTCAAGTGAGAGAAAACTGCAGATTCTCAGTTCAAACCCATTGCCCCACTCACCTTGGGGGTGTAAAACATCCCGTCTGGGCATTTGCCAAGACCTGTTTGATATTGTGAATTTGCCACATGAGGGATCATAGGACCAAACCTGCATCTGACATATCAACCGAGAAAACTAGCAAAAGCTAACAGTTTCAAAAAGGTGGCAATTTAAAAAATGGCCTTGAGGAAAAGTCTGTGGGTAGCAAAAGCATAAGCCTAGTATCATAACCATTAAGCTACTGTACCTGGAATTGGAATGGGTTTTAACTTTAGTGGTTCAAAGAGAAGACCCATCACCATTATCTTGCCAGCATCACCCACTCCCTGAAAATTTGTTTGTTAAAGTGAACATTTGGCATATACATGTTTATGAAGTAAAATAACTTTCATGTTCTAGTTACAGTGAATGTTGGAAAGATCTAGCTAACCCAGGTTCTGAGAGAGAAAGGTAATGACTATCTTTTTGTTTCAGGTAATGGCATCCATTAAAATTGAATGTGTTGTGAAAGAGAAATACTCGGTTGGAGAAAGTCCTGTTTGGGAAGAAAAACATGGCACGCTGCTCTATGTAGACATCCCTGAACAGAATGTGTACAGATGGAATCCTGTCAGTAACCAAGTGGAGAAAATCCATGTTGGTAAGAAAATTATACCTCCATTTACTTAGAAGTCGAGTAAGAGTAGCATGGACACAGCCATTTGCTATACCAACTCCCTCTATCACTTAAATACATTTACGTCCCAATATTGACCTTTTTTTGGGCGGAGACACCAAAGGTCATATTCTTCATGTTTTCTTTCTTTGTCCTTTTTCTCACTACTACTATTTCTTGATGACCTGTTTTGGTATCTTCTGTATTAGTCTCCTCGAAAGTACACGTGTGTAGGTGTTTGGTGAAAACAGATTTAGGTTTAACCTTGATGCACTCTATGATGATATATGATGGGAGCCGTGGTTTACTAAAGAAGTTGAAGCGCTTGTCAAGAGGAAGAAGAAGGCTTATGTTAGGATGAGACGTGAAGGCTCAGTTAGGGCGCTTGAGAGTTACAAGCTAGCCAGGAAGGATCTAAAGGGAGAGCTAAGAAGAGCAAGGAGAGGACACGAGAAGTCATTGGCTGATAGGATCAGGGAAAACCCTATGGCTTTCTATAGGTATATCAGGAATAAAAGAATGACTAGAGTTAGATTAGGGCCAATCAAGGATAGTAGTGGGAAGTTGTGTGTGGAATCAGAGGAGATAGGGGAAGCGTTAAATGAATATTTTTCGTCAGTATTTACAGTAGAGAAAGAAAATGTTGTCGAGGAGAATACTGAGATTCAGGCTATTAGGCTAGATGGGATTGAGGTTCACAAAGAGGAGGTGTTAGCAATTTTGGAAAGTGTGAAAATAGATAAGTCCCCTGGGCCAGATGGGATTTATCCTAGGATTCTCTGGGAAGCCAGGGAGGAGATTACAGAGCCTTTGTCCTTGATTTTTATGTCGTCATTGTCGACAGGAATAGTGCCGGAAGACTGGAGGATAGCAAATGTTGTCCCCTTGTTCAAGAAGGGGAGTAGAGACAACCCTGGTAATTATAGACCTGTGAGCCTTACTTCGGGTGTTGGGTGAAATGTTGGAAAAGGTTATAAGAGACAGGATTTATAATCATCTTGAAAAGAATAAGTTCATTAGCGATAGCACGGTTTTGTGAAGGGTAGGTCGTGCCTCACAAACCTTATTGAGTTTTTCGAGAAGGTGACCAAACAGGTGGATGAGGGTAAAGCAGTGGATGTGGTGTATATGGATTTCAGTAAGGCATTTGGTAAGGTTCCCCATGGTAGGCTATTGCAGAAAATACGGAAGTATGGGGTTGAAGGCGATTTAGAGCTTTGGATCAGAAATTGGCTAGCTGAAAGGTGGTGGTTGAAGGCAAATGTTCATCCTGGAGTTTAGTTACTAGTGGTGTACCGCAAGGATCTGTTTTGGGGCCACTGCTGTTTGTCATTTTTATAAATGACCTGGAAGAGGGTGTAGAAGGGTGGGTTAGTAAATTTGCGGATGACACGAAGGTCGGTGGAGTTGTGGATAGTGCCGAAGGATGTTGTAGGGTACAGAGGGACATAGATAGGCTGCAGAGCTGGGCTGAGAGATGGCAAATGGAGTTTAATGCGGAAAAGTGTGAGGTGATTCACTTTGGAAGGAGTAACAGGAATGCAGAGTACTGGGCTAATGGGAAGATTCTTGGTAGTGTAGATGAACAGAGAGATCTTGGTGTCCAGGTACATAAATCCCTGAAAGTTGCTACCCAGGTTAATAGGGCTGTTAAGAAGGCATATGGTGTGTTAGCTTTTATTAGTAGGGGGATCGAGTTTCGGAGCCACGAGGTCATGCTGCAGCTGTACAAAACTCTGGTGAGACCGCACCTGGAGTATTGCGTGCAGTTCTGGTCACCGCATTATAGGAAGGATGTGGAAGCTTTGGAAAGGGTGCAGAGGAGATTTACTAGGATGTTGCCTGGTATGGAGGGAAGGTCTTACGAGGAAAGGCTGAGGGACTTGAGGTTGTTTTCGTTGGAGAGAAGGAGGAGGAGAGGTGACTTAATAGAGACATATAAGATAATCAGAGGGTTAGATAGGGTGGATAGTGAGAGTCTTTTTCCTCGGATGTTGATGGCAAACACGAGGGGACATGGCTTTAAGTTGAGGGGTGATAGATATAGGACAGATGTTAGAGGTAGTTTCTTTACTCAGAGAGTAGTAGGGGCGTGGAATGCCCTGCCTGCAGCAGTAGTAGACTCGCCAACTTTAAGGGCATTTAAGTGGTCATTGGATAGACATATGGATGAAAATGGAATAGTGTAGGTCAGATAGTTTCACAGGTTGGCGCAACATCGAGGGCCGAAGGGCCTGTACTGCGCTGTAATGTTCTAATTCTAACCTACTGAAGCTTGAAGAAATGGCCACTTGGTCCAAGTCCTGGAAGGCATCTAGCACCCGTGAAATCCTGACCCAGCAAAGCCTTCAATAGAGGAGCAGAGAAAATTGTTAAAGGGAAAGTTCTGTCAGTGTTGGGAACGACAAGTACAAGTTGTGATTTGCCATCAAGATAAACAACAATTATGAAAAAGAAAATTGCTGTTCATTCCTGGGAAATTCACTATGCAGTTGGCATTTTAACTGAATAATATGTTGTCCCTCAGTGGCATCATCCGAAAACACCAAGGCCATGTACACTGATGACACACAGCTCTAACTCAGCACTACCTCACTCGCCCCCTTCATTGCCTTTGTGTTATGACTGCTTGTCTGACATCCAGTACTGGATGAGCAAAACTTTTCTCCCAATTAAATATTGGGAATACTGAAGCCATTGTCTTTCAGAAACTCCACTCCCTATCCACCAGCTGAAGCTAAATCAGACTGTTGGAAAACTCGACGTCTTATTTGATCCTCAGCTGAGCTTCCAACCCCATATACTCTCCCATACTAAGATTACCAACTTCCACCTCCGTAATATCGCTTATCTCCATCACACCTCAGACCATCAAATGGAAAATGGAACTCAGCCTGGAGAAGTGTGAGGTGATGTATTTGGGGAGGTCAAACAAGGCAAAGGAATACATGATTAATGGGAAAATACTGAGAAGTGTCGAGGAAGTAACGGACCTTGGAGTGAGTGTCCACAGATCCCTGAAGGTAGCAAGACAGGCCAATAAGGTGGTTAAGAAGGCATATGGAATGCTTTCCTTTATTAGCCGAGGTATAGAATATAAAAGCAGGGAGGTTATGCTGGAACTGTATAACTCATTGGTTAGGCCACAACTTGAGTACTGTGTGCAGTTCTGGTCACCTCATTACAATAAAGGATGTAATTGCACTAGAGAGGGTACAGAGGAGATTTACGAGGATGTTGCCGGGACTGGAAAAATGCAGCAATGAGGAAAGATTGGAAAAGCTGGGGTTGTTCTCCTTGGAACAGAGAAGGCTGAGGGGAGATGGGATAGAAATGTACAACATTTTGAGGGGCCTGGATAGAGGTGAAGGGCCTATTCACCTTAGCAGAGAGGTCAGTGACAAGGAAGCATAGATTTAAAGTGATTGTTAAAAAGATTAGAGGGGAGATGAGGAAAAGTTTTTTCACCCAGAGGGTGGTGATGGTCTGTAACTCACTGCCTGAAAGGGTAGTTGAGGCAGAAACCCTCAACTCATTCAAAAGGAGTCTTGATATGCACCTCAAGTGCCGTAATCTGCAGGGCTACGGACCAAGTGCTGGAAGGTGGGATTAGACTGTGTGGATCGTTTCTCGGCCGGCACAGACACGATAGGCCAAGTGGCCTCTTTCTATGCCAAAAACTTTCTATGATTCTATGATGTGCTGCTGAAACCCTTACCCATGTTTTAGTTACATGCAGACTTGACTGTTCTAATGCTTTCTAGGCTGCCGTTCAGTCTTCCGTCCTCCATAAACTTAAGCTCATCCAAAACTCTGCTGCCTATATCCTAACCTGCACAAGACTCGTTCAGCCATCACTGCTGTGTTTATTGATCTGCATTGGCTCCTGGTTCACCAATGCCTCGATTTTTAAAATTCTCATCCTCATATTCATGTCCCTCCATGGCCTTGCCCTTCACTACCTCTGTAACCTCTGCCAGCCCTACAACCCTTCGAGGTCTCTACGCTCCTCCAATTCTGGCTGCTTGTGCACCACCACTTCCTTCGTCCCACCATTGGTGGCCGTGCCTCCAGCTGTCTAGGTCCTAAGCTCGGGAATTCTTCCCCTAAACCTACACATGTTTCCATGTCTCCTCCTTTAAGATGCACCTTTAAAACTTACCTCTTTACCAAACTTTGAGTCACCTGTCTTAATGTCTCCTTTGGCTCTGGGTCAATTTTTGTTTGATAATTCTCCTGTGAAGCTCCTTGGGATGTTTTACTACATTAGAGGTGCTATATAAATGCATGGTGTTGTTGTGTGAGTTGGATACACTACGAGTAAATTTATCCTTCCATTTATTTTGTTGTCACATAGCATTAAAAGTTACAATTTAATATTAAAATTTTCTCTTAAATGTGATTGCTCTGTGCTCATCCTGCCTTTTTCAGATGCTCCAGTTGGTGCTGTCACTCCCCGGAGTTCTGGGGGATATGTCCTGGCTCTTGGAAAAAAATTTGCCTTTTTGGACTGGCAAACAAAACTGGTTACTGACATAGCACAGATCGATAATCAGAAAACAAACATCAGATTCAATGATGGCAAGGTGGATCCTGCTGGACGCTTTCTTGCAGGTTTGATAGTTTGCCATGTATCTTGGTAACATCTGCCGACTCCGGCCACCCCCTCCCCCACCCCCGCCTCAGGTCATATGCTGCTACCCTCATTCATGCCTTTGTTATCTATAGACTTGACTATTCCAATTTGTACACTGGCTGGTCTCCCACGTTCTACCCTCCATAAATTTGAGCTCATCTTAAAACTCTGCTACCTGGATCCTTACTTGCACCAAGTCCCTTCCATACATCATTCCTGTGTTTGCTGACCTATATTGGCTCCCAGTCTGGCAATACCAGACACTGCGGCACAGTGGCGCAGTGGTTAGCACTGCAGCCTCACAGCTCCAGCGACCCGAGTTCAATTCTGGGTACTGCCTGTGTGGAGTTTGCAAGTTCTCCCTGTGTCTGCGTGGGTTTTCTCCTGGTGCTCCGGTTTCCTCCCATGTGCCAAAAGACTTGCAGGTTGATAGGTTAATTGGCCATTATAAATTGCCCCTAGTATAGGTAGGTGGTAGGGAAATATAGGGACAGGTGGGGATGTGGTAGGAATATGGGATTAGTGTAGGATTAGTATAAATGGGTGGCTGATGGTTGGCACAGACTCGGTGGGCCGAAGGGCCTGTTTCAGTGCTGTATAACTAAACAAAACCTCAATTTTAAAATTCTCATAATTGTTTCCAAAGCCCTCCATGGCCTTGCCTTTCCCTATTTCTGTAACCTCCTCCAGCCCTGCAACAGTACCACCCTGTGAAATCTCTGCGCTTCTCCAATTCTGGTCTCCTGTGCATCCCTGAATTTAATCAGTGCGCCATTGGCAGCCCTCCCTAAACCTCTCCCCCTATTGAGATCTCCTCCTTTAAGACACTCCTTAAAACTTAA
This sequence comes from Heterodontus francisci, assembly GCF_036365525.1. Classification (NCBI taxonomy): domain Eukaryota; kingdom Metazoa; phylum Chordata; class Chondrichthyes; order Heterodontiformes; family Heterodontidae; genus Heterodontus; species Heterodontus francisci. The sequence continues at coordinate 19,945,846 of NC_090376.1, read as the reverse complement.
CTTTTTGACCAAGCTTTTGGTCATTTCCCCTAATATCTCCTCATGTGGCTCAGTGTCAATTTTTTTGTTTTCTTATTCATTCATGGGACGTGGGCTTCACTGTCAAGGCCAGAATTTGTGGCCCATCCCTAATTGCACTTGGAAAGCTGATGGTGAGCCACCTTCTTGAATGGCTGCAGTCCATGTCGTGAAGCTACTCCCACAGTGCTGTTAGGGAGGGAGTTCCAGGATTTTGACTCACGTGATGCTTCTATGAAGTTCTTTGGGATGTTTTACTATGTTAAATGCACTATGTAAATACAAGTCGTTGCTGTTAGTGTTTTTAGGCATTACTGGTATGACTAAATCCTGGTGTAAGTCTGCCACATCTTACTGCAGTGTTTGGTTACAAATCAAAACTCACGTTCATGGTTCTCTTGCTGACCTTGTGAATCGTCAGTATGCTCAAACTTAAGGTAAAATACACGAACAGAGCAGACAGGTTCAGCCTTCCTGGGGATGTAAATTAATGGCATTTAGATGGGTTTCAGGAATGTTATATATTGTGGGTTTGTGACCAGTGAGAACAAGTTTGTATTTCTTTAGCAAAATGCTTTCCGAATCTCACTCCTCTCCACATCAGTGGAACTTGTCGTAAACTCTAACTGGAATAAGTTTCAGGAACATAAACCAGTTCTGACAAACTGGACAAAAAACCCACAACATATGAGGTTCCTCAAACATTTACAAATATTTACTTGCACCTGACTTATGGGTTTTTAAAATTTACATTCCTCTTTAGGCATTGAGCAAAGTTCGTGATTCTTTGTTAAATAAACTGTACAAATTAATCTCAGTACATCTTAGGTCAATTTTGAGAACGTGAAGGGACATCGAGTAATTATCAGCAATTTTTGAAATAAACCAAACTTTCCAATTAAGGCAAGTCTTCACTAAAATAAAATGTGAAATGGAATATTCAGTTACAATGCTTAACAATACAGCCAAGTATTGACCATCTGCTATTTTCACTGACTGTCGTATTTCCAGTTGTTTCTATGGCTAATTTGCATAAGTAAACAAGCATGGAACAGACATTTAAAAAAAAATTGAAATACATTGAACTTCAGTTCACTTAGTAAAGAATAATCCAATACCGTATACCAAACATTAGTACAATAGCCTAGATATACAACAGTGTTCAAAAAGACTTGCATTTATATAGCGCCTTTCACAATCTCAGAACATCACTTTACAGCTAATGAAGTACTTTTGAAGTGTAGTCACTGTTGTGGGAAATGCAGCAGCCAAATTGCACACAGCAAGCTCCCACAAACAGCAATAGGATAATGACAAGATAATCTGCTGTTGGTGATGTTGATTGAATCATAGAAAAGAGTGGTTGCAGCACAGAAGGAGGCCATTCAGCCTGTCGTATCTATGTTGGTTCTCCAAGAGCAAATCAGCTTGACCCACTCCCCAGACCTTTCCCTGTAGCCCTGCAATTTTTTTTCTCTTCAGTTGCTTATCCAATTCTCTTTTGACAGCCACAGTTGAATTTGCCTTTGCCACACTCCCAGGCAGTGCATTCCAGATCCTAACCAGGGAGGGATTAATATTGGCCAGGACACCAGGAATAACTCCTCTACTCTTCTTTGAATAGTGCATGGGATCTTTTACATCCACCTTAGAGAGTAGGTGGTGCCTCAGATTAATATCTCATCTGAACGATGTAACTTCCAACAGTGCAGCACTCTCTCAGTATTGCACTGGAATATCAGCCTAGAGGAGTGGAACTTGAACCCCCAACCTTCCTGACTCAGAGGCATGAGTGCTACTAACTGAGCCATAGGTGACACATAAGCAAGAGTAGTACAGGCCAGTAAGGTTCCCAGTTCACTCCCTTGTCTGTGTTGAGTAGGTTGAATTCAGGTAAGGAAGGGTCACTGACCTGAAAGTTTAACTCTGCTTCTCTTTCCACAGATGCTGCCAGACCTGCTGAGTATTTCCAGCATTTCTTGTTTTTATTTCAGATTTCCAGCATCTGCAGTATTTTGCTTTTATTATTAAGGTACCCGTGATTGATTTCTTCGGACTTGGAGGAAGGGAAGGGACTCAAACATAGTTCCTGAATGAAGTCCAGTCAACCTGCTGGAAAATGTGTCTTTAGATGATGGGGTGAGGACAGGTTTGGGTTTCTAATACCCCTTGTTGTTGCTGAAACTTGCTGCATCACCTCACAAAAATGACATTTATCTCTCCCTTCAAAGGGGAGTAACGTTGTATGTGTGTGTGTGTGTTAGGCGGGTGGCAGTGAAAGAGGATGGTATCTTAATAAACAATTCAAATCCGTTCCCTTCAGTTGTGCTATTTTGAGATTCTAAGAGCTGTATAACTCAGGGAAGGTACAGCAATCTCTATTATTTCAACATGATCCTTTGTTTCAGGAACCATGGCAATGGAGACTCGTCCTGGTGAATTAGAAAGGCATCAGGGATCTCTTTACGCGCTGCAGACTGATCACTCTGTAGTCAAGCATTTTGATCAGGTGGATATTTCCAATGGTCTAGACTGGTCACTGGATCACAAGATCTTCTATTACATAGACAGTTTATCTTTTACTGTGGATGCATTTGACTATGACCTGCAGTCAGGAAACATCTGTAAGTATTAGAATTAACATGCTAAGTTATTTTTATTTGTTTACGGGATGTGGATGAACCAAGGCTGCATTTATTACCTGACCTTAGTTGTCCTGAGGTCAAGCTGGTGATTGGCCTTTTCCTAGAAAATCTGCAATGTCTCAAAGTGCAGTAAAGGTCCCTGCTTGAGAGATTCCACTGCTCTATCCTAAGTGCAGATCCATGCAGGAAATGGGAGTGATTTGTAATATGTAAACTCTACATTCGTTTATTTTCGACAGCAAATCGAAGGGTTGTGTACAAGCTTGAGAAAGAAGAAGTCATTCCTGATGGACAGTGCATCGATAGTGAAGGAAAACTCTGGGTCGCCTGCTATAATGGTGGAAGAGTCCTTCGTATCGACCCAGAGACAGGTAAACAAACCATTTGGGGATTTTCTATTGTTAGATGCTTTGTAGTGAAGTTTTTGTAAAATCACAGACGCACAGATGGGCGATTGTGGAGATGAAGGTAAGTGGTCTTAATGATGAAAAGGATAATGGGGCTTCAAGCTCCGGTCTGGGTCAAGAAAGCTGCCAAAGGTTCACAGGGTTTGGTTCATCCTGGGCAAGTTGGCAGGATGGGAGATAGAGTCAATGGCAAGGGAGCAGAGTTTCTGACAGTGACTAAAAATGAGGCTTTAGCGGATGTTTTGGCTCAAACATAAATTGTCACCGCACTTTAGGGTCCTTGAGAGGGCGCAGAGGAGATTTGCTAGAATAGTTCCAAGGATGAGGCATTTTAGCTACAAGGTTAGGTTGCAGAAGCTGGGGTTGTTCTCCTTGGAGCAAAGGAGATCGAGGAGAGATTTGATAGAGGTTTACAAAATTACAACAGGTTTACATAAGATAGACAAGGAAAAGCGGCTCTCATTAGCTGATGGTACAAGGACTAGGGGACACAGATTTAAGGTTTTGGGCAAGAAATGCAGGGGGAATGTGAGGAAGAACCTTTTCATGCAGCAAATGGTAATGACCTGGAACTCATTGCCCACAAGGGTGGTGGAAGCAGAGACAATGAATTATTTCAGAAGGAAATTGGATGGGAACTTGAGGAAAATAAACTTGGAGCGCTATGGGTTACAGTGGGGGATTGGGACTGATTGGAATGCTCTGCAGAGAGCCGGTATGGACCTGATGGGCCGAATGGCCTCCTTCTGTGCCCTAATGACTCACTGACTCTGTGGGCTGAATTTTATTTCAGTGCCTGGAGACAGACTGAAAGGCGGGTGGTGGGGGAGGGGGGGGACAATGGTGGGTGACCCCTGTCAAACCCCTGACCGAGTTCAACAGCAGGCAAGCAATTAATTGCCCGCTGTTGGGGATGCTATCCCCTTTAAGAGACAAGATCCTACCCAAGAGCTGCTGGCTAATCAGAGGGCTGGCGCTCTGAGTCCCAGTAGTGCCACCGGGAGCAGTGGCCAGTGCTGGTACTGCTGGAGGCCTGGAGCAGCAGCCATGGAGGATGCCCCGGAATTAAGGCAAGTGGGGTTGGGCTTGCCAGGGTCACTCAGGCAGGCCCCAACGAGGTTGTGGGTGTTGTGTGTTCCTTCCATCTCTGTGTTTGTATAGACACAAAGACTGATCACTCAAGGTGAGTTCAGTAATGTAATGAGGGTGGCACAGTGGCGCAGTGGTTCGCATGGCAGCCTCACAGCTCCAGCGACCCGGGTTCGATTCTGGGTACTGCCTGTCCTGAGTTTGCAAGTTCTCCCTGTGACCGTGTGGGTTTTCGCTGGGTGCTCCAGTTCCCTCCCACAGCCAAAGACTTGCCGGTTGATAGGTAAATTGGCCATTGTAAATTGCCCCTATTGTAGGTAGGTGGTAGGAGAATGGTGGGGATGTGGTAAGGAATATGGGATTAATGTAGGATTAGTATAAATGGGTGGTCGTTGGTCAGCACAGACTCGATGGGCTGAAGGGCCTGTTTCAGTGCTGTATCTCTAAAATAAAATAAAAATATTGTGGGTCCTTTATTGATTAGAGAGAGCAGCAATTACATTTGAGATGGTTACTGTACAGGTGTATCTTCAAGATTGCCTATTGTACATCATAGCTCTTACATGACTAATGTGATCTGGTAGCCATGCTTCTTAAAGATGTATACACACAACAGTGGGGAGGGTGTTGTATAGGCCCTCTGTGGGCCATAGGGTGCCCGATCAGGAGGATACTATCCCCCGGAGCCCACCGGGAGGCCTCCAGATTTTACTGGGCAGTTTCCCCACGTGGCGGAGGACACACACCACCCACCACCCCCCCCACCCGACATTGGTGAAATACCAGCGGCAGCGGGAAGAGGCCCGGAACTTTCGCTTAATTGACCATTTAAGGGCCTCAATGGGCCATTGGACGGGAAGGCTGTCAGCGACCTTCCGTGTCCCTGGTAAAATTCCATGGCATTGAGAAGGCGATGGGCACACCACCACCCCGCCTTTCTTCCCCATTTTATGCTCCCCCCATCTTCCAGCCCATCTCCAGAGGGCTGGTAAAATCCAGCCTATGACTCTATGATGTTGGACAGGCAGCCTAACAGAATGGAACTGTTCATAGGATTGAGAGAAGAGATGGAAAGGTAGAGATGAATATCCTCGACGTACAGAGCTGATTCAACAATTGCAGGTGATGGAGCGAAGACAGTAATGAGAATGGAGCCAAGGACAGATATCTTGGGACTCGAAGTGAAGGTGTTGGGTGGGAAGGGAAGCTATTGCTGGGGATGTGCTGGCTGTGTTTGAATAGATAGGATAAGACAATAAGATATTTTTAGATAAAAGCAAAATACTGCAGATGCTGGAAATCTGAAATAAAAACAAGAAATGCTGTAACCACTCAGCAGGTCTGGCAGTATCTGTGGAAAGAGAAGCAGAGTTAACGTTTCGGGTCAGTGACCCTTCTTCGGAACTGACAAATATTAAAAATGTCACAGGTTATAAGCAAGTGAGGTGGGGGTGGGGCAAGAGATAACAAAGGAGGTGTAGATTGGACAAGGCCCATAGCTGACCAAAAGGTCAGGGAGCAAAGGCAAACAATATGTTAATGCTGTGTTGAAAGACAAAGCATTAGTACAGAAAAGGCGTTAACGGACTGAATACTGAACAGCAGCAAGTGCAAACATGAAAAAGAACAGTGGGTAAGCAAACTGAACAAACTAAGATGAAATGAAATAAATGCAAAAAAAGGTTGTAAAAAATGTAAAAAAGAAAAAAGAAAAAACAACTAAAAATGAAAGTAAAATGGGGGGCTGTCATGCTCTGAAATTATTGAACTCAATGTTCAGTCCGGCAGGCTGTAGTGTGCCCAATCGGTAGATGAGATGCTGTTCTTCGAGCTTGCGTTGATGTTCACTGGAACACTGCAGCAATCCCAGGACAGAGATGTGAGCATGAGAGCAGGGGGGAGTGTTGAAATGGCAAGCAACCGGAAGCTCAGGGTCCTGCTTGCGGACTGAGCGGAGGTGTTCTGCAAAGCGGTCACCCAGTCTGCGCTTGGTATCCCCAATGTAGAGGAGACCACATTGTGAGCAGCGACTACAGTATACTACATTGAAAGAAGTACAAGTAAATCGCAGCTTCACCTGAAAGGAGTGTTTGGGGCCTGGGATAGTGAGGAGAGAGGAGGTAAATGGGCAGGTATTACACCTCCTGCGATTGCAGGGGAAGGTGCCTTGGGACGGGGACGAGGTGGTGGGGGTATTGGAGGAGTGGACCAGGGTGTCGCGGAGGGAACGATCCCTTCGGAATGCTGACAGGGGAAGGGAGGGGAAGATGCGTTTGGTAGTGGCATCACGCTGGAGATGGCGAAAATGGCGGAGGATGATTCTTTGGATATGGAGGCTGATGGGGTGGAAAGTGAGGACAAGGAGAACCCTGTCACGGTTCTGGGAGGGAGGGGAAGGGTTGAGGGCAGAGGTACAGGAAATGGGCCGGACACGGTTGAGGGCCCTGTCAACAACAGTGGGGGGGGGGGGGGGGGGGGAATCCTTGGTTGAGGAAAAAGGAGGTCATACCAGAAGCACCGTCATGGAAGGTAGCATCATCAGAGCAGATGCGTCGAAGACGGAGAAACTGGGAGAATGGAATGGAGTCCTTACAGGAGGTAGGGTGTGAAGAAGTGTAGTCGAGGTAGCCGTGGGAGTCGGTGGGCTTGTAATGGATATTAGTAGACAACCTAACCCCAGAGATGGAGACAGAGAAGTAGAGGAAGGGAAGGGAAGTGTCAGAGATGGACCATGTAAAGGTGAGAGAAGGGTGGAAATTGGAAGCAAAGTTGATAAAGTTTTCCCGTTCAGGGCGGGAGCAGGAAACGGCACCAATACAGTCATCAATGTACCGGAAAAAGAGTTGGGGGAGGGGGCCTGAGTAGGACTGGAACAAAGAATGCTCGACATATCCCACAAAAAGACAGGCATAACTAGGACCCATGTGGGTACCCATAGCAACACCTTTTACTTGAAGGAAGTGCGTGGAGTTGAAGGAGAAGTTGTTAATGTGAGAACAAGTTCAGCTAGGCGGAGGAGGGTGGTGGTGGATGGGGACTGGATACTTTTAGAAACAGGATGAAGCTTTTATATCTAATGAGCTCAACCTTTTTAAAAAAAAAACATTTGAAAGTCAGCTAGAGTTGACGGGTATCTCTGTGGTGGGTGCAGGTTCTGCCCCTGGAGATGTGTCTCAATCAAGTGGCATTGGTGAAAAGGCTGGAAGTTTTTTCTCTTCCAATCCACCAGTTTATATTGGTTCTTCCCCCTAGTCAATCCCATAGAGTTGGCATTCTTCCACTCCCCTCTGAATGTTGGCATTCTCCCTCCCCAGTGTAAAGCCCTGCTCCCAGCTTCTTCGCCCCTCCCTAGCTTCTTGATTACCATCTATTTTCCTTCCCTCTATTGCCACCCCCTTTCTTCTCCCTTCATTGACATTTATTTTTCTCTCTTCCATTGCTATCTACTCGTCTGTTACGACAGGGTGAGAAAGGGGTCTAGGGTTCCCTCTCAGCCTTCACCTGGTCTTAACGTAACAGGATTTAATTTTAAACACACCGTATTTTTAGCTCCCCCTTGGTGAATCCTTGTTCACTACTTTCCAATTATAAGGCAAAGAAATCAACACAAACAGGCTTTCTTAGGTTTAAAGAAGGTTGAAATTTATTAAACTTAAACTCTAATTCGGTTGACATCTACGGATATACAACGCATCCACACTGGCATGCGGTACACACATGCAAAGAGAGTCAGAAAAGAAGAGAAGAAAAATAAAGTGGAAATCTTTGAGGCAATATCTGAAGAGTTTTGTTAAGTTTCTTCGAGCTCACTGTAGAGTCCTTGATTGTAGGTAGTTCTTGCTTTTCGTTGGGGCCCAGTATTCTTATTAAACCTTGTTCGCTGTAGAAGACTTTTCTCTCTTGGGTTTCATGTGTCTTCAGTGGATTCAGAGGCTTGTGAGAAAGAGATTGGAGCTGACAGGAGAGAGATCTTCTCAGTCCAGGAGCAAACAGTCTTTCTGCTCAAACTCTCTGTGGCTAGTTCAAAAAAAACCCCTGGAACAGCCAGTTAGTCATGTGACCAGCTGGTCCAACCAGTCCTGGCCCCTGTGGATTGTATCACCCCAGCAGGCCCTAGAATGCGCTTCCCCACCCCTCAGTGTCTGGTGATCAACATCCATTGTGGGTTGAATGTGTCAGGGAATGGTCCTTTGTTTACACAAGCACTGTCTGTTAGTATGCAAATGTTTTTTCCAGCCACGGCTGATCTGTTCAACAAGTCATTTCCTCACTCCAGCAACAGTTCAAAATCAATGTTCATATGACAAAACCAATGTGCCTCATTCTTGGCAGGTGGGGACCTGCATGATATGCCCCTTTCATTGTCATTCATTTTCCCCTTCCATTGCCATCTAATCCCACTGTCCATTCAGCCCTGCTTCCCACCTGAGTCTGGGTTTTCGTACTGGTCTTCCTACATAGATAATCGAGATTGCTGCTGAACATACTGCCCATAATTGTACAAGTGACCAAGCAGGAATGTTTCTTTTAGGTAAAAGGATGCAGACAGTGAAACTGCCTGTCAGTAAAACAACATCTTGCTGCTTTGGAGGAAAGGATTATTCAGACCTTTATGTAACATCAGCTACCAAAAGAATGGACGAGGAGTCGCTTCAGAGAGAGCCGCAGGCAGGTGGCATTTTTAAGGTATATGGAATTGTCTTACCATATCAGTGGGAAATTTCACTGCATTAGTAATCTAGAGAGCCAGGCTAATACTTTGGGTACACGGGTTCAAATCCAGCCATGGCAGCTGGTAGAATTTAAATTCAATTATTAATAAAATTCAGTTACTTAAAAGAAATCTTGAATTTAAAGCTAATCTCAATAATGGTGCCATGAAACTACCGTTGACTGTCATGAAAAAACCCATCTGGTTCACTAATGTTCTTTAGGAAAGGAAATGTGCTGTCCTTACATGTGACTCCAGACCCACAGCACTGTAGTTGACTCTTAACTGCCCTCTGAGATGGCCTAACAAGCCATTCAGTTCAAGAATAATTAAGGATGGGCAACAAATGCTGGCCTTGCTAGCGATGCCCTCATCCCATGAAAGAATAAATAAAAAATGGATAGGGTCAAATTCAAAGGAGCATCCGTACATTTGGTTTCGCTCCTCTCCCAAGGCACTAATGCATCCTTGGATAATTAGCTCAATTATTGAGCATGTTCAGGAGAGAAATCTATAGATATCTGGATACTAACAACGTCAAGGGATGTGGGAACAGCACAGAAAGTGGTGTGCAGGTAGATGATCAGCCAAGATCTAATTGAATGGCGGAGCAGGCTCAACAGGCTGAATGGCCTACTCATGTTCCTATGTTTCTAGTGGCAGATAGCCCCCACCTCACTCAAGTGGCCATTGTTCAAGCATGAAGCTAAACAGTGAGCATTTAGCACACTATTTGTCTGTGCAGATCCCACAGTCAAACTTGTTCCTGTCCTCAGCTGCCATTCACACAGATACGCTTCCCAACAGAGATCACTAAATAACAATCTGGAATGAAGATCCTGGCTAAGTTGTCCTTTACCTAGTGCAGCAGCACTCCTACCACCAGAGTCACCCTGGCTAAAATCAGCTGATTCGGTACAGATCATTAATTGAAATTGTGACCTTTCTGGTCAATATGGCTCAGTTCTGTACTGACCGATTTCTAATGATGAATGGGAGAAACCAACAGAAAATCAAAGGAAGGAAAGAATTGCATTTATATAGCACCTTTAACAACGTCCCAAAGTGCTTCACAGTCAATGAAGTACTTTTGAAGTGTAGTCACTGTTATAATGTAGGAAATGTGGCAGCCAATTTGTGCGCAACAAGCTCCTACAAACAGCAATGTGATAATGACCAGACAACCTTTCAGACATGATTGCTTAGGGATAAATATTGGCCAGTACACTGGGGATAATTCCACTGCCATAGTATCTTTTACATCCCCCTGAGAGGGTAGACAGGGCTTCGGTTTAACGTCTCATCTAAAAGAGGGCATCTTTGCCTAGATTTTGCGCTCAAGGTCACCATCTGACTTGGAGCTGAGAGTGATACCCACGGAGCCATGGCTGCCATGTGCCATACATTTGATGTATCACTGGCAGTGCAAAAGACTGGATACAGCAGATATAAAAAAAGACGGAATGTAAAGGCGCCTAAGTTCTGTTTACTGTAACAATTATTTTATGTCAGTCTTTTTGTCTCCTTTTTGTGCAAAATCTATCCTGCCATCTCCTCTCCTGATGGCATTGACTCCATGTTGGGTTCTGTTCTATGTGCACTGGCTGTTCACTGGTAATGGCCAAGTGGGCATTGCTCATGTGTGAGTGGCATCAGGCTTAATGAAGGCATCGTAGCCCAGCCTGATTCTGCCACGGACAAATTAACTTTTTTCCACTTATTCTTTTCCACTCTCTACTTAGGGATCAGTAAGTCATGCGAGTATGATCAAAAGCAAGAACCTCAGCCGAACTTTAGTGCTGTTTTTCTTGGGGTAGATGCTGAGATCTTGTTAGTCTGTGTGACTGCAGTACTTGCTGCCATAACCATTGTGAAGCCCCATAGGAGGCAGGTCCGACTAAACTCAGTGTGACTTTCGAAGATTTATTCACGGTCTGAGCTGAGGGTTTACGCTGTTCATTGATAGATATTCATGCTCTGAGGTAATAAATGAGAAGTTTTCAAATGAATGAGTACCATTTTATTTTATTTTCCAGATTACTGGACTGGGTGTGAAAGGGATTCCATCATATTCATATGTGGGATAGAATATTTCCACAAACAGATCCAGTGTCAGCAGAAAAGAGATCAAATGAACAGCTGCAGGGTTTGCAAACAGGAAAAAAAAACTTTCATGACCTATTAAAAATTGTACTTTAAAATTTTTTTTTCATATAATGTGCATAAACCGAAAACTGGGCACAGTTGTGCCAATTCACAGAATGAAAATGTTCTTATCTATTTCTGTTTAAAAAGGATGTGCGTTGTCTTATTTTCTGTTCTCGATTTCTCTCCCTAATGGTTCAACTGTGGCTTTTTGTAGCACTCTCACTTCTGAGCCAAGAGACTGTGGGTTCAAGTCCCACTCCATGATTTAAGCACAAAAACCAAGGCTGATGCGCCAATACAGTATTGAGGGAGTGCTGTGGTGTGAGATCTTGGGTGAGGTGTTAATCCTAGGAACTGTCTGGCCTCTCCAGTGGATGTAAAAGATCCTATGGCATTATTTTGTTGAAGAGCAGGCAAGTTATCTCTGGTGTCCTGGCCAATATTTATGTCTCAATCAGTGTTCCATGGGGTCTGCCCCTGCCCCCTCCCCAGTGAAGACAGAGCCAATAACTCATCATTGCATAACTACGATGAACCCTTTACGATAATATCTCAAATTAATCTGTGGGTTTAATTCAGTAACACACTAAAACTAAAAGGTGTGAGCGCCCTCTCCAGGAGATGGCCTCATCCAATGTGGGCTTGGCACTGGGAGGGCACTTCACTGACTATTGGATCTCATGGGCACTTTCTAAGCTCACTACAAAATCTTTTTAGTGTTATGAGCAAGTGGATGCTCCAATTGAATCTTTTAATGTTAGAAAATAACTTCCTAGGAAACAGAATGTTACATGGTTCGAAGTCTGCTTGGCCAGAACGATCCCTCGACAGGGCAAACTGCTGGCCTGGCCAGTAACACGCACAGCCTGAGAACAAATAACACGTCTGTTCTTACAGTCTGAGACTACAAGTGTATTATAACTGCAGCCTAACTCATTTTTTCACAGGGCCTGAAACTGTGATGTTACTTATTGCCCTTCCTTTGACAATCTAGAGCCTTATCAGCATCTAAACATTTCTCCTGTATTTGATATACTTCTCCTTCTCTCCCACACTTTTAAACAGTTTGATACTATGGGGAAATAATATAAGAAAACTGTTCAGTCCTCAGTGTGTACACTGTTATTGAACAAAGCCGGACTGAGAATTGTGAGGTTCTTTTTACTCACCAGTCACACAGCTGCAGAAAAGCCCAGCTATATACTTACGTACCAATGTAGGCTTTGGATTCTCTAGTGGTTGGGTGGCATGGACTCACTACCCTCAGCAGAAAATACTTCAGGTTACCACAGCAGCCATTTTCTACTGCTCATATTTAAATATTAACTAAAGGCAAAATACTGCGGATGCTGGAAATCTGAAATAAAATTGAAAGTGCTGGGAATACTCAGCAGGTCTGGCAGCATCTGTGGAGAGGGAAACAGAGTTTACATTTCAGATCGATGACCTTTCATCAGAACTGACAAAGGTTAGAAATGTAATTGATTTTGGAGGGGGGGGGGGTGGTGGGGGAGAAGAAGGTGGGAGAAATTAAATGACAAAGTGTCATGGAACAAAAGGCAAAGGGAGTGGTAATAGTGATAGTAAAAGACAAAACATCTGTCCAGAGAGAGCGTTAATGGCAGAAAAATGAACAGCTCTGTCCGAAAGTGAAAACGTGAAAAGCAAGTTGAAGGCCAGTACCTGGTTTTTAAAAAAGAACAATAAAAATTGGGGTCATGGTCTGAAATTCTTGAACTCAACGTTGAGTCCAGAAGGCTGTAGTGTGCCTAATCGGAAGATGAGGTGCTGTTCCTCGAGCTTGCATTGATGTTCACTGGAACACTGCAGCAGGTCAATGACAGAAATGTGGGCATGAGAGCAGGGAGGTGAATTAAAATGGCAAGTAACCGAAAGCTCAGGGTCATGTTTGAGGACTGAGTGGAGGTGTTCTGCAAAGTGGTCACCCAATCTGTGTTTAGTCTCCCTACATTGTGAGCAGCGAATACAGTATAGTAAATTGAAAGAAGTACAAGTAAATCACTGCTTCACCTGGAAGGAGTGTTTGGGGCCTTGGACAGTGAGAGAGGAAGTAATAGGCCAGGTATTACACCTGCGGTTGAACAAAGTCAGACAGACCAGTTATGAGGTACATTTTTACTCACCAGTCACGCAGTTGCAGAAAAGCCTAGCTATATATTTACATATCAATGTAGGCCTTAGATTCGCCAATGCATGGAAAGGTGCTGTGGGAAGGGGACAAGGTGCCAGGGTGATGGACCAGGGTGTCGTGGAAGGAACAATCCCTTCAGAGTGCTGACAGGGGAGGGGAAGATGTGTTTGGTGGGGGCATCATGCTGGAGGTGGTGGAAATGGCGGAGGATGATCCTTTGGATGTGTAGACTGGTGGGGTGGAAAGTGAGGACAAAGAGAACCCTACTGTGGTTGTGGGAGGGAGGGGAAGAGGTGAGGGTAGAAGCGCAGGAAATTGGTCGGACACGGTCGAGGGTTTTGTCAATCACAATGCGGTGGAATCTTCGGTTGAGGAGAAAGGAAGACATATTAGAAGTGCTGTTGTGGAAGGTTGCATCATCAGAACTGATGTGACAGAGACGGAAAACTGGGAGAATGGAAATTAATGAAAATAGTACAACCTGGTTCCCAGTCTCCAACTACCTCCGAGAACACTCTCTGATGTCAGAGAACAACGCAAGTTCTGGAGTGACCAACTCTCGCCCTCCAGACCCTCTGCACAGCTGCATTGCTCTTAACCATCAAGAATGCTCTTCCTTAAAAGCGACCTAGTTCTATTCTTATACTATACTACAACCATTTGCCTACATAATATGTAGATATGTAATATAAAGATTGAACTGACCTGAGGCCACATTTTTAAGTGTTTACCCAGCTTATAACCTTTTCAGCCTTTACCTCTGAGCTACAAGCTTTGTTTATAGTACTGCAAGTGCTTGGTCAAAAGTTTATCCTGTTTCCTGGACCGTGATTTTTTCATCCTCTGCCCTTGTGTTTCTAAACTGACTTGTTTATATATAGAGACAAGATTAAGATTTTTCTTTTTCTCACATTTTCTCCACCATTAAAAATGTTAAAAAGAAAGGAATGCTGGAATAGACTAACTTTGTAAATCATCTTAAAATCCTGTAACTTTATTATATTGCTGGAGATAAACACTGTTGACAGATGAAGAGAGGGAGTGACAGTTAACGTAGATGGAACAATTTTAAAATATTTTTACAACTCTTTCATCAGCCCACTTAGAATGCCATGGAGTTGTGTCATTTCATGACTGCCTTGTTGAGTATATGACTTCAGCCATGTTCATACATAAGTATCAAAAAAAGTTTGATTTTGCCTCTCAAAGTTACTCCCTCGCTGTATCCATGGTTTGAGTTGATCTAAATAAGATCACAGTGAAAGCATTGTCTTGCAAAGCATTAAGGTAGATAATTCCCCAGGGCCTGATGGGATCGACCCTAGAATACTGAAGGAGGCAAGGGAGGAAATTGCTGGGGCCTTGACAGAAATCTTTGCATCCTCATTGGCTACAGGTGAGGTCCCAGAGGACTGGAGAATAGCCAATGTTGTTCCTTTGTTTAAGAAGGGTGGTAAGGATAATCCAGAAAATTATAGGCTGGTGAGCCTTACGTCAGTGGTAGGGAAACTATTAGAGAGGATTATTCGGGACAGGATTTATTCCCATTTGGAAACAAACTAACTTATTAGCGAGAGGCAGCATGGTTTTGTGAAGGGGAGGTCGTGTCTTACTAATTTGAGTTTTTTGAGGAAGTGACGAAGATGATTGATGAAGGAAGGGCAGTGGATGTTATCTATATGGACTTTAGTAAAGCCTTTGACAAGGTCCCGCATGGCAGACTGGTACAAAAGGTGAAGTCACACGGGATCAGAGGTGAGCTGGCAAGATGGATACAGAACTGGCTCGGTCATAGAAGACAGAGGGTATCAGTGGATGGGTGTTTTTCTGAATGGAGGGATGTGACTAGTGGTGTTCCGCAGGGATCAGTGCTGGGATCTTTGCTGTTTGTAGTATATATAAATGATTTGGAGGAAAATGTATCTGGTCTGATTAGTAAGTTTTCAGACGACACAAAGGTTGGTGGAGTTGCGGATAATAATGAGGATTGTCAGAGGATACAGCAGGATATAGATCGGTTGGAGACTTGGGCGGAGAAATGGCAGATGGAGTTTAATCCGGACAAATGTGAGGTAATGCATTTTGGAAGGTCTAATGCAGGTGGGAGGTATACAGTAAATGGCAGAACCCTTAGGAGTATTGACAGGCAGAGAGATCTGGGCATACAGGTCCACAGGTCACTGAAAGTGGCAACGCAGGTGGATAAGGTAGTCAAAAAGGCATACGGCATGCTTGCCTTCATCGGTCGGGGCATAGAGTATAAAAATTGGCAAGTCATGTTGCAGCTGTACAGAACTTAGTTAGGCCATACTTAGAATATTGCGTGCAATTCTGATCGCCATACTACCAGAAGGACGTGGAGGCTTTGGAGAAGGTACAGAGGAGGTTTACCAGGATGTTGCCTGGTCTGGAGGGCATTAGCTATGAGGAGAGGTTGGAAAAACTCGGATTGTTTTCACTGGAACGACGGAGGTGGAGGGGCGATATGATAGAGGTTTACAAAATTATGAGTGGCATGGACAGAGTGGATAGTCAGAAGCTTTTTCCCAGGGTGGAAGAGTCAGTTACTAGGGGACATAGGTTTAAGGTGCGAGAGGCAAAGTTTAGAGGGGATGTGCGAGGCAAGTTTTTTACACAGAGGGTGGTGAGTGCCTGGAACTTGCTGCCAGGGGAGGTGGTGGAAGCAGATACGATAGCGACGTTTAAGAGACATCTTGACAAATACATGAATAGATTAGGAAGGCAATAGAGGGATATGGGCCCCGGAAGTGCAGAAGGTGTTAGTTTCGGCAGGCATCAAGATCGGCGCAGGCTTGGAGGGCCGAATGGCCTGTTCCTGTGCTGTACTGTTCTTTGTTCTTTATTCTTTGTCATCATCAAAATAGCCAACCAGGAAACATAAGGACACATTTTCAGCCATTGTATGACACACCCTCAACAGGCCTGTACTCTGCCCCAGTGTAACTATATTAGGGTGATGCTGAATGAAACTTGTAAGTTGTAGAATGACCACTTTCATTTGTCGAGTTCCTTTATGAGCTCTACATCTGAATTGCTGTTATACAATCCCAGAGGGCAAACATCTACCAATTTTGAGCTGTGTTTGAGTTTCAGAGTGACGTTTCCAAATTAGAATGAGTGTGATAAGTGTTTCTGATAAGTAAGATGAAGAAATATTAGAGACTATTCTGAATTCATGCTGCCAGTGGAGAGCCTCACCTGCCAGGCACTCATTTTGGAAAGCTATGGACAGCGTGCGCACATTGGGAAGCTGTAAGAAGGATGCCCATTTTTGGAAACTGACCAGGCTGCCACTATTGGGAATTACATAGAATTTACAGCACGGGCACAGCCTATTTGCCCCAACTGGTCAATGTTGCTATTTATGCACCACGACAAGTCTCCAACCACCTGACTTCATCTAACCCTATCAGCATAACCTTCTATTGACTCCCTCATGTACTTATAGCTTCCCTATAATCCAATGTTGCACTTTTCCTGATTGTGTTTTTTTTTGGAGACGTGAATAATTTCATCTGATACATTGTGAAACCAAAATTGATGACTAGTGTTGAATGTAGATATGTTCTACGCTTGGTGGTGGGGGGAGTGGGAGTGCTGAGGATATTAGGTGGGGTGGGGGAGGGACTGAGGATATTAGATGGGGGTGGGGAGGAGAAGAGGGAATTGGATAAGGACCTAAAGGGAAAATAATTGCAGGGCTATAGGGAAAGGGCAGGGTAGTGGGAGTAGCTAAATTGCTCCTGCAGAGAGCCAGCAGGGACACAATGGGCCAAATGGCCTCCTTCTCTGCTGTAACCATTCTATGGTTTTGAATGTATAATCTAGGTATATTTCAGGATTATAGGTACTGCCTGTGTGGAGTTTGCAAGTTCTCCCTGTGTCTGCGTGGGTTTTCTCCGGGTGCTCCGGTTTCCTCCCACAAGCCAAAAGACTTGCAGGTTGATAGGTAAATTGGCCATTATAAATTGTCACTAGTATAGGTAGGTGGTAGGGAAATATAGGGACAGGTGGGGATGTTAGGTAGGAATATGGGATTAGTGTAGGATTAGTATAAATGGGTGGTTGATGTTCGGCACAGACTCGGTGGCCGAAGGGCCTGTTTCAGTGCTGTATCTCTAATCTAATAATTAATTCCTTTGTGACAACTGCCCAGTACACCCAGGCTTT
This sequence comes from Heterodontus francisci, assembly GCF_036365525.1. NCBI lineage: Eukaryota > Metazoa > Chordata > Chondrichthyes > Heterodontiformes > Heterodontidae > Heterodontus > Heterodontus francisci. The sequence goes on along the minus strand of NC_090376.1, from coordinate 19,928,485 downwards.
GGAGCAAAACTCCCTTCTGGTAGCACAAACTCACAATGTTGGCACCTTACAATAGCAACAAGCAAGACAGAGATTTCTAACCCACTTGTACATATGGAACTATGTTTAAAACTGTCATCCATTAAAACGGATTGCATTTTATACCAAATTGGGCTGAAACATTAGGAAACAGTGGGAATAATTTATAAAGTGAGGGAACTGCTGCTGCTTATCCTCCTTCTTCTCAGGCAGTCCCTCGGGATTGAGGATGACTTGCTTCCACTCCGCTTCGACGGCTTCTGAGATGGCTGATAAAGTCCAATGTGTGATCTCTGCCACATGAGGAGCAGGTGATGCTTGAAGGGTCAGGTAGATGAGTAGTTTGGAGGTTTGTGCGCTCCCTCCAACACCTCAACCTCACCTCCACATGTTCCTGATGAAGTCCCTCGAGGTGCACAACGCCTTCCTGAGTGAGCTTTCTGGGATGGTCATGAGCCAGGGACGCCCATGAGTCTAATCTCTTCAGGGATGCCTTGAGGACGTCTCTGAAGCACTTCCTCTGTCCTCTGGGAGTCTCCTGCCGCGACCAAGTTCTGAGTAGAACAGCTGCTTCAGGAGTCTGGTGTCAGGCATGTTAATGACATGTTCCACCCAGCGGATCTGGTTTTGGGTGATTGGCGCCCGGCGCTGGGCAGGTTGACTTGGAGAGGACGCAGCTGTTGGACCACCTTTCTGGCCACCAGATTTGGAGGATCTTGTGGACGTACCTTTGGTGGAACTTCTCCAGTGCTTTGAGGTGTCTGCTGTAGGTTGTCCCAAGTCTCCGAAGCATATAGGAGCGCAGGGACCACTGCTGCCTGGTGAACCATGATCTTAGCCTTGGGTTTGAAATCCTGATCCTCAAATACTGTCTTTCTCAGTCAGCCGAAGACTGAGCTGGCACATTGGAGGCAATGTTGAACCTCATTGTCCATGTCTGCCTTCACTGAGAGAATGCTCCCAAGATATGGAATATGGCCCACATTTTCCAGAATCTTGCCATTGATATTGATTAATGGGGTGGGGGTTATACTGTGGGATAAAAGCAAAATACTGCGGATGCTGGAAATCTGAAATAAAAACAAGAAATGCTGGAACCACTCAGCAGGTCTGGCAGCATCTGTGGGAAGAGAAGCAGAGTTAACGTTTCAGGTCAGTGTTTCGAAGAAGGGTCACTGAGACCCGAAACGTTAACTCTGCTTCTCTTTCCACAGATGCTGCCAGACCTGCTGAGTGGTTCCAGCATTTCTTGTTGTTATTATGTTATACTGTGGGAGCTGGTTGGAAGAGCACCTTTGTTTTCCTTCTGGTTATAATGTGTTGGTGTAAGATGCCTCCATTTGTTATTTTAACGAAATTGTTCGTAATCGAGAGTGGGAACAGGAGCAGTTTGCGAAATGTTGTTCCTACGCACAGTGGAATTTCAACTCCAAAGATCGCAATGAATTTAAATAAATGCAGCTGCGCTTATTTAAAAAAAAGGATAGGATAAAATGACATATAAGCTCTCTCTTACAGAGTGTGAGACTGGATAACTGACCTTCAGGGTAAGTTTGAAACGCATACACAGCCAAATCCGCTCAGACTGTATTAATGATTAAAGACACGCCCCGTCTGGCTTGTGTGCAGGATGACAAGTCAGTCCTGTCGTTACAGGAAAAGACTAGAGCGGATAGGCCAGCGCTGGAAGTGGGACACAGACAGCCGATTGAAAGCACAGTGCAGTGCAGATTCTCGCCATCAGAGCGATGCTGGTGAGCTAACTAATTCTTTCCTCTCTCTCTTACACCTTGGTACAATGTTTATTTACAATTCCACCCCGGTTCAAAGGGTTTCACTCGCCCTGACTGTCTCTGTCGTGCAAACGTTGGACACACTGAGCTGGACTTTCCAGTTACCGTTTCCCAGGCTCATTTCCTCCTCTCGATCTGCAACTTTGTTTTCTTCCCAGCCCCGAATCCAATTGCATTTGTTATGCGCAGGATACAAAGAGATATTTTATGATCTATCTCAGTCTCTGGGTTCCTCGAGTGTGGCTGCTAAACGACAGTACAGTTATTAAGTTTAACAAGAACAACTTGTATTTATATAGCGCCTTTAACATAATGAAACGTCCCAAGGCGCTTCACAGGACCATTATAAAGCAAAATTCAACATCAGACCACATTTTTAAAAAATTCATTCATGGGATGTGGGTGTTGTTGGCCATGCCAGCATTTATTGCCCATCCCTAATTGCCCTTGAGAAGGTGGTGGTGAGCTGCCTTCTTGAACCGCAGCAGTCCATGTGGGGTAGGTATACCCACAGTGCTGTCAGGAAGGGAGTTCCAGGATTTTGACCCAGCGACAGTGAAGGAACGGCGATATAGTTCCAAGTCAGGATGGTGTGTGACTTGGAGGGGAACTTGCAGATGGTGGTGTTCCCATGTATTTGCTGCCCTTGTCCTTCCAGTTGGTAGACGTCGCGGGTTTGGAAGGTGCTGTCTAAGGAGCCTTGGTGCATTGCTGCAGTGCATCTTGTAGATGGTATACACTGCTCCCGCTGTGCGTCGGTGGTGGAGGGAGTGAATGTTTGTAGATGGGGTGCCAATCAAGCGGGCTGCTTTGTCCTGGATGGTGTCGAGCTTCTTGAGTGTTGTTGGAGCTGCACCCATCCAGGCAAGTGGAGAGTATTCCATCACACGCCTGACTTGTGCCTTGTAGATGGTGGACAGGCTTTGGGGAGTCAGGAGGTGAGTTACTCGCCGCAGGATTCCTAGCCTCTGACCTGCTCTTCTAGCCACAGTATTTACATGGCTACTCCAGTTCAGTTTCTGGTCAATGTTAGCTCCTAGGATGTTGATAGTGGGGGATTCAGCGATGGTAATGCCGTTGAATGTCAAGGGGAGATGGTTAGATTCTCTCTTGTTCGAGCTGGTCATTGCCTGGCATTTGTGTGGCGCGAATGTTACTTGCCACTTATCAGCCCAAGCCTGGATATTGTCCAAGTCTTGCTGCATTTCTACACAGATTGCTTCAGTATCTGAGGAAATATAAGGGAAGATGGCCAAAGAGGTAGGTTATTAAAGAGTGTCTTAAAGGATTAAAGAGAGATACTGAGGTGGAGAGGTTTAGGGAGTGAATTCCAGAGCTTCAGGCCCAGGCAGCTGAAGGCAGGACCACCTATGGTGGAGTGATTAAAATCAGGGATGGGCAAGTAGCCAGAACTGGAGTATAGAGATCTCGGAGGCTGGAGGAGATTACATAGATAGGGAGGGGCATGACTATGGAGGAATTTGAAAACAAGAATCAGATTTTTAAAATTGAGGGATTGCTTAACAGGAAACTAGTGTAGGTCAGCGCATACAGGGGTGAAAGGTGAATGGGACAGTGCGAATAAGGACATAGGCAACAGAGTTTTGGATGACCTCAAGTTTACAGAGCGTAGACTATGGCCAGCTGTGCATTAGAATAGTCAAGTCTAGAGATAACAAAGGCATGGATGAGGGTTTAAGCAGCAGATGAGCTGAGGCAGGGGCAGAATCGAGCAATGTTACAGAGGTGGAAATAGGTGGCTTTAGTGATGGCACAGTTATGAGGTCAATATGACCACAATGTTAAAAAAATTAATGGGCAAAAATTGGATTAGGCCGTTCGTAGTGTTGCAGAATGCATGCAAACTTTGTGCTGCCTGCCAATTTCAATGTTAGTGGCGTATAGCCCAGTGCTAAGCATGCTGCTGAGTGGCTTATGCTCACCAGGGGACCCAGGTTCATGTGAGGCTAGCACCATTTAAAGCTAGCCTGTACTACTTAATGCCAGCCTGCACCTCATAAAGGCTGCAGTAGGTGCTGGAACTGGCTTCAGAAAGAGTCTCTGAGCAGGAGGAAGAGTGGAAGAGGCGCAACAGAGCAGAGAGTGTGCTCCGAGGCCTTGGTGCTGGAGGTGGACAGATGGAGAGACGTCTTCTTACTTCAGTGGACCAGAAAGTCCTCCAGACACTGAGAGAAAGTGGAAACAGATAGCCCTTGCTATCGATGCAAACCGGAGGACCTGGATGCAGTGCCGCAAGAAGTTTAATGACCTCACCTGAGTGGTCAAGGTCAGTGGATACATCTGCAAATGCCATTTCCTACCAACTGCACCCGTCGCTTCACAGAGTGCTGAATTTGCCACACTCCCTTCACTTGCCTACCATCTATCAAGAGTCACTCGGACCTCACATTCATAGCCTCACCTCACCCTCACACACTTAGCACTGCTGTAGGCCTCACACCCACATCTCACACCTGCGCACACTGCCAGCTATTCAACTATGACAAGCACATCACCCAAACACATTGCACCACACTCACTGACAACCTTCCCTCTCTTTTGCTGTATGAGCCCATAACCAGAGGCAGGGGATAGGCACGGCTGCGTGATGACACCCCATAGAGAAAATGCTGCTGGGCGATTGTTGGAGTGGCCATGATTGAAGATGATGGTAAATTTCTACCTAATCTTTCTCCTCTCATCCCACTTCCCCCTTATCCCACAATCTCTTCTGAGTTACAAGCTGCAGATGGTGTAAGCATGCACCCTCTTGCTTTCCCCCCTTTCCTCACCCCAACCCTACCCTTGTGTCTTTCTCCAGATACCCAAGAACTGGCACCTGGTCAAGCACTGGTGCGGGAGCATGAAGTGCAAGAGAAGCAGAATACTGATGAAGAAGAAACACCACCTTTCGATCTCACACTCGCAGCCACCAGCTCAGACTGCACGTACTTTAGATGGTAGCATAGAGGCAGGATCTGCATGTGATGAGTCACTGGGCATGAGTAGCCTGCAGCCAGGCCAAAGAATAAGAATTTACAATGTCAGCCAACATGGATGGTCAGCAGTGCAGTGGGAATGGGGTTTAAAGAGCAGAATGAGTATATGTGGGGAGGTAGGAAGCTAGAGAAAGACAAGGGTTTAGGACAAGTCTGGCAGACCCCTGGGGGAAGTTTGTCTTAGTGAGAAAGAAGAAGGGGAATTTTAGAACTGCTATCAGGTAATTTTTCTTCAGCGTGTGAATACAGTTCCAGACAGAGTACAGGAGGCAAAACAGCCTGGAAACGTTTAAGAAATAATAGGCTGCTACAATGGGGGAGCTTTATAATCTTTCCGGATGGATGAATTAGGAAGGTCAGAATGGCGTTTCACAGCTACAATTTTCTTGTGGCTGGCTTTGAATTCTCAAGGTAATGGTCTCTATTCATGGTGCACGAGGTCTTAAAGGAGGGAGGAAGGAAGGTAAAACTGGAAAGACTAGTTTAGCACGCCAGTGTGGTTTAAATTGCAGCAGTAGTTTCAAGTTTGTTTTCCCTTATTACTGGTAATGTGCATTTTGCCTCAATCACAATGGAGGATGGAATTCACAGACAATTGCAAGGACAACTTGACATATGCAAGCTTAGCCCATGTGCAGTTGGTTAGAAGTTACCATTGCGAATTTTGTTTTCTGACTCTGAACTTTCCCCAATAGTTGGAGAAAATCTGTTCAGGACAGCAATGTGAAACCTGCATGCATTGAAGGACTGACTGCTGACTCAGCCTGCAGCTGGAGAAACTGGAAACTTTTGATGTGACAGGTACCTTTCACAATTCACTGTCACTGCTGCAATGTCATTTTAGGATGTTGAAATGAGCTGTTCTCTCATTTTCCCCTGCATTCTTCAGTTACCTTAAGAATTTACATGTTGTATTCTGCCATAATCGTAATCCTTTATATAAAGATAATCGCGTAGATATAACTCCCAAACCCCCATCCCCAACAACCAACCCCATTGCTGCCCCGTTAAGTTTTAAAGTTCAGAATTCAAGTGTTGGGCGATGCTCCTGTAAAACTTGATGGGCCGAATAGCCTCCTGTGTGATGTACTGTTCTATGTACTATGTTATGAAAAGACAGATAGGGTCTAGGTTACATACCAGTGTCATGGCTTGATGACAAGATGCAAATAAGACCTGCTGTTAAGATCGGCAGGGCCTCCATGTCTGTAGCCTCACTACCTCACCGTAAGGATCGGGGCCACTGTTTCAGGGTCAGCTTTCTGTACATAAAGTATTGATTTTTCCTCCATGGTGCAAAAAGGCCTACTTCTGACAACAATTTGTCTAGTATCTTGAAGGCATTTCACATAATTGAGAGGAGACACAACAGTAGAGGTAGGAGAGATGACCAAAGGCATGGCCAAATCTGTTGTTTCCCTGGGCTGTCCACCAATCTTTCACCAAAGTTACACTGATACATCGGCAAACCTCCATGGAAATAACCTCCATGGAAATTCTAAATCTGTTACAGCACAGAGTGATTACAAGAAAACTGGATGTCCACGAATATGACTATAATGGGAGACCCGATATTTACCGAGCTTGGGGTGGGAAATCTGGAAGTAAGGGTTTTAAATTTTTTTCTCCAGTTTTGCCTGCCTACAGCCAGCCTGATTGACGGACTGATTGTCTATCGGGCGAGAAAGCCTGCAGCCAAAGGGCGCAGCAGAGGAGCACGTATCTCTGGGGGATGGGTCAGACGAGATTGCATGGGGGGGTGGGCAGCAGACAGAATGTGATTGGAGGACAAGATGGTGGTGGCAGCGAGGGGAGGAGATTGGTGGCGGGGGGGGAGGTCTGAGATTGTGGGGGGGAGCATCGTACAGATTGACGAGGGGGGGGTGGTGGTGGTGGTGATTGGATAGCTTCCTCCTCCTCCTGGTCCACAAGCAGTGCTATAAAGGCATTTACCTTATGGATCCATGCCGTCTGACCTCCTTTTACTTTCTGGGAATTTCAATGCCAGGCAAACCTAACCAACATCAGTTAAAAATAGAAAACATGTTAAAATAGAGCCTCCTTAAAAGCTTTCAATGATTGACCCGCCTCCTGCGAGTGGGTTGGTCACTTGCCCCCATCCTGCCTCCATTAAACTGGAAGTGGGCGGGTTCAAGGTGGATTGGATTTGGGTTTGAGATTTTAACTTCCCATCTGACTCAAGCCCATCCATTTTTGGGAGTTAAAATTTCACCCCCCCCCCCAAATGATAATGTGTGATGGCTTAATTTGCATAATTCTGCTTTTGAAATCATTATGACCTCATTACATTACATCTTATGTTTTCAGGCACTGTTTGACTCATTGCAGCTGGGAAAACAGAGTGAAAACTCTCAATGGACAATGCATTACACCCAGAATAGTGAACAAGTAGATAATTTTTCTCCAAGGTACCTGCCAATGCTACTTGTTTAATATGTAATTATTGTAACTGTGTGATATGCTAGGTTTCAGGGTATTCAGGAGCCTTTCACCTTTGAGTGCTTTTGGAGTTGAATGTCCTGTTCAAACTAAATTTGGGGAGTCAGACCATTACTAATGAACGTGGGCCCATAGCAAAGAAAATACACTGTCCCAGTTTGCTACTGAACCTCATTCAGATACTACAGGATATATGGAAAATGAATGTGTGTATTGGGTGCAATTGGTCCTGAAGCACATTGTTCCATAGGGTAGTGGGAACTTTACTCTGCATCCAGCCATGCTTGGAGTTTCTGGCATTGGGTGCCAGATATTAGAATTGTTCCATTTCTCTTCACCAGTTCCCTTATGCCCATGTCTCTCACCTTGATGAGCACAAGGGTTTCCAACAATATCAACTGAAGTTGGCATAAATGTACTTGAATATATGTAACAGAGCAAAAAATAAAGCCACTGTCACTGCACCATATGCCGGGTATGTCCAAGAGTGGCTCAATGGGTCTTACTGTCATGTTCTTCCTGACTGGAGAGAAGACCCTGATTCAGCACTTGTCACTTCTCCAGATGAGCAGTTGACCTTGTGAACTGAAGGGTTAGGGAATGTCACCCATGTGATCCAACCCAGCAAGTCATCTTATTTTGTAGCAAAACTGTTGCTGCAGTCTCATAGAGGTTAGAACATCATGTAAAACTGACAACTCCTTTGCAACTTTTTGTAGAAAATGGCAGATTTGAGGAGAAAGCAGCAGATATTATTCTCAAGTCTTCTTCAGAATCAGTTTGCCCATTGGATGTCAGATTTACCAGAAAAGCTATGGGACCAGTCTCTGTGCAATCTGGCTATTCCAGGTAACTGTGGGTCATTTAGCCCATTGTTGTCTTTTGTAGTGAACAGGAGTGGGCGAGAGGTAATGTATTAAAGAATTAAGTGAAATTGATGCTTTTTGTTTTATTGGGCATTGGAGGAAGAAAATGGAGTATTTTATAGAGCTTTGTCAGTCATTGTATTTAAACCTGGTAGCAGAAGTAGTGTGTGAGTGGTTTGTGTTGTTGTGCAAGAGGAAGTGATGACATGTGGGAATGTGCAGAAAGATGTAGGTCAGTTCCTTTTCCATAACTAATTTTTTTCCCTCTTCCTCTTGGACATTGATGCTTGCGGATTCAATGCTTGTTGAGCGATGCTAATTGTGCTGAATGGAATAGTTTTCCATTTGATGCTCCCAATGTGAAGATCAAACATGCCCATGTTGAAGTAAAGTTTCCTCTGCTCATTAAACCCTAATAGTTGCTGCTGAGACCAGCTCTCTTATCCCAACAGCCGACTTGTAACCCACAATGAAATTGGGTAACAAGTTTACTTCTGGAATTAGGTAACCGGATTTAGTGGTGTAAATGTTGGCAGGTGCCCAGAAACTGAACTGTTCAGCAGAAATATAAAGATGGTCATAGTCTGAACACCACAGGGGATTTTGTGCTAGTCCAGTTTTCAGCTCTCAGTGCTCTCGGTTACTTCACCACACTTCTTTATTTGTATTCAGGCAACTGTAGGTAACATGGCCAGTTGCTGTATTCAATGTCCGTCCCTGATTCCTCTGAGTGTTTGTTAGGTCACAGCAGAGAGCTTTAAGAGCCGTCTGCATTGTATGCAGACCAAACAAGCTAGGAGTGGCAGGTTCCCTTCCCTGAGGACATTAATGGAACAGTTCAGGTTTCACAACAAAGCAGGAGCTTTCACAGATTAGCAGATTATTAAATTCAGTTCCACATTTTTTAATGTGGGTTTTGTACTCACAACCCCGAGGGTTACATGTCCAGTACCATAACCACTACACCACTGTATCTCAGCCTATGCTAAATGTACTCATAGAACAATATAGCACCATAGGAGGCCATTCAACCCATCATGTCTGTGCTGGCTCTTTGGTAGAGCTATCTAATGAATCTCACTCCCTTTCTCTTTCCTTTTTGCCCTGCATTTTTTTGTCTGCAAGTATTTATCTCCTACTCATACTCTCCAGTACTTATTCAGAAAGCTTCATTGTGTATCAATTTTTAGTTATGTGCCTGGAAACAGAACAAGCTCCTGTTGTGTACAAAGATGTAGCAGCACAAACAGTGAGTCCAGCCTGTGGCTGAACCCATTGACTTGTAGTGATGTCTGCAGAAACGAAGAGAAATGGTTTTCTCAAATCCATAAACTCATCCAAGTTGACACATGTTCTCAGCGAGCACCAATTTAAAGTACTATGAATGATTTTGTATCAAGTTACTGGGAATCATGAGGGACATTTCTCATTTGATTCCAATGTCCAAATCTCACTTTAGGACGTGAACATGTAATCTAGATTGAATTTCCAGTGGAGCACTGCATTGTCAAGGGTGCATCCATTGGCTATGAAGAGAGACTGAAAAGGCTAGGGTTGTTTTCCTTGGAGCAGAGAAGGCTGAGGGGGGACATGATTGAGGTGTACAAGATTATGAGGGGCATTGATAGGTTAGATAGGAGGAAACTTTTTCCCTTAGTGGAGGGGTCAAGAACCAGGGGGCATAGATTTAGGGTAAGGGGCAGGAGGTTTAGGGGAGATTTGAGGAAACATTTTTACACCCAGAGGCTGGTTGGAATCTGGAACACACTGCCTAAAGAGGTGGTGGAGGCAGGAACCCTCACAACATTTAAGAAGTATTTAGATGAGCACTTGAAACGCCATAGCATACAAGGCTATGGGCCAAGTGGAGGAATATGGGATTAGAATAGTTGGGTGCTGTATGGCCGGCACAGACACGATGGGCCGAAGGGCCTGTTTCTGTACTGTATACCTCTATGACTCTATGTTAAATGGAGGTCCTATTTGCCTGTATAGGTAGACTTAAAAGATCATGCAGCACTATTTGAAAAAGGAACTAGAAGGGCTTTTAAGGAGGAAGTGAGAGAGGTAGCACAGTAGAGTAGTTTTGGGTTGAGAATTCCAAAGAGCTTGGTGTAGTGACTGAAGGATGCTGGAGGGGAGGCTGTGACTGGGATATGCAGCTGAAGGGAGGCTATTCAGATAGGGTATAGTGTGCAACATGGGTGAATGTTATTGCTTTGTGTTGTCACATGTGTGATGTAAATATTGTTGGCAGGATTTCAATTGATTAATGTAGATTTATCATTCAAAATTTTGAGAGTAGAATTGTTTTTGTTCCCTTCTAGGAAGCCATGACTCGATGACTTACTGCTTAGATTTAAAGTCTCCGATTAAACCTTCAGATAAGATTTTAAACTATTTGGATCATGTAATTCCCTGTATCACTCGACCAGAGATATATAAATGGTGTACGACACAGGTAAGCTGCAAGTTTTGCACCCTACTTTATCAGTCACTTTGCACCCCAATTGTCAGCAGTAAGCATTCCTGTGTCCAGTTTAGCATGGTTAGATGAGAGTAAAAGACTCCTTTTACTCTGCCCCAGTAATATGCCTTAGCTGCAACCTCTGACAAGTGCCAGTGTCATCTTTTTTCCATTTCTAACAGCTTCCATCCTGTGGCCTCAATAGCTAATTTAGTTTCAAACAAGGGAGTTTTGTACCCAATAGGAACTGGATCAAGACCATTTCTACTTATTTCATGTAAGACTTCCTTCCATCTATCTGGACTGGATTCCAATCCAGTTTCTGGAGATGTATGTCCAGTGTCTAATCCACTTCCAAACCTACTGTTTTTAAATCACTTGCATTTATAAATCAGTCCCATTTTATACAGCCCATGCAGAAAGAAGAGGGAAGTGAATGACTAATTCTGGCTTGCTACATGTAGGCATATACGTTTTTAAAGCAACATTTCATATCAGTGGTCAATTTCCTATGTCATTACACATGGGGAATCAAGATTAAGTTCTGAAGATGAAGTTAGAGGGTGAGGGTAATTGGACCAGGGTGTGCTGACATAATTTCATTCTAGTAAATGGCGTCTTCAGCCTCTGCAAGGCCTTGACATCCTTCCTAAACTGCCCAGAATTAGACACATACTCTGGCAGAGGCCTTACCTGTGATTTACGAAGGTCACCTGAATTCCAAGTTGTTACATTTGAAGCATAAGCAAATCTGTATTCTTTACAGTCCAATAAAATACGATTGAGTTCCTGTTTGTGCTTTTTCAACTAGTGGTAGTCACCATGGCAGATAGTCTGCAGTGATGTCTTTGTGCCTGCATGAGGACAGGTCTGATGTTTAGTTGTTTGCCTGGCTTTTTTGTTTAAGGGTAAAAGTACTAGTCAAATATGTCCTATGGAAAACCAGGGAATGTAGCTGCTTGTAAATATGCTAAGACCAATTAGAGGTCTTTCATGCTACACACCAGACTCCAGAATGCAATACTTGGATAAAATTCTACTTTACTTCGCTAATGTGTCAGCCATGGCTCAGTTGCTAGTAATCTTGCTTCAAAGTCAGAAGGTCGTGGGTTCAAATCCCACTCTAGAACTTGAGCACAAAAATCATGGCTGATGATCCAGTGTTGCACTGTCAAATGAGATGTTAAAGCAAGACCCTATCTGCCCCCTCATGTAGCTTGGGCTGATAAGTGGCAAGTAACATTCATGCCACACAAGTGCCAGACAATGCATCTCAAACATCACCCCTTGATATTCAATAGCATTACCATCACTGAAGCCCCCACTATCAACATCCTGGGGGTTACCATTGACCAGAAACAGAACTGAACCAGTCATATAAGTACTTTGGCTACAAGAGCAGGTTAGAGGCTGGGAATTCATCTCCTGACTCCCCAAACCCTGTCCAACATCTACAAAACACGTCAGGAGTGTGATGGAATACTGTCCACTTGCCTGGATGAGTGCAGCTCCAACAACACTCAAGAAGCTCAATACCATGCAGGACAAAGCAGCCTACTTAACTGGCACCCCATCCACCACCCTCAACATTCACCCCCTCCACCACTGACACATAGTGGCAGCAGTGTGTACCACCTACAAGGTGCATTGCAGCGACTCACCAAAGCACCTTCTAAACATGCGACCTCTACCACCTAGAAGGACAAGGGCAGCAGATGCATGGGAATACCATCACCTGCAAGTTCCCCTTCAAGCCACACACCATCCTGACTTGGAACTATATTACTGTTCCTTCACTGTCGCTGAGTCAAAATCCTGGAACTCCCTTCCACTGTGGGTGTACCTACCCCACATGGACTGCAGTATTTTGCCAGGCAAGCCCCCCACCTGCCAAGACTGAGGCACACATTATTTCGCCACACGAACATTAAAACTTAAAATTACAAGCCCCTGACTGGAAAGATATTTGCATAGTAACTGACAGTGTTGGAACAAGGGACAAAGGACCATGCCCTGACACATTCAACCAACAATGGACTTTTGATTACCTGACGTTGAAGGTGGTGGAGCTCGCTTTCCAGGTTGACTGCTAAGATAGCAGAATCCACAAACACAGACATGGTCAGAACAGTGTTTGGTCACGTGACTAGCTGGCTGTTGGTTTTTTTGAACTTGCCACAGGGATTTTGAATTCAGAAGGTACTTTTCGCCTGGACTGAGAACATCTCTCTCCTGTCTGCTCTCATCTTGCTTTCACCAGCTTCGGAAACCATCGACGACATATGAACCCCAAGAATGAAAAGTCTCCTACTGTGAACAAAGTTTAAGAAGAATACTGGGCTCTGGTGAAAAGTAAGAGCTGTCTACAATCAAGGCGAGCTGGAAACAGAGAACCAGTAACAAGAAAACCCCTCTAGAGACTGCCTCAAACCTTTCCATTTTATTTTTCTTCTCTTTTCTGCCCCTATTTGCATGTGTGTATTGCATGTGCATGCTAGCGTGGGCATGTCGTATATCTGTAGGCATTAACCGTATTAGAGTTGTTTTAATTTGAATAAAAATTTCACTTTTCTCCTTTAAACTAAAGAAAGCCTGTTTGTGCTCATTTTTTTGTCTTATAATTGGAAAGCTGTGAACAAGGATTCCCAAAGGGGAAGCTCAAAACAGTGTGTTTAAAATTAAACCCTGTTACAATAAGATCAGGTGAAGACAGCAACAGACCCCTAGACACTTTTCTCGCCTGGTCATAACAGTTTCAAGAAGGCGGCTGACCACGACCTTCTCAAGGGCAATAAGGGATGGGTAATAAATGCTGGCCTAGCCAGCGATGCCCATATCTCGTGAAATAATTTTTTAAAGATGTAGATGTAAAAGATCCCGTGGCACTATTTTCTCTTGACTGCCAGAAGGGCCAGCGTGCTCCATGAGTCAGCTGTCAAAAAGTAAAAATCTATCCCTTTCTTTCTTGTGTCCTTTCTCTTACATTTTCTTTCCTCTTCTGGTTCTTGTGATTGTATAATGTCGCTTAGAGCTCTTCTGTTTGTGTCCCTGTCTTTTGTAGTCCCAACTTTGTCCTGTTGTCTGTAGGTTGGTCTCTCTGAGTATTTTGTCTCTTTCTCTTTTCTGTCGATGGGAGATATGGAAAGCGGCTGGCAGTGTGGTTTGGCAAAGGTTATAGAGAGGTTTCCAGTCATAGGTTATAGGAGAAGGGACTTGTCCAACGGTGCTGGTTGATTTTGATGTAAGGGGTAGTTTATTTGCAGCAGAGATCTCTGTGAAAGGGGCTGTGTTTCAATTGCCTTACCTCATGTCTGTCCACCTCGTCCCATAGCTCATCATCTCACCCTTTCCCTGTGCTTTGCCTTGTTTTTATTTCCCCATCACATTGTTACCTCCCTATCCCATGTGTTCCTGTTTCCCTCCTCCCTGCTGACTCACTGTATTCCCTGTCTGCCTCTGAAATAGTGTGGCATAACATTCTTGTAAGCTATGCATTAAGTACATATTTTTTTTAAAAACTTGCATTTATATAGCACCCTTCACAATATTTCAAGGTGCTTTACAGTCAATGAAGTACTTTTGAAGTGTAGGCACTGCTGTAATGTAGGGATACATATAAGGGAGAGCTGTGTAGCTTTAATTTTATATTGTTCAGTGGAAAGGAGCTTATAACTAAAATCCCATTCATTATATTATAGGAATCTAGTATAACTGAACAGCTGGAAGCAGGTATTCGGTTCTTCGACCTAAGGATCGCTCATAAACCAAACGATATTTCTGATCACTTATATTTTGTACACGGGATTTTTACAACAGCAACTGTCCTGGTAAGTCAGCTACTGAAATAATATCAGGGAATCTGATTTTATATATAAACAGTTCACTGGAGTACGTGCTGCCACTGGAAGTTTGACATCTGTCTGCATTCTTACTCATCTATTTTCATTGAGTCGTCTAGGTCAAAGTTCATAGTGCAAAACACCATCATGTTTACAAGGAGTAGGAGGGTTTCTGTGATAAATTAAGGTTTAGGTTAAATTGGATTTTAATGGCCTGACAATTGCATTCATTTATTTTGGTGTAATTTGCATTTTGTAAATTTGTGTTTCAAAGGAGGCTTTGAAAGAATTTGGACTCTGGCTGGAAACTCATCCTAAGGAAGTGGTTATATTGGCTTGCAGGTTCTTTGATGGGATGAATGAGCAACAACATCATGAGTTAATTCAGAAAATAGAGAACTTGTTCGGGTCCAAACTATGTCTGAAAATCCCTGCTGTAAGTAATCAAATTGGATTGATGGGCAATTCACTTAATAGGCAAAATCATAATTTAAAAAAAACTTGTGAGCTTATTTTGCAAGAATCGATTTAAGAAAATCTGGGGAAGGGAAAAGGTAAACTCCGACTGAGAACAAATGCTCACTCACCTGAGACAGCTGCATTCCAGAGACAGACTTAAATCTTACTGTCTAGGGAATCAATTAGTTGGTGGGTTAATTAATGGATGCATTTTTAATGCAGATTTTATTTCAACAGGAATTGGTAACATTAAGACGACTATGGGAGTTGGGCTGCCAAGTCATCATCTCCTATGATGACATTATTGCCAAAGAATATCCGGAACTATGGCCTGGAATCCCTTATTGGTGGGCCGATACGTATGATCCTAAATCACTTGTTCAGTATCTAGAAACCCAGAAACAGATTGGACGACCAGGTACTGAAAATATGACCCTTTAATAATGTCAAAAGCGTTCCAAATATGGCAATCTCATTGCACACTTATGAAGGCCCAGGAGACTAGAAATGTTTTTCAAAATATAGGAGAGGTTTGGTGTTTTAATCTCTTCCAAAGCAGAATGAGTGACTGATATGGGCAGCTGCCAACCAGCTTTACTCACTGCATCAACACAAAAACTGTGAAGGCCGTTATTCACTATGTGCTGCTGACAGGGAGACTTGCCCGCCAGCTGCTCGCATCTGGAAATCCCAGGCACACTGCCCAAAATTTCCCACCCATAGATTATCCAGAATGGGTGATTGGCAAATGGCTGGGGGGTGGAGGGTGGCAGTTGACTCCTACTTAATAGTAACGTTGGAAAATCCATTTTTGGATACTCTTTTGACGGCCTATTAAGTAAAGACGCTGCCCAGGGTGATATTGAGCCATGCAGACCAGGAAGTGCTGGGTTTGATCCCCAGTATGTGCTGATCTCAGGCAAGGCAACATTTTGGGTGCTATAATTGGTTCAGGGTCGCTGGCAAAATAGATGGGCGAGAGAAATATTGAGGGTTCCCATTTCTAATCACGATCTAGTGAGCATTAATGGAAAAGCTTTATTGGGTGAAGATAGGATGCTATGATGCAGTCCACGATTGATTACCCTATTGTCACTTATTGTCTGGGTGCACACATTAATAGCTACTTTGGCCAATGTACCAGTTACTGGCTCCTGCTGAAGCATTCCCTATCAAGAGACAACAAAGGGAGAACAAAAAGGCAAAAAATGAGAAATTAATTATAACGATTACCGTTGAAATACTTTAGTCAAATAAGTGACAAAGGCAAATTACTGCAGATGCTGGAAATCTGAAATAAAGAAAATGCTGGAAATACTCAGCAGGTCAGATAGCATCTGTGGAGAGAGGAACAGAGTTAAAGGTTCAGGTCTATGACCTTTTTTCAGAACTGGAACAAGTTATAGAGATGTAACTGGTTTTAACCAAGTACAGAGGCAGGGAAAGGGGGTGGGAGGAAAGAACAAAAGGGAAGCTCTGTGATAGGATAGAAGGCAGGAGAGATTGTTATGTAAGGGATGGTTGTGTAAGGCAAAATGGGGACAACAAAAGATGGGTCTCGAGAGAATGATAAAAGCAGAATCATTACCCAGCATTGGCTGTCCGAAAAAAACGTGAGCAAGCAGTGGTTATGACCTGAAATTTTGAATTCCATGTTGAATTCGAAAGGCTGTAAAGTGTCTAATCGAAAGATGAGGTGCTGTTCCTGAAGCTTATGCTGAGCTTCATTGGAACAGTATTGGAAGCTGAGGTCAGAGTGGGAATGGGGCAGAGAATTAAAGTATTAAGCCACTGGAACATGCAGGTTATGCTTAATAAACATCAATATGCTTTGAAATACTTGCTACAGAATGTCTTGTAATCTCTTCATAACCATCTTTTGTTAAGTATTATCTTAACCTGTTTTGTTTTTCCTATAGATGGATTTTTTGTTGCTGGCATAAACCTGACTGAAGATTGGTGGTACATTCTGACTCACCTCCACAGCTCTTTGAAGGGACTGACTTTTCCTAATTACCCATATTTGAGTGATTGGATTAAGCAGCAGCTCCCAGGACCTGGAAAGCACTGTTTTAATATAATTGCTGGTGATTTCATTGGAGCTGGCTACCTGGTACCTGCTGTACTTGCTCTCAATAGTAAACTGATTTAAGAAGAATGAAATTGGAAGGTTTATATAAAAAAAATTGAAGGTATATCTGATGACCTCGTGAGAAAGCTGTAAAGGGTCATCAGGTGTTATCTTGACTTAACGGTAAAGCTGTCAACTCGAAGTCTAGTTTGCAGTCGAATTTCCACTCTAGGACTGGAGTTCATTGTCTAGCACTGAGGGAGTGCTGTGTTGTTGGAGGTGCTGTGTTTTGGATGTGATGTTAAAGGAGGCCATGTTTCTCTGTTCAGATGGATCTAAAAGATGCTATGGCACTGAGCTAGGAAATCCAGAGGCTTCCTGCTCGCCGTATCTCATTCATAGAATCATACAGCACAGGAGGAGACCATTTGGCCCTTCATGCCTGTGCCAGCTCTGTGAAAGAACTATCCAATTAGGCCCATCCCCTGCTCTTTCCCCATAACCCTGCAACTTTCTTTTAAATTTTAGGTATTTATCCAATTCCCTTTTGAAAATTACTATTGAATCTGCTTCCACTAACCTTTCAAGATTGTAACAAATTGCTATGTAAAAAAAAATTCACATCTCCCCTCACCACAAAACAGATGAAGTGATCATTCATCTCAATTGCTGCATGTGAGACCTCACAGGGGAGTGGGCGAGGAGGTTAATCCCGTTCCGGCGAATGGTTATCCTAATGTAACTAGAACACATCATTGATGTACAACCTATGTTGTAGTTCTTGCCCCGAGTTCCCCCAGTGAACGTGGGCACCCTGCTGGCAATGCAGAATCAGGCCCGCAAGCTTTTCTTTATGCTTATTAAAAGCAACTCCCTCTCCCCTCCATGTTGTTATCTATAACGAATGATGTACTGATTAACAGAAAGGTAAATAATAGTTACAGTATTCAACAACCAGTCATTATCACCACTCTACAGACTCATGAATACTTGATCTGTAGTAATATGCACAATGTGAAAGAAATATACTTGCAAGGGAAATATGTTTGTAACTGTTAAAAATTGCATTAATGCACAATAAACCTTTTCTAAAAAACAAAATTCATGAACACATCTACTATTCATGTTGGCTAACATGGGAGACTGTGTGGAACTTTATTTGTTGGCTGTACAGTCAAGATTTCCCTTCTCTCACTTTCTATTTTCCTGAAGACTATGAATAAAGTTCTTATTTTTAATCTCATGGTAGTTTGAGCACCAGCAGCCTTGGTCATACCACAATTTTTCACTTATCAATATTGATGGGAGATTAATCAACTGTGGGAACAACAAGCAGAGCCCAGTACCATGCTTATCCAATGCCCAAGAGTGTACACATGAGGAGGCATCACGAGATGGATGATTAGGACCAGAAATCTTGGCCCATTATATTTCTCTGACCCATGCACACAGAGGTCAATTGGAACATTTTCACTATCATAAGAGAATCATTCTAATAAACTTTTTAACTCCATATAAATATGGTGAAGTAAACAACATTTAAACTTTAGACACGTAATGATATCTGTGCTTACTGTGGAACACTATCATGATTTCTTTATTGACTTCAGCATAGTGTCACTGCATTCTTGATTTTTTTTTTATATATAAAAGCTTCATCCTTTGGATGAGACAAACTCAGTTTCTGTCTGCCTGTCCCAGTGATTAAATATTCCTTGGAAAAAGCTGGGAATTCTTCCAGTATTCTGGTCAACATTCTTCCTGTAATGGAAACCACCGAAAGAAGTGGCTGATTATTCATCTCATTGCTGTTAGTGGGGTGTTGCTGTGTGTAAATTGCCCGTGTTTGCTTACAGAACAGTGATTGCTGCATTTCGAAGCAATTCATTACTAGTGAACTATTTTGGTGATGTTTCTCAGAGAGGCAAATAGGTGCTGTTCTTGCATAAATTCTTTCCCAGATAAAAATCCTCATTGCTGGAAAGTCATTTCTTTTCCCTCAAGGCTGGAACAGTTTCCTGTATTTCCCATAAGCAGAGCTGCTGATGATCACACTCACATTGGCCATACCATCTTCTGGCAAAACATCCACTCCTTGCACAGTGGCTTCCTTATATAGCCAGCTGGAATGATAAAAAGAAACAGTATGATATGTCATCATCTTTAAATTAGTCTTTCCATGCATTAACCTATCAGAAACCACTCCTGCACATGCTCCAGAATGAACAGGCCTCACTTGTTCAATTGTTAACTGTTTAAAAATTGTCTTGTAAACTCACTAACTTCCACTTTGAAAAGAATGAGATTTGTTCAAAAGCCATGTGCTTGTGCAAGTTCTACCTGCACTGAGATTTCCTTCTTACCTAAGCTGAGGCCCAGCCAAATTTACTTGAATAGTGAGGATCAATTTTCCTGTTGCTTGCAAAACTGCCTCCTCAATTTTCTTTTTCAGTTCATCCATGCCAAGTCCATGAAGCGCTGAAACTGCGACGGTGTTTGGGTCTGTGGGTTGATATCTTTAATAAGGGGAAAAGAATTACTTTTACTCAGATTCTGATCAACAGCTGGAATAGGTTGATGGGAAGGATGGTTAACATAACAATGTTGGACTGATTGAAGAAATACCTAGAGACAATGACGAGAAGATTGCAGGCTTGTTATTCTGGAAGGATGACACTGAATAAGGTCAAAAGGCTGCCTTCATCTGAACCTATCTTGTGATTGCTCCAATGACTAACTTATCTGCTCTATGACCATTGGAGGTCAGATTGTATTCACAAATGAAATTAATAGGAGGGAAGAAAGGAGAATGAATGTATGTTTCAGGTTACCTGACAGAAACTCAAAAGGTTTTCATATCTAGTCTTTAACTGATAGTTTGAAGCAATGAGAAATAAAATAATTAACACTTGTTTATGCCCAGCAGGCCAAGTAAATTTTGAAAATTTATTCTTGGAATGATGGCAGTGTTTACTTCCTTGAGGGCATCAAGCGTTAACATGTTATGTCAACTGCAGTGACATGCAAGTTTGAACAGAGCAGGAATGGCAGGTCCCCAACAACAATCTATCAGATTTCATGGTTATTTTTCTGCTGCTAGCCTATATAAGAACAAAGAACAGTACAGCACAGGAACAGGCCATTCGGCCCTCCAAGCCTGCGCCGATCTTGATGCCTGTCGAAACTAACACCTTCTGCACTTCCGGGGCCCATATCCCTTGTAATAATATATATATTAAAAGATTTATTGAATTCAATTTCAAAACTTCCCATGGTGGGATTTTAATTCATGGACTCCAGATTGCTAGCCCAGTACAACTAGGCTACTGTACTCGGCAACAGAATAAGTTCGATTACTTGGTATCATCAGATATTCATAGCTTAGGGACCTTTTAGATTTGTCAAGAACAATCATCAAGGCAGCATTTTGTTTTTCTCTCTCTTAAGTTTACCTTAATTTCACCACCCCCCTCCACCAAAACAAATCTTATTCTCAGGAGAGTGGGGAATGATTCCTCCTGTCAGACCAATGGAACTTCACCCAAGTGACTATTCTCCACAGAAGCTTAGACAGTGGTCTACTTAACTACATGAGTCATCACTACCAAGCTTGACTATGTCTTTATCTGCCAAGAATTGCAATTACACAACTGTCAGGATCAGGTACTCTGGCAAATTTTTCCTTTCCTGAGAGCCAATGTTGCCCTTGCTAGATGAGCTATCTTAGGACAGATCAGGGGTTCAACCTGGTCTTCCTGCTCTGTATGGCTCTATGGGTACGCAGTGACCTCTGGCATAGTTAAAAGGTGCTATTAACTATTGATACACAGCATCTATATTTATGATATATCACTTTTTTACATACAAATGTACATTTGACATTACAACATAGGATTAAAATCCTTGTGGACTTTTATATAGAGAATTTTTCTAAAACCAGAGGCGAGAAATACCTAGGTTATAGTCATGTGTACATGATATTGGCTATTTGGTATGCATGAAAATTACTATGTTCTTACCCCTCCATGAGATCGATTTTATTGTGTACTTCAATGATGGAATCCAAGAGTTGATTTGGGAGCTGGAGATTCCGGAGAACATTCAATACGTTCATTTTCTGGTTGGTGGTTTCAGGGTGACTGATGTCCCTGACATGAACTATGACATCCTGGATACAGATAGAAAGAGAGGTGAAAATGATAGAGATGTTAATAATATGTTTACATGAACTAAGTTCGTGCAACTGCTGATTTGTTGTGTGCATTATTTACCTACAACAGCCTCAAATTTATTGCCACTGTATCTAGAATCTCAAAATATTACAACGTAGGTGGTCATTCGGCCCACTGAACAACAGAAATAGCTTTTTCTTATTTACCTTTCATAATTCTGAATACACCTGTTTTACCACCTCTTACAAAGAACAAAGATAATTACAGCACAGGAACAGGCCCTTCGGCCCTCCAAGCCTGCGCCGATCCAGATCCTCTCTCTAAACATGTCGCCTATTTTCTAAGGTTCTGTATCTCTTTACTTCCTGCCCATTCATGTATCTGTCTAGATACATCTTAAAAGACGCCATCGTGCCCGCATCTACCACCTCCGCTGGCAACGCGTTCCAGGCACCCACCACCCTCTGCGTAAAGAACTTTCCACGCATATCCCCCCTAAACTTTTCTCCTTTCACTTTGAACTCGTGTCTTAACCTCCTTTGTTCGAATAAAGAGTCCCCAGTTCTCAAATCTCGCTTCTCATCTCTAGTATCGTTTTAGTGAATCACTTCTGCACTTTCTCCAAGGCCTTGGCATGCCTCCTAAAGTAGGTACCCAGAATTGGACGCAACATTCTAACTGTAATCAACGTAATATGATAGTTTTAAGAGCATCCTTTACATCACAAAGTGTCAAAGGTAAATTAAAGTATCAGGCCATCTTAAACACCGCTCTACCATAGCAGCAGAATACCATATATTACAATGATGCGATTTAACGTTGTAAACAGCATTTCATCCAAATTACCATGAAGAATGCAAAAATGTATTTATCTCAAGCAATTTTCAAATGAACACATCTTTATGTCCACCTGGGAGGGCATACGAAGCTTCAAATTAACGTCTTTCGGATGAGACATTAAATCGAGGCCCCTTCTGCTCCCCCCGTGTAGATGTAAAAGATCCCATGGCACTATTTCAAAGAACAGCAGGGGAGTTATCCCTGGTGTCCTGTCCAATATTTATTCCTCAATCAACATCACTAAAAATGAAAGTGATTACTGGTCATTACCACATTACTGTTTGTGGTGCCCAAACTGACTGCCACATTTTCCACATTACAACAGTGACCAACTTCAATGAAAAAAGTACTTCATTGGCTGTAAAGAGCTTTGGGACATCCCCAGGTCACAAAAGGCACTATATAATGAAAGTTTTTTTTAACTTTATAAGTAGCACAGCATAAATTCCTGTTGCCAAATAGAGTCAACATGGACAAAAAGCAGAGGATTCTTACTGCAACAAACTTCCTCCTGTCTTCCTTTTGCTACAATTTTACTCTAAATCAACAAGGAGGTTCAATCCTTGGCAAGAGGACTATTCTTGGTGTGAACTGCTTAGCCCAGCCTCAAATGCAAGTTTCTTTAATTTCCATATAAAACATATGGAAAAAGGGTAGGAAACAAGGGGGTTCAGAAACAGTAATTCCCTTTCCCTGCCAACAAAAACAAAAATGTACACAGTTGTTGGTCAAAGACTGTGTTTTGAAAACCATTACAAATCAGACTGGCATGGAGGACTAGCTGTTTAGTTCTAGAGTTCTAGTCTATCATTTTACAACCAAGTTGAACTTCAGTGGTGGAAAGACATATAGCTTTTCCAAAAATTATTGACCAGATGCAAAGTAGCAAACAGATTTTGCTTGTGGTGGAGATTAATAGACTTTCCTGCTGAGTGTAGAAACCAAATTGTTACCGTATTACAATTAATTCCCATTTGTCATTACTTTCAGATCTACTGAAATAGAAATATGTTGCATGATGACAGAATCAGTGCGATTTGTGCCAAATAAGCAGGAGGCAGTTTGCCAATCCCTGGCGATAGTTATAACCTAATGCACTCTTCTGGAAACTGATTTTATACCCTGTCTGGTTTTACTCCATACTGGTTTTCTGTCTGGTGAGTTGGGTTAAAATTTGCTCCCTTTTCTCACTTGCACTCTAAGAAAATAAGCTATGCCTGGACCCTGCAGTTCACCGGAGGGTAACCCATACTGAACTACACTTCATGGTGAGCAGGTTGCTAACTTTGACCTTGAGTGGGGAAATACTTTGTGAGGGGGCGAAGATATGCAAGGCCATCACAGCCAACCCTGATCGGGCTCTCATTTGAGCTCTGCACATGCACTTCTGGCAGGGATTTCTGGGGAGCAATCTGGTGCATGAACCCCAGCTGATTTTCCTTCCCCAATCCAGGCACTGAATCAAATGTAACGTCCTAATGTCAACCTAGCTGAGACCCACCCTGGGACTTTCCTGGTCTATTTGGTTCGGTTCCTAACTGTCAATCAAGTGAGCTAAAACACAGGACCTGGAAAATAGTCAAGAATTCTGTGGCTTTTAAAAAAAAACTGACCTATGCACATAGAGAAAAAAAAAGTGACAGAAAACAATACTTACGGAATATGCCACATCCTCTAGAGTTGCTGAGAAGGATTCAATTAAATTGTGGGGAAGCTGAGAAAGAAATCCAATGGTATCGATGTAAAGGACCATCATACGGCTTGGCATCAAGCCAGCATGGGTAGTAACATCAAGGGTGGCAAACAGCTGATCTCTCGGGTGAAGGCCTGAGTCTCCAGTCAGGGCTTTGATCAGGGTCGTTTTGCCTGAATTGAAAGTACAAAATATACTAGGTGTGAAACAGATAATGGTGTTCCATTACACCATGGCAGGAAGCCAGATTTGCCTGGCTTCACAACACCTCCCCCTGAAAACATTGATGTACCAACATCTCCCTTTGGCTCTATGCTAAGAGTGCCCCATTAATTATCCTCTGGTGTTTACAACACAATGTTATACAGCATCTATCACATATAAAAAATGCCCCACTGCACTTCACAGAAGTGTTTATTCCAACATGGGTGCTCAAGTAGAACCAAATTGCCTTTGCATAGCGATTGCATTCTTAAAATATGCTACAGGGGTACTGTTGAAGAGAAGAATCACAATTTTCATACTCATGATAAGACAAAAATGCGAAGCATGTACTTTTCTTCATTCATTAATTTGAATGAACATGAACAACGTTTCTCTACTTTATACTCAATTCCTTTTGTTGAGAAAATTCAGGGACAGAGGAAACTATATTGTGCTGATTTTTTAGCTATCCTCATGAACGTTGATTAACCTTTCAGAAGTACAGCAGAAATTACAGCTGTTTCCTGAAATATGTGGAACTGAAAACTCACCGCAATTCGTGTAGCCCATGACAGAAATAATCGGGAACTCTCTGCGTTTGCGCTGAGTCCTCAGCAACTGCCGTTTCCTCCTTAGCTTTTCCAACACCCCTCTAATCTTCAGTTCCCTCTCCTTGAGGAGGCGTTGCTGAACCTCCATGAAGGTCTCACCTGGAAAACAGTGATTGAGTAAAAACAAGGGAACCCCTCATTAACTTGTCATCAAGTGTACTGTTTCTAACTCAATAAAAACTGTGCTGGACAATTTTGAATCTTTATTCTGCTGCTGCAAAAAACACTTCATTCAGTTTAGAAATGTACTAAGTTGAAAGCAAGTGTTTACTTGTAAGAATATTTTGACAACTGATCCATTTTCTAAACTGCACTATAGTACTGATTTTAAGTAGCAAATCTGATTAATCAGTGTGTTACAACCAGCTGAGAAAGGTGTCTCTCAGCCTTCACCTGGCCTTACTGTAACAGGGTTTAATTTTAAACACACCGTGATTTTAGCTCCCCCTTGATAAATCCTCGTTCACCGCTTTTCAATTATAAGGCAAAGAAACCAGGACAAACAGGTTTTCTTAGGTTTAAAGGAGAAAGGTTGAAATTTATTAAACTTAAAACTCAAATTCGGTTGACGCCTACAGATACATGACGCGCCCACACTAGCATGCACACATGCAGATAGAGACAGAACAGAGCAGAAGAAAAAGTGGAAAAGTTTGAGGCAATCTCTGAAGAGGGTTTTTTGTTACGGATCTTCCACCTCACTGTAGAGTCCTTGATTGTAGGTAGATCTTGCTTTTCATTGGGGCCCAGTATTCTTCTTAAACCTTGTTCTTGGGTTTCATTAGCCTTCAGTGGATTCAGAGGCTTGTGAGAAAGAGATGGGAGCCGATAGGAGAGATCTTCTCAGTCCAGGAGCAAACAGTCTTTCTGAGTTGAAATTCTCTGTGACCAGTTCAAAAAAAAGCCCTGGAACAGCCATGTGATCAGCTGGTCTAACCAGTCCTGGCCCCTGTGGATTGCATCACCCCAGTACGCCAAGGAATGCACTTCCCCACCCCCTCACTGTCTGGTGATCAACATCCACTGTGGGTTGAATATGTCAGTGAATGGTCCTTTGTCCTTCCAAATACTGTCTGTTAATATGCAAATGTCCTTTCCAGCCATGCCTGGTCTGTTTAACAAGTCATTTCCTCGCTCCGGCAGCAGTTAAAAATTAATGTTCATGACAAAATTAATGTGCCTCATTCTTGGCAGGTGGGGGCCTAGCATGACGATCAAAATTCCAAAATTAGAGTCAAGTCTGATAAACTGCCAATAGCCTACTGTAGGTCTGGTGAAACAACTGCATCTGCTTTCACCATTTTCACAGGCAGCACTTTCTCGTCCTTCTTCCCAGAATCCTGGGAAATCCCTACATTGGGTTTTCTTGCTAATTAACGAGAATCGACTTAAATACTATGACTGACTGATTTATAAATTAGAGTCTTCACTAGTTGTGATAACGATAACACTTATACTAAACTATATTTTTTACCCCACTTGCAATACGCCCTGGTTAAAAGTGGCCGAGAGGTGACATGATGGAAAATTGTGGTTTGGGCCTTCATTGACCACGTGTTTTACTGACCCCGAAGGTTTTGAAAGGAACCAAATCGTAAAAACATAAACTTCAGCAGAAATCTAGCAGCGCACGAAAACAGATGGGCTGCTGTGTGAGAACTAGAAGATAAATACCTTAAGTATTGCTGAAAATAGAGACATTATGTTAAAGCTTTTCGTCTTGCACGCATCAGGACAATCCGCAAGAATACCAATGTAAGGGAAAACAACACATTTATACTGTATGAGAAGAGTGCGCTGATTAGTTGGCAAGTGAACTCTGATTGGTAGAGGCGTTGCCATGGAGACTGCACCAGTTAATGGTTACTGAAAGTTAACTGCCAAGCTTTGTTTGAAATTTAAACCAGGCAGCTTGACTCTGATTGGTCAAGGCATTGCCTTGAGGAATGAACCAGCAAATGGCAGTCACTTATTTTGTTTAGCTGAAACAGACGTAATGTTTGTACATATTCTTTCTATAGGGCCCTGTGCATTAACAGATGTAGTTTCCAGTACGTGCAAATGCACCACTGCGAGCCCGACTGCCAATTTTAAACTGGCTGTCAGCGTAATTCTTAGCACAGAGGATTACTTAGCAAATGTTGTCCAATTGCGGAATCACATCTAATGTTGGAGACTGTGTTTTGAGTTTTGCAAGCATGGGCTGGTTGGGTACGGTCTGTACCTCGCCCATTGCGAACAGTGGAAGGGACATGCTGTTTGATACGATCTGCCAGTCTTTGGGACGTAAGGCCTATATACCTAGCATCATACTGGCATTGAAATTCATATATCACATTACTCATTTCTGTGAAAGGCAGGACGTCTTTTTGGCTTGACGGCAGCATCCTGTTAGTGGCGAACACCACATGTGTTGCTACTGCATAGTAGCAGCATGAAACAGTTAGCTTCTCCTGTTGCTCAAAGTTTTGGGATACGTTACCCATCCAAGGTAATTTGAGGTAGACTGGACACTTTTCAGGCCGGAAATGGCGGCCTAAGGTCCATTCATAAGTTTGCGTGATATAGGGCGAATCAAACACATCCTGTGTGACAATGGCTACCCTGATCAGATCATTTCTCGCTGTATATTGCATTTGCGCGTACTGGAAGCTACATATATTAATACACAGGGCCCTGTTCTTTGCAGACAGAAAGAATATGTAGAAATATTGCGCCTGTTTCAGCTAAACAAATAAGTGACAGACATTCGCTGGTTCATTCCTCAGGGTAATACCTTGACCAGAGTCAAGCTGTCTGGTATAAATTTCAAACAAAGCTTGGCAGTTAACTGTCAGTCACTGTTAACTTGTGCATTCTCCATGGCAACACCTCTACCAATCAGAGTTCACTTGCCAACCATTCAGCACTCTCCTCATACAGTATATGTTGTTTTCCCTTACATTGGTATTCTTTCAGATTGTCCTGATGAGTGCAAGACGAAAAGCTTCAACATAATGTCTCTATTTTCAGCAATACTCAAGTTCTGTACTATCAAACAACTATAAACACCGTAGTACAATCCCAGACCCAGATGTAGGTAGAGTTGAGACAAAATAACTGAGTACCAAGGCCACCATGTTTTCTTGCTTTAGTCAAGCTTGGTACTAATAAAAAGTCTGAGCGTGGGAAGTCAGATTCTGAGACTCTGACCTAGCTTGGGCAGGCAGATGGGTAAATGACATATTTTGGTAATTGGGCTGTTCAAATAATAGCAAGATAATGATTGGGCTAAAATCGGTCTCCAAAGGCTTTGCTATGTACCAAGCATATAAGGGATGCTCTGAGCGCAGAGATAGAAATTTAGGTGTCATAATGACAGACACGATGGTACCTGGGCACGACCAGGGAATACTTGGAGATCGGGCTTTTAACTAGTGCCTAACAGTAATGCTACTGCGCTTTGATACTACTGCTCAGTCATTAGTTTGTGTCAAGTCTTACTTATAATGAACAAAATATAAACACTGTCATTATAAGGATATCACTTTGAATCATTTCAGGACTTGGGAGTGAAAGGTTTAAAAGTTTAATTGACTCTGACACCCCCTAATGCCATCAATATAGAACGCACCTTCTTTGTTTCACAGCTGGGGGAGTGGTTGAGCATTCAGCTAATCACTTTTAGCAGTATACTTTGTAAAGGTAGTGATGTTTAAAGTATTTCATCTGTTCCTCCATAATTGTTCTGCCAATTAAACCCAAGATTTTCTGATTATATACACTTTTTATTTTTGGCCCAAGAAGTAATTCGCCTCCATCTGAGTTCACCTGATTGTTTGACCCAAATTTAGAAGATGTTAGAAAAAGCAGAAAGCTGAACTACATAATTCACTATCGGCATGGAAGGCGAGCTGGGACTGCGGGACTTTATGCACGTGGGAACATGGGCTGCGGTGTTTGACTGAATAAATTGAACAGGAACTGTCACCAACACCAACATGCAACTATACAGCAACTTTAGCACAGCAAACTTCCCCAAGGCACTTCGTAAAGTTGAAAATGAAACAAACACTAGTAATGAGATGTGATTAGACAAGTTTTAATGAAGGCTTTGAACATAGGAATCAATACAGCAAGGCAGAGGGGTACATACAAACATACGATTAGGAGCAGGAGTAGGCCACTTGGCCCCTTGAGCCTGCTCCACCATTCTACAAGAACATGGCTGATCTGATTGTCACCTCAACACCACATTCCCGCCTACCCCCGATATCCTTTCACCCCCTTGCTTATCAAGAATCTATCTACCTCTGCCTTAAAAAATATATAAAGACTCTGCTTCCAACGCCTTTTGAGGAAGAGAGTTCTAAAGACTCACGACCCTCTGAGAAAAAAATTCTCTTCATCTCTGCCTTAAATGGGCAACCCCTTATTTTTAAATAGTGACCCCTAGTTCTAGATTCTCCCACAAGAGGAAACATCCTTTCCACATCCACCCTGTCAAGAGCCCTCAGAATCTTGTATGTTTCAATCAAGTCGCCTCTTACTCTTCGAAACTCCAGCGGATACAAGCCTAGCCTGTCCAACATTTCCTTATAAGACAACCCACCCATTCCAGGTATTAGTCTAGTACACCTTCTCTGAACTGCTTCCAACACATTTACATCCTTCGTTAAATAAGGAGACAATACATTAAATTCCAGAAAGTTTGTTATGGAAGGATAATGCTGGAGCTAATATTTATTCAGTTTCACATTTATTGTGCAGAGTAAAAGGATTACAAACATGTATCTCCTCATTCAAAACCCTCCATCAGTCTCGGTGAGTGTCTGCTTACAAGTGCTCAACTAAGACCCCAATTAACACCCTTCATCTGCATATAATTAAACCATTGACTCACAATTAACAGATTAACACAATACTGTACACAGTACTCCAGATGTGGTCTCACCAATGCCCTGTATAACTGAAGCATAACCTCCCTACTTTTGTATTCCATTCCACTCGCAATAAATGATAACATTCTATTAGCTTTCCTAATTACTTGCTGTACCTGCATACTAACCTTTTGCGATTCATGCACGAGGACACCCAGATCCTTCTGCACCTCAGAGCTCTGCAATCTCTCACCATTTAGATAATAACATAACAGATTCAAAACAGTGGGAGAAGATGCTCTGGAAAAATAGAGCGAGCGGTGGGATGGGAAATAGACAGTCTGCCAGAGCTGGAGCAGAGGACAGGGTGATCCGAGAGGAGGCAGAGCAGTTATTTGCTTATAAAGTTTCTCTCTAGTCCTGTATTACTGCTTGAAGGATTACTTCTTAAACTATTTTTGCTTAAGGGGTTCCTTCATGTCAGTGGGAGATATCCCAACACCAGTGTTTATGTTATCAGAGACAATATGGACCAAGTTTATCATCTTCCTACTATTGACTATACTTAAAATATTATGTGACGCAGAAGCATCAAATCCGCACTGCAATAACAGACAATCCAGAGTCACAAGAGTGTGATGGATTGGTCAACAATCTAGTATAGCAAACCTATGGCACAGTAGGAATATTACCTGACCCCATAATGTACCTGGATCCACCACCTTGTTGGTCTAAGTGGGCTACATCATTTTTCAGCTGGGACCTGCCAAATAAAGGCAAAACAATATTCAAATTAACTAACAGCATAGGGTTCCCATCAGAAGCAGCTATATTACTGCAAGATAAAAGCAAAATACTGCGGATGCTGGAAATCTGAAATAAAAACAAGAAATGCTGGAACCACTCAGCAGGTCTGGCAGCATCTGTGAAAAGAGAAGCAGAGTTAACGTTTCGGGTCAGTGACCCTTCTTCGGAACTGCAAGTCCTGTTTGAATCACAATGCTGCAAAGTACGCCCATAGTAGGACCATTTTGCAAAAATAGAAAACACATAGGGAGGATTTTTAGCTCCCGGTGGGGATGGTCAACAGACGCAGGCGGGCATGAAAATTTGCGTTGCTGGCTGGCGTGCCGATTCCCTGGTTCCATCCTGCCCCCGGGCCAATTTTCCCAGAGGCGGGACAGGGAAGTAGCAGGGCTACCACCCACATGCGGCAGGTAGCGATTCAAGTAATTAATGGCTTATTAAGGCCTATTGTCGGAACCCATCTGGAATTTTCCAGTCATCCTCCAGGTCCCCACAGGCATCAGTGAACAGTTGTAGCTGTCTGGCGGTGGCCTCCCAGCGGGGGTACCAGTGCTACAGGCAGGCTTACAGGCCCTCCCTCTGTCTCGCTTCAGCTGCACTGTGGTAGCCCAGCTGCTAAGGCCTTTTTTTGTTTCAGATTTTAGAAAGTTGTAGAGATGACACCGCCATCTTAGGGCGCACTCTCCTTCACTTACCTTGAAAGACATCCTGCTGCTGCTTCTAAGCTTTTTTTTTTTTTGGGAGAACCTCCTACTGGCCCTCCAGCTTCGAGAGCCCGCCTGCCATCCTTAACTGGCCAATTCGGGGAAAATCACAGATGAGTGTTCCCCACACCGTGTAGGCTTCTGACCCCCATTTGAGCCTGACGGCAGGGTCCTGAAACCCATAGGGAAAATCCTGGTCCATATTTTCAAAGGATAAATTAAATTTAAAAAATCAGTGAATTCCACCACCCCCCACAGTTACATTATATAGCAGAGTATTCCTTTAAAAAAAAAAATATGGATGCTATGTACTTACTGTTGCTGTACTTTAATGTGAAATCTCTCACACGAGATTCCTTCAGCGAAGCACAATCGGGCAACTGAGAAGTTTAAAGAAATTAGGACTTGCTATCAGCGATGACATCCCAAATGCAGCAGAGCCAGGGCAGAGAGACAGCAACCAGTTATGAAGCATTCTTATGCAGTGAACTGGGCTTGCCAGGATTCTGTGACTTCCAATTGCAAAAGAAACTCCCCCATATTCATCAGTTCTTTTTGTGATTGCTGGAAGTTTTATGCAAGGACAAACATTGTCGAACTATTTGTTGAATGCATTTGTTATCTAGATTTATAGGCAATACTGTGCTGCAGCAAAGTAAGACATTTCAACTTCTAACTGTAGTCTCAGATCTAGTGCAAAGCAAAGCTTCCCTGACGTCATTGACAACATGCCCAAACTCCCAAATCTTTTCCCATTTGGCAAACTGGAAACACAGCCTTACGACATCAGAGTGAAACACACATATTAATAATGCCTATTTACAAACTGTGCTGTGAACTCGTATGCAAACCAGGAACTGGATTTGAAGCAATCCAAATTCAATTTTCTTCTAATTTTTTAAAAGGGAAATAGCGTGCCAACAAACTTCCTTTCAATTTGGATTCATGCTCATGTCTTGAAGCTCGGAGGAATAACTTGTCTCAATTAACTAAGTATTCCTCCCATGATATGGTCAGTCTATGTGATACTGTTAAATTTTTAGGGGAGTTGTAGGAAATCAAACCCTTACCTCAGGTATGGGATCTCAGCGAGTGCTATCTGCAGTTTGGCCTCTTTAGTCCGAGCATTGCAACGGAAAATATGAAGGACGACTGAGTACCTGTCCAACACTTTAACTCCCCAGGCAGATTCCAACTCTTTCTAACAGGGTCAAAGGAAATATTTTACTTCTTTCCCTTTTACACAGAGTATAGTCAACACAATAAAATGTTAAACAGGCACAATGGGCCAAATGGCTCTATCTGTGCTGTATGATTCTCCAACACTGGGACAAAGAATGGTGTGAACACTTTTGAAACCAAGAATATTGGCAAATGAAAGCTCTTTGAAGAAAGTCTAAACTTCTCATAAACCTCTAGTTTGAAAAAAAAAATCTAACACTTCAATTTTTATTTTTCTCCTGAATGGTTTTATAATCCATTTTTAATTTGCACCGTGTTCATAAAATCTAAGCCATGGCTTCTCACAGCACAAAGATAAGTAGAATAATGCCAGTACAAATTAATCTAAATGCTGCTGGATGTCCAAAAATTCTTGCAGCAGCACAAAGTTTCTAAAAATATACATAGTTCTATAGTTTATTAGACTGCTGCCTTGCTCCAAAATATTGAAATGAATGCTGCATGGTAGCATTTATGCTCAGAATTTAATCAGTTTTACATTATTTCTTTAAATAAACATATTTTCCTTTTTTTGTTTTCCTCAAATTTTCTCCTAAAGGCACCAAGTAATTCTGGTATATTGTTCCTTCGGCTGACCTTCAGTACCTTGCCCAAATGTGTAAGCCCAGCCAGTCAGATTGACGTCAGGCTATTTGGGCTTGGGGGGTTGGGGGCGTCACAACTAAGCCTGATCATGTCCTCATCTGATGGCCACAAACCTGCACTTTTCATTGACCAGAGACTGCTGGATAATGATCAGACACAGAAACACTAACTTTAAGTCCAGCTATGGCATCACGATTATGTCCAGGGCTGTGATCAGCTATGTTAGCACAGAATTGAGGTCAAACTTAGGACAATCTCATCTGTATGACTCAGTATCATACCAGACTGCACCACTAATCACAATTTTTTTTCATAGACTTGAGTAATAATATTATGTGCATTAATACTTTTGCATGAGCACCATGCATCTGAAACATGCAGCTCATCAACTCTTGACATCTATTCTTACAGCCCCTCCTGGTAGAATAATACTACCAAAACTGTGCAGAAAATTACAAACTATCAGACACCAAATAGTGGCTTAAAGCAGCTTTCTAATCTCTGCCATTCCAGGACACTGTATGAACTATACGAGCTTCACTCCTCTAGTTTGCAATTTAATCACCTGATGAAAATATTGCCCCACTCCTTGCTATCAATTATTATGTATTATACAGTACACTGTGATTAATTATTACTTCACATCATATACTTTGCTCGGGTGAAACTTCTTTACCTCTGATAATGCAGACAGTCGCTCAACATTCATAAATACTGCAGTAACCCGTGGCAGCCCTTTTAATTTGTCTGCAAAACAGTAATATTTAAATTACAACAATGACTATACTTCAAAAACACTTAATTTTCTGTAACGTACTTTGGGACATAGTGAGGTTGTGAAAGGTATTACTTTTTTTTACTCTAACAAAGCATTGCCAAAATAACTTGATCACTAACAGGACATAATTTTCTAAATAGGCTTAACTGTACCAACAGCCCACAGTGTTCCAATATATCTTTGTAAGTTCTGTGTGATGAAACTACAGTGACGTCATAAAAATAGATTTTTCCTGATTTTTCTTTGAATGCACTCTAATATGGTGAGATAAGACATTTAAAGAAAAAATTCTTCACTACTGGAAAATATCACATTAAGGTACAAATACTTGCAGATCACCATTTTAAATTATACCTTTTAAGATATATAATTTAGTGTCCTCTAGATTCTGCTTCAACATTTTGTCATTAAAAAGTCAGTTGAGTTACCTGTAAGGGTCTCAAAATTGCCCTTGCCAAAAATGAATTTGTTGTCTGGACTTTTCGTAGAAAGAATAATCTTATCAACAACATGCCAGTTGGGCAGGGTGTTCACTAGAGCAACTGCTTCAGCCATCTGAAGTTCACCTTGTGAAGAAAGGAAGGAAAGAATTGAGACACCAGGTGAATATAATCTCAAGGTACAGAGCAACTATTCTTTCTTTTTCTTTTCTTTTGGGCCTCCTTATCTCGAGAGACAATGGATACGCGCCTGGAGGTGGTCAGAGCAACTATACAGCACACATTACAGCCTGTTAGAAGATGCTCAAGGGCAAATGAAGAGCCTGCTGAGTTAGCATTCCTTATTATTAAAAGAGGAGAAACCAATCAAAAAGCCAATCCAAAAGCAAATGCTGCAGACGTTGGCAATCTGAAATAAAAACAGAAAATGCTGTGAATGCTCAGGTTCAGGCAGCACCTGTGGCGAGAGAAACAGTTAACCGACGAAAGCTCATGGACCTGAAATGTTAACTCTGTTTCTTTCCCCACAGATGCTGCCAGACCTGCTGAGTATTTCCAGCACTTACTATTTTAATTTTATATTAAATAGTCAATCTATGCTGCAGACCACTAACAAGGTTGAAAAGATTTTAAAAAAAACAAAAGATTGTAGAAGGGAAAAACAACAAACTGCTCAAGGCAAGAAAGTCTACAGTTTTGAATTACTGAGAAAGAAGGAATTTCAGTAGGAGATTGTGCGATGAGGCACAGTGATGATTGATGCACATCAACAACACAGCCATGATCAGCCACAAATTCTGTAGTATGTTGCACTGGAGTACAGATTCATTGAATGTTACAGACCATTTCACCTTTCATGTCTGTGCCCGTGATTTCTCTGCATGAGCCACGTAGTTTAAATCCACCCTTCTGCCGTTTCCCGTATATCCTTTAATATTTCTCTTTTTCAAACAACTATCTAATTTCCTTTTAAATTAATTTATAGACTCTGTTTCTGTATTATCCTCCAACAATAGTTTGTGGCTAAAAAGAAATTTCACATCTTAAATCACCCTCTGTGTAAAGAAATAGCTTTTACCCTCCCTTTTAATTCTTTTGTGATTGTCTCAAGTCTGTGCCCTCTCATTACTCTCTCACCAGTGCAAACAATCTAACACTATTTATCTCATCATAATCCTTCATAATCTTGAAGATGTCCAACATTCTTTACCTTTACTGCTCGAATAAAAAGTGGTCTTTCTTCATGACCACTTTTCACCTCCTTCCGCTTTCCCTTACACCAGGCACCTCCAATGTTATACGCAAATCATATTTCATTCCACTATCACTTGAAATTATCCAGGTAAAGTTACGATTCAGTAAGACAGCCTTTCTTAGTTTTCTGTTCTAACAAAAGTTAGCAATCATTTTAAATATAGAAGTGAAATGAATAAAGTATAATCTGAACCACTGCAGATGTATTGCAGCCTTCAATCCTATGGATAAATGTGCGGTGTGTTATAACCTCTGTAGACACCGTTCACTTTAAAACAAGAGATATGCACTTCCCAGTGACCAATTAAAGAATCACATGACAAGATATCACGTTTTAAAACTTTTACTTTAATAACTAAACAAAAAAAATCAACATTAACTAGACAGTACTTAATAGGTAGCAAATACACCAAATTACAGAGAAAAGTATTTCCCATTAACATATTAACACACTTGAAAACCCCACACCACATTTATAGCGTTCTGAGTGGAAAAGGCATCCTTGCTGTTAAAAGTCCCAAACTTCTCCCAGTTGCATTGGGTTGGATCTCCCAGTGTCCTTCTCAAAGACAACGTCCTCTTCGCTCACTTCTTCAGAGTACATTCGACTGGACTTCTGTTAATAAAGCAAGCTCTGGTGAACCTGTTGGTCTTTTCTCCTCTGCAAACCTCGAGCCTTCGAACCGGGTTCAAATCTTAGCAGCCTTTTTCTGTATCGTTGATTTGAGAGCAGCTGTTTCCTCAGAAATAGCACACTGGTCTCTCTGTCTCTCTCTTAGGCAGCACAGCGAACTGCTAGTCCTTGTATCTTCCTTTCAGCCCTAAACCTAGGAAAGCCTGTCGAATTTATCCAGATCAAAAGTCAATAGTTATTTGCCTTTGACATTTTTTCAAAGACCATAAGTCTGACCATAGCAAAACCACCTGGGCCTTCCTTTGTTTCCAGGTGTTAAAAATTGCAACTCAAATCTGCATTTTAAAGCCCCTGACTCCCTGTTTACAATCTGAGAGTCTGGGAGAGCGAAACCCATTGTCCTTTAGGTGAAACAACATAGCACCCTGCTTTCAAAACGGTCTTGTTCCCTGTTCTCATGGTAACCAAGACCTCTGGCAGATTTTGTATGAGGTCACACGTTTCCTCCGAATGTCTATTTTACACTGCATTAAAGATCACAGTTTTTAAAACATAACTACAGTACAAATTCCAGAATTCGTAACAGGTGGCACATTTTGGTAGAAAGAATAAGGAGGTCACACACTCCTTGGAAAATAGGTGCCTTAGTGGGTAGAGCAGCAGATGGATCTGGTGGCACACATACATAAATCACTAAAATGAGTGATGCAGTTTAAAAATGTAATTAAAAACAAAGCATTGGGTAGAATTGAAATGCAGAGAAGTTATGTTAAACTTGTACAGACTATACTTGGAGCACTGTGAACAGTTCTGCTCTGCATATTATAAAAAGGATATAGAGAGACTGGAGAAGGTGCAAAAATGATTATAATAACACCAGAACTGAAAAGTTATGCCTATCAAAAAAGAATGAATAGGCTGGGGCTCTTTTCCATTGCAAAAAGACTGTGGGATGACCTGTTCGAGGTCTTTAAGATTATGAAAGGATGAGATAGGGTAGATAAAAAGTCAGGTAGCATCTGTGGAGAGAGAAACATAAACATTTCAGGTTCATGTGCTCATCCCTAATTGTCCTCAAGGAGGTGGTGGTGAACCACCTTAACAACTGAATTGCTTGCTAGGCCATTTCAGGAGTCAGTTAAGAGTCAACCACATTGCAGAAGGCCTGGAATCACTATAGGTCAGACGAGGTAACGATGGCAGAGCCAGCTGAAGTTTTAAATGACATTCCAAGAGTTACATGGTCACCATCATTGATGCAAGCTTTTTTATTCTATATTTATTTAATTAACTGAATTTAAATTCCCCAGCTGCTGTGGAGGGAGTTGAACTCTTGTCACCAAGTCATTAGTGGAGGCCTCAGGACTACCAGTCCACTAACATTGCCACTATGCTAGAATGCTCTTACAGAACATTGAAACAGTTTGAATTAGTTAATAACAATCTTACCTGTTGTGAGATGTTGTTTCTTTCCTCCCCACTTTACATCTGGATGGACAATAAATACTCTATGACCTCCTTCAGGAAGAGGAGATATTTGTTCTTGAAACAGTTCTTCAAATTCAGCACCTTCCAATTCAAATTTGTCTTCTGTCGTCACCTCATCGTTCTCCCCACTTTGGTTTCCACTTCTTGAGGGCTTTCTGCTGTTGGTACTTTTTCTGCTTTTTGAAAGACATTTACTTGTGGCAAAATACCGAAAGTCATGGCAAAATAAATTTCCAGTACATTGATTTTTCCCTAAACTATCAGAAACACTTCTGCTCCTCAAAGGCAGTTTTGGCTGGAAACACACGAAGTCTGGTATCTTTGTGCCAAATGTTGATAAACATGTTTTCCGAGGCTGGAACTTTTTCAGGGGATGTAGTAAAAATATTTTCGAGATATTCCTCAGTAACTCCATAACTGTGAACACCTGACACCAGAGTTACAAGTCAGGTAATTGTATTCATAATGTTTTCAACACAATGTGCTGATTGGAGGGTTGAAAACACATTCAGCTAACACTTTCCAGCTCACCCTCATTCCTGTACATACCGTTATCTGCTTATTTAGTTTACTGCCACATTTGCATTAACAGAGTGAAGTATCAGTGGGGCCTAAAACAGAGCATAAATCCCCAGCAAATGTGGCTGCGTCTTGAGCTTAATAAAATGTTCTCTGAGCTTCCCAGATGGATTTTTTTTTCTAAATCCAATCCCTTTCGGTTACAACATAACTCCAACTCTGATTGTTTCATTGACGACTTTACCAGAGCAGGCACGAACTTCGCTTACTGCTAAACATTTCAGAAACTAAAACCGTCCCTAAATTTTTCTTTTACTTTTTCTGTTTCCTCCACGGAACGATTAGACTGCAACACGCTTTTTTAAAAGAACATTTCTTGAACATTTTAAAAAATAAATATCGTTTTGATACATTTAATTAATGATTAAAATGTTTAAAAATTATTAAAACATAATTTTCATTTATAAATTAGGAGTTGAGTTCCACCGTAACCCCTGGGTGACCTGGTGTGGCACGCATTAGGGTCCGGCTGCTGTTGTCCTGGTAACGATGGCAGCAGTAGGGCGGACGGAGCCGCTGCGGGAGCCCTGCACCTACCAGCGGCGCTTCAGAGGTATGGAAGGCCTAGATAAGACAACTACAGTGATAAACATTGTGATTATAAATATAAAAAAAGCCTGTGTTATGCCACGCATTATATCTAACAATGTTCTTGCATCTGTCGAAGACAATCCAGAGGTGGGAGACGCCCAGTGTAATAATTAATTATATCAGCAAATGGGACAATGCATTTAATAATAACGGTGTTGCCCCCAAAATGTTGAGGCAGCAAGATAGACTGTCATACCTCAGTAATATAGAAGGTCGGGGGTTTAAGTCTCACTCCTGGATCTGAGTACCGAGGCTGACACTCATGGAGTACTGTACAGTCAGAGGTGCTGTCTTTCGGATGAGATGTTAAACCGAGGCCCCGTGTGCCCTGTTGGGTGGATGTAAAAGATCCCACGGCATTATTGGTGTAGTTACAACCTGCAGCAACTCCCATTCTGCTGATTTAATTGTTCCAGCTGACCGTATCCGGCTTGCAGTAGTTCTAGCCTCATGTGTAATCGAGGTAGTCTGTGGACAGCCTATACCCAGAGAGGGATATAGAGAAGTGCAAGAAGGAAGATATGTTGGTATATTCTACGAAGAGGACACAGGGATGGGTGGGCTGAAAGTACCCCACTCCTCTTCAATGTAATGTTGTGGGATCTTTTGCGTCCACAGTAACTCTGATGGCTAGCACTTCAGTGAAGTACTGCACTTAGATTTTGTGCTTGCGTCTCTGGAGTGGGGATTGAACCCACAACCTCAGGGGAATGCTACCAATGACCTAAGGCTAAACTTGGAAATGTCTGTTGAATTGTTAATAATTTGTAAAAATTAAAGTTTTTATATCTCAGCCTGATGTACTGAGACAATTGGAATATGGAGGGGAGAATAGGAGATCCAGTGA
The DNA here is from genome assembly GCF_036365525.1 of Heterodontus francisci. Classification (NCBI taxonomy): domain Eukaryota; kingdom Metazoa; phylum Chordata; class Chondrichthyes; order Heterodontiformes; family Heterodontidae; genus Heterodontus; species Heterodontus francisci. Next base: position 19,889,185 of record NC_090376.1, on the reverse strand, counting down.
AGAAATAAAATTGTATAAATTAAATTCAGTTGGTTCAGTTTTCTGTTTGTGAGTTTTATAGGTTAACTTGGCATAACTATGATATAACATGTGATTTGTTGCCTCCCTTGTGTCCAGTGGATGTTAACATTAAGAAACCCCTTCAACCCATCCAGCTGAGCAGTGAGCAAGTGGCTGTGGAGATCTGGTCTCTCTGTTTTCAGCTCGATCTCCTTATCCGAGCGGAGGTGCATCAAGTACGTAATCTGTCAGTTAAATGAGGTGTGATCACTGATTGTGACAATCAATGACTGACCATAATTACATTAGCTGCAAAACAAGTTTGTTAGAATTCTTTTAATTGTGACTCGATTCATTACTTAAAAAAAAATCTGTTATTCTATTTCAGTATGATTATTAGGATTCTGTAGGAAGTCTTTTTTTATAGGAAATTTGAACAGAGTAATAGTAACCAGTTCCAAGCGTTGCTGTTTACAGTTACAATCTGTGTGTCTTTTACTGCCCACTGATATAGGCAAGAAATAGTTTAACAATTTAATTAAAAAAAAAGTCAGTGCCTCATGAGAATGTCCCATAACGTAGATCTGAACGAAGTATACATATAGAATACATTTTTGCTGAAGTTCAGCTACACGTCTACAGCTGTAATATAAATAGAGGTAGATGAGTCATTTAATGTTTATTCCACAAGTGGCATGACCTGCCAGGAGGACCAATGTTATGAAGTGTGATGTATATCTTATCCCATGGGCAGCATCCCGCATATGGACCAGAATGTTCCAGATTCAATTTGCAGTTTGCATTGACATTACTGTCAGCCAGGACAATATTTGCAGCACTGTTCTGCTGCTTGTTCTGTATCACCTGTCCACAAGTGTGTTGTGTGAATACTGGGCAAGGACAGGATCAGGTTTGGTAATGATGGCCTCTGTTTAAATAGCCTGCAAAAATTACAGCCTATTCTCACATATGAAGAAATCTTCTAACTCGGGTCTCTTGTGTATCCTACCTTCCCCCCACCCCGCCCAGCCCACTCCCAACACCTACTGCTCCAATGTCAGACCTTTAAGCTATGACACCTCTCTACAATGAAACTCTCTTTCTAAATCGTTTTTCCTTGCTTTGTTAAAGATTAATTCTTGAGATATGGGCATTGCGAGCAAGCCAGCACTTTTTTATTGCCCACCCATGGTTGCCCTTGAGAAAGTGGTGGAGAGCCACCTTCTTGAACATTTTACTGGTGAAGGTACTCTCACAATGCTGTTAGGTTTGGACATCCAAGATATTGAGCCACCAATGCTGAAGGAACAGCAATATATGACCAAGGATGGTACGTGTCTTGGAGGAGATCTTCTCTCTCACCTTTAAACTTCTTTACCTTGTCCCTCTTTCACTTAATCTTTAGTTCCCTGGTACAGTTCAGGTAATTGTTTATTGTTACTTGGGCAATATATATTTCTATTCTGAATTAGGAAAGGTTTGTATTATCATTTGGCTAATCAAAGCTGTTGTTATTTCTAGTTACAGGAACAGCTTAGAGACGATAAAAGCCCTGTAGAGTCAGAGTCTTTTCACATAAAAGGTAGGTCCAGTAACTCTGTTTAAGTAAAAAAAAAAACTGTAGTATTTGAGAAGTCTTTAATCAGTCCCAGTAGAAGGTTTCTGGAGCAGATATTCTTGAGGGTAGCTGCCCACAGCTGCGTGGAGTAGAAAAACTGGCAGGATTAGGAGATCTTTTGTAAACAGCGCTAGAAACGAGAGGTGAAGGTAGGCAGAGGCTCACCTGTGAAAATAAAGAGCCGGGAAAGGTCAAAGATTTTTTTTTAATGGTTCTATTTTACTGTTCTTTTCCTGTCCAGCGTTGCATTTTTTAAATTCCAATTTGATTTCCAAGGTGCCCAATGGTCCCCCATGGAATCACCTTAACCTGGAGGTGGGGAGGGGGAAAGTAACATCCAACCTGTGAGTCTCCATTGATTTACTGATTAATGATACTTTGCTAGCTGTAGAGTTCTCTCTGCTGCTTTGTAAATTGAGATAACTTTAACTTCTCCCACCTTTTCAGTTTAGGCAAGAGTTTTCTTATGATTGTACTAATTTTCCTTTTTATAAGTATTGAAAGATAATTTTCTGCATAAAATCACAGTATACTGAAATTGCATTCTGTCGTGTATGCCTTACTCTTGGGTTGACTGGCGTATTGCAGTGGTGTGGTATAAGTATACCAACTTCACAGGGTAATGGGTAGACCTATAATCCTTCATTTTCCATAGTAAACTGGATTAATAAAGAGAGAGAAGAAACAGTGACTAGGGTTTTCTACATTTATACTCTATGTTTGTGCTCACTAGCCTGTGAATTTTTTGTCCATTATAATAAATTGGAGGTGGGTGTGGCGTGGGGTGGGGTGCAAGCATATGAGTGGAAAACTTTGCTCAGTCTGTTCAGCAGAAGTGAGTCACTTTCCTTAGAACATAAAAGAAGGAAAACAGTAATTTGTGTTAACCTGCAGTTCTCTTGTACCTTCCCCAGCAGTTGATATGCTGCAGAATTGGCAGAGGTCTGGGCGCCAGGTTGCATTTCTGCCAATGAAAACAGAAAGTGCTGGAAATGCATAGCAGGTCAGGTAGCATCTGTGGAGACAGAAACAGAGTTAATGTTTCAGGTCTGTGACCTTTCATCAGAACCCATTTTTGCACAGCATTTCTGCCATCTTGGGTAAGCAGTGAAGAGCAATCTAAAGGAAACAAGATTTAAAAAAACTTCAAAGTGAAAGGAAGGTGTGCTCAATTAGCTGATCTCATCCAAGGGGTAGGTATGGTCTGTATGTTTCCATTGATCTCAGCATCCATCATAGAGGGAGGAAAGATTGGCAAGGGTTTCCACTCCTGATTCTTATCAAGTGAACCCTGCTGGAACTGTGTGAGTGTGGACATTGGGAGAGACTTGTCCTGCATTCTGACAACCTACTACAAACAGGCGCAAGAGTAAATAATGACTGGTTGGATGCTTGCTGTCCAGGAAACTATATTTAAACCTTCAGGAGAAGGATAGAGTTGTTAGATTTGCATTCAAAGTATATCCATTTTGTGGCAGCTTTTATGATTTGGTTATCATTTGTCAACAAAGTGTCAACAACCTGGCGAGCAACCCTTTGGTTGAACGATCCCACAATCTAGATTAATGGAAAATAAAATTACCCGGGTGAGGAAAGGTTGTTACATTGAGACTGCATTTAAAAAAAAAAAATTAGTTTAGGAATGTAAATAGGTATGGGACAAGTGGAGCCACAGCTGTCTCAACAATGGGCTTTTGCAAAAAAAAAATTGTTATAAAATATGTGCTATTTTTGTAAAACAAAGTCCATAAAGTGAAAGTTGATATTCAAAGCTGCGTTTCCTCTTTGCTAGTTATTGTATGGTTGTTGAGGGCCTGGCACAGAAACCATGTGGGGAGTGGGGGTAGGGTGGTGGGTGATGAAATGGACTTGGGCAGCAGCACAAGATGGGCAATAGTGAAATAGCAGCTGTCTTTTCCATTGATTTCATTCAGGCGAGGTGTATAACTGAACTGTCAGCTAAGACCTATGGTATGTTAGTACCTAGCTTGGGTCCCAATGGCCTTTTGAGGTGTGAATGCTTTGTTGCTGTCTTCATAACAATTAGAACTTTTATTTCTAAGAAATAATTGTTAAAACAAGCTACAATTATGCTATGCCTGTGCTGGGACGAGGGAGCAGTACCCCAGGACATGCGCGATGCCAACATCATCACCCTCTATAAAAACAAAGGTGACCGCGGTGACTGCAACAACTACCGTGGAATCTCCCTGCTCAGCATAGTGGGGAAAGTCTTTGCTCGAGTCGCTCTGAACAGGCTCCAGAAGCTGGCCGAGCGCGTCTACCCTGAGGCACAGTGTGGCTTTCGTGCAGAGAGATCGACTATTGACATGCTGTTCTCCCTTCGTCAGATACAGGAGAAATGCCGCGAACAGCAGATGCCCCTCTACATTGCTTTCATTGATCTCACCAAAGCCTTTGACCTCGTCAGCAGACGTGGTCTCTTCAGACTACTAGAAAAGATCGGATGTCCACCAAAGCTACTAAGTATCATCACCTCATTCCATGACAATATGAAAGGCACAATTCAACATGGTGGCTCCTCATCAGACCCCTTTCCTATCCTGAGTGGTGTGAAACAGGGCTGTGTTCTCGCACCCACACTTCTTGGGATTTTCTTCTCCCTGCTGCTTTCACATGCGTTCAAATCCTCTGAAGAAGGAATTTTCCTCCACACAAGATCAGGGGGCAGGTTGTTCAACCTTGCCCGTCTAAGAGCGAAGTCCAAAGTACGGAAAGTCCTCATCAGAGAACTCCTCTTTGCTGACGATGCTGCTTTAACATCTCACACTGAAGAATGCCTGCAGAGTCTCATCGACAGGTTTGCGTCTGCCTGCAATGAATTTGGCCTAACCATCAGCCTCAAGAAAACGAACATCATGGGGCAGGATGTCAGAAATGCTCCATCCATCAATATTGGCGACCACGCTCTGGAAGTGGTTCAAGAGTTCACCTACCTAGGCTCAACTATCACCAGTAACCTGTCTCTAGATGCAGAAATCAACAAGCGCATGGGTAAGGCTTCCACTGCTATGTTCAGACTGGCCAAGAGAGTGTGGGAAAATGGCGCACTGACACGGAACACAAAAGTCCGAGTGTATCAGGCCTGTGTCCTCAGTACCTTGCTCTACGGCAGCGAGGCCTGGACAACGTATGCCAGCCAAGAGCGACGTCTCAATTCATTCCATCTTCGCTGCCTTCGGAGAATACTTGGCATCAGGTGGCAGGACTATATCTCCAACACAGAAGTCCTTGAAGCGGCCAACATCCCCAGCTTATACACACTACTGAGTCAGCGGCGCTTGAGATGGCTTGGCCATGTGAGCCGCATGGAAGATGGCAGGATCCCCAAAGACACATTGTACAGCGAGCTCGCCACTGGTATCAGACCCACCGGCCGTCCATGTCTCCGCTATAAAGACGTCTGCAAACGCGACATGAAATCGTGTGACATTGATCACAAGTCGTGGGAGTCAGTTGCCAGCATTCGCCAGAGCTGGCGGGCAGCCATAAAGACAGGGCTAAATTGTGGCGAGTCGAAGAGACTTAGTAGTTGGCAGGAAAAAAGACAGAGGCGCAAGGGGAGAGCCAACTGTGCAACAGCCCCAACAAACAAATTTCTCTGCAGCACCTGTGGAAGAGCCTGTTACTCCAGAATTGGCCTTTCTAGCCACTCCAGGCGCTGCTTCACAAACCACTGACCACCTCCAGGCGCGTATCCATTGTCTCTCGAGATAAGGAGGCCCAAAAGAAGAGGGTTGTGGTGGGGGGGGGGGGGGGGTGGTGGCGGGCGAAATCTGGAAGTAGTATGAAGTTTTGAAAAAAGAAAATAGTTTTTCTGCCACCCTTGCCCCCATTTTGCATGCCTGTTGTCAGCGTCAAAAACTCCCAGGCAAGGTTAAATGCACAGTAATGCTTTCTCAACTCTGTTCCAAAAATGTGCCTCTGCCCCAGTTGCAGGCAAGTAGCTTGTACTGCCACCAGTGCAACATTTTTCCCATTTTCAATACCAGCCATCCTGTAACCCTTATATAAGGTTGCTAACCTGGAGCAGTTTTCTATTTTGGCTCCTTATCTACCATGAAATAGGTTGTTATCGTCCATATCTTTTTCATATAGGACCCTTACAGTGATCAGTTTGGGCTGGACTTCAGTCCAGGTTCCAAAAGGGGATGCATTTAATTCTGAAGAGATGCTTTATTTTTAAATACTTATCCAGGGTGTAGTAATGGTCTATTGGAATTCAGCAATTTGCTTGGCTGTTTTTCAAATTATTCTTTCATTCTCATACAGGTGTAGATTATGTTGAAAGAATTAAACAATATCTGGAGCATCTGCCAGACCCTGTTCCACAGCTGGAGGTAATGTGCTTTACTATCTTTTAAAACTAATTAATTGTTGATTCTTATGTAATGTTGTTCCTATTTAGACATCTGTTTGGTTGAAAAATATTTGCATTAAAGTACCTTAATCTGTAGCCTTGATGCACTAGTGATAATAGTGGAAAGGTCTGTGAAGCACTTTTGAGACATTTTCTACAGCAAAGGTGCTATTTAAATACAGCTGTTTTTGGAAAGAATTTGATAGATTTTACCATTCTAAAATAGCTCTCTTCTCATGCAGTATAAGTTGTTGCTTTTCCCTTACATTGATTATTCTTGTGTATTGTCCTGATGAGTGCAAGACGAAAAGCTTCGACAACATGTCTCTATTTTCAGCAATTCTCAAGTTCTGTATTACCAAACGACTATTCTTTAAAAAAAAATGTGCTCTGGAACTAAAGGATGCTGTTGCTGTATTATTGCTATGTTACATCCTTTTCATAAGTCTGAAAGTACAGTGTAAACTGTCTTTTACAGGACTATCTGGATTCTCAAGGATTGTCGACGTTGTTTCCCCGTGTTGAAATATTTGTAATACATGGTAGACCCGTTGACATGCTGGAAAGGCCTCCTTTGGATGGTAAGAATGGTCTCCCCTGTCTTGATACATTCACCTATGTTCTACAAATAACTGATATCTGTATCAATGTCTTGCTCTTAACGATTTTGGTTGTGTGTCTCTTTTTTAATTCTGCAGAAGAACTGTAACATCACATTAAATGGATTAAAATGAAGTATATTACTGAATAAAGGGTAACGTACACATTGAAAGGTTTTGCTGTTAAAATGTAACAATGAGATGATGGACGTTGATGTAATTAAAATACAATATGCTAGTTGATACATTTTGGTAGGAAGAATGAGAAGAGGCAACATAAACTAAAGGTCATGCAGGACCAAAGAGACCCGGGAGTATATGAGCACAAATTGTTGAAGGTGGCAGGGTAGGTTGAGAAAGTGGTCAAAAGGCATACGGGATCCTGGGCTTTATAAATAGAAGCATAGGCTGGGATTTTATCTGGACGACGGGGTCTCGACGTCTGGCAAAAGCGACGCCAAGAACCCGGTGTCACCTCTTCTGTGGGAGCTCCACTGAATCAAGTGCCAATTAGGCACATGAATGGACAGCGGCAGGCCTTCCATGGGATCAAGGACCCTGGTGAAGGAAGTCCTGACCCCTGAGAGCTGCCGGCCAGTGGAACAGGAGGGGCCTTGTAGCGTGGGGGTCGCAGGGAGGGAGTGTTTAGAGGGGTCAGCAGCAAGGACAGGGGGCTGGCTCTCAGAGGGCCCCCCTTCCCAATGCTGGGTCTTTCATTCAGGCACTAAGAGCCTTTTAACAAGGGACCCTCCCAACACCCACCCTCCAGGAGTCGGCAAGCAGCCCGCACTGTTTTACCTGCCGCGCTTCCCATGCGTCGACAGGGCTGCCCGCCTGTTCGGCTAATTGCGGCGGCGGGATGAGGCCCTTAATTGGGCATTAATCGGATTTAATTTCAGCTGAGGCGGGAAGTTGACAGGGTTCCCCCCGCCACCCACCCACCCGATTATATGCTCTCCCTGCCTCCAAACCTGCTGGAGGGGAGAGCATAAAATTTCCCCATAGAATACAACAGTAAGGAAGTTATGATGAACCTTTATAAAACACTTGTTCAGCCTCAACTGGAGCTCTGTGCCCAATTTTGGGCACCGCACTTGAGCAAAGATATTAAGGCTTTAGAAGGGCGTAGAAAAGATTTACGAGAATGGTTCCAGGCATGAGAGACTTCAGTTACGTTGATAAATTGGAGAAGCTGGAGCTGCTCTCCTTACAGAAGAGAAGGTTGAGAGGAGATTTGTTAGAGGTGTTCAAAATCATGAGGGGTCAGAGACAGAATAGATAGGTAGAAACTGTTTTCATTGGCGGAGGGGTTGAGAACCAGAGGACACAGATTTAAGGTGATTGGCAAAAGAACCAAAGGGAACATGAGGATTTTTTTTTTATTCAGTGAGTGATTAAAATCTGGAATGTACTGCCTGAAAGGCTGGTAAAGGCAGATTCAATCGTGGCTTTCAAAAGGGAATTGGATAAGCACCTGAAGGAAAAATATTTGCAGGGCTAGAGGGAAAGGGCGGGGGAGTGGGACTAGCTAAATTGCTCTTGCAGAGAACTAGCTTGGGCTCAACTGACCAAATAGCCTCATTCTGTGCTGCAACCATTCTATGATTCCATTAGTGCTTGTGCCAGGAACACAGGCTGAGATTTGCCTTATATGAAATATGCTTAGAGAAAGGGGATGGATCATAGCCAGATTGATAATTAGCCACCACCTGGGCTGTTCATAATCACATCTTGCTCCATTTCAGATTGTTTGCTTTCAATTTATCTGGACAAGCTGCAGGAAAAAGGGCAACAATTCCTGTAGGTCAAAGAACAAACAAAGAAAAGAACAAAGATAATTACAGCACAGGAACAGGCCCTTCGGTCCTCCAAGCCTGCGCCGATCCAGAGCCTCTCTCCAGGAGCAAAGATCAGGCAAATTGGCTCTGTAAACTTAATCCTTAGGTTTCCATGTAAAACTGATCAGAGTTCTGGACACAAAAATCTGTAAAACACTCAATTGTATTGTGAGTGTGTTACTATATTTTCCAGTTCTTCTTCCTTCTTCTGCTAATATTTGCTTCTCTGAAGCTGAGCAGGATCAAAATTTGTGCAAAGGCTTCAAATGTATTTTAATTTTAGTTAATGGAGTTAAATGAAATGATAATATACCATAGGGGTCAAAGCGTCTAGAAAAACCTAAATGTATTCTCGTTACTTGCTAGCAAGGAGTACAAAGTGGTTGTTTGCTACCTTTTTTTGTTACCTTCTGTGAATATTTACTTAACAAACCAAATGTAACGTTATAAAAGCAAAATACTGCAGATGCTGGAAATCTGAAATAAAAACAAATGCTGGAACCACTCAGCAGGTCTGGCAGCATCTGTGGAAAGAGAAGCAGAGTTAACGTTTCGGGTCAGTGACCCTTCTTCGGAACTATTATATTATATAAATGTAACATGTTGTTTTCTCTGGGCTGCATAGTGCTAATGTAGATATATCTATATTCCATCAGATTTGAATACAAAGTTTGTCAATTCAGTTAACGCCATCTCTCTACTATGAAGATGTCAGATATTTTAAAATGCCATATCTGAGACTAATGAACTGTTTAGAAGCATGACCGACATTATTGCAGTTGGCTATAAAATGAGGTTGTACAGTGGTTTATAAGTTTGGGGTTGGAAAGCATTATGTGTGATGCATTATTCACATAAGCTGTGCAGCAAAAAGTATTAGTTTTTCTTTCTTGGTTTTAAGTTCTTAGTAACAGTTTGTAAGGTGCTTTTTCATTTTATTGTTTTCAAAAATTTATCTTAATTTTCATTTAGAGTTGAAACTCAACCCTATGGTTTTCTATAGCTTTTGCGTCAAAGATGGCTCTTTTTGTTGAGTGTGTGAAGAACTGTGAGGGTTTTGCCTTCAGGTGAGTTAATAGCTAACAGATCTTTATTTTTCGAATTTATTTTGTGCCACCCTTCTCTGCTTCTAATTTCACCTATTTTTTTAAAGAACAGTGGCTTGCATTAGTTTTATAAGGTGGAACGCGACATGGATTTGCATTCATGGTTGCTCACACGTTACATTCTCAACCTCTATCATGCTGTATTGTACCTCTCACAAGGAACTAAAGAAAAGCTGTATACATTGCCTTAGGTTGTTGTTGAGCTCCTCTGAACAGCTATTACGAAGCCTTTTAGCTGCAAGAAGTATTATGGACAACAGGCATGAGGTACTCCTCCTGTTGGCAACACTGGCTACCATAAAGAACCTGACTTTCAGAGAGCCGACGGCCCTGGAGGCTTCCATTTTTTTGTTCCTTGCTGCTGAGCTTTCATTAGGTCTCCACCTCATACCTAAATATACAGAGCTGGATTCCTTGCTGGGAGTTCTTGAATCATGGCTTTAGACCCTCCAACAGTCTTGATTTGGAGTGGTGGCAGAAAAATAATCAAACTGAAGAGTGGCATATGGAAGTCTCAAATCTCTGGTTGAGCCCTTGAGAAAATGTAAAAGTGCTTTCTGCAGCACCGGTGGAGGCCTGGGAACAGTTTATTCATCCAGGGAATAGTGCGTAACATGCAGTATCTTAAAGAGCAGGGAAAATGTGTCATTTTATGTGTAGGAAAGCAAACCTGGATACTGTCTGTGCACAAATAGTGTTTACTTTGAATAACAGCTTCTTCAAATAAAGTTTATAACAGATCAGTGAATGACTGACTGTCTTTATTATTTAAATTTTGTATATAATGCATAAATATTCCGTGAAGGGGAAACATTTGGTCTTCACTGAGGAAGCAACTTGAACCAGTGAGTGAAAATGTAGCAGTTTCTTTTAATGTTCTTGAACCATATGATGAAGCTGTGAATTCCTTACTGTGCTGTGCTGTGATTTTGCATGGTTCAGTCAATAGTATTACCTAATTTTGTGCTCTGTTATAGATTGAGTAATTTTGTGTTTGAGCATATGTTTTAAAATATAACTTTTCTGGACAATGTGTTATGAGTATCTAATGAATTACTTATTGGGTTTGTTCTATCTGCATTTGTAGGTCTGCAACACATTTACTGCTGTATTTGCACTAATTGTAGTACATTTCTGACAATCCTTAGCCCTTATTTCCTGATTAAATTCAGAGGAAATTTTTACTTTTTTTACCATGCTAAAGAAGCTTTATTATACCTTGATAACACTTAAGTTCATGATCAGCTTTGTGTATAGCTTCACCTATTCTACTTGGTATGTGATCTTCCCTATTTCTCCAATGGCTGCCTTTCTCCTCAAGAAAGCCACACTGTACTGCACCAATTAGGATGTCATAGAGGCAGAGAGGGAAGAAGACTAAAATTGCTTTGTTTGTGCTTTCAATGCAGATTATTTTTCCCACATTGGGAAACTAAATCAGCTCCTGGTTTTGAGCCAGCAGTTGGAAGGTGATGTGCAGCACCTGGGAAGCCACAAGTACATAGCACATCAGCTTTCAGTCTTGTATGTGAGTATCATCATGGTTAATCTCAGAACACATTATAAAAATTGTCCTTGTAACACTTTGTCCATTATGTGATGTATCAGCAAGCATTTTTATCATACTACTTGTATTTCCTCCTATTCCCCCTTCTCTCCCACATGAGGTAAATATGACCATGATTAATTCCACAAAGGAATAAAAGAATTCAGCGATTATGTGAAACATCAGGTGTGTGTGAGATTGTATTTGAAGGTTTAAACACAGACTGGTGCCTTTAATAATTATCAACAAAACATGCAGGACCTGAGTAATAACCAAGTTAAACTTTGCTGCCCTATTGGTGATTTTCTTTTCTCTCATGTTGTACTGACTGAGGATGGTTTGGGAATGGAGGCTGTCAAAGATTATGCTCTGCTTTTTTTGTGTGTGTAATGTAGTCTGAGCCAGTTATATTAATCATGTAATTTATTCCCAATCACCTTTTTACGTCTTTCAATAGTTCGTGTTTTAAAAAAATTCCAAGCTAAAGCACAAAAGTGATGGAGTACTAAGTAGGTGTTAGAGCTCATACATTGAAGAGTCGAGTTCATCTAGAAATATTGGCAAATTGATCAACGTCACTGATGTCCAATCACTTGATGCGACAGAGCAAATCCTTAGCAAACAGACACAAAGAAAGGCATTCCTTTTTAAAAATAAAAACTCTGCTCCTTCTAGGCTAACTGATGTTTATAACATGACGCATTAATAAAATACCACTGAGCTTTGTGCGGCCTATTCGGAACATAGCATTTTTAGCCCCTTGAGCCATTCAGTTAGATCATGATTGATCTGTATTTCAACTCCATTTTCCCACCTTTGTTCCTTATGCCTTGATACCCTTACACACAAAAATCTCTCAATCTTGGTTTTGAAAATTCCTGAAGCACAGATCTCATGTAACCAGCGGCAACCCCAGTGTAAATCTACTGGTTTTACTGAAAGATCTGTTTTTAACTGGGTCTGCCTGGACACTGGCTTTCATGAATTGGTTTGGAGCTGCTACCAGTTGTGCAAGATCACACTTTGGAAGCCAGAAGCACAAGAAACCCCTTCACTGTAATATAAAAGCAGGTTAATGCTGCAGAGACCAGGAATCAAACCAGTAATCTTCTGTTCTGCATGGCTTAGTACTACACTGGATGGTGGCACTGTCCACTAGACAATTGAAGGAGAGCTGTTTTTCATTCAAGTACTTTTATTCTCTCCTTGCAGAAAGTTCTAAATTATTTCAGTGGATATGTTAATTTGGACGTCCTAAAAAAAGACATTGAAGCTAATTTCAAAGCTTTAAAATCTGGACTGGCTGTTGGTGAGGGGTCTGAGCAGGAGCCTGTGCTACCGTATCATTACGTAAACTGGTGAGTAGGATGGGCAGGAACCAAGGGTTTGGCAGTTAATGGGAGAATGTTTGTTTCTGATGCATTTCTGGAATGGTATTCTGTGGGAATCACTGAACAGTTTTAAAATATATATGTTGAGGAGTCCATGAAATAGCTTAAACTAAATCCTAGCACTACTTTTTTAAAGTGACATTTTAAAGCAGGTCATTAAACAGGAGGCTTTACATGAGATTTATTAAGCAGAATTATTTATATGATACATTTTGTGAATTCAAAGCAACATTAAACATTCCTCTCAACACCAATTAATCTAGTTTCATAACTTCAAACAGAGAAGGGTTTTATCCTAGTTTGTCTTCCGATACTTTTCATTTATCTCTTGTCAAGACTGTGACTTGTGTTGGGGTATGATTACAGGTGGTGTAACATAAATGAAGCACTCCGGCTTTGCTTTGCTCTGCCTTTTAATCAAAGTATCAAATAACAATTAAAGCAAGTAAAATTCCAGGATAGGCATTAAAACAATTAAAATTCAGTTTAACTTGAAGCAGGTTTAAAAAAAAAATCTCCAGTGGTCACTAAAGCACGTAAAGTTCTTTTTATTCACCATAGAGTTGTGTTTTCGTTAGTCGTAAGAAATACGTAACTATGTTAACCTTTTATAATTAATGTTAGAAAGGGGCGAAAGTAGAGTATCATTTGGTTGGGTTGATGAAATAATTTGAATGTACAGATCTCTCTAGCACTTGAAGGACTATTTTTAAAAAAGGTTGCTTTGTAAATAAATATCTTGCATGAAGGAAGATACTTCAGTTGATGCTCGTTTGAAATTAGCCTCAGGAGATATGCTATGTCAAGTCACTGGACCAGGTTGATCCATTTGGATGTCTTATTCAATGAGTCTGTATCTAACTGACTGGTGATGAACTTTGAAAAGAGTTAGATGCTTCTTGAACTAAATCAAAGGTTTATTACTTGTTAGCCTTGTGTTCTAATCAATACTAGCCATTTTTACACTGGTTTGCGTACTTGGATTGGAATCTAGCACGAGGAGCTTATCCTTACAGAGATGACTAGCAGCCAGTTGGAAATGAATGGATGAAATATGTCATCCAAACAAGTCATCATATGTGTCAGATCTTCCAAAGCAGCTTCAGAGCAGGTGGAAAAGGTCCTCCTGGGCAAGAGATGTTTCAGAATTCATTAGTTAAAAGTCTTTATAATGATGTCTTTAACAATCTTGCCAAGCAGCTGATCTCAATGAGTTCCAAGTCGATAGGAAAATTGAATTAATGCTGAGTGCGAGGTATTATGCTTGGAGTTTCCTTTTGAAACTGAGTTAGTGCTTGTTCATTTCTCCCTCGCCAGCAATTTTTTCTCCTGATTTTTGGGTGGCATGTCAATGGAGCGTACAGTCAGCCCACCCATTCTGGGGTGAAGAGGCTGGAGACATTTTGAGGCCTGGGTCTTGTTTAAATGGCATCAGTGAGCTGCAGATGTATCCAGCACTTGGCTAGCTGCTGATTATTCATCATTGAGCCTGGTCAGCAGGTATTGGCAGGCTATTCAACTTTATAGGCATCACAACTGTGACTCGTGGCCAGCCCCAGTTTCAGGGCACTGGGGCTGCTTTGGCTAAAATGAGGCAACCCGGCACGAGCTAGGACACAAACCTAGGATTTTGCTGTTTTTTCGGGTTCAGCAGCATAGCGTAAAGTATGTTTATCCACTAAAGCATCAGGGAAATGTCTTGACAGTCCTGACATCCTTGAAGAAGGTAGAGTTTACAACTCATGGGAGAATAGTTATTGTTAAAAAGGAATTATTTCAAAAAATTTATCGTTAATGTTTCAAATGTGTTTCTTTTTCTTTTAGGATACTCTGTCTTACTCGGAGTATTATTACAATTGTGACTACCCTTCCTGAAGAGCTTACAGAAGAACTATCTTTGGCCATGTCTTTTGTTATGAATCTGAGATAATACTAACCTGCACAAGCACATTTATGATGCTAAGAAACTGAAGTAATATATGTAATATTGCACTGAACATCAGTCTGAAACAAATCAACAGTTTGTTGTGCACTTTTAAAAAAAAAAAGCTTAACATTGCTGTTTTCTTCCCTCTTCTGAAGGTGCTGGCTCGTGCTGGTTTAGGTGCCTCTGTTAACCTTATTCAAATATGCATTCTTTGCGAGTGAGTATAGATATAGAATGTCGCCAGTCTCTATGACTGTGTGGGGGTGGGGTGGTGCTGGTAGCGGTGGTGGAGATCATGGGTGCTGAGCTTGATTTCTGTCCACACGCACACAGACGCATGGCCATAATCAAGCGCCTTGAGATTTTTTACTCTGTTAATAGGTGCTACATAAATGCAAATTGTTTATGTTGTTGATCCTGTTGACAGGAGTCACTGGATGGCAATCAGGAGCAGGGATCGTGGTTGCTTTCCCTCCTGCCACTTCCTAGCCCAATGGCACTGAGATCACCTTTAGCACCCCACTTGGTACTGCGGCTGAGATTAACTAATTCAGGGATCAAACCTGGGACTTTGTAGTTTTGTGTAGCTCAGTCCCACAATGCATTTAGCCAACTGAGCCATTGGAGGAATGTTTGCAACATTATTATCTAGTTACATAAATATAATGAGTCTTGACCCAGCTATTTGTAGAGCAATGAAAATCATTTTATGCCAGGTACTGATTTTAAAACAAATGAAGTAAAATGATAGGTTTTTAATGCTTAAATTCTCCTTTATTTGACATTTATTCTGTCTTCTCCATCTATGCTTTCCTTTTTTATTCCAGTGTTGACAGTGTCATCACAGGTTGCATGGTGGACAAATAGGTTGCTCACTCCTCTACAATTTCCTCGGCCATCCTATGATGGTCAGGGATATGTTCTCTGCAAAACAAAATGGAGAAAAAAAACACATTATTTATAAATAGTTTTCACCTCTTGTATGTGATGCTGAGCTTTGAAACATCCCATAGAGTGTCCTGACAAAAGTTAACATGCACTTTTGGAAGATTTGAACATTGATCAATGCTGCGACTTTAACCCTTAGCAGAGTAGTGCGAAGCATCAGCAAGCTGTCAGTGGAGAACAACTCTTTTCTGTTATAATTTTTGGGCTTTAATTGTGGCAGCTGGGACTATTCCTGTTCTTGATCTCAAACAACCAAACCTGTTTTCAATAATTTCATTTTTTAAATATGGAAAAATATATAGCAAAACAAAAATTGCTTATAACTTAAATTCTCCACCTGGGGTTCATTTGTAAGCAGTTAGTCATCTAACATACCCCCCTCCCCTCTCCAATATTGTTCATATCCAGTTTAACCACAGCATAGGTTTGGATGAAAAATGCCTTCAGCCAAATGATCTAATCTTTCCAGAGTACTTAGTTACTATTATGGCATCTCATTGCTCCTTAAATTATTCCAGTCTCATGGTCTTCCAACCTGTTCCAGCTGTTGATAGCCCTTTGTGTGTAAAAGAAGAAATGATCTGGTTGACTGTCATAAATATGCCTTTCACAACCGGAACCAGTGCTTTCTTGTTCTGCTCTCCTGGTGTATCTGAAAGTACAGTTTCTTGTTCATCTTCTTTGTGCTGTTAAGTATCTTCATTACCTCCTATGAAGGCTAACTGTCAACCTCGGCTCAGTGGCTGCACTCCTGCCGCTGAATTAGGAGTTTTGTGTTCAAGCTCAACTCCAGTGCCATGAACACTAATCTAGGCTAGCACTTCAGGGCACTACTGAGGAAGTGCTGCACTGTCAGAAGTGCTGTTTTTTGGATGAAATGTTAAACAATAGTGGACTTAAAAGATCCCATGGTGCTATTTAGAGAAGAGCAATGGAGTTCTCAAGATGTCCTGGCCAACGTTTATCCCTCAGCCAACATCCGTAAAACTGTTCAGCTGGTCGTTTATTTTATTGTCCTTTTTGAAATCCTTGCTATGTGCAATTTGGCTGCCAGGTGTCCCTATATTACAAAAGTGACTCAACTTCAGAAAAACTTTGCTGGCTGAGACCGTAATGGGTGCTCTTTGTCTGAGATACCTCTTTCCTGATATTGAAGCTTATGTATTGCACAGAAAGAAAGAAATACTGTGAATACTGAGTTCCTGAAACAAAAACAAACAATGATGGAAATGCAAAACAGGCCAATGAGAATATGAAAGGCAAGTTTGTGTCTGGGTGGAATGCCTGAACAAAACTCATGTTTCCAAGTGCAATTTAGAGGCTTCCAGTGATGATCTTTTGAGCAGTTTCCTAACAATTAGACTTTGTTTTTACTTGATGTCAGTTTTCTGGCTGGCATGAAAAGATAAACAGAAATGCAGGGCCAAGTTTACTTCTTTTACTTTTTGAGTTTGTGATTAAGTTCTTTTTAAAGGATTAGGAATATCCCATCAAAATGTCTTCATGCGCCTATATTTTATAAAAGGGAAATTTGCAGAGACAAACACTGAAGCAAGTCATCCACCCTTGTCTCTTCATTCTAATTGGGAGAAAATTTTACTCCAATGACCATATTTTCTTCTGTGCAATTTGTCGTAAAATTCAAGTAGCGAGGTGTGTAAAATCAGTAAAAATGTAAAAGGGCTTTTTTTCTCATCTGGGAATGTTCTGAGGATTCTTGCAGCTCCAAAATTGGGTTATTGGACGTTTGATTAAACTTCACAAAATGATAATGATTCTCTATTTAAAAAGTCATCAAAGCTAAACTAATGCAGCCTTCTCCAGCTCCAGAGTCGAGCATTATTCAGTTGCAAATCAGACCTGTAGTTGGTTAATTTAATGGAAGGAAGATTTCAAAATAAGGACACAGCCGTGATAGAAGTGAATAGTACACAGGATTTCTTTCATCAGCGGATGGGTGTTGTAGGCATTGGCAGCAAGAGGAGGAAGAGGCCCAGAACTGCAGTCGCCACAGAAGTTTAGCAACATGCAGCCTGCATTACCCCAGGCAGTGGGTGTTAGCTACCAGGGCATAGTGCAGAATCAGGTAAATTAGATGGTGCATAGTGTAGCATTAAAAACAAAATTATAGTCCCTAACATTTGCATTTCTTTCCAAACAGAAAAAGCTATGATACTTATGTTTTATTGCACTGGTACTATTAGTTATGTGGTACATAATTTAAAAGTGGAGTTTCCTTTGTAAAAGATAGGAAAGTACACTATTTCAGCAAGTATTTTTTATTTCTCCTGTGAATTGTCTAAAGTTTACAGTAGAACAACAGATATTTTTTCAAGCCTATGAATAAAGTTGTTGTTTGTATATGGTGGAGTGTGTTTTTGTTCACTTGCCCCTATTTTTTGAGAATGGAAAGGGAATGAGAATGGGCCCTTCAACCTGGTGTGGTCAGAACAATTGGACAATGACCGTACTCTGGCTTCCGAGTGAGAAGGTTGTGGATTCAAAACAACCTCTTCGACAGAGCTGTTCATTATTCTGCCATTAACAGTCTGGACTAATACTTCGTCTTTTACTACAACTGTTAGCAACGTACCAAGGCTCCTTAGACAGCACCTTCCAAACCCGTGACCTCTACCAACTAGAAGGACAAGGGCAGCAAATGCATGGGAACATCATTACCTGCAATGTTCCCCTCCAAGTCACATACCATCCTGACTTGGAACTCTATCGCCATTCCTTCACTGTCGCTGGGTCAAAATCCTGGAACTCCCTAACAGCACTGTGCATGTACCTACCTCACCATGGACTGCAGCGGTTCAAGAAGGCAGCTCACCACCACCTTCTCAAGGGCAATTAGGGATGGGTAATAAATGCTGGCCTAGCCAGCGACGCCCACAACCCATGAATGAATTTAAAAAAAAAACTCCCTTTGCCCATGTTCGATGACATCTTTGTCATTGAATATCTCCTGCCCTCTGCCCTATTTCCACCTTCCCTTACGTTCTTCTTTCCCCCCCTCCCCCTTTCACTTGCTCAAAGCCTATTACATTTCTAACCTTTGCCAGTTCTGATGAAAGGTCACAGACCTGAAACATTAACTCTGCTTGTCTTTCCACAGATGCTGCCAGCCCTGCTGAGTATTTCCAGCACTTTCTGTTTTATTTCACCAAAACAGATGATCAGTATCATGGTTGTTTGAGGGAGCTTACTGTGCACAAATTGGCTGCTGCGTTCAGTACAACAGTGACTGCACTTATCCAGTACTTAAATAAAAGCAAAATACTGCAGAGGCTGGAAATCTGAAATAAAAACAAGAAATGTGAGTACTTAATTGGTTGTAAAATGTTTTGAGGTTGTGAAAGGCGCTATATAAATGCAAGTCTTTTAAATTGAAATACTCTTTTGCAAGCAACTAATTCTCATCTTTTTAAAATGATTGGACTGCTTCGACTAGGGCTTGTGGTAGTTTTTATAATAAACAAAATTGCTCACAGTAACTACACTAAAGTTCATTGATCAAGTTTTACAACAGAGGGCGACAGAGTTGCGGAAATGTATTTAGAAATAAAGCCTTCATTGCTTTGTGCAAGCCCATCAGATGGCAGCGTCGGTCCGTCCGTCAGCAGCAAGAAAGAAGTGGGTATTGAAAAATCGACGAGGCATTTTCAAACGGTAATAATTACTTATTTTGTTTTACGGTGATGCGATTGCAATAATGCCATCCCTGTACAACATTGCATTTGTCATTGTGGCACATTTTTTGCATTCCTAATGCACCTTGTGTGTGCATATATGTGTGTTTGTTTTGCAGACATAAGGCCGCATTCCTTCTCACTGTCAGATCAATAGAGCCAGACACGGCAAAGGGGGAGGAAGCCTAACGTGCTGGTGTGATGGACATGAGGGCGAAGCAATCAGAGCGCAAGGCTACGCCACAACAATGAGCAGGCAAATCCTTTCAACCAATAAGAGCAGGCGTTAGGCAGGAGTATTTTTGAGCTAGTTAGGTTGACCGGAAGCGTCAGGGACTGTCCCTGCAAAAGTTGCCAATACATGTTCCCGATTATCACCCATCCTACTCCCTGTTACTGTCTGGATACTTTGTACTGGGGGCCTAAGAGAGGGTATTTAATATTGGCGTCGTGTAGCATACAGCCTGTCAAATTGCTAATATTTAAAATTACATTTGTATTGTTGCTCCTTTGTTTGGTTCAGCTTTCTGACATGCTGCAGCAAATATTCAGACACCTTAAGTGTCAGTTTTTTAAATCACCTACAGTTTTGGCAGGTCAGTAGCAGCAGTCGTGCCTTTTGAGTGGTCCGGGTTCAGGCCCCTGCTGTAGAGACTTGAGCACAAATTCTAGGTTGACATTCCAGGCCATACTGAGAAAGCACAAGTTTGTTGAAGATGCCGCCTTTCGTATGAGACCTTAAACCGATACACTGTCTGCCTTCACAGATGGACGCAAAAGATCCCACCGTGCTATTTCAAAGAACGTCAGGGAAGCTCTTCAAAGCGCATTGGGGCGTTCTGAGGTTGTGAAAGGTGCTATATAAATGCAAGTCCTTTCAGATAACAAAATAATTGGGGTGGCAAAGTTTTGAATTGCCATAGACATTTTGCTGAATGTCAAATGGAACTCCCTACCTAACAGCACTGTTACAGTATCTTCTCCACAAGGACTGCAGTGGCTCAAGAATGCTGCTCACCAGTCCATCTTGCCAGTGACATCCACATCCCATGAACGGGATTTTAAAAATGTGCAGAGAGCTGGGAAACTTAGAATCAGGAAGGGTCATTGCTGAGTGTGGAGGAAAGAACATCACAACTGAGAGAATTAACAAAAAGTTGAGACTACACCCTAAAAATAAAGCTGACAACATAAGGAAAAATTACTGGCAATACAGCGCGAGGACCAGATCCACTGCTTTATGTTGACTGAATAAGTCAAATTCTGTTTTTATTATATGGACTTCCAGAAATGTTACCAATGTTTAGAGGATGATATTCCCTGATTTGTTCTATTTCTCTGTGTAACTCAAACCCTTGCTTGCGTGACAGACCAAAATAGGTAGTTACAGTGAAAGTACATAAGGTTTCCTTAACATTGGATGCAGGTAGACCAAATTTTCTAAAACCTGTGCTGTGCTGAAAAACAGATGTATTTTTTTGGGATGCTGAATTTAGAAATTTCTGAAGGAAGCCTGTGAGCATGCAAGGCACATGATTTCTGGAAAAGGGGGATGCATGCTGCCAGTAAATTCTGATTTTTGATATTTTTAGTATTTGAGTCTTGTGGATGGGAACCGCAATCTCACTCCAGAAAACAGAGGGTACATACAGTTCAAAAAACATCTTATTTACCAGCCTCAGAAGAAATAACTGGTGAGTTGCTGGTGCTGTTTTCTAAGAGGTTGAAGTCTATGCCAATGTTTATGCTCCACATGAGCCTCCTCCCATCTTCATATTTTTTTAATTCTTTCATGGGATGTGGGCGTCACTGCAAGGCCAGCATTTGTTGCCCATCCCTTATTGCCCTTGAACTGAGTGGCTTGCTAGGCCGTTTCAGAGGGCAGTTAAGAGTCAACCACATTGCTGTGGGTCTGGAGTCACATGTAGGCCAGACCAGGTAAGGACAGCAGATTTCCTTCCCTAAGCGACCAGATGGATTTTTAAAATAATTGATAGTTTCAGGGCGCCATTACTGAGACTAGCTTTCAATTTCAGAATTTTTACTAATTAATCAAACTTATGGGCAGAATTTTACAGACCCCCCCCCCTGTTGTCGGGGTTCGTGGTGGGGTGGGTGGGTGGAAATTCCTCCGGGAAAGGGCTGACACACAGCCCGACCTCGGGAGGGCCCGGCCCGATATCCCTTTTCGATTCCCTGTTGGATTTATGTGACGTTTGGCCTCTTGTTTTGGACATGTTCATGTGTTTGGATGGGCTGGCGGGAGGTTAAAAAAAACTAGATTCAGATATATTGTCAAAAAATGAGGGATAAGGAATGATAAAAAAGAAAAATACTCCTGAATGCTGGGAATCTGAAATAAGAGCTGAAAAGTTTGATAGGTGAAGTAGGTCAGTTAGTAACGCCAGGGTTTTTCATATTAACGCCAGGGTTGTGACTCTTCATCATAGAGACTTAAACTAAATCACTTACCCAATTTGCTTTTTCCTTAAAGACGCACTGTCTTTTAGCGAATCCCAGATAATGATCTGCAAAATTCTATAACACATTGTTTCAATTAGATTCACCTTTATTAACAAACGATTACAATTTATTTTGTAAAACGCACTTCCATTGTGTACTGACACTTTGGCTTGGCATTCGAGCAAATACTTTCTCCGGCCTACCCTTCCTTCCAATGATTGTCTTTTGGGTGAGAATCCCTGCCTCTACTTTTTCCATCTTGTTGAAAAATAAAATAATTAAAAGGGTATGGAGAAAGGGCAGTGGAGTGTGACTATATGGATGACTGTTCTATGAAAGCCAACAAAAGCAGGAAGGGCCAAATGGCTGCCTTCTTTGCTGTATAATTGTTTGGTTTTATGAATGGCAGGTGAACACAATTATGCTATGAGACAATTTGACAAATCAATGAAAACATCTTTATTATAATTGGATTGAAAGGACGACGATAACAGTGAAGTAGGTGGTGAATAGATAGATAGGCTGAACAGATTCTGAAGGCCACAATACTGCTCCTTATGGATATAAATGGATGGTCTGCAGCGGCAGTTTCTTGGGTGCTCACCGGCCTAGTAAGCCCTCAATATGGTGGGAAGGAAGTGCATGCTGGAAATGCGCTGCTCACAATCTTGGGAAAGCAAAATAAATTGTGCGGGGCCCGTGCCCTTTGAGGCCTGCACTCCAAATTTGGATTTCCCTGTGGATGCCACCTGCACTCAGGAACATCATGCCTTGGGACTGCCTGCTTCCAACAAGGCCAGCTTTTGAAATATACTATTCCTGAATGCTCATCGTGACCTCACATTTAAAGAATGTGGGTCACTGCACCTCCTCCCTGGGCTCTGATCTCCGCCCTCTGCGTCCAATGTCCCCCGGACAGTGGTAAGTTGTGCTTTCCAGGAATTTAAATCGGGACCTCAGCTTTTCACCATATAAATTAATGACTTGGATGAAGGAATAGAGTTGTACTCCCATGAATGCAGGTGACACTATGTTAAGAGGCACAGTAAGTTGTGTAGATGGCAGTTGGAAGTTGCAAAACGACATAGACAGACTAAATGAGTGGGCAAAACCATGGCATGGATGTGAGAGGTCGACCACTGCAAGGAGGCCGCAGAAGAAGTTGTTCAGTTTCTGGTCAATGGTAGCCCCTAGGATGTTGATAGTGTGGGATTCAGTGATGGTAATGCCATTGAATGTCAAGAGAAGATGGTTAGATTCTCTCTTGTTGGAGATGGTCATTGCCTGGCACTTTTGTGGCGTGAATGTTACTTGCCACTTATCAGCCCAAGCCTGGATATTGTCCAGGTCTTGCTGCATTTCTACACGGACTGCTTCAGTATCTGAGGAGTCACGAATGGTGCTGAACATTGTGCAATCATCAGCAAACATCCCCACTTCTGACCTTATGATTGAAGGAAGGTCATTGGTGAAGCAGCTGAAGATGGTTGCGCCTAGGACACTACCCTGAGGAACTCCTGCAGTGATGTCCTGGAGCTCAGATGATTGACCTCCAACAACCATAACCATCTTCCTTTGCGCTAGGCATGACTCCAACCAGCGTAGAGTTTTCCCCCTGATTCCCATTGACTTCAGTTTGCTAGGGTTCCTTGATGCCGTACTGCCTTGATGTCAAGGGCAGTAACTCTCATCTCTCCTCTTGAGATCTGCTGTTTTGCCTATGTTTAAACCAAGGCTGTAATGAAGTCAGGAGCTGAGTGAGCCTGGCAGAACCCAAACCGAGTGTCACTGAGCAGGTTATTGCTAAGCAAGTGCTGCTTGATAGCACTGTCGGTGACACCTTCCATCACTTTACTGATGATTGAGAGTAGACTGATGGGGCGGCCATTGGCTGGGTTGGACTTGTCCTGCTTTTTGTGTACAGGACATACCTGGGCAATTTTCCGCATTGCAGGGTAGATGCCAGTGTTGGAGCTGGACTGGAACAGCTTGACTAGGGGTGCGGCATGTTCTGGAGCACAGGTCTTCAGTACTATTGCTGGAATATTGTCAGGGCCCATAGTCTTTGCTGTATCCAGTGCCTTCAGTCTTTTCTTGATATCAGAGGAGTGAATTGAATTGGCTGAAGTCTGGCATCTGTGATGCTGGGGACTTCAGGAGGAGACTGAGATGGATCATCAACTCGGTACTTCTGGATGAAGGTTTTTGCAAATGCTTCAACCTTATCTTTCGCACTGATGTGCTGGGCTCCCCCTTCATTGAGGATGGGGATATTTGTGGAGCCGCCTCCTCCTGTTAGTTGTTTAATCATCCACCACCATTCATGACTGGATGTGGCAGGACTGCAGAACATCGATCTGATCCGTTGGTTATGGGATCGCTTAGCTCTGTCTATCGCATGCTGCTTACACAGTTTGGCATGCAAATAGTCCTGTGTTGTAGCTTCACCAGGTTGATACCTTATTTTGAGGTATGTCTGGTGCCGCTCCTGGCATGCCCTCCTGCACTTTTCATTGAACCAGGGTTGGTCCCCCAGCTTGATGGTAATGGTAGAGTGGGGGATATGCCGGGCCATGAGGTTACAGATAGTGGTTGAGTACAATTCTGCTGCTGCTGATGGCCCACAGCTCCTCATGGATGCCCAGTTTTCCCATTGCAAGATCTGTTCAAAATCTATCCCATTTAGCACGCTGGTCGTGCCACACAACACGATGGAGGGTATTCTCAATGTGAAGGCGGGACTTTGCCTCTACAAGGACTGTGCGGTGGTCACTCCTACCAAAACTGTCATGGACAGATGCATCTGCGGTAGGCAGATTGGTGAGGACGAGGTCAAGTATGTTTTTCCCTCTTGTTGGTTCCCTCACCACCTGCCGCAGACCCAGTCTAGCAGCTATGTCCTTTAGGACTCGGCCAGCTCGGTCAGTTGTGGTGCTACCGAGGCACTCTTGGTGATGGACTTTGAAGTCCCCCACCCAGAGTACATTCTGCACCCTTGCCACCCTCAGTGCTTTTTCCAAGTGGTGATCATCATGGGGGAGTACTGATTCATCAGCTGAGGGAGGGCGGTAGGTGGTAATCAGCAGGAGGTTTCCTTGCCCATGATTGACCTGATGCCATGAGACTTCGTGGGGACCGGAGTTGATGTTGAGGACTCCCAGGGCAACTCCCTCCCTACTGTATACCACTGTGCCACCACCTCTGCTGGGTCTGTCCTGCCGGTGGGACAGGACATACCCGGGGATGGTGATGGCGGTGTCTGGGACATTGTCAGGTATGATTCCGTGAGTATGAGTATGTCAGGCTGTTGCTTGACTAGTCTGT
This sequence comes from Heterodontus francisci, assembly GCF_036365525.1. Lineage (NCBI taxonomy): Eukaryota > Metazoa > Chordata > Chondrichthyes > Heterodontiformes > Heterodontidae > Heterodontus > Heterodontus francisci. Next base: position 19,864,352 of record NC_090376.1, on the reverse strand, counting down.
GGGACAGCTCTCCCAACTTCGGCACAAGCCCCCAGATGTTAGTAAGGAGGACTTTGCAGGGTTGACAGGCTTCCTATTCCCCTGCTCCTCTTGCCCAAAAGCTTCAATCTGTGTCCCTAGTCCTTGTACCATTAGCTAATGAGAACACTTTTCCTTGTCCAACTTATCTGAGCCTGTCATAATCTTGTATACCACTATTTAAGTCTCCCCTCAGTCTCCTGTGCTCTAAAGAGAACAACCAGAGGTTTTCCAACCTAACTTTGTAACTAAAATCTTCCATCCCTGGAACCATTCTGGTAAATCCCCTCTGCACTCTCAAGGACCCTCACGTCCTTCCTAAAGTGTGGTGATCAGAACTGGATGCAATACTCCAATTGGAGCCTATTAAAAATAATTGTAAATAATCCACAAATCGAGTACAGTTAACCATAAGGTGGATCAATTAATTGAACATACTGAAACAACTGACTGCCCTTTCTCAGCTATGCTGAGGCAATGACGACATCCTGCTCTTGTGTTGCAGAGAGCAGTCCCATGCAATAGGCTTTTAAGTAGGTTCACGGACTCCCAGGCCGCCTGTACTTTCTGCGGCCTGGACGAGTCCGTGTTTCACATCGAAACGGAGTATGCGAGGTTGCAGCCCCTATTTGAGTATTTGAAGGGGCTGCTCCTCAACTTCTGGCTGCACTTCAGTCCCACGCTCCTGATCTTTGAGCACCCGGTGCGGAGGGGCGTGGGCCGGGAGGAGGATCTCCTCGTCGGTCTGCTCCTGGGCCTGGCCAAGGTGGCAATTCACAGGTCCAGCCTGCGGGCCGTCGGGGGGTCCGTCCTCCCCGATTGCCTGCCTCTCTTCCGCGGTTACGTTCGCGCCCGGGTGTCCCTGGAGAGGGAGTGTGCGGTGTCCGCCGGCGCGCTTGAAGCCTTCCGCGACCGGTGGGCACCGCAGGGACTGGAGTGCATCATCGACGCAGAGAATGGCATTTTAATTTGAGTTTTTTGTTTATTTATCTGTTTTTAATAAAGTTATTTTAAAATTATGTAAAAAGGGGGCCTGAGGAATAAAGGCCCCCTCGTTATGAAAAAATATAAAAGGGGCCTGGGGTATAAAGGTCACCTTTAAAAGAAAAAGAAAAAAATCCTGCTCTTGTGGCCTGCAGCAGTGATGTTCTTGCTAGCCTCCTTGCCCACTCTCTCAAAAGGAGAGACCCCCTGGTGCAGATGGGAATCCCCCAGATTGTCCAAAGATATTTAAATTAGCTGACCTGGGAAAATCCACTTGAATCAGTATCAGTAGATATGAGTGGGCATGAAATGTTTCTGCTAGAATTACTGCCATTGAGGGAAAAAAACAAACCAGATTGTGTTATGCAAATAGTTTTGCTATGAAACTTGACTTGTGCCGTATGTAGATTTTTTTGATGGAAAAATATTATATATTTGTCATCAACATACTTTTTGACAGCTCACATGAACTTCGTTAAGCTGTCTCATCTCTCTCTTGTATTAGCTTCAGTTAGCAGTCCCAGCCCAGTCAGCTGGCAATTAACCACCTTGGGAGCGATTGTGAGGAGACTGAGGAGCGAAATTCACATGGGTACTCCTAGTAATCCATTTCAGGCTCAACTTCACAAATTATTGTTCGGGGAAGGAAGCCCACTGAACCGTCTGATCTTGGATTTAACTTGGTGCATAGATGGGTATGTATGTTGGCAACTGGCAGCTACTTTGGGACATAATGCTTTGCATTACGCAAACATTTGTTGCTTCTGGAGCAACCTGTCATCTATTACCAGTGTTGTATCATATGTCAGTCGTGATACACTAGCTATCTGTGAATAATTCCTAATGGACTAGGTAATGAACATGGCTGTTTCTGTCTCTCTCCAGCTCCGATCAATTTTGATAGCATTGTCTTCTTCTTAGGCCTCCTTGTCTCGAGTGACAATGGGTAAGCGCCTGGAGGTGGTCAGTATTTTGTGAAGCAGCGCCTGGAGTGGCTATAAAGGCCAATTCGAGAGTGACAGACTCTTTCACAGGTGCTGCAGATAAAATTGGTTGTCGGGGCTGTTACACAGTTGGCTCTCCCCTTGTGCTTCTGTCTTTTCTCCTGCCAACTGCTGAGTCTCTTCGACCCGCCACACTTTAGCCACTGTTTGGCTGCCCGCCAGCTCTGGCGATCACTGGCAACTGACTCCCACGACTTGTGATCAATGTCACAGAACTTCATGTCGCGTTTGCAGACGTCTTTAAAGCGGAGACATGGACGGCCGGTGGGTCTGATACCAGTGACGGGCTCGCTGTACAATGTGTCCTTGGGGATCCTGCCATCTTCCATGCAGCTCACATGGCCAAGCCATCTCAACTGCCGCTGACTCAGTAGGGTGTATATGCTGGGGATGTTGGCCGCCTCGAGGACTTCTGTGTTGGAGATACGGTCCTGCCACCTGATGCCAAGGATTCACCGGAGGCAACGAAGATGGAATGAATTGAGACGTCGCTCTTGGCTGACATACGTTATCCAGGCCTCGCTGCCGTAGAGCAAGGTACTGAGGACACAGGCTTGATACACTCGGACTTTTGTGTTCCGTGTCAGTGCGCCATTTTCCCACACTCTCTTGGCCAGTCTGGACATAGCAGCGGACGCCTTCCCCATGCGCTTGTTGATTTCTGCATCGAGAGACAGGTTACTGGTGATAGTGGAGCCTAGGTAGGTGAACTCTTGAACCACTTCCAGAGCGTGGTCGCCGATATTGATGGATGGAGCATTTCTGACCTCCTGTCCCATGCTGTGCGTTTTCTTGAGGCTGATGGTTAGGCCAAATTTGTTGCAGGCAGCCGCAGTCCTGTCGATGAGTCTCTGCAGGCACTCTTCAGTGTGAGATGTTAATGCAGCATCTTCAGCAAAGAGGAGTTCCCTGATGAAGACTTTCCGCACTTTGGTCTTTGCTCTTAGACAGGCAAGGTTGAACAACCTGCCATCTGATCTTGTGTGGAGGAAAATTCCTTCTTCTGAAGACTTGAACGCATGTGAGAGCAGCAGGGAGAAGAAGATCCCAAACAGTGTAGGTGCGAGAACACAGCCCTGTTTCACGCCACTCAGGATAGGAAAGGGGTCTGATGAGGCGCCGCTATGCTGAATTGTGCCTTTCATATTGTCATGGAATGAGGTGATGATACTTAGTAGCTTTGGTGGACATCCGATCTTTGCTAGTAGTCTGAAGAGACAAGGTCAAAGGCTTTGGTGAGATCTATGAAGGCAATGTAGAGGGCATCTGTTGTTTGTAGCTGTAGCTGGCGAAGGGAGAACAGCATGTCAATGGTGGATCTCCCTGCTCAAAATCCACACTGTGCCTCAGGGTAGACATGCTCAGCCAGCTTCTGGAGCCTGTTTAAAGCGACTCGAGCGAAGACTTTCCCCACTGTGCTGAGCAGGGAGATTCCACGGTAGTTGTTGCAATCACCTTGGTCACCCTTGTTCTTATACAGGGTGATGATGTTGGCTTCGCGCATGTCCTGTGGTACTGCTCCCTCATCCCAGCACAGGCAAAGCAGTTCGTAGAGTGCTGTAAGTATAGCAGGGTTGGCACTCTTGATTATTTCAGGGGTAATGCCGTCCTTCCCAGGGGCTTTTCCACTGGCTAGAGAATCATTGGCATCACTGAGTTCCGATTTTGTTGGCTGTTCGTCCAGCTCATCCATGACTGGCAGAGACTGGACTGCATTGAGGGCGGTCTCAGTGACAATATTTTCCCTGGAGTACAGTTCTAGGTAGTGCTCCACCCAGCAGTACATTTTCTTGTGTTGGTCAGTGATTGTGTCCCCTGATTTAGACTTGAGGGGGGCGATCTTCCTGATGGTTGGCCCAAAAGCTCTCTTAATGCCATCATACATTCCTCTGATGTTTCCAGTGTCGGAGGCCAGCTGAATATGACTGCATAGGTGTTGCTAGTAGTCATTTGCGCACCACCTGGCTGTTCTTTGTGCAGCGCTTCTGGCTGCTTTAAATGCTACGGATGTTAACTCACTGGGGGCTTTCTTGTAGTTCAACAGTGCAATGCGCTTAGCGGCTATGACAGGTTCCAGCTCTTCAAAGTGAGATTGAAACCAGTCTGCATTCTGCTTCACATGTTTGCCATAGGTGGTCATTGCTGAGTCATAGATGGCGTCTCTGATGTGGGCCCACTTGGTCTCTGCATCCCCTGTGGGAGTGTTTTGAAGGGCTTTTTCAAGTGAATTTAGAAACATATGTAACAGCCGTGGGTAAGAACTTCTGCTAGTGTTGATGCGCAGGCGGCCCTTCTGCTTGGAGTGATGCAGCTTCTTTGGTTTGAGGCTAACCTTGCTGCACACCAGGGAGTGGTCGGTGTTGCAGTCCGCACTGTGGAAGCTGTGTGTGATTTGAACGCTGTTAAAGAGGCTCGCCTTGTGACGATGAGGTCCAGCTGGTGCCAGCGACGTGATCTTGGGTGCCTCCAAGAAACCTGGTGACAGGGTTTAGTGTGAAAGAACGAGTTGGTGATGCAGAGGTTGTGATAGGTACACAACTCAAGCAGTCTCTGTCCATTCTCATTCATCCTTCCAATGCCATAGCGCCCAAGGCAGGAGGGCCATGAGTCATGGCCGGCCCCAACCTTGGCATTAAAGTCCCCCAGCAGGAATAGATGGTCGGTATTGAGGATGCTACTAATGGAGTTCCTCGTGGAACTGGTCTTTAACTTCAGGTGGGGGGCAGAGTGTTGGAGCATAGATGCTGAGTAGGTGTACTGGACCAGAGACGGTGAGCAGTCGGATGGACAGTATGCGTTCCGAGCCATTTGAAGGTGGCTCTATCATGCTGAGCAAGGAGTTTCTGATGGTGAAGCCCACTCCATGCTGTCTTGGTTCTTCAGGATCCCTACCCTGCCAGTAGAAGGCGTAGTCCTGCTCTCTTAGAGATCTGCTCGCAAGGAGGCATGTCTCCTGAAGTGCTGCAATGTCCACGTTGAGTCCACTGAGCTCGTTGTTAATGATGGCGGTCTTCCGAGAATCGTTGATTTGTGTAAGGTCTTCCGACAGGCCAGGACACATTGTTCTGACGTTCTAGCTTGCAAAACGAAGAGCTGGTACCTTCTTTCCATTTTTTGTCGTGCTGTTTGGTGCAGTGTTACAGTCCACTTGTCGGGCAATGACCCTGAGCTCCAAGCACCCATTGAAGCAGGTGGACTGTGGCGGGACAGAACCTTACTGACCGGGGGCTGCCCGGTTTAAAGCGGGCGGTAGCTGTCCAGTGAGATGTGATGACCTCTCCCACTGACAAAGGCAATCCGTGGTGCCCAATCTCTACGCCAATTGAGCTGGACGTATAACCCCTAACTGCTGCCTTCCGTGTTGTTTTGGTCGCTGTGAGGCAACTATGAAGTGACCTCTCCATGACGCATGCCTGGGCGGATGTATGGAGGTTGTGAGTTGCCCAAGCGTCAAAACCCCCCTCTCGGCCTTCCTGGTGGGGTCCAAAGGAGTGCAGAGCACGACGTTTGGCACCGGTATGGCTGCAGGAACTGCTGGAAACATGCCAAAGGTGACACATGACCGCCTACGGGGTTCCGCTCCGGATTTTCTGTTAGGGTTTACTCCCTTAGCCTTGGACTCTCCAGAGACGCCCACAAGGCAGTGGGGTTGTTAGGGCCCCTGCTCAGGGATAGGTGGATGCCGGAGGGAGGGGGTGGGAGGGGGATGGGTGCGGGTGGAGGGAAGGGGTTGTGAGGGGGGTAGGGGAGGGGGTGCAGGGGAAGGGGGTGCAAGGGAAAGATGGTGAGAGGAGGAGGGGGTGCAGGGGAAGGGGGTGCGAGGGGGGAGCTGGGAAGGGGGTGCGAGGGGGGAGCTGGGAAGGGGGTGCGAGGGGGAAGGGGGTGCGAGGGGGATGGGGGGAAGGGGGTGCGAGGGGGGTGAGCTCGGAGGGGATGCGTGAGGGGGGAGCTGAGAAGGGGGTGTGGAGAGGGGGAGGGGGTCTAGGAAGGGGGTGTGGAGAGGGGGAGGGGGTGGGGGAAGGGGTTGCAGGTAATAAATCATTTCATCAGCTCCCACACAATGCAGTCCCCCTGTAAAGTTGGGGTTGCCTTGTGTAGTTTCAATCTCAACACAAAATTTTGCCGGTCTAATTACGACCGTGGTTTATTTACGATATTTTCTTCGAAGGATTTTTGGGATGAAATCGATCCTGCCAGGTCTACCCCTCACTCGCTGCACCAAGAATTTTGAGGGGCGGGGGCTTTTAATGCCTTTTACTCTCCATGCGGGGTGGGGGGGAGGTTGTGGGGGTGAGCTGGGAAGGGGGTGCTGGGGAAAGGTGGTGTGAAGGGGGAAGGGGGGAGGCCTCCGGCGGGGTTCGTGACCCTGGCGAGCGGGCCAGCCCACAGCCTGCACGGCGTCCTCGATATCGGCGTTCTCCAGGCTGACGCTGCGCTCGTGGTCGCCATCCAGCTGACGGTAGAAGTTTTTTCCCGGCTCCCAGCAGTGACGGCGGAAGGACGACAGAGGTCGGATTGAGGTTGGATTGAGGCCTCAATTTTGATAGCATTGTGGTTGCAGAATATCACAATATTTCAAGACTATGATAGAATACTCTTTTAAGGAGGACTTCAAATCTAGGCCCTTTGGACTCAACTCAAGTGCTCTTCAAATAGAAGAAGGCCTATGTGGCAATAATTTAGTGTCCACCATCTGCTGATGATTTCTTTCCCCCTTTGTAGGAAAGTATTGGTGTACCTAAGTGTCCCATTCTGCCATGAGATAATTCAGTTGCCACTATGTGGTTCCAGTACTAGCTGCCTCCTTTGATTGCCTGAGAGCTCACCTCTGTTCACCACATTATCTAACACCATGCTGCATTTTACTGGTGTCTTGAAAGCTAAGCACAAGGCACATCGGAATGGACTCGCATAGGGAGTTGTACCTTGGATTGGTATCCATGTCCAAGTCAAAAGACAAAACAAACATTACCGATCACTTGTCAGCTCATTCAGTCTAGAATGCTGGTGGACAATAAGGCAATTAGCAGGAGGAGGCTTGATGAACATTCCCATCCTCAACCATTTGAGTGCAAGAGATGAAAAAGTATGGAATGGACAATTCCATTAGGACTCCTCCCAGAACCATCACCATCACGAATGATAGTGTCCAGCTAACTCGGTTCACTCCAAGTAACATTAAGAAGTGGGTGAGGGTACTGGACACAACAAAGGCTATAGACCCTGACAATATCCTGACTATAATGCTCATGACTGGTTGACAAGATCTAGTTGCTCCCTTAACCAAGTAATGTAACCCACTAATTACCATTCTACCTTCCCCTCCTATTCAACAATAATAATTAAGAGGGAGAAAGTAGAATATGAGAGCTAGCTAGTAATATAAAAATAGATAATAAAAATTTCTACAAGTATTTAAATAGGAAAAGAATAACTAAAGCTAGTGTTGGTCCTCTAGAGAGGGAGTCTAGGGAATTGATAATGGAAAACAAGGAAATGGTGGATGTGTTGAGCAGGTATTTTGTGTCTATTTTCACTGTAGAAGACTTAGAAAACCTGTCAAAGATACTTGAAAAACAAGAGGTGAAAGGGTGGTAGGAACTTAGAACAATCAGCATCACCAGGAAAAAGGTGCTGGGAAAACTATTAGACTTAAGACTGACAAGTCCCCATGACCAGATGACCTGCATCCTAGGCTGGTAAAAGAAGTGGCTGCAGAGATAGTAGAGGCTTTGATTATAATTTTCCAAAATTCCTTAGATTCTGGAAGGGTTCCAGTGAATTGGAAAATACAAATGTAACACCTTTGTTCAAGAAAGGAGGGAGACAGAAAGCAGGAAACATTAGGCCAGTTAACCTAACACCTGTCATAGGGAAATTACTAGAATCCATTATTAAGGAAGTTATGTCAGGATACTTAGAAAATCATAATGGGATCAGACAGAGTCAACATGATTTTGTGAAAGGGAAATCGTGTTTAACTAATTTATTAGAATTCTTTGAGGAAGTAATAAGCAGGGTGGATAAAGGGGAACCTGTAGATGTGTACTTGGATTTCCAAAAGGCATTTGATAAGGTGCCACATCAAAGGTTACTACAGAATCACAGAATTGTTACAGTGCAGAGGGAGGCCATTCGGCCCATCGTGTCTGCACTGGCTCTCTGAAAGAGCTATTCCCTCAGTCCCATTCCCCTGCCTTCTCCACATAACCCTGCACATTCTTCCTTTTCATATAACTGTCTAATTCTCTTTTGAATGCTTCAATTGAACCTGCTTCCATCACTTTCTAGGACAGCACATTCCAGACCTTAACCACTCGCTGCGTGAAAAAGTTTTTCCTCATGTCACTTTTGCTTCTTTTACCAAATACTTTAAATCTGTGCCCTCTCATTCTCAAACTTTTTACGCGCGGGAACAGTTTCTCTCTATCTACTCTGTCCATACCCCTCATTATTTTGAATACCTCTATCAAATCACCTCTCAGCCTTCTCTTCTCCAGGAAAAACAGTCCTAACTTCTCCAATCTTCATAACTGAAACTCCTCATCCCTGGAACCATTCTCGTGAATCTCTTCTGTACTCTCTCCAATGCCCTCACCTCGTTCCTCAAGTGTGGCGCCCAGAATTGGACGCAATAGTCCAGCTGAGGCCAAGCTAGTGTCTTATACAAGTTCAACATAACTTCCTTGCTCTTGTACTCTATGCCTCTATTAATAAAGTCCAGGATACTGTATGCTTTATTAACTGCTCTCTCAACCTGTCCTGCCACCTTTCATGACTTATGCACATAGGTCCTAGGTCCCTCTGCTCCTGCACCCCCTTTAGAATTGTGCCCTTTATTCTATATTGTCTCTCCATGTTCTTCCTCCCAAAATGAATCACCTCACATTTCTCTGCATTGAACCTCATCTGCCACCTATCTGCTCATTCCACCAACTTGTCTATGTCCTTTTGAAATTCTACACTATCCTCCTCACAGGTCACAGTGCTTCCAAGTTTTGTATCATCTGTAAACTTTGAAATTGTGCCCTGTACACCAAGGTCTAGGTCATTAATATATATCAGGAAAAGTAAGGGTCCCAACACTGATTTCTGGGGAGCTCCACTACAAACTGACCTCCAGCCCAAAAAACATCCATTAACCACTATTCTTTGTTTCCTGTCACTCAGCCAATTTCATATCCATGTTGCTACTGTCCCTTTTATTCCATGAGCTACAAGTTTGCTCACAGGTCTGTTGTGTGGCACTATATCAAATGCCTTTTGAAAGTCCATGTACACCACATCAACAGCATTGCCCTCATCAACCCTCTCTGTTACCTCCTCAAAAAACTCCAGCAAATTAGTTAAACATGATTTTCCCTTAAGAAATCCATGCTGGCTTTCCTTAATTAACTCGCATTTGTCCATGTGACTATTTCAACATTGCCTGGGTTGCATCTTCTTCCTTGGTAAAGACAGATGCAAAGTATTCAATTAATACCTCAGCTATGTCCTTTGCCTCCATGTGTAAATCTCCTTTCTGGTCTGTAATCGGCCCCACTCCTCCTTTTACCAACCTTTTCCTATTTATATGCCTTTGGGGGTTACATATTAGCATGGATAAAGGACTGGTTAGCTAACAGGAAGCAGAGAGTAGGGATAAATGGGTCTTTTTTGAGTTGGCAAACTGTAACAAGTGGAGTGCCACAGTGATCAGTGCTGGGGCCTCGACTATTTACAATTTATATCAATGACGTGGATGAAGGGATCGAATGTATGGTAGCTAAATTTTCCAATGACATCAAGATAGGAAGGAAAGTAAATTGTCAAGAGGAGGTAAAGAAACTACAAAAGGATATAGATAGGTTAAGTGAGTGGGCAAAAATTTGGCAGACGGAGTATAATATGGGAAAATGTGAACTTGTCTACTTTGGCAGGAAGAATAGAAAAACTGTATACTATTTAAATGGAGAGAGATTGCAGAACTCAGTGGTACAGAGGGATCTGGGTGTCCTGGTACATGAATCACAAAAGGTTAGCCTGCAAGTACAGCAAGTGTTTAGGAAGACAAATGGAATGTTGGCATTTATTGCAAGAGAAATCAAATATAAAAGTCGGGAAGTTTTCCTGCAGCTGTACAGGACCTTGGTGAAACCACATCTGGAGTACTGTGTACAGTTTTGGTCTCCTTATTTGAAAAAGGATATAGTTGATTAGAAGCAGTTCAATGAAGGTTCACTTGACAAATTCCGGGGATGAAGGGCTTAGCTTATGAAGAAAGGCCTATGCCCACTCGAGTTTAGAAGAATGAGAGGTGATCTTATTGAAACATATAAGATCCCGAGGGGACTTGATAGAATGGATACTGGGAGGATGTTTCCTTGTGGGGGAGACTAGCACTAGTTTAGTTTAGTTTAGTTTAAAGATACAGCACTGAAACAGGCCCTTCGGCCCACTGAGTCTGTGCCGACATCAACCACCCATTTATACTAATCCTACACTAATCCCATATTCCTACCACATCCCCACCTGTCCCTATATTTCCCTACCACCTACCTATACTAGGGGCAATTTAAAATGGCCAATTAACCTATCAACCTGCAAGTCTTTGGCATGTGGGAGGAAACCGGAGCACCCGGAGGAAACCCACGCAAACACAGGGAGAACTTGCAAACTCCACACTAGGGAACACAGTTTAAGAATAAGACGGAGATGAGGAGAATTTTTTTTCTCAAAGGGTCGTTAGTCTGTGGAATTCTTTTCAATGGCTGGGACATTGAATTTATTCAAGGCTGAGTTAGATAGATTTTTAATAGGCAAGGGAGTCAAGGGTTATGGGGGGTGGGGGGGGGGGGGTGGAGTGGGGGTGCAGAAAGGAAAGTGGAGTTGAGACTAAAACCAGATCAGCCATGATCTTATTGAATGGCGGAGCAGGCTCGAAGGGCCTACTCCTGCTTCTAAGTCCTTTGTTCCTAACAGATAAGGGACAGAAGGAGCTATCTGTAGTGCCATTCAGCAACTGCTACTCATCAATTACCTGCTGACGTCTATAGTTTGACCTAAGCGTGAAATTATAGTAAGCAGTAACTCATTAACTCAAAGTATATCAGCTGCAGAATGTATTCCCAAATGTACAACTCATGAGCTGCATCAGGATTAGCTGATAAACATTATTTCCAAACCTGCCTACCATACATGGTTTTTACATAACAGCTCTGCCATGAAGTTAACGGATTACATTATTTGACTGAGTATTGTTTGTTCCATTAGGGCCAGTGAAATTCATATTTGATGGAGCTATAAAATGGTTGGTGGGGAATTGACTGCTCGTTATGCACACTGACCAATCTTCCTTTCCACAATGGGTGCTACACAGTACTGCCTTTTTTAATGTAAATGTTCATAATTCAAGTAAAACAGCATGAATCTAATCAAAGGTTTAGACAAACAGAAGAAGGTGGGTGTGAAGAAAAAATGTTAAACCCATCCATCTTCCATTCTCACTTATCTTCACCTTTAAGACTCGATCCATTATTGCTTTCTATCCTGGTGCCAAGTCAATAGTCCCTATTTCTGACTACTGCAGGAAATCCTAAAATAAATAATTTCATGTGAAAAATATAATTGGAGATGAAAGACTTTGTAAACCTGTTAAGATTAGCTTCATATTGCCACGAAAGTTGAGCTACTATTTCACTGTATTGCACATATGCTATATGCTAAAGGCCTGCTACCCGACCCGAACCTGACGGGACCCGACGACATGTGTCGGGTTCTGGTCGTGTCGGGTTCTGGTTGGGTCAACTTGCTCTTCCGGGTCCGGCTTTCGGGCTTGGGTCGGGCCGGGTCCGACTCGGACACCCACAGTACTCCACAGACTCTGAGCCTGCGCAGTGAGTGAGTGAGTGTCTCTATGACATCATCGCGCTCATGCTGCAGCAGTGCAGCTTCCTTCCATTCCATCCATCCAAAAGTGATAAGTACCGTGAGTGTACTATGGTCGGGTCGGGCTCGGGTCGGGTCGGGCATGGGAAAAAAATGGAAGGACTTGGGCCGGCGGAAGGATTCGGGCCGGGTCGCGCTCGGGTCTGATGTGGTTCTGTTGGGTTCGGGTTGGGTTTTTTTATCGGGCCTTCACTATATGCTACTTTTGGCCTTGTCTCACATTGACCATAATCTATAAACTAATAGAAATGTGTCTTCTAGATGGTGACAAGACTTTATTACTTAAAAAGCTAGCACGTTGAATAATTGTGTCATTCGCAAAGGAGTTTGAATGACCTCTTATCACTGCTAGACACAAGATTAGAACTAGTTACAGATTGGAATTGCTGCTAGAAACAATGATGCCAGTCATATTCAGCACAGATATTACAAAGAACAAAGAATAAAGAAAATTACAGCACAGGAACAGGCCCTTCGGCCCTCCAAGCCTGCGCCGATCCAGATCCTCTATCTGAACATGTCGCCTATTTTCTGAGGGTCTGTATCTCTTTGCTTCCTGCCCATTCATGTATCTGTCCAGATACATCTTAAAAGATGCTATCGTGCCCGCGTCTACCACCTCCGCTGGCAACGCATTCCAGGCACCCACCACCCTCTGCGTAAAGAACTTTCCACGCATATCCCCCCTAAACTTTTCCCCTCTCACTTTGAACTCGTGACCCCTAGTAATTGAATCCCCCACTCTGGGGGGAAAAAGCTTCTTGCTATCCACCCTGTCGATACCTCTCATGATTTTGTACACCTCAATCAGGTCCCCCCTCAACCTCCGTCTTTCTAATGAAAATAATCCTAATCTACTCAACCTCTCTTCATAGCTAGCGCCCTCCATACCAGGCAACGTCCTGGTGAACCTCCTCTGCACCCTCTCCAAAGCATCTACATCCTTTTGGTAATGTGGCGACCAGAACTGCGCGCAGTATTCCAAATGTGGCCGCACCAAAGTCTTATACAACTGTAACATGACCTGCCAACTCTTGTACTCAATACCCCGTCCGATGAAGGAAAGCATGCCGTGTGCCTTCTTGACCACTCTATTGACCTGCGTTGCCACCTTCAGGGAACAATGGACCTGAACACCCAAATCTCTCTGTACATCAATTTTCCCCAGGACTTTTCCATTTACTGTATAATTCACTCTTGAATTGGATCTTCCAAAATGCATCACCTCGCATTTGCCCTGATTGAACTCCATCTGCCATTTTTCTGCCCAACTCTCCAATCTATTTATATTCTGCTGTATTCTCTGACAGTCCCCTTCACTATCTGCTACTCCACCAATCTTAGTGTCGTCTGCAAACTTGCTAATCAGACCACCTATACTTTCCTCCAAATCATTTATGTATATCACAAACAACAGTGGTCCCAGCACGGATCCCTGTGGAACACCACTGGTCACACGTCTCCATTTTGAGAAACTCCCTTCCACTGCTACTCTCTGTCTCCTGTTGCCCAGCCAGTTCTTTATCCATCTGGCTAGTACACCCTGGACCCCATGCGACTTCGCTTTCTCCATCAGCCTACCATGGGGAACCTTATCAAATGCCTTACTGAAGTCCATGTATATGACATCTACAGCCCTTCCCTCATCAATCAACTTTGTCACTTCCTCAAAGAATTCTATTAAGTTGGGAAGACATGACCTACCCTGCACAAAACCACGTTGCCTATCACTGATAAGCCCATTTTCTTCCAAATGGGAATAGATCCTATCCCTCAGTATCTTCTCCAGCAGCTTCCCTACCACTGACGTCAGGCTCACCGGTCTATAATTACCTGGATTATCCCTGCTACCCTTCTTAAACAAGGGGACAACATTAGCAATTCTCCAGTCCTCCGGGACCTCACCCGTGTTTAAGGATGCTGCAAAGATATCTGTTAAGGCCCCAGCTATTTCCTCTCTCGCTTCCCACAGTAACCTGGGATAGATCCCATCCGGACCTGGGGACTTGTCCACCTTAATGCCTTGTGGAATACCCAACACTTCCTCCACCCTGATGCCGACTTGACCTAGAGTAATCAAACATCTGTCCCTAACCTCAACATCCGTCATGTCCCTCTCCTCGGTGAATACCGATACAAAGTACTCGTTTAGAATCTCACCCATTTTCTCTGACTCCACGCATAACTTTCCTCCTTTGTCCTTGAGTGGGCCAATCCTTTCTCTAGTTACCCTCTTGCTCCTTATATATGAATAAAAGGCTTTGGGATTTTCCTTAACCCTGTTTGCTAAAGATATTTCATGACCCCTTTTCGCCCTCTTAATTCCTCGTTTCAGATTGGTCCTAAATTCCCGATATTCTTTCAAAGCTTCGTCTTTCGTCAGCCTCCTAGACCTTATGTATGCTTCCTTTTTCCTCTTAGCTAGTCTCACAATTTCACCTGTCATCCATGGTTCTCTCATTTTCACAGGAACATGTCTCTCCTGCACGCTAATCAACCTCTCTTTAAAAGCCTCCCACATATCAAATGTGGATTTACCTTCAAACAGCTGCTCCCAATCTACATTCCCCAGCTCCTGCCGAACTTTGGTATAGTTGGCCTTCCCCCAATTTAGCACTCTTCCATTGGGACCACTCTCGTCTTTGTCCATGAGTATTCTAAAACTTACGGAATTGTGATCACTATTCCCAAAGTAGTCCCCTACTGAAACTTCAACCACCTGGCCGGGCTCATTCCCCAACACCAGGTCCAGTATGGCCCCTTCCCATGTTGGACTATTTACATACTGCTCTAGAAAACCCTCCTGGATGCTCCTTACAAATTCTGCTCCATCTGGACTCTAACACTAAGTGAATCCCAGTCAATGTTGGGAAAATTAAAATCTCCAACACCACCACCCTGTTGCTCCTACATCTTTCCATAATCTGTTTACATATTTGTACCTCTATCTCACGCTCGCTGTTGGGAGGCCTGTAGTACAGCCCCAACATTGTTACCGCACCCTTCCTATTTCTGAGTTCTGCCCATATTGCCTCACTGCTCGAGTCCTCCATAGTGCCCTCCTTCAGCACTGCTGTGATATCCTCTTTGACCAGTACTGCAACTCCTCCACCCCTTTTACCTCCCTCTCTATCCCGCCGGAAGCATCGATATCCTGGGATATTTAGTTGCCAATCATGCCCTTCCCTCAACCAAGTCTCAGTAATAGCAATAACATCATACTCCCAACTACTAATCCAGGCCCTAAGTTCATCTGCCTTACCTACTACACTTCTTGCATTAACAAATGCACCTCAGACCACCAGTCCCTTTGCGTTCATCATATGCTCCCTGTCTACTCTTTTCCTTAGTCACGCTGACTTCATTATCTAGTTCCTTACAGGCTTTAGTTACTACCTCCTTACTGTCCACTGACCTCCTCATTTGGTTCCCATCCGCCTGCCACATTAGTTTAAACCCTCCCCAACAGCGTTAGCAAAAGCACCCCTAAGGACATTGGTTCCAGTCCGGCCCAGGTATAGACCGTCCAATTTGTAATAGTCCCACCTCCCCCAGAACCGGTCCCAATGTCCCAAAAATCTGAACCCCTCCCTCCTGCACCATCTCTCAAGCCACGCATTCATCCTGACTATTCTTTCATTTCTACTCTGACTATCACGTGGCACTGGTAGCAATCCTGAGATTACTACCTCTGAGGTCCTACTTTTTAACTTGGCTCCTAACTCCCTAAATTCTGCTTGTAGGACCTCATCCCGTTTTTTTACCTATATCATTGGTGCCTATGTGCACAACGACAACTGGCTGTTCACCCTCCCCTTTCAGAATTTTTTTTAGATTAGAGATACAGCACTGAAACAGGCCCTTCGGCCCACCGAGTCTGTGCCGAACATCAACCACCCATTTATACTAATCATACACTAATCACATATTCCTACCAAACATCCCCACCTGTCCCTATATTTCCCTACCACCTACCTACCTACACTAGTGACAATTTATAATGGCCAATTTACCTATCAACCTGCAAGTCTTTTGGCTTATGGGAGGAAACCGGAGCACCCGGAGAAAACCCACGCAGACACAGGGAGAACTTGCAAACTCCACACAGGCAGTACCTGGAATCGAACCCGGGTCCCTGGAGCTGTGAGGCTGCGGTGCTAACCACTGCGCCACTGTGCAGCCGATCTGAGACATCCCTGACCCGTGCACCTGGGAGGCAACATACCATTCGGGAGTCTCGTTTTCGACCACAGAACCGCCTATCTACTCCCCTTACAATCGAATCCCCGATAACTATAGCCCTTCCACTCTTTTTCCCGTCCTTCCGAACAGCAGAGCCAGCCACGGTGCCATGAACCTGGCTACTGCTGCCTTCCCCTGGTGAGCCATCTCCCTCAACAGTATCCAAAACGGTATACCTGTTTTGGAGGGAGATGACCGCAGGGGACACCTGCGCTGCCTTCCTGCTCTTTCTCTGCCTTTTGGTCACCCATTCCCTTTCACCCTCAGCAATCTTTATCTGCGGTGTGACCAATTTGCTAAACGTGCTATCCACGACCTCCTCAGCATCGCGGATGCTCCAAAGTGAGTCCATCCGCAGCTCCAGAGCCGTCATGCGGTCTAACAAGAGCTGCAGCTGGACACACTTCCAGCACGTGAAGGAGTCAGGGACATCAGCCGTGTCCCTGAGCTCCCACATTGAACAAGAGGAGCATAACACGGGTCTGAGATCTCCTGCCATTTTCAATCTTCAGCTTAAGTTATTCTTAACTTAGATAAACGAAAAAGGAATGAAAAGTTTTCACCAATCACAGGAAAAAAAAAATAGAAAAAGCCTTACCTTATCTGCACACCACCGAGTCGGTTTTTTTTGGTTAGTGGAGGAGGGCGGGTGGGAGACACTACAGGTGTAGTGTCTCGGGTTCAGCCGCTGCCCAAATATATAGGACTTACCCAGCTGCCACCTCGCTCTCCCTGTCGCCGCTGCAAAAAGAAACCGCCAAAACAACAAGGTAAGTTTATATAAGTTGTAAACTCACTTACCCAGTTGCCACCTCGCTCTCCCTGTCGCCGCTGCAAAAAGAAATTAATTAAAATTAAACTCATTAATCATATTGTGCCAACCATCATTCTCAGTCAATGAGATGGGACAATGTTACCAATGTCTTACCATTTTGCCAGCATGTCCCATTTCCATTTTCTTGTTTTCCTTCCATGCATCATGTGTTGCACAGTAAGCTTTATTCATACTAAGCTAGCCTTGGCTTGATCAGAAAAAAAGCTTGCATATATATAGCACCTTTACAACCTCTGGAAATCCCAAAGCACTTTAAAGCCAATGAAATACTTTTTTTTGAACTTCAGTCACTGTTGTCAGCAATCTGACAACCAATTGCACACAGCAAGCTCCCACAAACAGCATTGTAATAACAATGGGACAATCTGTTTTAGTGATGTTGATTGAGGGACAAATATTGGCAAGAACACCAGGGAGAGAACTCCCCTGCCCTCTTTGAACTAGTGCTATCGGATCTTTTCTATATACCTGAGTGATTGATGGGCTTTGGTTTAACGTCTCATTCGAAAGGTGGCTCCTCCAACAGTGCAGCACTCTCTCAGTACTGCACAGGAGTATCAGCCTAGATTTTAGTGCTCAAGACACTGGAGTGGGTCTTGAACCCACAGTCTTCTGACTCAGAGGCAAGAGTGCTACCAACTGAGCCAGAAATCAGTGTTAGACTAGCTCTTTTCATTCATATGGCACCAGCAGAGAAACTGTGCATTAATAACCTGCAGACTTCCTGAAGCTCATGAACTGGCACAAACTAAGCCAGTAGGAGGCCAGCATGGCACATTGGGTTGCATGCTGTCTGATTCCTGAGACCAAATCCAAATTGTATTAATCAGCATTTGCCCTCTTGTTGTAGGCTGTGAAGATCCCATGTGAACTGAAATTGAGTAAAGTCTGCTTGACTCAGTTGGTCGTATTCTTGAGTCAGAAGATCGTGGGTTCAAGATCCTATTTTAGGGTTGCGATTCTAACATATATTGTAGTTTGGTGCTTCAGTGCAGCACTGAAGGAGTGCTGCATTGTCAGAAGCCAGTGGAAGTAAAATTGGTCCAGCAATAGCACAAAGTGAACGATAGTGAATCAGCAGCCTGTTTTATACACCGCCTGATTTTTTTTTTTTGAATGAGTCCACCATTGCATTGAGACTGATATTAGACATGGCAGTGCTATCAGATAAAAGCCTTCAAACTATGCTGTATGAAGATTACAGAATAAATTTCCCTTCACGCTGATCCAGTTATGGAGGTGTAATTCCTCTTATAAAAAAAAAATCAGTGCTGGTATGAAGCAGGGCTGCCTATATTGTATCCATGTCCCTTATCACACAATATCAAAGTACTGGTGTATTGTGAACTTTCCATTTGCTACACCAGCCATTCTTAAGTAAAAATGTTAACCTTCCAATTTATGAGCTGTTTTGTGCTGTGGACCTTTACCAAGAAATGCATTATGACCTGACCAACTCATTTCACACGGGACTCTCACACAGCTGACAGGGAGGCGGTTTACTGCCATCCAGTTGGTCTGGAGTGGATTAAATCCCATACCCAGGAATGCGAGGAGAGTGATTGTGTACCAAATCCCCTCAATAGTCTTTGGCTTTCTGGTAGTATCACGTTGTTATGACCAGGTGAGAAAGGGGTCTAGGGTTCCATCTCAGCCTTCACCTGGTCTTACAGCAACAGGGGTTAATTTTAAACACACCGTTCTTTTAGTTCCCCCTGAGTGAATTCTTGTTCACTAACTTCCAATTATAAGGCAAAGACACTAGTCAAACAGGTTTTCTTGTGTTTAAAGAAAAAAGGTTGAACTTTATTAAACTTAAACTCTAATTCGGTTAACGCCTATGGATACGCCACGCACCCATGCTAGCATGCATACGTGATGCACACATGCAGATAGAGACAGAAAAGAGCAGAAGAAATAAAGTGGAAAAGTTTGAGGCAATATCTGAAGATGGTTTTGGTTACTGTACTTCGAACTCGCTGTAAAATCTTTGATTGTAGGTAGGTCTTGCTTTTGTTGGGGCCCAGTATTCTTCTTACACATTGTTCGATGTAGGAGACTTTTCTCGGTTGAAGTTCATGTGTCTTCAATGGGTCCAGAGGCTTGTGAGAAAGAGATGGGAGCAGACAAGAGAGGTCTTCTCGCTTCAGGAGCAGTCTTTTCTGAGTCCAAACTCTTTGTACAATTCAGAAAAAATCCAGGTTAGAGGCTTGCTACCCGACCCGAACCCAACGACGTGTCGGGTTCGGGTCAGGTCGGGCCCATCTTCAGGGTACGGCTTTTGGGCTCGGGTCGGGTCAGGCCGAGTCCAGGTCAGTCGGGTTGGGTCGGGCCGGACACACACAGTAAGTGCTCTGCTGTTAAGTATTGAAATTAAAAAACTTAACTGAGCTGGGAGTCTGGGTCTACGCAGTGAGCGAGTGACATCACTATGACGTCATCACACATGCGCTGCAGCTTTGTGGAGCTTCCCAGTCGGAAGGTAAGTAAAGGGATGGTCGGGTTGAGTCAGGGAGGGTTTGGGTTGGGTCGGGCTCAGGGCAAAATGGGAGGGACTTGGGCTTGGTCGGGCTCGGGTCCGCTGAGGTTTGGTCGGTTTCGGCTCCGGTTCTTTTTTCCCGACCAGAGCAGGCCTCTAACCCAGGTTGCCAAGCAAGTTAGTCATGTGACTAGCTGGTCTGACCACGTCTATTTGTGGATTCTCTTGTCTTAGCTGACCCTGGAATGTCTCTTCTTACACACAATACCTTGTGCTCAAAGTCCATTGTGGGTTAAATTGGAGTAGGGAATAGCCCCTTTGTCCCTCCAAACCCTGTCTGTTGGTATGCAGATATTTTTCCCAGCCACGGCTGATCTGTTTAACAAGTCATTTGCTCGCTCCAGCAACAGTTTAAAATCAATGTTCATCTGACAAAATTAATATGCCTCATTCTTGGCAGGTGGGGGTTCTAGCTTGACACACATGTTAAGCTGCAAAAATTAGTCACCATCAAAGAAAAATCAAATACATTGATTCATAATAATTAACAACTGAAATAACTATTTTAAGAATTTGTCACATTTTATTTTCAATTTGTGAAATGATGGGTAACTATTAAAACCACAGCCATCCAGTTCCTTTACAGAAAACTAGACTCTCTTACTTATGATGCATTTGATGCACATTTTAAAATTATTTTTTATTATTAAAGTATATAACAAGAAGTACTTGAGGAAACCATTCCTGTTATGTTTCCCTTACTGCTTACTTTCCGTTTCTATGGAAAAATAGTCACTTTCTGCCCAAACAACATCACTCTATTTTCTAGAGGCCTGTCACCATCATAAAGTTAAAAATTAGACTTCGCAGTATAATCTTTATATATAGATTATGGTTACCCTGCTTGCATTCTGCACTTTACCTGTTAAATTTTTAAGAAACGGTTACAAGAATTGTAGATTAAATTACTCACAAACCTCCACCAGCTTTAGCCATGCTTCCTTTTAGGTTATACCATAGATTAGAGAATCCTGAGATATTCCAGCAGCCATTTTGGCACACCTGTGCGATTGCAGGTGAATGTTACCACAGTTACATTGTGAGCTTTTCATCTCGATCCACGCAGTAGACAAATAGTGCTCCTTGGGACCAGGCAGCCTTACAGTTCCCCTGTTGACTGCAACAAACTCAGAAGACGGCTTAGTGGAGAAGGTTGATGTTTTGTAATTGAGAGCGTATTAGTTTTCTGTGCATTGCAGCAATTTGCACCACCACTCTGAAAATCAAAAGCATTACATTCCCAGTGGAATTACCCTCCTCCAAGCAATGAGAATGGCATTATGGGACCTTCCCAGCTGTGTGCAAGCAGTACATCATTAAATTTTCCCTTGGATACATCACAATATTGCATGACGTACCAACCATCACTAATGATTATTAAGGTAGCAATTGTTGCTTATTTAAAGCTGTGTAGTATGTATATCTATCTATTGCCCATCCAAATTTCCCAACACAAAGATTTCTTGATAAATTTGAACGTTACCACTCACTTTTTGTACCCACTGGCTGATGCTTTTTGGTGCTAATGTTGGAATAAAAAGAAACTGAAAGCAGAATTAAAGTGCACTGTCCAATTTACAGTATAACATATGAAGAGTAGTGCTACTGTGACAGATTATGTGGCAGAAACCTCATATTGAGGTTATGGCCTATGAATCACACTCATTGTGGCATACTGTAGATTTGACAGGTGGCAGTTATATTTTGCTTTCCTTTTGTTTTAGTTTAGAACACTTTGTGATGATGCAGACTATCTTTGCATAGTCATACCTTCACTGAACAATTAATGATTGTGATTTATTAATTGCAAGTTTATCAAATGATAATCTGTAGTTGATGAGCAGAGCACAGCGCAATCATAAATCATTGTATATTACTCATGAAAGAATCGAGAACGAGAGGACACAAACTTAAGGTAATTGGCAAAAGAAGCAATGGTGACATGAGGAAAAACATTTTTACGCAGTGAGTGGTTAGGATCTGGAATGCACTGGCTGAGAGTGTGGTGGAGGCAGGTTCGATCGAGGCATTCAAAAGGGAATTAGACAGTTATCTGAAAAGGAAGAATGTGCAGGGTTATGGGGAGAATGACACTAAGTGAATTGCTCATTTGGAGAGCTGGTGCAGACACAATGGGCCAAATGGCCTCTGTCTGTGCTGTAACAATTCTGTGATTCTGTGAGTATGGTAGTATAATGGTAATATTGCTGGACTAGTAATCAGGAGATGTGAGTTCAAATCCTACCATGGCTGCTTGGGAATTTAAAATTCAGTTAGTTAAATGAATCTGGAATAAACAAACTAGATCAGAGAATTCTGAGGTATTTCAATAATGGTGACCACGAAACTACTGGATTGTCATTAAAAAAAACCAACCTTTTCTCGAGGAAAGGAAATTTGTGCCCTTAGCTGGTCTGGCCTATAAGTGACTCCAGACCCATGGCAATGTGCTTGACTCTTAACTGCCCTCTGAAATAGCCTGGCAAGCCACTCAGTTGTATCAAAACTGCTACAAAAAACTAAAATCCTTACAGACTGCAGCAATCCAAGAAGGCAGCTCACCACCACCTTCTCAAGGGCAATTAGAGATGGGCAATAAATGCTGGCCTTCTCAAGAATGAATATTTAAAAAAAACTGCTTAAGTCATTTACTTCAGAAGTGAAACAGAGAAATTAGGCAAAAAGAAAATTACAGCAATAAGAAACAATGAACACGAACAATGAAAACTGGAAATAAAGACAGAAAGTACACTGCAGGTCAGTCAGCATCTGAAGAAGATTCTGGGTGAGACTCTTCATCAGAGCTGGGTAAAAAAAGGTTGCAGTTTGATATCGGGAATACCATGTGAATTGTTTTGATTAGATTAGTCACTTCGAGGAACACTTCCTATGTCTGGATCTAGTGGATTGAAATGATTTTCACTTTCGGCTTCAACAACATGTCAAATGTCTGACAATCACAGTGACCCCTTTGTATTACTGACCTAAGTCTGATGAGGGGTTAATTGGTCCCTTCCCCTCTCCCATTGCAAAAAAAAACCGTAAAATAAAAGCAAAATACTGCAGATGCTGGAAATCTGAAGCAAAAACAGAAAAGCTCGGCTGGTCTGGCAGCATCTGTAGAGAGAGAAGCAGAGTTAACGGTTCAGGTTAGTGACCTTTCATCAGAAACATTTCCAGCACTTCCTGTTTCTGTTGCAAAAAAAAAGTGCTACTTTCCCCGAACCTTTGGGACTCTCGTTTGGCACTGGTGACACTATTGATCTGTGCAATTTTCAAATTATATGTTACATTTTTCTCTTTATTTCCCTTTTGGTGGGTCTTCACCTTGTGCCATTAAATGCAGTAGAGAGACACTGTGTGTCAATATATAAGCAAGGATATACTGCCGTGTGCTGACCCATGTTTGTTCATTGTGGTAGTTGCTTTCTGGATCATGCCTACTGTTGTCTGACTATGGAATAAAAATAGTTTGGGTTCTTGAAAGTAGTAACAATGGTTTCCAGGGAACTGTTAGTAGATTTTCCTTTTCTTCCGGTGTTTCTCCACAGTTTTATAGTCTCTATCAGTGAACTTCACAACTGGAAGGCTCGGACCCTAGCATTCAGTCTTTGATTTATCATTTTTCAATTTCTGGCTATGGACAATAGTTCAAACGAGTGTTTCTGCCCCTGTTCTTCCACACACTTAATTTCTTTGTGTTTTACAGATAATAGTTTCAGAAATGATTAGCACTCTCAGTTGGTTACTAAGAACAATGACTAAAACATAATTTGAAAGAGAACAGGAGATTAAAAAAAAAAGAATATTTTTCTTACATAGGAGTTCACTGAGAGTTCTGGAAAAAGCCAACCGCAAATAACTCCTTAAGACTTGCAGGTTGATAGGTAAATTGGCCATTATAAATTGCCCCTAGTATAGGTAGGTGGTAGGGGAATATAGGGACAGGTGAGGATGTGGTAGGAATATGGGATTAGTGTAGGATTAGTATAAATGGGTGGTTCATGGTCGGCACAGACTCGGTGGGCCGAAGGGCCTGTTTCAGTGCTGTATCTCTAAATCTAAATCTAAAAGATGACATTGAAGATGTCTATGTGATTAAAGTAGCCAAACAGCTCCTGGGTTTTATTATTGCATTTCTTCTGCTTGTCATATGTTACGATTGTAATAGTTCATTGAAGAAGCCTTCTTATTTAACATTTCATTGGCCTTACCTTTTGTCTTAATATCTTTAAACTTTTCTTATCTTGTACTTGCTGATTTTCATTTGCAGACGTGTTTTCATCTTTAAAAGTATCCATATTTTAATACCTTTTTAGATTGATTTGTTGCTCTGAAAATATTTCAGCATATTTATGAAGTGCTACTTTCTAGAAATCAGTGCTGTGTTGAGAATTGGTAGGAAAGTCATTTGTGGAAGGCACAGGGCTAATGTTCACCCAGTTAGGTGAGTTTTAACTAGTCTTTAGCTGTGCTCGCTGGATGGAGTGCGATTTGGAGCATCATTTCTTCACAAACACTGTCTGACCCCAAAGCAAATGCATCAGCTTGTCAAGGAGCAAGACAATGTGATGGAAGTCCAACTGATGTAGTAGAGTGGTCTAAGAGAAGTGTTTCTGCCCCTGTCCTTCGACACGCCAAACTGTGCCTCTGTCCCGAGACGCTACAGGCAGGCCAAGCTTGGAGGAGGGAAATGGGAAGAAATTTCAGACGTTAAATTGAGGCAAACTGAGGTCTGCTCTCCCAGGTGGACGTAAAAGACCCCGTGGCTCTATTTCGAAGAGCAGCATGGGAGTTATCTCTGTTGTCTTGGCCAATATTTATCCTCAATCAAAATCACAAGAAAACAGGTTATCTGGTTATTATCACATTGCTGTTTATGGGAGCTTGCTGTGCACAAATTGCCATAATTTCTACATTACAACAGTAACTACACTTCCAAAAGTACTTAATTGGCTGTAAAACACAGTTGTGAAAGGTGCTATATAAATGCAAGTCTCTCTGTGTGAAAAATCACCACAGGCTGCTCTTGTGAATCACTTAGTAGCTAGTTTCAGAGGAGCACCAGCACAAGCCTGGGATCAGAGTACTCAGCTGCTTTCATATCCTGGGAATATATGTGGTATGGTGAGACTCAAAAAAGAGGAAATACTTTGACAAGAGGCCATATATAAACAAAAAGTGATTCATTTAACAAATGTCTTCACTGAAAGTGTTGCCACAGGGAAAATCTACATTAAGCCAAACATAATGACAACAAAATCGGAACTCAGTAATGCCATTGATTCTCTAGCCAGTGGAAAGGCCCCTGGAAAGGACGGCATTACCCCTGAAATAATCAAGAGTGCCAAGCCTGCTATACTCTCAGCACTCCATGAACTGCCTTGCCTGTGCTAGGATGAGGGAGCAGTACCCCAGGACATGCGTTATGCCAATATCATCACCCTCTATAAGAACAAGGGTGACTGCAACAACTACCGTGGATACTCCCTACTCAGCACAGTGGGGAAAGTCTTCACTCGAGTTGTTTTAAACAGACTCCAGAAGCTGGCTGGGCGTGTCAACCCTGAGGCACAGTGTGGCTTTCGAGCCGAGAGATCCACCATTAACATGCTGTTCTCCCTTCACCAGCTACAGGAGAAATGCCGCGAACAACAGATGCCCCTCTACGTTGCTTACATAGATCTCACCAAAGCCTTTGACCTCGTCAGCAGACGTGGTCTCTTCAGACTACTAGCAAAGATCGGATGTCCACCAAAGCAACTAAGTATCATCACCTCATTCCATGACAATATGAAAGGCACAATTCAGCATAGCGGCGCCTCATCAGACCCCTTTCCTATCCTGAGTGGCGTGAAACAGGACTGTGTTCTCGCACCTACACTGTTTGGGATCTTCTTCTCCCTGCTGCTCTCACATGCGTTCAAGTCTTCAGAAGAAGGAACTTTCCTCCACACAAGATCAGATGGCAGGTTGTTCAACCTTGCCCGTCTAAGAGCAAAGAGCAAAGCACGGAAGGTCCTCATCAGGGAACCCTCCTCTTTGCTGATGATGCTGCATTAACATCTCACACTGAAGAGTGTCTGCAGAGACTCATGGACAGGATTGCGGCTGCCTGCAGCGAATTTGGCCTAACCATCAGTCTGAAAAAATTGAACATCATGGGACAGGACGTCAGAAATGCTCCATCCGTCAATATCGGCGGCCAAGCTCTGGAAGTGGTTCAAGAGTTCACCTACCTAGGCTCAACTATCACCAGTAACCTGTTTCTCGATGCAGAAATCAACAAGCGCATGAGAAAGGCGTCCACTGCTGGCCAAGAGAGTGTGGAAAAATGGCGCACTGACACGGAACACAAATGTCCGAGTGTATCAAGCCTGTGTCCTCAGTACCTTGCTCTACGACAGTGAGGCCTGGACAACGTATGTCAGTCAAGAGCGACGTCTCAATTCATTCCATCTTCGCTGCCTCTGGAGAATCCTTGGCATCAGGTGGCAGGACCGTATCTCCAACACAGAAGTCCTCGAGGCGGCCAACATCCCCACTATATACGCCCTACTGAGCCAGCGGCACTTGAGGTGGCTTGGCCATGTGAGCTGCATGGAAGATGGCAGGATCCCCAAAGACACATTGTACAGCGAGCTCGTCACTGGTATCAGACCCACCAGCCGTCCATGTCACCCCTTTAAAGACGTCTGCAAATGCGACATGAAGTCCTGTGACATTGACCGCAAGTCATGGGAGTCAGTTGCCAGTGATCGCCAGAGCTGGCAGACAGCCATAAAGGCGGGGCTAAAGAGTGGCGAGTCGAAGAGACTTAGCAGTTGGCAGGAAAAAAGACAGAAGTGCAAGGGGAGAGCCAACTGTGTAACAGTCCCGACAACCAATTTTATCTGCAGCGCCTGTGGAAGAGTCTGTCACTCTAGAATTGGCCTTTATAGCCACTCCAGGCACTGTTTCACAAGCCACTGACCACCTCCAGACGCTTACCCATTGTCTCTCGAGACAAGGAGGCCAAAGATGAATGACAAAGAACCCAAGATCTTGGCTTGACAGTTACAATTGGTCTATGTGCCCAAGGTTTAGGAAGGGTGAAAATAACTGAGTTCCCTCTCCTGTTTTCTGCCTACTGACTCCTGCTGGAGAGCATGCATGCATAGATGCTGGGTGAGAACATAAGCGGGTAAGGCTCAGGGATAGGCATCAACATGTTACATCATGATCATTTGACAAAATTATTGACTCAGCCACGGACATGGGGGTAAAGGCCTGCTCGGGTATACAATTTAAACCCGACCCCCGGGCCCGACCTGCCAACATCTAACCGTACCCTACCCGGGCCCGAGTCCTTTGGTTTTTTTCCCGCGCCCGACCCGACCCGACTCAACTACCGGAAAGTAATGACGCTTACTGTTACTCTTACTTCCCTTTCCCCCCCTAACCAAAAGGCAGCATTGTCACTACGTTCGACCCGACCCGAGCCTGAATGCCAAACCCAGAAGAGCGACCCGACCTGACCCGATCCCGACACATGTCATCAGGTGCCGTCGGGTGTGGGTCAGGTAGCCATGCTCTACATGGGGGCAATTAAATTGTATATGAAGTGTAGAGCCAACCTAATGCCATAAAAACACAGTCCGATTTAAAACGCATTTCTCCCTGTTTAGTGAATACCTGGCATTGTTTTTGCTTACACAAGTCGTCAATGTCTGCCCACACACTTGATGTAGCTATGCAGAGAATCCGGATAGATGTCCATTTGTCAGGAGTGATCTTGATCTCTTTCTCTCCCCTCTCGCGCTCTCTCTCCCTCTCTGTGTCCATTTTCACTCCTCTCTTTCTCCCCTCTCTGTGTCCATCTCTCTCCCTTCTCTCTCCCCACTGTGTCCATCTCTCTTCCCTCCCTGTCTCTGTCCTCCCTCCTCTCCCTCTGTGTCCATCCATCTCCCCCTCTCTCTCCCCCTCACTCTGTGTCTATCTCTTTCCCCTTCTCTCTCACCCTCTCTCTCCCTCTCTCTTCCCCTCTCTCTCCCTCTCTCTTCCCCCTCTCACCCTCTCTCTCTCTCCCCTCCCTCTCCCTCTACCTCTCCCTCCCTCTCTACTCCCACCCTCTTCCTCTCTCTCCCTCCCCTCCCTGTCTCTCTATCCCTCCCCCCTCCCTCTCCCTCTCTCTGACAGTTGCAGAGAGTGGCAACTGTACCCAGAGCAGCTTTGTAATTGGTCAGTTTAAAATTGGGACCCACCGGAAAACCCCTAATTTGTCCTGAGTTCGGAAGCCGCTGGTCCCACTCCTGGCACCTGTCAGCTGTGAAACTGACAGCTGTGAATTTTTTTTAAGTTGGACTTGTCTGGAAAGAAGAAATCAATGGGAAATTTCTCATTCCTGAAATTACCAGTCACGGACCTCAAAAATGTTACCACGGACACTCGTATCCGTGTACAGACATATTGCAGACCCCAGTTAAGGATGCAATGCACCTCATCTTGAATAGCCCAAGTGACCATTTGCCACTCATGAGTAGTCACTTGAATAAGATACTGGGGGTGCTTTTTGGGCCTGGAATCTTACCCCTGCATTGAGTTAATGTCTTCAGTTGAGGAGGAAGGAGTGGGGTTAAACCAAAATGTCAACTATTTCCTATGTTTTAAATCATGTGTATGATTTTTTTTTGATTGAATACCAGAGAATTATAGGGCTGATTCCACAATCCCATGCTACCAGAATGGAGCCAGCGCTGGCAAGGGATGCATCAAGGGCACGGCTACGGACAGCCATTTTCTATCCAATTTCCCGCTGGCAGTGTGAGATTTCGATTAGGCATATATCTAACCAAAATGGTGATACCTTCTGCAGGAGCGTAGGTACAGTCGGAATCTAATGCTGAGAATAAAATCACATGGCTATCTGACAAAACAGGAAAAAGCTGATTTTTTTTTTCCCGTAAAATCAAGTCAAGAGAAATGACTAAACCTCTGATTAATTTTATATGGTTCCAAATTGGCTTCCTTCTGCAAAAACTTTTCAGTGAATTCCCTTGATGGTTTCTGACATTCGTGTGAGTCACAACATGACTCATTGAGAAAGTGCACAGTCTTTTGTTGTGTGATGAATCCGTTTGTCTCCTTTTACTGGAAGAACATTGCAGAAATTGTTTTCTGTTAAGTTTTAAAATTCCACAAGCTGTTCTGTTGATATTGCCCTGTGCCTAATGTATCTCCAAAGACTCCTTGAGATGAGATTCTTCACTATGGCCTCATCCAGGATTGGCTGCTTGCTCATAATTGTCTTCTAATCCAACGATAGGGACATAGTGGTTGAGTTTAATGATCTCCTTACCTGATTCCAACAAGATTAGATTTTTTTTAGATTAGATTAGATTAGAGATACAGCACTGAAACAGGCCCTTCGGCCCACCGAGTCTGTGCCGACCGTCAACCACCCATTTATACTAATCCTACACTAATCCCATATTTCTACCAAACATGTCCCTATATTTTCCCTACCACCTACCTATACTAGTGACAATTTATAATGGCCAATTTACCTACCAACCTGCAAGTCTTTTGGCTTGTGGGAGGAAACCGGAGCACCCGGAGAAAACCCACGCAGACACAGGGAGAACTTGCAAACTCCACACAGGCAGTACCCAGAATCGAACTCGGGTCCCTGCAGCTGTGAGGCTGCGGTGCTAACCACTGCGCCACTGTGCCGCCACAAGGGTCACTGGATAGCAGACACCACTTTAAATGTTCACTCCCTCCACCACAGACGCAGAGTGGCAGCAGTGTGTATCGCCTATAAGATCCACTGCAGCAGCTTGCCATCTCAGCGTCATGGGTCGAGGCGGGCCTCTCCCCGTAGAATCTTACCGGCCCTCCCTCCGCGACCCGCGGCATCGAGGGGCTGGTAAAATTCAGCCCAATGTCATCAGCACTCGGAATATAATGGTAAGTATTTGCTTATCGGTTTGCATATAAATCTACGTATTTATAAATAGAATTTTAAAAATAATTGACGTTTGCCCTTCACAGTTTAGACATGAAAAACACCCACAAACCAGAACTTTGAGCAATCTTAAAGAATATATACGAAAAGAGAGAAAGCCAGTTTAACATCTCATCCAAAAGATGGCACCTCCAGCAGTGCAGTGCCCCCTCAGTACTACACTGGAGTGTTAGTCTTGATTTTTGTGCTTAAGTGCTGAATGTGGGATTTGAACCCAGAACTTTATGACTCAGAGGCAAGAATGCTACCACAGCTGACATTGAAACAGTAGTTTGGCTCCAGTTGACCTCAGGATATATCCATTTCGGCAAGTAACATTTGCACCACACATGTGCCAGGCAATGACCATCTCAAACAAGAGAGAATCTAACCATCTCCCCTTGACATTCAATGGCATTACCATCGCTGAATCCCCCACTATCAACATCCTAGGGGTTACCATTGACCAGAAACTGAACTGGAGTAGCCACATAAATTCTGTGGCTACAAGAGCAGGTCAGAGGCTGGGAATTCTGTGGCGAGTAACTCTCCTCCTGACTCCCCAAAGCCTGTCCACCATCTACAAGGCACAAGTCAGGAGTGTGATGGAATACTCTCCACTTGCCTGGATGGGTGCAGCTCCAACAACACTCAAGAAGCTCGACAGTATCCAGGACAAAGCAGCCCGCTTGATCGGCACCCCATCTACAAACATTCACTCCCTCCACCACCGACGCACAGTGGCAGCAGTGTGTACCACCTACAAGATGCACTGCAGCAACTCACCAAGGCTCCTTCAACAGCACCTTCCGAACCCACAACCTCTACCAACTCGAAGGACAAGGGCAGCAGATGCATGGGATCGCCACCACGTGCAAGTTCCCCTCCAAGCCACACACCATCCTGACTTGGAACTATATCGCCATTCTTTCACTGTCGCTGGGTCAAAATCCTGGAACTCCCTTCCTTACATCACTGCGGGTGTACCTACCCTAAGGCCTGCAGCATTTCAAGAAGGCAGCTCACCTCCACCTTCTCAAGGGCAATCGGGGAATGGGCAACAAATGCTGGCCTAGCCAGCGACGCCCACATTCCACGAATGAAAAAAAAACACATTTCGGCTACTTTCCCACAGGGAGTATCTGAGAAGTGAACTTTAAGGGACCAGGAATAAGTTTAACTTCTCCCAATAATATAAAGCAGGTGACATCTGATAGGCTGTCCGATGTACACCTTTCCTGACTTTCCTTTTGACAGTCTGAGACTATCAGCAGATGTTAAAATTACCCCCAAGTGTCCAACAGGCCAACTGTGAGCAACATCCCGGAGATCGGCTAGTTTCATTTCAACACAAATCCAGGGGTTCTGACAGCAAGACACTATCATATAGATCATCCATGATCCAACTGATTGTTGGAACAGGCTCAAGAGACTCCTGTTCCTATGCTCCTATCATGTCAAAGATAAAAAGGAATGCTAAATGTTAACCTTTTCTCTTTCAAGTGCTGAACCTAGTGGCCCTTGCAGTACAAGGTTTTGCTAAGTATCCACTTTTATTTCTCAGTTGGAAGAAATGTTTAAAAGTGCTGAGCTACAAATCACTAAACCACAGTTCGAGATTACATCTCCTCAGGAGAAGGCCCCATCTCTTTCGGTTCATTTATCAACATAATATTTCATATGCACAATACCTCTCCCATTATTGTAGCATTTTTCACTCTCTAATTCCTGTGATTGTAACCACATTGCCTGAATTTTTAAGAGAAAATGTTCTGCGCTCCTCAGGTGACAGCTGTCTTTGCGTAACTGATGTATGTATAGCTCCTCTTCCAGAGATACATATGCATTAGCTGCATCGGCTCCTCTCTCTCTGTGTGCAGAGGAGTGAGAATCTGTCCTTTGGAAATCTCCAATTGGAAGAAATTATCAGGTGAAAAAATGCTACAATATACTGTGGGCCTGGAGTCTTGTGGAAATATTAAAGCTTGACACATTCAGGAAATAAGCAGGAAGATGGCTTTCTACCACATAAATCTATTTGTGAAACTGAGCTAAATAGTGCTGAAGGTATTATAGATTGGTTCTTTCCCGTGTGTTTTTTCTCGTGTTACGTATTTTTATTTGCTGCAGTAAAATGCTGTACCACAGGTAACTCTTCCAACGCATTGCCCCCTTTTACAGAATTAGAAAATGATCTCACTGGCCCCTGCACCATTTTTCCTTACTCATCCAGCTCACTGCCTTGAGGTGTCATAGAGTCATTACGGCACAGAAGGAGGCCATTTGGCCTATCGAGGCCATGCTTGCCTCTTCCCCTCAGGACATGCTCATTGCCACACCATTTCCTGAGGAACTGCCTGGTGAAATGCTTGTCACTGCTACCTTGCTTGTAGAGGTGTTCTCCCTTCCTGCTACCCTGGTTCTAAGAGTGTTTCCCCTCACCTCCTACCTTGGCCCTAGAGCCTTCCTTCCTCCACCTTGTTTCTAGCACCCAGTTCCTTGAATCTTTCTCCTTTATTGTCCTGGTTCAAGAGGTGTTTGGATATTTGAACTCTACATTGCATTCTTAACATTGGTCTCCAAACAAAAAAAACTGTGTGAAATTCAAACTGCTGGCTGGTATACAGAGCACTGCGCTATGTCCTCATTTAATTAATACTTTGGACTTGTTCTCTTCTTATTTCTGCAGCTATACAGCAAAATGTGACACCAGGTGGAAATGCTCCTGAGTTGGAACTAAGAAGATGCATCAGTTGGCACCATAGAATAGCTACCAATCTAAGCAGACTGTTTTGTTAGATTTCGCTAAACTTTTGAACACGTAGCAGAAATGATAGCGGAACCAGAGTTATCCAGCAGGATCTCCCTCCAAAAGTAAGAAGGCATTCAGCTGAGGAGTGATTTATTTTGGGTCAGTTGGGGTGACGGGGTGGAGGAGGGGACAAAGTCAATCACAGAACAACCTTCTCCTAAAATCTTACTTAAACCTTACAAAGTGGGATGTTCGCTGATGATTGCACAATGTTCAGCACCATTTGTGACTCCTCAGATACTGAAGCAGACCCTGTAGAAATGCAGCAAGACCTGGACAACATCCAGGCTTGGGCTGATAAGTGGCAAGTAACATTCACGCCACACAAGTGCCAGGCAATGACCATCTCAAACAAGAGAGAATCTAACCATCTCCCCTTGACATTCAGTGGCATTACCATCACTGAATCCCCCACTATCAACATCCTGGGGGTTACCATTGACCAGAAACTGAACTGGAGTAGCTATATCAATACCATGGCTACAAGAGCAGGTCAGAGGCTAGGAATCCAGCGGCGAGTAACTCACCTCCTGACTCCTCAAAGCCTGTCCACCATCTACAAGGCACAAGTCAGGAGTGAGATGGAATACTCTCCACTTGCCTGGATGGGTGCAGCTCCAACAACACTCAAGAAGCTTGACACCATCCAGGACAAAGCAGCCCGCTTGATTGGCACCCCATCCATCACCCTCAACATTCACTCCCTCCACCACTGACTCACAGTGGCAGCAGTGTGTCCTATCTACAAGATGCACTGCAGCATCGCACCAAGGCTCCATAGACAGCATCTTTCAAACCCACGACCTCTACCAGCTAGAAGGACAAGGGCAGCAGATGCATGGGAACACCACCACCTGCAGGTTCCCTTCCAAGCCACACACCATCCTGACTTGGAACTATATCGTTGTTCCTTTACTGTCGCTGTGTTAAAATCTTGGAACTCCCTTCCTAACAGCACTGTGGGTGTACCTACCCCACACAGACTGCAGCGGTTCAAGAAGGTGGCTCACCACCACCTTCTCAGGGCAATTAAGGATGGGCAATAAATGCTGTCCTAGCCAGTGACGCCCACATCCCTTGAACGAGGATTCTCCTGAATGTGCTGTGAGCATCTCAGGAGAAAAATAATAGGTGCTTTAAATAATAGTATATATCTTTCTTTGAACACTTTCATTCATTAGTTATAAAAGTATTGGAGATGGGAAAAAGCGACTGGGCGGGGCTGTTACAGACAGGAGATCATGTGTTGACAACTTCAGGAGTTTGGCCTATGAGAGGCTGTAAATGCTACAGCTTTAATCCTTTCAATGAGTTTTCACAATGTTATGTTATTCTGCCCAATTTTTCTTGCTGATTGATGCCTCCTATAGAGCCCTTGTTAGGATACTGGACTAGATTTTTTGCTCACTAATTATGAATGGGTAGACATCTAGCCCACAGTTGCATTGATCACAGTGATCCTCTCGTACCCTGCCCAAGTCACCGAATGACTTTAGGCATGAGTTTCAGAGAGGTTTGCCACCTAAGTGAAGAGCCATTCCATTCGCTGTGTGTAACAACATCTCAAATGTGTTGAGAAGTTTTCCTCTGGCCAGTAATTGTAATAAGATTGTAAAGACACTGGAGGTAGATTTCCAACTTCACTACCCAGGCAGTAAACTCGAGAATCTATCTCATTGAATCTGAAAGCATGCTGTTGGATACTAACACTCGAATGCAGATGCATTCATTTGAAATTCTACATTTTATTAGGTTAATATCCCACAGAGTAACTTCAAGGCCATTCCGCAAGGGGAAGTTCTGATGAGGTAATGCTCTGGGTTTGCATCAGGAGTACCACTGTTCAGGTACAAATGCAGAACCGATTGACAGGGTGAAAATCTACTGTCTGTTGTGTGGGTTCCACTTCAGATGGTTATGGGCAACCTGATCCCAGATCCTAGTGGATTAAGTTGACAGTGTTGATCCGAGAAGCCAAAGGATGGTATAATGGAAACATGTCACATTGTTGGAGTAAAGTGTGCTCAGCTGAGGCTGCCACTCACACACATTGTTGGGACGGCTTACTCTATGCCTGGCTCTGCTACACCTGACCTGAGATTGCTTGACGGTGAAACTGGAGGCTGGATTTGCCTATAACCCATCCCTGCGGGGTTGGGAAGCCTTCTACCCATCCTCTTGACCCCGTAATTACCCTGCAACATCTCTCTGGGTCAGGGGTCATTTTCTCTGTGTGGTGGGCACTGGAGGTATCCTCACCAGCAAGCGGGAGTCTGCCAGTGGTTCCCAGGAAAATCCACTTGGCGTTTCAGTGGGACTGCCATGCAGCACCAGAAGAAGTGGGAGGCCAGGTTAAAAGGGTTACCGCGAATCATTTACAGAAGGCCCTGTCTAAGACTAAGGGAGCGGAGGCAGCCAGTTGACCCTGTCACTTGATCAGGGACTTTGCAGCCTTCCCACCACTACCCCAAAGACTGTTGCCATGGTTCACCTGGGGATTGGCAGTAGGAGAGGCGAAAAGAATGGAATTGGGCCAGGAGGCCAGGCCCTGCATCCCTCTTGGCATTTGGAAATGGCAGACAGGGAAAGAATGGAAAGTGGCAGTCTTGGTGTAGGGGAGGTGAGGGTGTGGAAATTAAGGTAGGAACAGGATGCAAAATCCAGATCTGGGTGTCTGTTCTGAGAAGTTCTTTTCCCCAGTACTAATATCCCTCCTCAAAAGGAACTGAGGAATATTATCCCCAAAACACTAGTATAAATCCCATATGATGAAAACTGAATTTGGCTAATTCAGCCACCATAAACTGTAATTCTGGGGACTGTCAGCCCATTATATATTATTGGCTAGGTCTCTGGTTCTCCACTGCCTCCCCAAATTTGGATGGAATCATGAAATGCAATCCTCAAAATAATAGAAAAATCCAGAACACTATCTATAGAATAATGAATTTGGTCACCATAGGTCATTCAGATTTGATGTACTTTATCTTTGTTTCAGAGAGAATGAGAGTCAATCTGAGCCTGACAATGATCTGGAGAATCAGAGAAGGGGAAGCGGAGGCACCATATCTGTGAGTAGAAGAAAATTTCCTCTCTTGGCCGCAGGATAGGTCAAGATGTGAAGCTGTCACAACCTTGAGGTTAATTATAAGTTACTTCACTGATATGTACCATAAAGCTGCCGGTATTATGGTTTGTTTTAATTAAAGGTTATTTAACCCGATGCTACAAAAACTTTCGAAGCCACAAATATTTAGAACCCACATTTGGACGTCAATTTGATCACATCGCTTATCAAATCATTTCTTAACCCTTTGCTGTTTCAAATTTAGACTTGTTTGACTTGACCTAGTTACATTTTAAATATATAAATAAAACAAAAGCCAATGAAATAAAAGGAATTCATAGAATGTTTAGAGCACAGAAAGAGGCCATTCAGCCCATCATGTCCATGCCAGCTCTCTGTCAGAGCTACTCGGCTAGTCCTACCAGCCCTCCCCCCACCCCGTCATTTCCCCACAGCACTGCAAATATTTTCTCTTTAGATAATTATCCAGTCCCCTTTTGGAAATCACAATTGAATCGGTCTCCACCACAATCTCAAAAGGTGCATTCCAGATCCTAACCACTCGCTGCATAAAAGAAAGTTTTGCCCCATGTCGTCCCTGGTTCTTTTGCCAGTCACCTTAAATTGGTGCCCTCTGGTTCTCGATCCTTCCATCAGTGGGAACAGTTTCTCCCTATTTACTCTGTCCAGACTCCTCATGATTTTGTATACCTCTATAAATCTTCTCTCAACCTTCTCTTCTCTCAGGAGAACAGCCTCAACTTTGCCTATATATCCCCGTATCTGAAGCCTCTCACTCCCGGTACAATCTTTGTAAATCTTCTCTGCACCCTTTCCAATGCCTTCACATCCTTGAGACAAGATTAAGGGTGATCTAATTGAGTTGTTTAAGTTAATTAAAGGATTTGATAGGGTAGATAGATCGCAACTATTTCTCCTGATGACCAAGCCCAGAATGAGGGGACACAACCATAAAATCAGGCAGTTCAGGGGTCCTGTTCCCCTTCAAGCCACATACCACCCTGACTTGGAATCCTGACTCGCCATTTCTTCACTGTTGCTGGGTAAAAATCCTGGAACTTCCTTCCTAA
The DNA here is from genome assembly GCF_036365525.1 of Heterodontus francisci. Taxonomy (NCBI): domain Eukaryota; kingdom Metazoa; phylum Chordata; class Chondrichthyes; order Heterodontiformes; family Heterodontidae; genus Heterodontus; species Heterodontus francisci. Next base: position 19,827,848 of record NC_090376.1, on the reverse strand, counting down.
CAGCACTATGGGTGAACCTAACCCACATGGACTGCAGTGGCCCACCACCACCTTCTCAAGGGCAATTAGGGAAGGGCAATACATGCTGGCCTAGCCAGTGACACCAAATCCTGTGAACGAATGCTGCTGAAAATAGAGACATATTGTTGAAGCTTTTTGTCTTGCACTCATCAGGACAGTTGCAAGAATAACCAATGTAAGGGAAAACAACAACTTATACTGCATGCGAAGAGAGGGCTGATTGGTTGGCAAGTGAACTCTGATTGGTAGGGGCGTTGCCATGGCAAATGCACCAGTTTACGGTGATTGACAGTTGACTGCCAAGCTTTATTTAAAATTTAAACCAGGCAGCTTGACTCTGATTGGTCAAAGCATTGCCCTGAGGAATGAACCAGCGAATGGCTGTCACTTATTTTGTTCAGCTGAAACAGGTGTCATGTTTGTACAATAATAAAAACAAGAAATGCAGGTCAGGCAGCATCTGTGGAGAGAGAAGCAGAGTTAACATTTCAGGTCAGTTACCTTTCATCAGAACTGCAGTGTTTGTACATATTCTTTCTCTCTCCAAAGTACAGGGCCCTGTGCATTAATATACTTAGCTTCCAGTACATACAAATGCGCCACACTGCGAGCCCTGCTGACAATCTTAAATTGGTTGTCAGCGTAATTCTTAGCACACTGTGGATTATTTAGCAAATGTTGTCCGATCACCGAATCACATCTAATGTTGGACATTGTGCTTTGAGTTTTGCAAGCATGGGATGGTTGGGTATGGCCCGTAACTTGCCTGCTGTTCTCAAGAAATCTTAGGCTGGAAATTCTGGTTGGGAAGCTGCATTGCCACAAGTGCTGAGGGAGAGGACTTGTGCCTGCCAGTCTGCCTCAGTGAACGCTAGTAATGGAGTCATTCATAAATAGGAAGGTGCCCACACCATGGTTGACATTTAACGGCTCCCTAACAAGTGAGCTGGTGGTAGGGGTGGGGTGGGGCCATAAAACTGAGTGGGAGGTGGTGGGGGGGGGTGGGGGGGGGCCATTCCCGATGCCTTCCCATCCCCACTGCAATTTTACACGGGGCGGCGGTGGCGAGAAACGGCCTGCCTGCCCCTGGCCAATCAAGGCCCTTAAGTGGGCCTTAAGCTACATATATTAATACACAGGGTCCTGTACTTTGCAGACAGAAAGAATATGTACAAACACTGCAGTTCTGATGAAAGGTAACTGACCTGAAATGTTAACTGCCACTTAAGGGCCTCCTCTCGCCGTCGCTGGTATTTTACCCTCAGAGGCCGGATGGCAAAGACCCCAAGAACACCACCAGGTAAAATCTGGTGGCCTTCTTATGGGCTGAGGGAGGGGGACCTTCCTGATTGGGCATCCTGTGCCCCACGAATGCCACCCCAAAACCCCATCAGCCCCCACTGCACAACACTACCCTCCCTCCACAACCGACCCCCCCCTTGCCTCGCTGGGGCCCAGCTGATTGTTCCCGGCGAGGCCCCAGAAACTTACCTTGATTCCGGGACCGTCCTTCACCTTACTTGCGATGGCTGGGTGTAGTCCTGCTTCTGCTAGCGCTGCTGGGACCAAGAGCCACCGGTCCACTGATTGGCCGACAATTCCATTAGACAGGACTTGCTGTCTCAAGAAGGTGGAGGTCCCGCCAAAGGCCAATAAAGGGCCTGGGTTGTGAAAAATCCCGGCACGGCTCCCCAGGCCTGGCGGAGGCGGGCTTGCCTCGGACTTTTCGGCCGGTGGGCGGGGCCTCCCGCCCAACATAAAATTCTGGCCCATGCAATTCTGGTCGCCACACTACCAGAAGGAAGTGGAGGCTTTTGAGAGGGTACAGAAGAGGTTTACCAGGATGGAGGGCATTAGCTATGAGGAGAGGTTGGATAAACTCGGATTGTTTTCACTGGAATGACGGAGGTGGAGGGGCGACATGATAGAGGTTTACAAAGTTATGAGCGGCATGGACAGAGTGGATAGTCAGAAGCTTTTTCCCAGGGTGGAAGAGTCAGTTACTAGGGTACATAGGTTTAAGGTGAGAGGGGCAAGGTTTAGAGGGGATGTGCGAGGCAAGTTCTTTACACAGAGGGTGGTGAGTGCCTGGAACTTGCTGCCGGGCGAGGTGGTGGAAGCAGGTACGATAGCGTCGTTTAAGAGGCATCTTGACAAATACATGGATAGGATGGGTATAGAGGGATACGGTCCCCGGAAGTGCAGAAGGTTTTAGTTTAGGCAGGCATCAAGATCGGCGCAGGCTTGGAGGGCCGAATGGCCTGTTCCTGTGCTGTACTGTTCTTTGTATATCAGTCCCTAAGTGCCTGCCCCAAAGGGAGCTGCCAGTCCCATAATTTACATTAAACCATGCCTGGGATGGGGTTGGCGGGGTCACTTACATTCTTGCACAAGTATTTCCCGTAGGTAAGACTCAGACATTAAAAGCAGAAGATAAGCAATGCCTTTTTCTCATGGCATCCTACTGTTACCCTCTAGCTTGTTGCTCCAAGATACCAAAAGGTTTGATTATTCACCCTTAACTCTCCAAAATGTCCAACATATGACTCTCCAAGCTTTTATAACAGAAAGGAGGCGTGGAGAAGGGTTGGTTAATAATGAGGTAAATCATAATATCACCTCACAGACAAGGACTTGTTTTCAAAACTATACATAGGAAATATGGGTTGGATAAAGTGCATGCTCACAGATTCACCTTTCTCTTCAATTTTATGAAATCTAATGGTGCCCTGAGACATGCATTTTGGTGGAACTTTACAGGTGACGTTCCCCAGTGGAAATCCCATCAGTTTCACCAATCAGACGCAGGTACACCTAATACAGTAGGTGTATTATTGTTTTGTTTCCCAATGGTAACTAATCTCAGAGATTAATAGCCATTTGTTGGGGGGGGGGGCGGGGAGGTGGGGGGGGGTGGTGGTGGGTGGCGGTGTTAGTAACAGCATCACTTCAAGACACCATTCCTTCATTCCAGTGGAAATCTTTGGAGTTGGTCAGAAAAGGTTTGATTTCATCAGGAATGCTTCACGCTTCTTTCTGCTGACTCGCAATTTGATAGAGGTGAAAACAGATTCAGTAGTAACTTTCAAAAGTGAATTGGATAAATACTTGGAGGGAATAAGTTTCCACGGACCATGAGGCAAGAGCAGGAGGGGAAATTAGATAGCTCTACGATGGGCCAAATCGCCTCCAACTGCAAACACTGAATCCCCAAGCCTCCTGTTTGGGGGCAAGCACTGAGTGTAGGCCAGCACTCTCTCTGTCCCGCTCAAGGAGGTGATGGGTGGTTTTTTGCAGTTGTATGCTACCAGCAATGAGTCTTGCCTGCCAGGACTGGCTATTGAGAAATCAGTCTGCCTGGCCATGGTTCCAGTGACTTTCCATGTATTTTGGCAGTTGGTGTGGAGCAACACGCTTGGAAGCCTGGCCTCTTGGTGTGTGGCCAAGGAAGTAGAGATAAAATAAAACCTGCCTTATTATTGTTGTTCTTCCAACTTGGATTCCAGGATCCACCTGCCCATGTGTTGGCTCCCAGGGTTTATGCTATTAAATCCATTTTCTGGTGGTGCAGCTGCAGGCTAATAGGCCCTAACAAAAACTCCAGCCTTAATCAAATGTCAGAAAAGGCTACACTCAACTTTTGAGGACAGGCTCAGCATTTCAGCCAATGCAATCAGTATGGCACTCTTCAAATTTGTTTTGGAAATCAAATGTAAAATGTTCTTCCCCTTGCCTTTTCCAGTCATGGAAGAAGAGACGGAGGGACCAGTCCGAGAAAGGCAGAAGGAGAGCATCAGCGTGTTCCCGTCAGAACCGAACGAATGGGCACCACCAGCGGGATGAAGACGTTGAGGCCGTCACACTGTTTGAAGTGGTCAGGATGGGGAAGGGTGCTATGCAGGTATTTGTGGGACAATGAGAACAGCCTGAAGATGGTGCGGCAATGTCTAACATCCCAGCAAGACCAGTAGTCCTTAAGTCATGTTATTTGTGGGCCTAACAGCCAAACAGTGGTCCTCAACTGGCATCTATAAGTGCAGGGGTTACTGGATCAGGAGCGACTGCACTTGCCAAGCTCAGGGGCAGTAATTCCAATTGTACCCCCCTCTCTGTTCTGGCTGAGATCAACTAACTCAGGACAAGACTTGACATTACAGGTTAGTACCATATCAGGTATTGTTAGGAGGTCCTAATGACCAAGCCAAAAACCATGATTGAATAATTGACATACACATAAAAAAAGAATGGAGCATTTTACCTGACAGGTCATAACATCAGACAGTGTCTTGGACTCCAAGGGTTAAATTACAATGGGTGATTACACAAACTTGTGTTGTATTCCCTGCAGTGTAGAAGGTTAAGGGGTGATTTGATCAAAGTTTTCAAGTTGTTAAGGAGAACAGATAGGATAGATAGAGAGAAACTGTTTCTGCTAGGACAAGGAAGCATATCTAAAAATTAGAGCCAGACCTTTCAGGAATGAAGTTAGGAAACAATTCTACACACAAAGAGTGGTAGCAGTTTGGAAATCTCTTCTGCAAACAACAGTTGATGTAAGGTCAATTGCTAATTTTAAATCTGAGTTTAATAGATTTTTGTTAACCAGAGATCTTAAGGGATATGGGGCAAAGGTGAGTATATGGAGTTCGGTCACAGATCAGCCATGATCTCAATGAATGGCATGAGAGGCTCGAGGAGCTAAATGGCCTCCTCCTGTTCCAATGTCCTTAAGATGGGCAGGAAATGAACAGCCACAGCTTTCTACTAATAAGTCTGAGAGCTGATTCTGGGATCCCACGCTCCGACCGGGGAAGTGGCACTCAAAGAGATTGGGCTAGCATCATCGCCCCAGTTCTCTGTCCTGCACTTTCTGTAAGCTCCCAGCATGAAGCACGGGAGTGTGACAACTCCTGTTTAGTTTATGACTAACTGGGGTGACCCCGACAACAGAATAGATGAAGAAGGAGTTGAGGGCTGCCATTCTTTTTATTCAGATGCAGAGCCCATTTGTTGGGAATGTTTGTTGCTTTGGTGTCAATTTTTGTTGATTAGCTCCTGTGAACCACCTTGGATGCTTACTATGTTAAAGGTGCTATATAAATGCAAGTTGTTGTTTTGATACTGCAATTTAATTCGTATCAGTATCAAAGAACAGTACAGCACAGGAACAGGCCATTCGGCCCTCCAAGCCTGCGCCGATCTTGATGCCTGCCTAAACTAAAACCTTCTGCACTTCCGGGGACCGTATCCCTTTATTCCCATCCTATTTATGTATTTGTCAAAATGCCTCTTAAACGTCCCAATATTCTTAGGCTGTAAAACATTCACTTGTTTATTTAATGTTCTGTTAGCTATAGCTCGAAGTTCCTTCCTAAGCTACCTCCCAAAGGCAGAATATGCATGACTTTGCCTCGGAATAATGTGACATAGAGATGAAGGTTTGGCAGCTAGATCCCAACAATTTCGCACTTTCTCTAATAAAAGCAGGACAGCAGATCAAATGGTATCTGAGAGAGAAAGAAAGGTTAGTGATTCAAGCTGTTCTGATGAACTGGTGACTGCCCTTTGCTTGTGTAAGTTTGGTTGATAACCGTCCTGACCTCAGGGCGAGGTCGGTTTTGTGGGCAGGAGCTGCTTCAGGCGGATTGACGTTTGAACCAGCACAATAGATTGCAAAAATTCAAATGTAAATGGCTTTGGGTGTAACTCACTTACTCTTTAAAATCTGTTACTTTTTGCTCTGTTTCTGTTGATTGTGTCCAGATTATGCTGATACCTGGGTGAAAATCAAGCAGAAACTCCAAGCCTGTAACTTTAATTGATTATTTTCACTGCGACCATGAGTGCTGCAGTATACCCACCTCCATGGTATTTTTTTTGATATCTCTCACTATTCAGCAAAAGAAATTCCAGGATTGACTAGGAATCACAAGTTATCCAAAGGAAGGAGGGGGCAAACTCGCAATGAAATCAATAATAGTGCGTCTGACTTAGAGCAGTAGTTGATACTGAGCTTCCTGTCACTAGTGAGCCCTGGTGTAGACCAACTATTTTGGGTGATGACCATTTTATGTATTATGTGAGTTGTTATTAGACACAAAACATAAGGAAATAAGAAATAGAGGCAAGAGTAGGCCATTTTGCTAATTGTATATTAAATGTGTTTAATTGTATGCTGGTGTTGGGCTCTATAAATGGACAGAGAGTGAAACTGTGGGTCTTGGGTTAGGAGGTGCATACTTGTAATGTGTATCTCTGTAAATCATTGCTTAGAGAAGTGTGTAAAGATTGGCTCCAGTTCTGGCTTTCTGGAATATAACATGGTAGCAGAGAATAGTTACCTAAAGGTGAAGGTTCAAAACTAAGAAAATAAAATTTAGATGGAAAACTAAAATCCTAGTGGTCATTGTGGAAAATGGCAAGTTTAAATTGCCAGGGTATGATTACCCCCCTATGCTCTTGGAGCCTCAACCATATGATAGTTAAAGATAGCAACCACATGACCAGTGTAAGAATAAAGTGGATTTGTGGATATGGGTTACATCCCTACCAAAGAGGAAGCAAGGTATGGCCTTGGCATTGTCGCTTCCTACAAGAAGTAAAATCAGAAGTAAAGTATTTTCTGAGATGGATGCCTGTTGGCTGGATTGTAATGAAGGTTTGGAACTTCTTAGAGTTTTTGGATGAAATCTACAAGAAAGATGATTTTTTTTGTTCGTTTGTGGGATGTGGGTGTTGCTGGTTAGGCCAGCATTTATTGCCCATCTCTAATCTCCCTTGAGATGGATATGGTGAGCTGCCTTCTTGAACCACTGTAGTCCTTGGAGTGTAGGTGTTAAATGCCTGTGAGGCATGGTTATACTTTGATAGATTTCAGAAAACAGATGGTCATTCCATGGAAGAATATAGCATGGACTTTAACAGATTATATAAAAGATTGAAAAAAATCAATTTGGGAATCCTTGGATCAGTATTAGTGTTTAAATTACTGGATTATACTAAGTGTCACATATGGACAACTACTGGTACTAAATGGTGTTCGGTCCAGTTCTCGGAGTGAGAGACCCTATTGGATCAGATGTTAGTTGCTTTGAAAAAATTCCTGCCATTTCCTTCAGCTTTCATGGAACATATGGGACATTCTGTGGTGACACAAACAATAGAGGACTCAATGATCGCCAGATTTCAAAATGGTTCGGATACTGGACACAGGCAACAAAATTAAAGACAGACAGAATGAGCATTATAGACTGGCAGAATGAGGATGAAAGCACCATTAGCAGATCTGGCTGTTGCAGCAGAAGACAAAATTGGAATAGCAATCATTGGTGAATGAATCCCAGGAATGCCCAAGGAACAGTTATTGGGTGCTTCAGGTATGACTCAAAGTATCATTATGTGGCAGACCACCCAAAGCAGAAAAGCATGGTCCTCGAAATGACATGACGAAGAGAATTCCGAGGAAGAGAATGAAGATAATGATGAATCGGAACAAATTATATCAGTCACAGGAAGTTTTAGTCCTGTGATAAATGTGTTAGTTGCAGACTTCTTTAACTATGCAGTACTAGATAGAGCTTGCACCTCAACAGGATGTGGAATAGATTGGCTAAAATGTTATCTTAATTCACTAAGTAGCGAGGATCGAAGCAAGGTTAAGGAATATGAAAGTACTACTTGCTTTAGGTTTGGTGCTGACAACACATTGAGGTCACTAAAGGGAGTTGTAATTCCATGTAAAAAAGCTGGAGTAAGCCATTTTATAAGTACTAATGTAGTCTCTAGTGAGATACATATGCTGTTGAGTAAACCTCCTGTGAAAAAGCCTCAAATGAAACTTGACATGAAGCATAATCAGGCAATTATTTTTGGAAAGTCAGTGGATCTACAGTTTATCCAGTCAGGACATTACTGTATCCCCTTAACAAAACCTGATGTTTCTTATTAATGGCATCAGGTGATAAGAATCAGAGAGAAAAAAATTGTCTTAAAGTTACACAGACAATTTGCTAACTCTAGAATTAGAATTAGAACATTACAATTCTAATTCTGGAGTTAGCAAATTGTCAAAGGTTAAAATCCTGCCAAAAGATGCAAGTGTGGTTGATGAAGAGTATACAAGGCTAATGGAAGAGGTTAGTGAGAAGTGTGAAATCTGTAAAAAGTATTGGTGGACACCACCAAGTCCTATTGTAAGCCTTCCATTGGCACGTGATTTTAATGACTTTAGCCATGGATCTAAAGGTATGGGACAAGTACATTCCATGTTGTAATATTTTTAGATGCTGGGTATAATGTTGAAGGATCAGCTGATTTGTACAGAAAGGTCGTAGGTTTTGATTAAACCACTATTTGTTCCTTCCTGACAGATAAAACCCATGACCCCTCCGCACAAATCAGCTAATCTTTCAACATTATACCAAGCGTCTAAAAAAGATTACAACATGGAATATCTCCATTGTAACCTTTCCAGTTTGTCTCTCTCTTATAGATATTACTATGATCAGTCTTCAACACAGCAGTGTCAGTAGTCACTCCAGATAAAATACTGGGAGTGAACCCATACATCTTTGAAAAGAAACCAATAATCTTTCTCTGATTTGCAGGAATTGCATCCTATTTTTTAAGGAGGTTTTTTTGGAATGCTGTATTAGATTGTGTGACTGTTGTTTTTCTCCCTTTGTAGTCTGTGGTTGATGACTGGATTGAAGAGTATAAACAAGACAGAGATACTGCGCTCCTGGATCTCATCATTTTTTTTATTCAGTGTTCAGGATGCAGAGGTAACCTGCTCTGATTTGTCACTAATGTGCACTGTCTTATCTATGATACATTACCCTGTATTTTACTAAATGTTCTTGAATACATCTAGATGATTTAATATTTTCCAGACATTCCATTTCTCACGGTTGAGATTGAAGCTCAGATTACATTCTAAAATGTGCCTATTAGGAATGATTGCTACATTCACATTTGAAAAATTATTTATAATGATAATCCCCTTATCCTCCCAATTTCCACACCTTTTCTCCTCTTTGCTAACATAACTAAAGCGACGGAACCTCAAACCTAACCCATGGGTTGTAAAATGTTTTGGATATTTCTGAAGATGCAATAAAGGTGTTTAAATTGTTAAGAGGATTCAATAGGGTGGATAAAGAGAAACTATTTCCTCTGATGGAGGAATCAAAAATAAGGAGATATTATCAAAATTGAGTTTGGCCATTTAGGAGGGAAATCAGGACACACTTTTTCCACTCAAGGAGTAGTAGAAATTTGGAACTCTCTCTCCCTAAAGGTGGTGGATGCTAGGACAATATGGAGCAATTAAGAGATCGAGTTTGGTTGGGTAAGAGTATCAAAGGACATGGAGAAAAAGTGGGTGGATGGAGATGAGATACAGATCAGCCATGATCTCATTGAGTGGCAGAACAGGCTCGAGGGGCTGAATGGCCTCATCCTGTTCCTATGTTCCAACGATAAGGCGCTGTATAAATGTAAAATCTTTTCTTTCTCTCATTCTAGAACCATTTTCAATAAACCCACTACCACACCCACTTACAGCTAAGGTCTTTCCTTCTTCATTAAAGTCTCTAGCTCCAAAGTTCTTGGGTTGATAGGAGGTAGAAAAGGAGCTTATCTGCTTCTGAAAATGCTGTCTTAAATTCTGTAGGTGGAGGAAAGCGGAGTTTAATTGCATCTGGTAGTGCAATACACGGCTTAGAAAATTCTTAATTTAATCATTTATTTGGAAATAGTACACAATTGGATGGGGCAGGGTTGGGGGGCATGGTGTTGTGCGGAGGGGTAGAGGGAGGAGGCTACGGTCCGATCCCAGCCATTGTGCCAGAAATCATGCCACTGCCACTGACCCTGCTGAAGGTCATTGGGTGAGGGACAGTGGGACCATGCTTTTGGTGTCACCCCCATTGCAAAGACCTAGGAAATGGTAGTGGTAGCTGGTTGGTTTCTGGGGGATGCTGGAAAAACATTCCAGATGCCTGTGTAGAGCTGCTTTAACCCCGACCAACAGTTTTTAGGCTTCTTAACTTCAGGGGTCCAAGCTGAGGGATGGGATGCAGGAACTCCCATTGGAGGGAGTCCCCACACCCAACCAAGCCCCTTTAGCATTACTGGTCTTGTAAAAGTCATACAGTCATAACAGTATAGAAAGAGGCCATTTGACCCATTGAGTCCATGCCAGCTCTCAGTAGAGCAATCCAGTCAGTCCCATTCCCCTGCTCTATCCCCATAGTCCTGCAAGTTTGTTTCCCTCAAATGCCCATCCAATTTCCTTTTGAAATCATTGATTATCTCCGCTTCCACCACCTTCTTGGGCAGTGAGTTCCAGGTCATTACTGCTCAATGCATAAAAAAGTTCTTCCTCACATCCCCCAGTATCTCTTGCCCAAAACCTTCAACCTGTGTCCCCCTAGTCCTTGTACCATCAACTAATGGGACCAGTTCTTCCATTGGTGGGCGGAGTTACTTTGCTTACTAGTCCCAATGGTAACTCCCATCGGTACCCGTTGCTTGCAACTTTAGAAATTATCTGCGTTAAATAAGGTAACCGAGTCAATCAGATTGAAGAAAATGTACACATTGATCTGCTGTCACTGGTTTGTGTTTAATGACCGCTCATATGTTACATAAGATGACAATCAACCATCAAATGGTCACACCAAGGTTCATCAGTGTTACCTGCCACTATCAATCAAGCACACTGATTTGAGCTCACTGTGTGACTGTCATTTCCTTCCTTTGGATCATTTGTGATTCCTAATCAATTCTGGTATTTCTCTTGCAACATGGTTGATCACTCTATTCTCACCAACTCCGTGGCATTTCCTTTGACAATTACATTTCTATCTGTTCCAATGCACCCAGCATATCTCTACCAATGGCTCCTCCTCTGTTCCCCAAGTAGCCACCTTGCATCTATCCCAAGATTTCATTCTTGACCCATTCCTATCTTAGATCCTATCCATTTTTCTGTAGGCTTCACTTTAGTATCATTCATAGGGTGGGGACAGCTGCCATGTGTCTACTAACGGTACCCAACTCTACCTCTATACCACCACTCTTAGTTCACAATTATCTCAATGCCGACTGACTGTCTGTCCTCAGCAAGAATCTTCACCAACTTAACTTGGGAAAGACTAAAGCAAACCTATTTAACTGCTGCCAGTCTCAATGTCCTGTTGACCCTGAGCTGAGCTTCAAACCCCACAGCAAGGCCCTCACCAAGAATGCTTATTTCAAGCTCCAGATCAGTGCTTGCCTCTGCTCTGTCTCAGTGCTGCTGATCCCCTCATCCATGCCTCATCATCTGCTGGTTCAACTATTCTAGTACTCTCCTGGATGACCTTACAAGTTCCATTTTAAGTAAATTATATCTTGTCCACTTGCATCCTATCCCACGCTAAATTCCTCTGTGCTTTCAGCCCGGATCTCGCTAATCTCCATTGATTCTCCATTTGCCAATATATCAAATTAAAAATCCTTTGTTTTGCCTACGTCCTTGCATGGCTTAAGGCCTCGTTCAGTCTGTAATTGCCCTCAGTCTATGTGACAGGGCATTCCTGCAAATCATTTAACCCCTTTGCATCCTCTGTCTATCTGCAGCTTTTAGCAACAAAGCCATCATAAATATTGGTCCCACACATTGGAACACTCTCCCTAACTGTCTATGTCTTGCTACCTGTCTCCCCTCTGTCAAAGGGCTGCTCAATGTGATCTCTTTCATCCAGTCTTTGGCCAATTCCTATGAATCTTCACTACCCCGTGTCTAATGTTGTCTTTGCAAGGCATTCTGGGACAATTTATTATGTTAAAGGCACTTAATAAATCCAAGTTATGGTTGTTGTTGTTATTGTAGTCAGTCCAAAACTGGAATGTTCTGTCCAAACCAGATTATGCTGTTGAAAACTAGACACTGTGACCCAAAGCTCTACCTTCCCATCCAAAACTGGACTGTGCAAACCAAGCCCAAAATCAGACAGTCCTATCTAAACTCAATGTGTGGCAACCCCTTGCCACAAGCGCAATGGGTTAATCTGAGGACCTGGGATTCCTGACCAACTGAATCTTATTGCGCGTACCTTTATTATTTATACATTCTGCTTTATGAGGTCATTTCTTTTGTCAAAATGTAATATATTTTATTCTCATGCATGAATATTTTTAAGTAATGTATTTTATTCTAAGTGTTTTTTTTACTGTTGTTGCAGGGATGGTTACGGCCGAGGTTTTTCAAAATGTGCACAATCCTGACATTAGGAGAAAAATGACTGAGGAATTTGATGAGGTGAAATAAAGTTTTTGAGATTGATTTGAAAACACAGTTTTCATCCTGTGCTGTATATTCAATCTTCTTCCACACATAAATTGTAGATTTGAATGCAGTATAAGCAGCAATTTCACAGCAGGCAGGATACATGCATGGAGTCAACAAATCGGACAGCTTGTCGAGACAGTTGTCACAGGCTGACACAGCTAAAAGGTGCAATGGCAGCTCCTTGAGTGCTTTGGTAGGAAATGCACGGTATGCACATAAGAACATAAGAAATAGGAGCAGGAGTAGGCCATACAGCCCCTTGAGCCTGCCCCACCATTCATTAGGATCACTGCTGATCTCCTAGCTCAACTCAACTGTCCCACCTGCTCACCATAGTCCTTGATTCCCTTAGTGACCAAAAATCTATCAATCTCAGCCTTGAATGTACTCAATGACTGAGTATCTACAGTCCTCTGAGAATTCTCTGTTTCTTACCAGCTGAGTCTAATTAACATTATAAACACCTCGATCTTCTAGGGAGAAAATTCCGAAATGCAGGAACTGTGCAGCTCAATGCTTGTGAGGTCAGGGAGAAGATGCACAAGAGGCCGGTCCGAAACCATGCAGCCACACAAAGCCATATAGACCAGGAGGTTCTCCATTTTGATCGACTGTGCTAGGTTAGATAAACTCTTCCAGAGAAGAGATCTGGAGTGCTACAATTAGCCTCAATGCTGCTGGGGTAGGAAGAGGAAAGGTAAAAAAACAGCCAGGGTTCCTGCTCCTAATTGCTATCCAGTGATGTGTGCTGGAAAGTGCAGGGGCTGGACTTTCAATTGGCCTTGGGTGTGAGCACATTGAAGATTGCGTTCCTGGAAGGTGTCCCTGGATCCCACGCCTCCAGAGCACGCAGCGATTTTCAGAGAAGGGGGAGCCGGAAACCCGCACGCCTCCAATTAAATGGTTGCTAAGCTTGTTGCTCAGCTCATTAAAAGGCTTCCGAGGAGCAGTTTCAAATTTTTGATCGTCAGGCTTGGGGCAGGTTAGCGCTCACCTGTCGGGAGCCATAATGTGCTGTTCCTGAAGAGTAAAGTGAATGAAAATAGGGTGAATCAAAAAGAATGGGCCAATTACCTTCCATTTGGCCACTTGTATGTGCAGTGATGCTGCTGGCCCTCTAATCACCTGCCTGCTGCATTCTGTAAGGCAGCAGCAAATCCTATCACGGCTACTGTCTGCCTTTGTTCATTCCAACATAGAGCCGTTTCCCGCCTCCATGCGAGTTAGGAGTAGGAGTAGGCCACTCGGCCCCTCGAGCCTGCTCCGCCATTCAACAAGATCATGGCTGATCTGATTGTAACCTCAACTCCACATTCCCACCTCCCCTTGATAACCTTTTAACCCCCTAGCTTATCAAGAATCTATCTACCTCTGCTTTAAAAATATTCAAAGACTTTGCTTCCACCACCTTTTGAGGAAGAGAATTCCAAAGACTCATGACCCTCTGATAGAAAATGTTTCTCCTCAGCGCTCGGCGTCGCTAATTGGGCACCAAACTGGCCTCCAGCCCAATCAGTGGCTTTCCATTACAAAATATTGTTGCGTTAGCGACGCTGTCATGGTGCGAGGTCAGGACCCGGAAATGAGCCGGGCATCAGGTTCCCGACCCCGGATTGAAAATCAAGCCCCATGTGTCTGTGTGGCTGTCACTTGTGTGATGCCCTCTTTGCTTAAATAGCCTCTTTGCACTCCGTCTGGGCTCACATGTGAAGTATGGCTGCTTCGGCATGCTTATGGGTAGCATACATGGAGCCAACCCCATTAGTACTTGGCACTTCAGGAGAGGGGGTGTGACAAGTAGTGGGGAAGGAGTTATATTACAGTGGTTCAGCTGCTTTTAAACTTGCAATAACAGCTCTGGTAACTTTTTCAACTGATTTAGCAGGGCAATATATTTGGCCCACTCCTCTGACCCTCAGTTCGCCATGGGGTCAAGTTTGGTGCTACGCTGCTGCGAACAATAATGGGCAAATATTCTTAAATTTATCATCTACAGGGTTGAGAAAGGTGAATTTCTATCTCACTAATGATTTCTCATTCTCTTCAGGGTGGGGGGGGGGGAGGTGGGTGGGGGTCGCAATTAATGCTGGAGAATGAAACACTTTGTGCATATCCTGTCACCATCAGACACTTCCACATCATCAGCATCACAGTCTGGCACAGTTTAGCTCCATCCACTCTGCCCTTTTCTAAAATAAATAAAATAATAAAAATAAAAACTATGAATTCTCAGCGTCTGGACTTCTGGAGGCCATTTAATGCCCATTCCTTGTTGATCTTGTGACGGAGGTAGTGAGTCTTCGTGAACTGCTGCAATCTGTGTGGTGAGGGAGCTCACGTTGTGCTGTCAGGTCAGGAGACTGATTTGAGCTGTGAAGATGACCTGACAATTTCTAGCATGAGATTCCCAACATTATGAGTTTGGACTTTCCAGTGAAATGGGCGAGGGAAAGGTTGGATCAGTTGTGTGAGTGACAGTAACTGGACAAGTATTGTTTTGTGGCATTTTTCTGTATGTAAAATGGCTGCTGCATTTACTCACACAAGAGTGACAGGAGTTCAGTGTAATTAATTGTAGGTGAAACACTTGAGATGTTCTGAGAATCTGATTTGGCACAATATTCTGTTGCTACGTCAGTCACAGTCTCAAAAAGTTACTAAAACATTGAATCAAAGAAGCCCATAGACATTTATTGAAGACTATTCCCAAGAAAAATGACATTTGCCTTTCACAATGCTCCTGAAATTCAATTTTACCATTGTATCTATTTGCAGGAGACAGGTTTACAGTACAAGAAGTTCATGGTGTACCCCTGGATCCTCAATGTTACATGGCCACTGGATCTGGTATGATGTCAACTTTCTTTACTTTGATGATGACTGCGTTTCCCCCATCACCACAGTTTTTATTTATTTAAGTAGTGATTTTTCCCCCCCCCCCCCCCCCCCCCCCCCGCCTTATTCTCTGCAGAGGGAGGTGATCCATATTTTAAAGTAAAACAGAAAATGTTGGAAATGCTTAGCAGGTCAGGCAGCATCTGTGGAGAGAGAAACAGAGTTTATGGGCTGGATTTTTGAAGCCCGATGGGACGGTGGGGGGAACCGGAGTGGGGTAGGAAGAAAAATCGATGCGGGAGAGCGGCGTGCCAGTTTGCTGGCATCTTCCTGCCTCCGGGCCATTTTCAAAGAGGCCAAGTCGGAGGTGCAATGTCTACCCGCCCACAAGTGGCAGTTAGCCAATTAAGGCAATTAATGGGCTATTAAGGTCCCTCTCTTGTGCCAACTAGGATTGTCCAGTCAGCAGGCGGGCCCCCTGCAGTGGCCGAAACACGGCCAGTGGATGGAGGTGACTTCCCGGTGGTAGACCCGGGGGCCCCATATCACTTTTTTAACACCCTCCCTGCCTGCGACCTGTGGAGGGGTTTCCTCCTCCAATAGCGGTCTGGCAGCTGTGGCCATTTTTAGTTCCAACAATTTTAAAAGTGCTGAGAGGAGACACCCTCCCTCTCCCTCTCTGCAGCTCTTTCATTGTTGGAAGGTTTCCTATTGGCTTTTGGAGCCTATCTGCCAACCTTAATTAGATGGCAAGTGTGTCCCCTGGCCGTTAATTGGCCATTCATTCAAACATCGGGGCATGCATGTCATGCCGATGCCGTGCAGGGGTTGCGACCTGGAAATTATACCGAAGTCAAAAACGAAAATCCAGCCCAATGTTTCAGGTCGATGATCTTACATCAGAACTGAAAAAAGTTTGGATGTAACGGGTTTTAAGCAAGTACAGAGGCAGGGAAAGGGGGGAGGGGAGGAAAGAACAAAAAACATGATGGTGCAAGGCAAAATTAAGTTACAATGGAACAAGAAAAGAAACTAGGGATGGGTCTAGAGGAGCTGTCAGTAACAACAAAAGAATCATTCCCAGCAGCCGCTGTCTGAAAAATGGGGGCAGGGTCATCGATCTGAAATTGTTGAACTCATTGTTGAGTCCAGAAGCCTATAAACTGCCTGATCGAAAGAGGAGGTGCTGTTCCTCGAGCTTACTGAGCTTCATTAGAACAGTGTAGGAGGCCGAGGACAGAGAGGTCAGAGTGAGGGTGGACAATTAAAATGAGGCAACTGGAAGCTCAGGGTCATGCTTGTGCCTGAACAGAGGTGTTCTGCAAAGCAGTCACCCAGTCTGCATTTGGTCGGCCCAGTGTAGAGGAGACCACATCGTGAGCAGCAACTAAATTAAAAGAAGTACAAGTATATCACTGTTTCACCTGGAAGAAGTGCTTTGGGCTCTGGCTGGTGGGAAGGGAGGAGGTAAAAGAGCAGGTGTTGCACCTCCTGCACTTGCATGGGATGGTGTCGGGGAAGGGGAGGGCGTGTTAAGTGTGATTGAAGAGTGGACCAGGGTGTCGCAGAGAGAATAGTCCCTGCGGAATGCTGAAAAGGGAGGAGAGGGGAAGATGTGTTTGGTGATGGCATCATGCTGGAGATGGCGGAGAATGATCCCTTGAATCATTTTATTTGGTGGGATAAGAACACGGATAGCCCTATCATGGTTCCAGGAGGGAAGGGAAGGGAAGGGGTGGGAGCAGAAGTGCAGGAAATGGGATGGACAATTTGAGGGCCCTGTCAACCACAGTGGAGAGGAATCCTTGGTTGAGGAAAAAGGAAGACACATCGGAAGCACAAGTATGGAATGTTGCATCATCAGACAGATGCAACAGAGAAACTAGGAGTATGCAATACAGTCCCTGCAGGAAGGGGTGAAAGAAAATGTAATCAAGGTGGGCTTATAGTAGATATTGGATGACAGCCTATCCCCGGAAATCGAGATAGAGAAGTCGAGGAAGGAAAGTGAAGAGTTGGAGATGGACCATGTGGGCGGCTAGTTTTTTTTAATGGTTGTATGGTGAGAGAAGGGTGGAAATTGGAAGCGAAGTTGAAGAAATTTTCCAGTTTGGGTTGAAATCAGGAAATGGCACCACCACAGTCATCAATGTACTGGGAAAAGGTGAGGGAGCAGCCCTGAGAAGGACTGGAATAAAGAATGTTTCACATTTCCCACAAGAAGGCAGGCATAGCTACTACCCATGCGGGTACCCATCGTAATACCTTTTGTTTGGAGAAAGTGAGTGGAGTCAATGGAGAAGTTGTTCAATGTGAGAACAAGTTCAGCCAGGTGGAGGAGGTGGTCCTCTGATGCCTCACTCTCTTAGCCAGTCAGCTGTGAAGGGAAAAATATTCCCACATGTTCCATTATAAAAAAACACAAAAGTATATTAGTTTCCTGTGAAGCTGAGCGATGAAAGGCTCGTAAAGACTTGCAGTTGGAATCAACCTTACAGCAGGTGACTTTTGTCTCCTTTGAAATTGGTATGGGACATGTGCGTAAGAGTTCTCTCATTGAAATCACCCTTGCAGTGAGGGAGGCCAGATTTTAAAGGCCTGATTTTAATCTGTGCAAGTGGATGGGTTTTTACTGAGTTAATATGTCCCTATGCTGATAAACCAATTTTATTTCAAAAATAAAATTAATCTTATATTACCCTTTGTAAAACTGGGGGCTGCTCCTCAATAGTTTCCATTCCCGCTTTCAGCAATGCACACTGGAGCAGCAAAGCTATTGGATAATAAAACTTAGGCCACAGATACAGTTGTTCATGTGTGGGATGGAGCTAAGTTAACAGAGTAAAAGCGTCGGGGGTTAAGTTTGGGACCACCCACTTTTGGTTGGCCCCTTGGCCCAGCGTTTGTGCCTCGCACACAAGTGGTGAAGTCCAAACAGCCCCGGATATTGGGCGCCGGGCCTCATCATAATGAAGATGGCACTGGGTTGGATGTAGGTGCTCCAAGGTAGCTGCCTATGGGCGAACCATGGTTGTGGCAAGGATCCAAGGCAGGCGTTAGGCTTGTTATCTGCATATGTGATGGGCCTAATGCCTGCTTCAGGCATGGGTAAAGGATGCCTCTTGTTCATTCTTACCCAATATAGTGAGTGGCACACTTCCCCTTGGTAGTGCATGCATGCTTTCTTCTTGCCATTTTGGGGCATTAGGAGACCAGGTAGCACCTAAAAAAATGAAGGCTACATGACCCAATTTAAACCACAAGCTTCAACACTTCTTCCTGTTGCACCACACTGGCATTTTTAGAATTGGAAAGAATCCTGTTTGGGGTGGAGGAGCAATGTTAGGGGGAAAGGTGCCTAGCAGCAACCAAAATTCCCATGGATTCTGTAGTTTTCCCATTTTCCTGCCCTTAACTAAATCTGAGAACAACATGGACAGATCTCTGCAGATTTGGGAGCAGAGGATACATAAGAGCTTTTTGTGTCATGCTGCTTTCCGTAACATGTTGTCAAGTTTTACCATTTTCACAGTGTCTCAAAACTCTCCATTTATTAGTGGAAAGAATTCTAAAAATGCACTTGTGGTATAACAGGAGTAAGTGTTGGAGCTGATGACAAAATGACTCTCTCCCACTCATGATCAGTGGCATCCATTTTGTAAATGTGAATAAAACTGTGTTTAGACTAACCGTATAGCTACTACCGTGAGGGGGCGGGGAGGGGAGGGGAGGTGAGGTGAGGAATGCAAGGGAGAAGCAGGGCTGGATTTTAAGAGCCTGCGGCAAGCTCAAACAATGGTGGCGCATGACCAGAGAGCTGCCGCGATCTTTAGTGCCGTGGCTCATTTAAATAGCCGGGGGCGGCCTGCAGCCCCCTCCCCAATCTTGTGGAGGGGACGGGCTGTCCGTCCCTGGCAATGGTGTCAGCTGTCTGTGCGCAGGCGCGGACGCCATTTTTAAAGGGCAGCCAGCCCTGCCGCCCAATTTAAATTTTTAAAGTCCTACCTCCCAAAATGAAATGTATAACATTTTAACACCCCTTTCCCACCCCCCCCCCCATAATAATTACAATAACTATTTGCTGTTCCCTCCCAAAACACTTACCTTTTACATCTGACCTAAACCCCCCAAACTGCACAAAGTTTAAGGTCCAACCCTTCCCACCATCCCCTACACGTGTATTTGACCCCGTTCCCCACCCCCCACATGATAAACTTACCTCCTCCCCCCTCCCCACCAGTGTGGCACCGCGTTTCCCCGAACAGGGATCTGAGGCGCAGGTGTGCCAGCTGTCACGCAGAATATCGCGGCGGGCCCTCAAGACCTCAGGTAAGTCTATTTCAATTTCTTAATGTTATTCATTTCAATATTTAAATTGTGGTCCCGTCACCCAGTGGTGTGGGGGAGGGGGGGGCCGTCACAGAGCCTCGCCGCTACCGGGAGGATCAGGCTGGGCCCTTACGGTGTCTAGGTCTGTTGCGGGCCTTATCCGGAGCCATCTTCAGGCCCTCCCCCACCCCCCCCGCCATGGAACTGGACACCTGGGGGAGAACAAAATCCAGCCCACATTTTCTGGGAGATTGTTTAGTGAATGAGCTACTTGTTCGAGGGCTGCCTACTCTGATTGGATGTATTCCTCCAGCTTTCATCACATGACCTCACGCCCTTAACAGCCCTGCACAATTAAATCCCCTCCTTTCCCCATTTTCAATTTTTCTATGACTAATAAAAGTTTTCAATCGATATCCAAAAATATGTTTTAATGTCTCCTATGATTTTTCTCCTGGGTTGCAGCATCCAGGTAATTAATCCTTAATTCTTGGAGACTCCAACAACAACAACAGCTTGCATTTATGGAGCACCTTTATCAGTATAAAAGATCCCAAGACACTTCACAAACAATTAAACAAAATTTGATACTGAGTAACATAAGGACGGGTAACCAAATGTTTTGTAAAAGAGTTAGGCTTTAAGGAGCATCTTAAAGGAAGAGAGAGGAAGAGAGGCAGAAAGATTTACGGAGGGAATTCCAGAACTGAGGGAATTCCAGAACTTAGGGCCTTAGCAGCTAAAGGCAGTGTCTGTTAATGGTGAAGCAATGATAATTGGCGATGTGCAAGAGGCCAGAATTGGAAAAGCACAGAGATCTTGGAGAGCTGTAGGAGGTTACAGAGGTAGGGAGGGCCAAGGCCATGGCACGATTTGAAAACAAGGATGAGACTTTTAAAAGTGAGGCATTGCCAGACCGACAGCCAATGTCGTTCGGCGAGTGCAGCACAGTTCTAGAAGGTTGGCAACTCTAATGGGTTCACTGGTTGGTCATTATTACCTCTTGCTCTCTTTACAGGACAGTGGGGATTATCCCCTTACAATGTCAGGACCCTATTGGAAGAAATTCAAGTCCAATTTCTGTGAGTTTCTCTCTGTACTGATTCAGCATTGCCAGTACACTATCGTACATGATGAGTACCTGATGGATACAGTGATCTCCCTGTTAACCGGACTATCAGACTCTCAAGTGCGAGCCTTCCGACACACCAGCACGCTTGCAGGTGAGAATATTGCGATTTGTCCCAAACTTGGGAAATGCTGTGGATAATTGACCCAAAGCAGAAAGAGGTAAAGGACCAGGACTTTGCGTCTTTGTGGAATCTTAGCACATCTTCAATGCCAGCAACATCCCGGAGTGCGTGTCCACAGATCCCTGAAGCTGACTGGACAAGTAGATAAGGTGGTCAAGAAGGTATACGGGATACTTTCCTTTATTAGCTGAGGCATAGAATATAAGAGTTGGGAGGTTGTGCTGGAACTGTATAAAACACTAGCTAGGCCACAGCTGGAGTACTGCATGCAGTTCTGGTCACCGCCCTATAGGAAAATATGATTGCACTGAAGAGGGTACAAAGGAGATTTATGAGGATGCTGCCTGGACTGGAGAATTTTGGTTATGAGGAAAGATTGAATAGGTTAGGGTTGTTTTCTTTGGAACAGAGGAGGTTGAGGGGATTATGAGGAGTCTAGACAGAGTGGATAGGATCTCACTGCTTGAAAGAGGCAGAAACCCTCATACCATTTAAAAAGTACTTGGATATGCACTTGAAGTGCCATAACCTACAAGGCTCCGGACCAAGAGATGGAAAATGGGATTAGGCTGGATTTGTCCGCCGGACTGCTCTGACCCTCGGCTGGATTTTCAAATGGGTAACATGGCCAGTGGGGGAGCTTGGCTGGGTGAAAATCCACGGAGACTGACTGCGGCAGGGCTTGGAGATCTGCTGTGTCAAGGTTAGGCTGGCAGCCTCTTGTGCTGCCTTATAAAGTGGGAACAAAATTCTCAAGCCATTTAGATTTTAAAGGGCCTAATTACTGCCCACGGCAATATTAGATCTGGGAGGCAAACAGCATTACTTGTGGTGCAATGATGTAAATCTGCCTTTTGCGTAGCATTACAATAAGCATGCCCATATTTTTGTTTTATATATGTCTGCATGTAGGTATCACTGGCCAGGCTGGCGTTTATTTCTCATCTATGTTTGTCTTTGAGAAGTTGGGTGAGCTGCCTCCTCCTTGAACTGTTGGGGTACGTGTGAGGACGTTGCTTCCACAAGGCTGTAGATATAGGGGTGGACATATTGTGTGGATGACCTCCAGCACTTCTGGTGGGAATGGTAGAAATTTTCAGCAAGGAAGGAGGCCATTTGGCCCATTGTGTCTGTGCTGGCTAACAAGTAGCCCTCCAGCCTAAACCCATTTTCTGGCTCTTGGTCTGGAGCCTTGTAGGTTGCGGCACTTCAGGTGCATACCCAAGTACGTTTTATATGTTATGAGGATTTCTCCCTCTATCACCCTTTCCAACGGTGAGTTCAAGATCCCCAGCACCCTCTGGGTAAAATATTTTCCCCTCAAATCCCCTCTAAACCTCTTACCTCTTAACCTAAATCTATGTCCCCTGGTTGTGGACCCCTCAACCAAGGGGAATAGGGCCTCCCTATCCATGTTATCTGGACTCCTTATACACCTCAATTAGGTCTCCCCTCAACCTCCTCTGTTCTAGCCTATCCAATCTTTCCTCATAACTAAAATTCTCCAGTCCAGGGCAGCATCCTCATAACTCTCCTTGTACCCTCTCTCGTGCAATCACTTCATTCCTATAGGGCGATGACCGGAACTGCATGCAGTACTCCAGCTGCGGCCTAGCTAGTGTTTTATACATTCCAGCACAACCTCCCAACTCTTATATTCTGTGCCTCGGCTAATAAAGGCAAGTATCCCATAAGCTGTCTTAACCACCTTATCTACTTGTCCAGTCAGCTTCAGGGATCTGTGTACATGCAGTCAAGGGTCCCTTTGTTCCTGGAAGTCCTGAAACTGGTAGAGGTGACCATAAAACCAGTGGAGTGGCACTCCAAAACTTTAGATTCAACTTCAGACAAAATTGAGGGACAGTGGCAGATACAACAGGATGTGAGATATGGGAGCTTTCCTTTCCTTTTCTCCCCCCCTATTTTCTTCCCTCCTCTCCTGAAGATGACTTGTCCTGGATTTCTGCGTCCCTCCGGTTCTGGCCTCTTGCACATTCCCAGTTCCTTTCACTTCACCATTGGTGGCCTTGCCTTTAGCTGCCTAGGCCGTATGCTCTGGAATTCCCTCCCTAAACCTTGATAACCCTGCTGTGAATCACCTTGAGACATTTTTACTACATTAATCATGACAGGCATCACTGGGCACTTCTGCATATCTATGATAACAGAATCTCTTGGTTATGTCCATGGCACTGATGCAAGGTAGTAACTGCATTTGCTCGAGTAAATTTGCCAGGATATTCATATTTTTCTTTTCCTCAAGCTATGAAACTAATGACAGCCTTAATTAACGTGTCCCTGAGTCTGAGAGTGCAGCTACACAACTCTCAGCGACAGTGTGAAGTCGAAATGATTGACAAAAGACCCAACAGGAGACTGGAAACATTCCTGCAGAAGAAAAAAGAGGTAAAGCTAATTGCTTTTAATTGTTCACTTTCCCTTCTCCATACTGCAATTTAGCAGCGTGCCCCCTCTAATATTTAAAATAAAATTCTCAAGATGTGGGCATCGCTGGTAAGCGATGGTCGCTCATCTCTTGTTGACATTTAGAAGGTTCTCAAACCATTGCAGTTCATGTGGCAAAGGTATCTTTGGTGAAAGTCTAGTATTCTCTTTGAAGGTCACTCAGTTGTGGGCACTTGCCCCATTCCCCTGCCCCATGGCACTGCCCAGTTGTATGATCACACCCAAGATGGCAGTTGAGTGCTTTAATGAATCAGTTTCTTTGGGTATAGAAAGATAAAAATCAGCTTGGGATCCTACTCCTGACTTATCCTGCTGGAAAGTGCATTGATGTTGGCGTTAGGTACAGTAGTGTAATGGTTATGTCACTGGGTTAGTAATAGGCTGGGCTACTAATTCACAAAATGTGAGTTCAAATCACATCATGGCAGTTTAACAAGTTGAGTTCAGTTTGAAAACAAAATCTGGAAATTAAAAGATTTTGTAAGTATATGTGACCATGGAGCGGTTAGGTTGTCCCATCAGATTGGAAAATAGGAAATGTAAGTAACTCCACTATTCAAGAAAGGAGGAAGACAGAAAAAAGGAAGCTACAGGCCAGTTAGCTTAACACCTGTCATAGGGAAAATGATGGAATCTATTATTAAGGAGGTTATAGTAAGTCATTTAGGAAATCTCAATGCAATCAGGCGGAGTCAACATGATTTTGTGAAAGGGAAATCACATTTGACTAATTTATTAGAGTTCGTTGAGGAAGTAACAAGCAACGTGGATAAAGGAGAACCTGTGGTTGTGACGTACTTGGATTTCCAGAAGGCATTTGACAAGGTGCCGCATCAAAGGGTAACATGTTAGCATGGATATAGTATTGGTTAGCTAACAGGAAACAGAGAGTAGGCATAAATGGGTCGTTTACAGGTTGGCAAGCTGAAACTAGTGGAGTGCCACAGCTGGGGCCTCAACTATTTACAATCTAGATCAATGACTTGGATGAAGGGACAGAATGTATGGTTACTAAATTTGCTGATGACACAAAGATAGGTGGGAGATTAACAAGGTCATAAGAATTAGGAGCAGGAGTAGGCAATTCAGCCCCTCGAGCCTGCTCCGCCATTCAATACGATCATGGCTGATCTCATCTCAGCCTCAACTCCACTTTCCTGCCCGTTCTCCATAACCCTTCAACCCTTTACTAATTAAAAATTTGTCTATCTCCTCCATAAATTTACTCAATGTCCCGGCATCCACCTCACTCTGGGGTAGTGAATTCCACAGACTCACGACCTTTTGAGAGAACTAATTTCTCCTCATCTCTGTTTTAAATCTGCTACCCCTTATCCTAAAACTATGACCTCTCGTTCGAGATTACCCCACAAGAGTAAGTTGTCTAGAGAACATAAGGAGTCTGCAAAGGGATATAGATAGGTTAAGTGAGTGGGCAAAGATTTGGCAGATGGAGTATAATGTGGGAAAGTGTGAACTTGTGCACTTTGGCCAGAAGAATAGAAAAGTAACATATTGTTTAAATGGAGACAGATTGAAAAACTCTTAAGATGCAGAGGGATCCAGGTGTCCTAGTACACAAAACACAAAAAGTTAGTTTCAGGTACAGCAAGTGATTAAGAAGGCAAATGCAATGTTGTTGTTTATTGCAAGGGGAATGGAATATAAAAGTAGAGTTGTTTTGCTGCAGTTATACAGGGCATTGGTGAGACTACATCTAGAGTACTGTGGACAATTTTGGTCTCCTTGCTTAGGAAACGATGTAATTGCATTGGAAACAGTTCAGAGAAGGTTCACTCAACTGATTTCTGGGATGAGAGGGTTATCTTATGAGGAAAGGTTGGACAGGTTGGGTCTGTGTTCATTGGAATTTAGAAGGATGAGAGGTGACCTTATTGAAACATATAAGATCTCGAGAGGACTTGACAGGGTGGATGTGGAAAGGATGTTTCCTTTGTGAGAGAGACTAAAACTAGGGGGCACAGTTTAAAAATAAGGGGTCTCCCATTTAGGACAGAGATGAGGAGTATTTTTTTCTCTCAGAGGGTTGTGCGACTTTGGAATTCTCTGCCTCAGAAGGTGGTGGAGGCGGGGTCATTGAATATTTTTAAGGTGGTGATAGATGATTCTTGTTAGGCAAGGGAATGAAAGATTATTGGGGGTAGATGGGAGTGTGGAATTTGAGACAGAAACCGATCAGCCATGATCTTATTGAATGGCGGAGCGGGCTAGAAGGGCCGAATGGCCTACTTCTGCTCCTAATTCGTACGGTCGTATGGTATCTTATTGAAACATGCAAGATCCTGAGGGGACTTGGCAGGGGAGATGTTGAAAGGATGTTTCCAATTTTGGGAGAGACTAAAACTAGGGGGCACAGTTTTAAAATAAGGGGTCTCCCTTTTAAGACAGATGAGGAGAATTTGTTTTCTCTCAGATAGTTGCGAGTCTGTGGAACTCGGTGGCGGAGGAAGGGTCATTGAATGTTTTTAAGGCAGATTCTTGACAAATAAGGGAGTCAAAGTGTATTAGGGGTAGTTAGGCAGGAAAGTGTGTCCACAAACAGATCGGCCGTGATCTTATAGAAAGGTGGAGCAGGCTCGAGTGGCCAATTAGCCAATTCCTGCTCCTACTTTATATGTTCGTATGAAAGCTTTAGATAGAGTAAACTGTTTCATAGCTGAAGACCAGAGGGCATAGATTTAAGGTGATTGGCAAAAGAACTAGAGGTGACATGAGGCAAAACCTTTCAGTGCAACGAGTGATTAGGATTTGGAATACACTGTCTTATAGGGTGGTGGATACAAATAATCAATAGTAGCCTTCAGAAGGGAATTGAATAAATGCTCGAAGGACAAAAAAATTGCAGGGATATGGGGATGCAGCGGGGAGTGGGACTAACTGGATTGCTCTTTGGAAGAACCAGTGCAGACTTGATGGGCCGAATGGCCTCATTCTGTGCTGTCGTATTCTATGATTCTAACTCAAGTAATCAATTACTCAAGCAATCAGGCTGCTGGGATACTGCTTGAATTAGAATAAATATGTGTCACAGTTTTTTTTCAGGGTGTAACAAGTAGTAAATAGTTTGATGCCATTTCTTTCAGATTATAGAAAAGCAAGAAAATATTGAAAATCTGATGAATGCCATTTTCAAAGGAATCTTTCTTCATAGATACCGGTAATGTTATATCCATCCTACCCAGTTAAAAGTAAATCTCCTCTCCCTGGAAGAAAAGCTGCTTGCAGCTCTTGATTTTCCATTTTTGATTACAACAGAAAAACTGCTGATGGATTTTGGACATATTCAAAAGCAAATGTGCTGTTTTCTGGATGCAGCTGATTGGCCCAGATTCGGGTGCACATTACGCATGGGAGTGGAAAACCTGGGTGGAAGTGAAATTTAAAGGGCCAGGGACAATTAAAGGGAGTGTCACAGTAGTGGTGGGGTGGGGGAGGGGGGGACAAAAGTTCTCAAAGCCATTGGGAGAGACTCAAAAGGGGTTATCACACTTTGAAGGGGACCAAAAAGAGATGTGCAAAAGAGAAGGGATGTGAAATTCAAGGAGCATGAGTCTGCAGGCAAGTTACGGAGCAGCCCAGCACATGATTCCCTGTCTGATGGCTGTTATAGTGGTGGTGATGCTGGAGGCAGTTATGAGCATGATGACATTCTCTGCCACTCCTCACTAATATTCCAGTTATGAGCATACAGAAGTAACGCACAGGATAAGACCAGCTAGTCCATCAAGCCTGCTCCGCATTCAAGATGGCTGGAGAATCATGATTAGACACTTTCTCCTCCACCCCCACTCCTCCCGTCCTTCCCTCCGTCTCCTATCTCAAGCAGCCATCCTCCTGGGAGAGGCAAAAAATCCAGGATGAATAATGGAAACTGTACTCTGAAAAATTCTTCTCTGAACCCCCATCGGGATTGAAACCAGTCCAACAACAATAACTTGTATTTACATAGTGCCTTTAACAGAATAAAATCTCCCAAGTCTTCACAGGGGTATTAGAAAACAAAAATGACATTGAGCCACATAAGGAGATATTAGGGCAGACGACCAAAAGCTTGGGTCAAAGAAGTAGGTTTTAAGGTGTGTCTTAAAGGAGGAAAGTGAGGTGGAGAGGTTTAGGGAGCGAATTCCAGAGCTTGGGGCCTAGGCAGCAGAAGGTGTAGCTGCCAATGGTGGAGCGATTGAAATCTGGGCTGCCCAAGAGGCCAGAATCAGATGAGCATAGATATCTCAAAGGGTTGTGGGGCTGGAGGAGATTACAGAGATAGAGAGGAGTGAGGCCATAGAGAGATTTGAAAACAAGAATTTTACACTCAAGGCATTGCTTAACTGGGAGCCAACATAGTCAGCGAGCACAGGGGCGATAGGTGAAGGGGACTTGGTGCAATTTAGGACATGGCAGCAGAATTTCTGATGACTTCAAGTTTACGGAGGGTGGCCGGGAGTGCATTGGAATATGAAGTCTGGAGATAACAACGGCATGGATGTGGGTCCAGCTATTAGTGATGTCACAGAAGCAGCCTAGAAAGAGGCCCTAAAATGCTGTGGGAAAATTAACAAATGTTTTTGTAAATGACAAAGAATGCTTTATTTAATATAATTTTATGTTAACAATGGGGGAATACATTGAACAATATAAGGTTCTCCCTGTAGATTTTCCTTCCCTTTGACATGCTTCCGTTTGGGAGGCTCGGGCATCGTTTCCATCACTGTCAGAGAGACTCCCTGGAGGATGTTCCCTGAGAACTCTCCGCAGTCTCTGGGGAAATATGTTGGGCTGGAGCACAGCTGGCAGATTGTTTTGAAGAATGTTACAGCAAGTGATGGCGTTTAATCCTCAGAGTTGCCTTTGCACTCGGTAAGTTTTCCATCAAATGGAGGAATGACATTTTTTGTAGTATTGTAGCTGAGGAGGATATTGAGCATGGAGAACAACATAAATAATTCCAATCACTTTTTTCCAAAATGCGGAAGCAGAACACACGGCAGGGGTAGATCACTGAATGTGTATAGATGAAGTTAAACTTTATTGTTACACATTTACACTTTTTTTTTGTCCAATATTCTCCCTGTCTCTGCTGAGAACACTGGCCTATGCTGGGGTACTGACCCATCAGCAGCTCTTCGGAACCTTCTTCAATGGCGACACTTCATGGAGCAACCTAGACAGTGGGGAATTGCCAAACTATTTGGCTGCATGAGGTATCACGACTGAACCCACTTCTTGCTCCCATGCATAAGTAAAGGGACTTCAGGAATGGACCCCAGGCTCTGCTTTCTCCTCCTTTCTCACGAAACTGCTGTTGCTGAGTTGCATCATATTAACTGAGTTCAATGAACTCAGTACAGCCCAAACAGTATTGTTTGTACGGATGGTCAAAACAAGTTGAACCCTCAATGATTTGAAGTCATGGACTGAGTTCCATGCATTGTAACAATGAGGTTTGACTGCATATCTATCTAGCCATGTATCATTCCATCTATCTGCAACATATAATATACATATATATTAAATTTTGGGTCAAAGCATTTAAGAGATACACAGCCCTGATGTAGTCATTCATCGGAAATATGATTTCCTTTTTCCTCCAGTGATGCATTACCTGAGATCAGAGCTATTTGTATTGAAGAAATAGGAGTCTGGATGAAAAGCTGCAGCGATCGCTTCCTGACTGACAGCTACTTGAAATATGTAGGATGGACTTTGCATGACAAAGTGAGTCAATCCGTAATTTTCAGCATTGCTTTCTTCTTCCTAGTTGGATGCTGATTAATTTGCCCTTCTGCGAGGCCTCCACGACAGCACTTTTTGAACAGAGTTAAATATTCTGATTAATCTGAGTATTATGTTAATGCCATGCTCTAATAAGATAAATCCACCCAAAGGAGAAGGATGGCCTGTCAGTCTGGCATTTGGTGAGTTCCCATTTGTGATCGTTCTGCATTGTTCATGCGCCTCTGCTTTTGAGTAGCATCCGAATTAGGGGAGTTCAATGAACTCAGCACAGTCCGGGGATCTCATTTGAACAGTCTTTTCTCTTGGATCTAGAGAATAATGCATTATCATTTGCAAAAGTGGTTAATTTCCCATTAACGGGTGCCATCCCTCTCAATGGTGGAGCTCAGTGACCTGGGAGAAAGCCTCACAAAATGAGGGCACAGGAGGGGAAGAAAAAAGCTAAAGAGAGAATGTATGCATGGCTAAATATTTATGTTTGCGATTACTTGATGGGCAGTCACTGATAGCATTTAAAGGTATATAGCGATGAGAAATATCAACAGCCAGTCCTGAAGAAGGAAGACACATCATCTGAAAGCTCGATCAGTGTGTTGAGATGCTATAATGAGAGGGAATTCACCTATAATAAAACACTCCAAGCAGAAACACATTACAGTGTGTACACTTCTATATATAAGATGCAGCTATCAAGATACTTGTTCCAATGTCTAACTACACATAAAAGGAATACCACAGTTATCAATCTTGTACATACATGTGGAGGGAGTAACAAAAAAAAGGTATCTTTTGAAAAAGACATGATACTGAGGACACTATGTACTGAACAAAGTGAGTGTTCTGCAGTGTTTCTCCCTAGTCTGTGCTACAGTACTAACCTTTACTTGAAGTACTGAGAGAGCACTAAGACTCAGTGCTATAGTGGAGGGATGAGCATTGGTGCAGGGCCAGATCTGAGCTAAATTAAGCTGGGAGGTGCCAAGTGGCAGGTACAGGACCACCCTCAAGATGCCCCCAAGCATGACAGTACAAGTTGGAACAAGTATCTGTTAATAAAGGATGAGATCAGTGCAGTAGTGAGAAATGATCTTGGCTCGGAAGATCAAGATGTAGAATCAGTTTGGGTGGAGATAAGAAATAGCAAGGGAAAGAAGTCACTGGTGGGATTAGTTTATAGGCCCCTAACAGTAGCTACGCTGTAGGACAGAATGTAAATGAGGAAATACTGGGGACCTAGAAAGGTACTGCAATAATTGTGGCCGATTTTAATCTTCATATAGATCGGACAAATCAAATTAGCAAAGATAACTTTGAGGACGAGTTCATAGGCTGAATTTTGTAGTCAGTAGGAAGACAGAGTTGGCTAAAGTAGACCAGGAAAATAGATTAAAAGGTAAGTTGGTAGATAAGCAGTGGCAGACATTTAAGGAGATATTTTGTAGCTCTCAACAAAGATATATTCCATTGAGAAAGAAGGAATCGCTGAGAAGCATACACCATCCATGGCTAACTAAGGAAGTTAAGAATGAGATCAAATTGAAAGAAAAGGAGTATAATTCTGCGAAGATTAGTGGTAAGCCAGAAGATTGGGAAAATGTTAGAAACCAGTAAAGGATGACTTAAAAAAAAAAGAGGGAAAATTAGAATATCAGAGTAAACTAGCAAGAAATATAAAAACAGATAGTAGGAGCTTCCAGGAGTATGTAGAAAGGAAGAGAGTAGCTAAAGTAAACGAGATGAGACTGGAGAATTAATAATGGGAAACAAGGAGATGGTAGTAACTTTGAACTAATAGTTTGTATCTGTCTTCACTGTAGAAGACACTAAAAGCATCCCAATCAGGGATGCTTTTAAATCAGGGGCAAAAGGGAGGGAGGAACTGAAAACAATCACGATCAATAGAGAAAAAGTACTGGGAAAATTAATAGGATTAAAAGCTGACAGTTTTCTGGACCTGATGGACTGCATCCTAGAGACTTAAAAGAAGTGGCTGCAGAGATTGTGGATGCATTGGTTGTGGATCTTCTAAAATTCCCAGTGGATTGGAAAACTGCAAATGTAATGCCCCTATTCAAGAAAGCAGAAAACTATGCCCAGTTAGCCTAAAATCTGTCATTAGCAAAACGCTGGAATCCATCATTAAGGATGTAGTAGCAGGACATTTAGAAAAACATAATACAATCAAGCAGAGTCAACATGGTTTTATGAGAGGGAATTCATGTTTGACAAGTTTATTAGAGTTATTTGAGGATGTAACAAGAGGATAAGGGACAAGGGAGCCAGTAGATGTAGTGTATTTGGATTTCCAAAAGGCATTCGATAAAGTGCTACTCAAAAGGTTACTGCATAAGATAAGAGCTCATGTTGGGAGTTATATATTAGTATGGATGGAGGATTGACTAACTAACAGAAACCAGAGAGGTGGGATAAATGGGTCATTTTTAGGTTGGCAAACTGTAGCATGTGGGGTAACTAGTAGGGATTAGTGCTGGGGCCTCAACTGTTTACAGTCTATATTAATGACTTGGAAAGGGCAGAGTGTATTGTAGCCAAATTTGCTGGCGATACAAAGATAGGTGGGAAAGCAAGTTGTGAGGAGGACACAGAGTCTGCACAGGGATATAGATAGGTTAAGTGAATAGACAAAAATTCGGCAGATGGAGTATAATGTGGGGAAAATGAGAGGTTATCCACTTTGGTCGGAAGAATAGGAAAGCAAAATATTATTTGAATGGAGAGAGACTACAAAGTGCTGCGGTGCAGAGGGATCATTAAACACAAAAATTTAGCATGCAGCTACAAGTAATTAGGAAGGCAAATGGAATGTTGACCTTTATTGCATGGAGGATGGAGTATAAAAGTAGGGACGTCTTGCTACAACAGTATAGGGCATTGGTGAGACCACACTTAGAGTACAGTGTACAGTTTTGGTCTTCTTATTTAAGGAGGGATATACTTGCATGGGAGGCAGTTCAGGGAAGGTTCACTAGGCTGATTCCTGAGATGAAGGGGTTGTCTTATGAGAAAAGGTTGGGTTTATATTCATTGAAGTTTAGAAGAATGAGAGGTGATCTTATTGAAACATATAAGATTCTGAGGGGGTTGACAGGGTAGCTGCTGAGAGGATGATTCCCCTCATGAGAAATCTGTAACTAGGAGGCACAGTTTCAGAATAAGGGGTCTCCCATTAAAGACAGAAAGGAGAAGGAATTTCTTCTCTCAGAGGGTTGTTAAACATTGGAATTCTCTACCCCAGAGAGCAGTGGAGGCTGGGTCATTCAATATATTCAAGATTGCGTTAGACAGATTTTTGATCCGCAAGGGCGTCAAGGATATTGGGGGGTGGGGGGAGGGGGCAGGCAGGAAAGAGGCCATGATCAGATCAGCCATGATATTATTGAATGGCGTAACAGGCTCGAGGGTCCAAATGGCCTATTGCTGCTCCTAATTCTTATGTTCTTTCATTCTTATGCTGGGAGAGGTAGCTGAATAGTCAGGAGTTATGTGGGTTAGGATCCAGGGAACAGGTGGGGATGAGCTTTGAGAATGTTGGGAGTGGGGTGGATCAAGGGACTGGGAGAGATACTACAGAATAAAAGAGCACAGTGAATAGGAGGTGGGAAAGTGATCAGAAACAAGGTGAGAAAAGAGGGGAAGGTGGTGTTGTGGTAAACGTATGATGGCCTCAATTGAAGACGCAAAGAATTTCATGAACTTTTCACACTAGTTGTTGGACGTGGGTAGAAAAGGTGGGGAAATGGAGTTTGGAGAGTTAACTCTTCATGTTGTAAAGGAGCTGTGGTCGATCCGGGAATAATAGACAGAGTTAATGGAAGAGTGGGAGATATGGTAGAGCTTAGTTTGGTGCCAGATCTGAAGATGAATGCATAGGTCAGTTGTGTGCTGTGTTTGTGGCCCCTGGACTTAAGAGGTGAAGATGGAAGCAATACTGGGGGAAATAGCAGGAATGAGACATGTTGAATGAATTAATGGGAACAAAAGTGTCAAAAGCAGAGGCAAGGGAGCCAGTGAGTGACAAACAGAGCCAGAAATATCATGAAATGTAGGGGGCCAGAGAAGAGAGAGTTGGGAATTTGATAGTGAATTTGTTTGGGAGCTGGGTTTGGTTTGGTTTATCACGGGTGGAAAGTAAGAACTTGCACTTAATTAGTGTCTGTCACAACCTCAGGACATCCCAAAGCGTTTTACAGCCAATTAAATACTTTTTGAAGTATAGTCACTGTTATAATATAGGAAATACGGCTGCCAATTCGCACACAGCAAACTCCCACAAACGGCAATGTGATAAATGAGCCAGAAAGTTTTCAATAATGTTGGTTGAGGGATTGAGGATTGAGAGATAAATATTGGCCAGGCCACTCTCCTGAATGGGCAGATGGAGCCTCGGGAGTTGGAAGACAGCAGAAGGATGTGAGTGGTCCAAGTGGGGACAAAGTTATCAGATAGCCTCATTGGTGGCGCAAATTTTACCAGTGGAGAAGCCATATGAGATGGCGAGTTTTAGGGTTTTGGATCTAGGTGGCGGAGTTTATGTGAAGGGTGAGATTGAGTGAGGACTGGAGTGGATATAAGCTAGTGGAGAAGAAACATGGGATGTTTAGGCATATGTTAAAATCAACAAGGATGAGAAACAGGAAATGCCAATGACATTCAGTTTATCTAAATTATATTGAGCAGAAAATGCACTTTGGCTTTTTTTCCCCTAACATTAGAGTTCACTTTTTTTTTTGAAGCAAAGTGATGTGAGATTGAAATGCCTGATTGGATTACTGGGCCTTTACTCTGACAAAGAGCGTTGTTCAAGGATGGATCTTTTCACCTGTCGTTTCAAGGTGAGTCAAATCTTTAACTTTTCTAGCGGTATCTGAGGAGGCAGCTAGACTGTGTGACCATCTGGGTTCGGTACTGGGAAGCAGCTAATTGCTGGAGGTTCCATCGCAGGACCTCTTGTCTTCAACTGCCCCAAACCAGTCGAACAGCCTCTTTTCCAGCTGCAATCCTTTTATAACTAGGAATAAACAAAAGTGTTGAAGGAAAACAAAAAAAAAAATGCTTCCAGGAAAGTCCAGGACATTCCTGGAGGGTTGGCAGCTCTATACAGAATGGTGGCCATTTTTGAGGCCTAGGGTTGGTGTGGTTTGATAGAGAGTTGGTGTATATGGGGCTGAGTGTTAGAAGATGAGTTGGTTTGCAAAAGAAAGAAAACCAAGCAAAAAGAAAGATAAGGCCAGGAGTGCAGAACAACTGAGCCCAGGACAGGGTACACATGGGGCCAGGAGTGCAGCACAGCTTGGCCCAGGGATGGAGCACAGGTGGGCCCAAGGATGGAACATGGATGGCTCCAGGAATGGAGCATGTATGGGCCCAGGGATGGAGCACATGGTGGGCCCAGAATTGGAATACAGGTGGGGCCAGGAATGCAGCACAGTTGCGCCCAGGGGTGGAGCACAGGTGGGCACAGGAGTGCACTACCGTTGGGCTTAGAAGCAGAGTACCGGTGGGCCAAGAGTGGAGTAGTAGTAGGCCCAGGAGTGGAGTACTGGTGGGCCCAACAGCAGAGTGGCCCAGGAGTGGAGAACCGATAGGTTCAGGAGTGGAGTGGCTTGGAGTGGAGTACCGGTGGGTCGAGGAGTGGAGTGGGTCATCCAGGAGTGGAGTACCGATGGGTCCAGGAGCAGAGTGGGCCCAGGAGCGGAGCACCAGTGAGCCCAGGACGGGATACTGGTCAGCCCAGGCATGGAGTTGGCCCAGCAGTGGAGTACCGCTGGGCCCAGGAGCGGAGTGGGCCCAGGAGCAGAGTACTGGTGGGTTCAGGAGCAGACTGGGCTCAGGAACGGAGTACTGGTGCACCCAGGAGTGCAGTTGGTGCAGGAACGGAGTACTGTTGGGTCCAGGAGTGGTGTGGGCCCAGGAGCGGAGTACCATTGGGTCCAGGAGCGGAGTGGGCCTAGGAGTGGAGTATTGATGGGCCCAGGAGTGCTGCGTGGAAGTATATGTAGAACAAATTTATGGCACAGGCTCCTTAAATTAATTCTAAGGCTTATTGAGGTAAAAGCATTTCTACATCAGCATGTTGTAAATCGGCTTGCAGGATTGTGAAGTAATTTTATTGCTATTTTATTCTTATAGTCCTGCAACAATCCATTCACAACATTTAAAGTGGCAGTGTTAGCAAAAACATTTGCTTGTGTGTAGAGTGTCTTAGGGGCCGTATATCTCTGAGATTATTTGGGGGCACACTTCTAAACTTAGGGCCTATTGCTGCATTATGTTGAAAAATTTAGTAACTTAAGCGCAACTGAACTTTGAACTCAGAATAGTATCAGACAGCGTTTGGCCAGATTGTGAGCTGAGCCATGAGGTCGGGTGGAGGGGACGAAAGGGACAGAGGGAGGTGAAGGGTAGAAAAACTAAGGGAGGAGGCATAGTTACACAAATATCACTCCTCATAGGCAATGAGTAAGGGGCATCTTTTATGGCATCCTCTGAAGAAAATTACCGGAGCAGGGAAACCAATTATTTGTGACTCGCTCTTACTGTCATGGGCTGCCTTGCTCAACTGTAAAGAATGACTCCATCCTCCATCCAGAGCTTGGGCAGCTCTGGGTTTTCTGACATTGGCAAACCTTTGGCCTGCTCTGCCTCACTTCTGTTAGTGGAACGGGCCCATTGGAATTTCAGACCCTTTGAAAAGGAAAAGCCCATCCTAGTCACTTTGTCAATCAAACTGCTTCTTCAGTGTGTACAAGCCTGAATGCCAGGGTTGTTCAAACAACTAACTGCAGGACACATTAGTGCATGGAGAAGATCAGTGGTTAGCCTCTAGGTATGAGCTCCTTCATGATCATACAGTCTAAATATATTGAAGAAATAATATAATTAGATTGCACTGTGTTATTAAATTATCATTTGAACGTTAAATCATTATCAACATAATCACTTGACTCTGGAGGCCAAGGCCACTGACACTTTTAGTAAGGTAAGTGGACCTCAGTCTAAGTACTTGAGTACTCCATGGCTATACTGTATCCCATTGCTTCCCAACAGGATAGGATCATATCAATGACACTGGACAAAGAAAGTGAAGTATCTGTACAAGCAATTAAGGTGTTAACTCTCATGTTGCAGTAAGTAAATTTTTGTTTGAATTAAGTGCTGATTTTTCTAATTGTGTTGCCATATTCAGTTCCGGAAATGTGGA
Source organism: Heterodontus francisci (assembly GCF_036365525.1). Classification (NCBI taxonomy): domain Eukaryota; kingdom Metazoa; phylum Chordata; class Chondrichthyes; order Heterodontiformes; family Heterodontidae; genus Heterodontus; species Heterodontus francisci. The sequence goes on along the minus strand of NC_090376.1, from coordinate 19,791,631 downwards.
TTTCCGATTGGCGAATTGCATGACAATGAACCAAACCATCCGGGGATTAGCACGATTGCGTTGTGTTCCTATGATGCAAGCCACCTCACAATTGGTCCTGTTCTTTAAAATATTGATGGACCAGCCATTGACTGTTTACCCCATTCCAGGCCCTTACCATCTACCAATATTGTGCAGTGTCCCACTGGATCCAAACAGTTTCTATTCCCTACTGTTTTATAGAATTCCAATGATCAAGTGCTTGAGTATTCACTTCTATCCTACAATTTCAATGGACTATATCACTTCCAATTCCCTCCCATTGTATATAATTCCAGTGAACTAAAACACACCCTATTCACTACTATTGTATAGAATTCTACTGGACTGAGCCAATTCCCATTAGCTTTTATTATATTGAATTCCAATAGATTATTCAGTGCTAGTGCATGGAATTCCAACTGACCAAGCCACCCCTCATTCATTTCCAGTGTACAAATTTGTTGGAGCAAACAGACTGTTGGAATTTTGGATCAGTATCTCCAATTCCTTTCTTGTGCTTAGTGCCAAAGATCATTCCCATTAGAAACACACATGGGAAATGTTGGAAACCCTCAGCAGGTCAGGTGAAGAGAGCAGCTGAGTTAACGGGCCAGATTTATTCTGGCAATGGGTGTCTCAGCGACGGACCCGAAGGCGGTGGGGGGGTGGGAAGAACCTGGCTTGGCCCTCTGTCGGACCCCCGTTGCAATCAAGTGGTGGGCAGTCAATTTACTGCCCGCCGCCGTCGGCGATGCCATCCTGTTAAAGGATGTGCTGCCGCCTCCAGAGCTGCCAGCCAATTGGAGGCCCGGCAGATCTGCAGTACTGGCAGTGCCACCGGGAGCGGTGGCTACTGCTGATATTGCAGGAGGTCTGCAGTACCGAAGAAGGAGGAGACCCTGGGACAGGTGAGCTGGAGGGTGGGTGGTTTGCGAGAGTGGGGGGCTCTTCCCAGGGGGGCAGCCATCGCCGCCAGGGAGGCGATCCAGGGGCCCTGGATTACCCCCAAAGGAGGGACACCCCTCCATGTCTCTAGGAGGCGGCCAGGCCTCACCGGGCGGTGTCTCTTTGTGGTGGCAGGCGCCTCCATTCTCCACAATATTGGAGTGGAGGCGGGAAAAGGCCCTTAAGTGGCCTTTTGGCCTGAAACATGTGGAAAACCCCTCGGGCTGATTGTTTGACATGAAATGTAAATTGTAAATGTAATTGTAAGTGCAGTGAGGCACCTCAGCATCACATACTGTGTTAAAAGAAAATTGAACTGTAATATACTTTATGTAATGTCAAAGTTGGACTGTTATGTAAATTTTACAAATTTTATGAATAAAGTAAATTTAAAAAAAAAATATTCAAGGGCCTAAATCTCTCTGTCCCAGTATTGATGCAGCAGGAATAGAGATCAGGAGCTGAAACTCTGGCTGATATTCCCTATGTTATCCATAAGTGTTTAGCCCAGACCGCTGACTGATGATACCTGGGTTATTGTTTGAATCTGCTTTACTTCAGTTCTAAAATATTATAGAATCATAGAAAGTTTAAGGCACAGAAAGAGGCCACTTGGCCCATCGTGTCTGTGCCGGCCGAAAAACGATCCACCTATTCTAATCCCACCTTCCAGCCTTTGGTCCATAGCCCTGCAGCTTATGGCACCTGAGGTGCATATCCAGACTCCTTTTGAATGTGTTGAGGGTCTCTGCCTCAACTACCCTTTCAGGTAGTGAGTTCCAGACCATCACCACCCTCTGGGTGAAAAAGAGTTTTCCTCATCTCCCCTCTAATTTTTCTACCAATCGCTTGAAATCTATGCCCGCTCATCACTGACTTCTCTGCTAAGGTGAGTAGACCCTTCACCTCCAGGCCCCTCAAAATTTTGTACAGATCTTCCCTCAGCCTTCTCTGTTCTAAGGAGAACAATCCCAGCCAATCTAATCTAATCTTCATAGCTGCATTTTTCCAATCCTGGCAACATCCTCATAAATCTCCTCTGTACCCTCTCTAATACAATTACATCCTTTCTGTAATGAGGTGACCAGAACTGCACACAGTACTCAAGTTGTGGCCTAACCAATGAGTTATACAGTTCCAGCATTACTTCCCTGCTCTTATATTCTATACCTCGACCTATCCTGCTACCTTCATGGATCTGTGGACATTCACTCCAAGGTCCCTTACTTCCTCTTCACTATCTCAGTATTTTCCCATTAATCGTGTACTCTTTTGCCTTGTTTGACCGCCCCAAATGCATCACTTCACACTTCTCCAAGTTGAATTCCATTTGACACCTTTCTGCCCATCTGACTAGACTATCAATATTTTCCTGCAGCCTACAACTATCCTCCTCGCTATCTATCACATGGCCAAACTTTGTGTCATCTGCAAACTTCTTGATCATGCCCCCTACATTTACGTCCAAATTGTTAATATACACCACAAAGAGCAGGGGACCTAGTACTGAGCCCTGTGGAATGCCACTGGAAACAGCCCTCCAGTTGCAAAAACACCCGTCAATAATTACCTTTTGTTTCCTGCCACTAAGCCAATTTTGTATCCACCTTGCTGCATTTCCCTGGATCCCATGGGATTTTATTTTTTTAACCAGACTGCCATGTGGGACCTTGTCAAAAGCCTTGCTAAAATCCATGTAGACCACATCAACTGCATTACCCTCATCTATCTTCCTTGTTGCTTCTTCAAAAAATTCAATCATGTTGGTCAAACAAGATTTTCCCTTAACAAATCCATGCTGACTATCCTTGATTAACCTGTGTCTTTCTAAGTAACAGCTTATCCTGTCTCTCAGAATAGATTCAAATAATTTGCCCACTACTGAGGTTAGACTGATTGGCCTGTAATTATTTAGTCTATCCTTCGCTCCCATTTTAAACAGGGGTACAACGTTAGCATTCTCCAATCCTCCGGCACCACACCTGTATCCAGTGAGGACTGGAAAATGATGGTCAGACCCTCTGCTATTTCCTCTCTTGCTTCTTTTAACAGCCTAGGATACATTTCATCTGGCCCTGGTGGTTTATCAACTTTCAAGGATACTAATCCCATTAATACTTCCCCTCGCCCTGTGTTTATCACATCCAATACTTCACACTCTTCCCCCTTAACTACAATATCTGCATCGTGCCCTCTTTTGTGAAGACAGATGCAAAGTTTTCGATAAGAACCAAACCAATATCTTCCGCTCCTACGCATAGGTTACCTTTTTTGGTCTTTTATGGGCCCTACTCTCTCCTTAGTTATCCTCTTACTCTTAATGTATTGATAAAACATCTTTGGGTTCACCCTGATTTTGCTTGCCAATATTCTTTCATGCCCTCTCTTTGCTTTCCTAATTTCATTTTTGATTTCACCCCTCCACTTTCTATACTCCTCTCAGCTTTCTGTAGTATTGAATTCTCGGTGTCGGACATAAGCTTTCCTTTTCTGCCTTATCTTACCCTGTAGGCTCCTTGACATCCATGGGGCTCTAGATTTGGCTGCCTCACCCTTTTTCTTTGTTGGAACATGTTTACCCTGCATCCCTTGAATCTCCCCTTTGAATGCCTCACACTGGTCTGACACCGATTTACCTTCAAGTAGCTGCTTCCAGTCCACTTTCGCTGTTCTATGTTCTAAATCACTCCTCAGTTTAGTAAAATTGGCCTTGCCCCAATTGAGAGCTCTAACTCCTGTTCGATCTCTGTCCTTTTCCATAATTATGTTAAAACTGACTGAATTATGATCACTACCACCAAAATGCTCTCCCACTGCCACTCCTTCCACCTGCCCATCTTTATTTCCTGAAACTAAGTCTAAAACTGTACCCTGTCTTGTTGAACTTGCTACATACTGGGCAAAAATGTTCTTCTGAATACATCTCAAGAATTCTGCTCCCTCAATTCCTTTCACACTAAAACTATCCCAGTTAATATTGGGGTAATTAAAATCCCCTACTATTACTGCCCTATTGTTCTTGCACTTCTCAGAGATTTGCCTACGTATCTGCTCTTCTCTCTCCCTCTGACAGTTTGGGGGTTTATAGTACACTTCCAGCAGTGTGATTGCCCCTTTTTTGTTCCTTAGCTCAATCAATTGGCCTCATTTGATGAACCTTTCAACATATCATCTCTCTTCACAACTGTAATAGTTTCCTTGACCAAAATTGCTACTTCCCCTCCTTTCTTATCCCCTCCCTATCGCACCTGAAAACCCTGTAATCAGGAATGTTGAGCTGCCATTCCTGTCCTTCCTTAAGCCATGTTTCTGTAATAGCTATGATATCGTACTGCCACGTGTCTATCTGTGCCCTCAGCTCATCTGCTTTATTTGCTATACTCCTTGAATTGAAATAGATATCCTTGAGCACTGACAAACTCTTTTTTAAAATTTTCTAACCCTTGTTTCCTCTGTCTTCGAGACTCATCCATTAATTTTCTGTCTTCCATTTTCTGATTTTGTCCCAACTGAGTCTATCCTCAGATCCCCATCCCCCTGCCAAACTAGTTTAAACCCTCCCCAACAGCACTAGCAAAATGTCTCACAAGGAACTCAGTCCCTGCTCTGTTCAAGTGCAACCCATCCAGCCTGTACAGGCCCCTTTTCCCCCAGAGCCGGTCCCAATGTTCTGAATCTGAAGCCCTCCCTCCTGCACCATCTTTCCAGCCATGCATTCATCTGTCTTATCCTTCTATTTCTATACACACTTGCGCCTGGCACTGGGAGTAATCTGGAGATTACTACTTTTGAGGTCCTGCTTGCCAATTTCTTACCTAGCTCCCTAAATACTGACTGCAAGACCACATCCCTCTTTATACCTATGTCGTTGGTTCCAATGTGGACCACAACTGCTGGCTGTTCACCCTCCCCCTTCAGGATGCTCTGCAGCCACTCAGTGACATCCTTGATCCTATCACCAGGGAGGCAACACACTATCCTGAATTCACGCCTGGGGCCACAGAAATACCGATCTATTCCCCTGACGATTGAATCACCTATCATAATGGCTCTTCCAGTCTTCCCTGCACCCCCCTGTGCAGCTGAACCACCCGTGGTGCCATGGACATTGCTCTGGCTGCAATCCCCAGCTGAAGCATCACTTTCCTTAGTATTTAGAACTGAATACCTGTTGGAGCGTGAGATGCAGTCAAGGGTCTCCTGCATGACCTGCCTGATTCTCTTTGACTGTCTGTTGGTCACCCATTCCCTCTCTCCATGCATACTCTTAAACTGTGCGGTGTCCACATCTGTAAGTGTGCTATCCACATAGCTCTCATCCTCATGAATGTACCACAGTGTTGCCAGCTGTCTCTCAAGTTCCAAAACGTGGAGGTCAAGCTGCTGCAATTGACGACACTTCCTGCACAAATGGTTCTCCAGGATACGGGAAGCATCCTGCAGCTCCCATATAGCATAGGAGGTGCACTCTCGAGGTTGAGGCAACCCTGCCATACCTTTGTTTATTAGTTAACCCTTTGCTACTGCTAAACATGGAGCATTTTAATTCTTGTGTATGTTATGATCAATTTAAAAATGTTGCAGCAGTGAAAACCAATGTGAAAATGACAACATGGAATAAAATGATTATTTTTCTTAATTTCCTGTAGGAACTGTGAGGAGGTGTTAACTCCAGGAGACTGTGAACAGTTGTATCACTTTGTTTATTCAGCACATAGACCTGTGGCTTTGGCAGCTGGAGAATTTCTACACAGAAAGTAAGTGAGGATCTTTTGAATTAGAGGGAATTAGCACAGTAATGACCCAACCTTCCTTTTTATGTTTCATTGTCTGAAGACAAATCCTAGAAGTGGAGTAACAATGGAGGAGGTACTGAATGTGAGGACTGGGGTGTCATGGTAACATTTTCTGTACTTATCTATGGATGAATGCCTGTGGACACTTGAAAAATGGCGTGACCCATTATTGGGTTGGATGTCTTTTGGACATCTGTAGGGCACAGAACGTTGGTCTGCAAAATTGGCCCTCGTTGCAACCATTGTACAGACTTAAAGTGGCTGCAATGAGACCCAAAGAGTGAAGGGTGTTAGTTATAACCTCAAAGTATATAATTTAGAGCATTAATGACCTAAAAGCGTGTGGTGGCTTCTGACAACTTGCCACAGTCTCACAGTGATGCCACACCAGGCCTCGGGCATCAGCTTTTTAAACTGCGTGTTGTTAACTTTAAGAAACTTTATTCTGAAGCAACAGTCTCGGCGGGAGTGACCAATGGGGCTCTATTGGCCTCAGTACCCCTGAGCTACGAGTTGCCAAGTCAGCCAGGGTTGGTATTCCTGATTCCTCTTCAGGGACCTCTGCTGGAAAGTGCGGATGTCAGGTGATGCTCAGCTGTGATGCCACTCATGTAGAGTAGCCAGACCATAGTCCTAGGCTTATGTAAGAAGCCATAAGATGCTGCCAGTGGCTTGGAAGGAAAGAAGGTGAGAAAAAGGGAGAGAATTGGATGCCAATGATGCTGGAAGTATCTGATATTTGCCATCTACATGTGATCTTGTGTGGACAATAACATGTCTGGAATTTAAAAAGGTGTTTGTCTTACTTACCTTTTGAAATCCAGTGGCTATTACCTAAGGTCAAAGGGTTAAGGAGAAAGGATGTTCTATCTGATCCATGAGACGAAGCAGGACTGCTGGCAAGCAGCCATATTGTTGTCAATGCTCCTGTCAAGTGATATCATGAAACGTGTTAGAGAGTTATGGACTACACACTTTGAGTTGGGATTTCTGTCTGCCCCTCTTCCTGGCCTGAGGTTTTCCGCCTGTTGAAACGAATGGGCTGAAAATCGCAGGCTTAAGTGGCCCGGAAGCAGAATGTCCCATTACTATTGGAGAAGTTCCCTCAGAAAGGAGAATTCTATGCAAAGTGTCTCTGGCAGCCTGATGGTTTCCAACAGGAAAACATGAGAGAATGAAGAAGTACCAGTAAGTGTATAGATTAGTCCCTTTATAACCATTATTGCCATTGTGTGACATTTCAGTAGAATACCTTTCTCCTTTGCAAGAAAAGAGAATAGGGGCAATGCAGCCGAGGAAGCTTTGGGTACAATTTACTTGCTCCCTGAGGATCTGTTTGTATTTTCTGTACAGACAAGATTGGCTTGTTTACTAGTGTATATAAAATTCAGTAGATAGTAACTCCATCTGCAGGATGTGCATAATACACTAGGTATTTAAGGGAAGTAATTATTCAGTTACACTGCGGCAACTTAATGCTGATCTACTGCTATTGGAGGGGGCAGGGGTTCCACGATATAAATGGGCTACAAGGAGATCCTGAGGTGTCTGCAAAGTTAACAGCTTTCTTTAGGTCTGGGCTGGGCATATCACACCATACAAGCAACAGTGTCTCGAGAATCTGCTGCTCGATGGCTGGCGATATCCCTCAGAGCTGTCCCCACTCCGCTGTCATAACTTCACCAATAGTGCAGCAGAAACCGGTTCTCTGTGCTTCCGGTGATGTTACAGTAGTGAAGTGGGACCATCCTGGTCTATATCTTTTCTGTATTAGAACAAACAAAGAACAGTACAGCACAGGAACAGGCCATTCGGCCCTCCAAGCCTGCGCCGATCTTGATGTGCCTTTTATGACCTCAGGAAATCCCAAAGCACTTTTTAACCAATGATGTACTTTTGGAATGTGGTCAGTGTAATGTGGGAAATCCGACAACCAATTTGCACACAGAAAGCTCCCACAAACAGCAATGAGATGAATGACCAGCTATAGTGATGTTGGTTGAGGGATAGATATTGGCCAGAGCAATGGGGAGAACTCCCCTGCTCTTCTTCGAAATAGTGCCATGGGATCTTTTACATCCACCTGAGAGGAGAGATGGGGCCCCAGTTTGATATTACCTTCAACAGGACAGAAATCCCTCAGTACTGCAGTGGAACGTCAGCTTAGATTATGTGCTCATGTCTCTGGAGTGGGACTTGAACCCAAGGGGCCAGATTTCATTCCTGTGATGGGGGCCCTGGTGGCGGGCTGGAAGGTAGGGGGGGGTGGGGGGGGAGATCCCATCTCGGCCCTCCATCGGACCCCTGGTGCGATTTCACGGCGGGCAGGCAATTAACTGCCCACCGTCGGGGACGGCATCCTTTAAGAGACAAGCTCCCTCCTCGACAGCTGCCGGCTAATTGGAAGGCAGGAGCTCTGCTGTACCGGCAGCGCCACTGGGAGCAGTGGCCATTGCCAGTATTGTAGGAGGCCCTGCAGAGGAAAAGAGCCCGGGAGAGGTAAGTGGGGTCAGGGTCATCAGAGTCTTTCAGGCAAGTGGGGAGAGTTGGTTAGTGAGGGTGGGGGAGTGGGTCTTCCCAGGGTGGGGGGTGTGGCCAATGCCACTGGGGGTGCCCTCCAGGGGCCCTGAATTGGCCTCAAAGGAGAGTCCCCCCAAACCCTCTAGGATGCCACCAAGTTTTACCTGGCAACATCTCCCCGTGGCGACGGGCCCATCCGCCTTCGACAAAATTGAGATGGAGGTGGGAAGAGGCCCTTAAGTGGCCATTAATTGGGCCTCAATTGGCACGGAAAGCCATCCTAGACTTTCCCGGGCAAAATTCGAAAGCATTGGAGTGACAGGCACTCCAACCTCTGCCTTTCCATGCAGTCTTCAGTACAACTGTGGCTCATCGATAATATATCTCTATTTGCAAGCGGTCCCTGTAAATGTGTTCTGAGCAGTGTGTCAATATTTACAGATAGTCCTTGAGACTGTTTCAATATTTATAGGGGGTCCCCAAGATTGCATCAGTATTTGTGGGAGGGTCCCCGAGAGTGTGCCAGTATTTATAGGGGACCTGGAGGGTGTGCCAGTATTTATAGGGGACCTGGAGGGTGTGTCAGTATTTATAGGGGGCCTGGAGGGTGTGTCAGTATTTATAGGGGACCTGGAGGGTGTGTCAGTATTTATAGGGGACCTGGAGGGTGTGTCAGTATTTATAGGGGGCCTGGAGGGTGTGTCAGTATTTATAGGGGACCTGGAGAGTGTGTCAGTATTTATAGGGGACCTGGAGAGTGTGTCAGTATTTATAGGGGACCTGGAGGGTGTGTCAGTATTTATCGGGGATCTGGAGGGTGTGTCAGTATTTATAGGGGACCTGGAGGGTGTGTCAGTATTTATCGGGGACCTGGAGGGTGTGCCAGTATTTATAGGGGACCTGGAGTGTGTGCCAGTATTTATAGGGAACCTGGAGAGTGTACCAGTATTTATAGGGGACCTGGAGAGTGTGTCAGTATTTATAGGGGACCTGGAGGGTCTGTCAGAATTTATAGGGGACCTGGAGAGTGTGTCAGTATTTATAGGGGACCTGGAGGGTGTGTCAGTATTTATAGGGGACCTGGAGAGTGTGTCAGTATTTATAGGGGACCTGGAGAGTGTGTCAGTATTTATAGGGGACATGGAGAGTGTGTCAGTATTTATAGGGGGCCCGGAGAGTGTGTCAGTATTTATAGGGGACCTGGAGAGTGTGTCAGTATTTATAGGGGACCTGGAGGGTCTGTCAGAATTTATAGGGGACCTGGAGAGTGTGTCAGTATTTATAGGGGACCTGGAGGGTGTGTCAGTATTTATAGGGGACCTGGAGAGTGTGTCAGTATTTATAGGGGACCTGGAGAGTGTGTCAGTATTTATAGGGGACATGGAGAGTGTGTCAGTATTTATAGGGGGCCCGGAGAGTGTGTCAGTATTTATAGGGGACCTGGAGGGTGTGTCAGTATTTATAGGGGGCCTGGAGGGTGTGTCAGTATTTATAGGGGACCTGGAGGGTGTGTCAGTATTTATAGGGGACCTGGAGGATGTGTCAGTATTTATAGGGGACCTGGAGTGTGTGTCAGTATTTATAGGGGACCTGGAGGGTGTGTCAGTATTTATAGGGGACCTGGAGAGTGTGCCAGTATTTATAGGGGACCTGGAGGGTGTGTCAGTATTTATAGGGGACCTGGAGAGTGTGTCAGTATTTATAGGGGACCTGGAGGGTCTGTCAGAATTTATAGGGGACCTGGAGAGTGTGTCAGTATTTATAGGGGACCTGGAGAGTGTGTCAGTATTTATAGGGGACCTGGAGAGTGTGTCAGTATTTATAGGGGACCTGGAGGGTGTGTCAGTATTTATAGGGGACCTGGAGGGTCTGTCAGAATTTATAGGGGACCTGGAGAGTGTGTCAGTATTTATAGGGGACCTGGAGGGTGTGTCAGTATTTATAGGGGACCTGGAGGGTGTGTCAGTATTTATAGGGGGCCCGGAGAGTGTGTCAGTATTTATAGGGGACCTGGAGGATGTGTCAGTATTTATAGGGGACCTGGAGTGTGTGTCAGTATTTATAGGGGACCTGGAGGGTGTGTCAGTATTTATAGGGGACCTGGAGGGTGTGTCAGTATTTATAGGGGACCTGGAGGGTCTGTCAGAATTTATAGGGGACCTGGAGGGTCTGTCAGTATTTATAGGGGACCTGGAGGGTGTGTCAGTATTTATAGGGGACCTGGAGGGTGTGTCAGTATTTATAGGGGATCTGGAGGGTGTGTCAGTATTTATAGGGGACCTGGAGGGTGTGTCAGTATTTATAGGGGACCTGGAGGGTGTGTCAGTATTTATAGGGGACCTGGAGGGTGTGTCAGTATTTATAGGGGACCTGGAGGGTGTGTCAGTATTTATCGGGGGCCCGGAGAGTGTGTCAGTATTTATAGGGGACCTGGAGGATGTGTCAGTATTTATAGGGGACCTGGAGTGTGTGTCAGTATTTATAGGGGACCTGGAGAGTGTGTCAGTATTTATAGGGGACCTGGAGGGTCTGTCAGAATTTATAGGGGACCTGGAGAGTGTGTCAGTATTTATAGGGGACCTGGAGAGTGTGTCAGTATTTATAGGGGACCTGGAGGGTGTGTCAGTATTTATAGGGGACCTGGAGGGTCTGTCAGAATTTATAGGGGACCTGGAGAGTGTGTCAGTATTTATAGGGGGCCTGGAGGGTGTGTCAGTATTTATAGGGGACCTGGAGGGTGTGTCAGTATTTATAGGGGACCTGGAGGGTGTGTCAGTATTTATAGGGGGCCTGGAGGGTGTGTCAGTATTTATAGGGGACCTGGAGAGTGTGTCAGTATTTATAGGGGACCTGGAGAGTGTGTCAGTATTTATAGGGGACCTGGAGGGTGTGTCAGTATTTATCGGGGATCTGGAGGGTGTGTCAGTATTTATAGGGGACCTGGAGGGTGTGTCAGTATTTTTCGGGGACCTGGAGGGTATGTCAGTATTTATAGGGGACCTGGAGAATGTGTCAGTATCTATAGGGGACCTGGAAGGTGTGTCAGTATTTATAGGGGACCTGGAGGGTGTGTCAGTATTTATAGGGGGCCTGGAGAGTGTGCCAGTATTTATAGGGGACCTGGAGGATGTGTCAGTATTTATAGGGGACATGGAGAGTGTGTCAGTATTTATAGGGGACCTGGAGGATGTGTCAGTATTTATAGGGGACATGGAGAGTGTGTCAGTATTTATAGGGGACCTGGAGTGTGTGTCAGTATTTATAGGGGACCTGGAGGGTGTGCCAGTATTTATAGGGGACCTGGAGTGTGTGCCAGTATTTATAGGGAACCTGGAGAGTGTACCAGTATTTATAGGGGACCTGGAGAGTGTGTCAGTATTTATAGGGGACCTGGAGGGTCTGTCAGAATTTATAGGGGACCTGGAGAGTGTGTCAGTATTTATAGGGGACCTGGAGGGTGTGCCAGTATTTATAGGGGACCTGGAGTGTGTGCCAGTATTTATAGGGAACCTGGAGAGTGTACCAGTATTTATAGGGGACCTGGAGAGTGTGTCAGTATTTATAGGGGACCTGGAGGGTCTGTCAGAATTTATAGGGGACCTGGAGAGTGTGTCAGTATTTATAGGGGACCTGGAGGGTGTGTCAGTATTTATAGGGGACCTGGAGAGTGTGTCAGTATTTATAGGGGACCTGGAGGATGTGTCAGTATTTATAAGGGACCTGGAGTGTGTGTCAGTATTTATAGGAGACCTGGAGGGTGTGTCAGTATTTATAGGGGGCCCGGAGAGTGTGTCAGTATTTATAGGGGACCTGGAGGGTGTGTCAGTATTTATAGGGGACCTGGAGGGTGTGTCAGTATTTATAGGGGGCCCGGAGAGTGTGTCAGTATTTATAGGGGACCTGGAGGATGTGTCAGTATTTATAGGGGACCTGGAGTGTGTGTCAGTATTTATAGGGGACCTGGAGGGTGTGTCAGTATTTATAGGGGACCTGGAGAGTGTGCCAGTATTTATAGGGGACCTGGAGGGTGTGTCAGTATTTATAGGGGACCTGGAGAGTGTGTCAGTATTTATAGGGGACCTGGAGGGTCTGTCAGAATTTATAGGGGACCTGGAGAGTGTGTCAGTATTTATAGGGGACCTGGAGAGTGTGTCAGTATTTATAGGGGACCTGGAGAGTGTGTCAGTATTTATAGGGGACCTGGAGGGTGTGTCAGTATTTATAGGGGACCTGGAGGGTCTGTCAGAATTTATAGGGGACCTGGAGAGTGTGTCAGTATTTATAGGGGACCTGGAGGGTGTGTCAGTATTTATAGGGGACCTGGAGGGTGTGTCAGTATTTATAGGGGGCCCGGAGAGTGTGTCAGTATTTATAGGGGACCTGGAGGATGTGTCAGTATTTATAGGGGACCTGGAGTGTGTGTCAGTATTTATAGGGGACCTGGAGGGTGTGTCAGTATTTATAGGGGACCTGGAGGGTGTGTCAGTATTTATAGGGGACCTGGAGGGTCTGTCAGAATTTATAGGGGACCTGGAGAGTGTGTCAGTATTTATAGGGGACCTGGAGGGTCTGTCAGAATTTATAGGGGACCTGGAGAGTGTGTCAGTATTTATAGGGGACCTGGAGGGTGTGTCAGTATTTATAGGGGACCTGGAGTGTGTGTCAGTATTTATAGGGGGCCCGGAGAGTGTGTCAGTATTTATAGGGGACCTGGAGGATGTGTCAGTATTTATAGGGGACCTGGAGTGTGTGTCAGTATTTATAGGGGACCTGGAGGGTGTGTCAGTATTTATAGGGGACCTGGAGAGTGTGTCAGTATTTATAGGGGACCTGGAGGGTCTGTCAGAATTTATAGGGGACCTGGAGAGTGTGTCAGTATTTATAGGGGACCTGGAGAGTGTGTCAGTATTTATAGGGGACCTGGAGGGTCTGTCAGAATTTATAGGGGACCTGGAGAGTGTGTCAGTATTTATAGGGGACCTGGAGAGTGTGTCAGTATTTATAGGGGACCTGGAGAGTGTGTCAGTATTTATAGGGGACCTGGAGAGTGTGTCAGTATTTATAGAGGACCTGGAGAGTGTGTCAGTATTTATAGAGGACCTGGAGAGTGTGTCAGTATTTATAGGGGACCTGGAGGGTGTGTCAGTATTTATAGGGGACCTGGAGAGTGTGTCAGTATTTATAGGGGACCTGGAGGGTGTGTCAGTATTTATAGGGGACCTGGAGGGTGTGTTAGTATTTATAGGGGACCTGGAGAGTGTGTCAGTATTTATAGGGGACCTGGAGAGTGTGTCAGTATTTATAGCAGTGCCCAAGAGTGTGCCTGTATATACAGAGGTCCCCGAGTGTGTGTCAGTATTTATAGGGGTTCATGAAAAGAACTGTGAATATAGTTCTGGCTTATTTAACAAAGAAACACCAGACGCACCAATCATTGGAAAACATTTGTATTTAGGTTGTTTTGTAGTCAAGAGTCTGAAGTGCAAGATGAAATGCCTGAGAGAAAGGAGAAACCCATCAGTAATACCAACCACATCAGGACTCTTGTGAACTTCTACCAGGAGAGTGAGGTAAGATTAATGCTTAGGATATATTGCAATATTAAATCTTGCTCACTCACTTGTAGCACGACGTTTTGAGTTATTACCTTGGTTGAAATGTATGGGGTGTTTCTCCCCATTGTTGCGTTCATCAGCAGCATGGAATTGGAAAGTTATCCTTCTTCATCTATTATCATGTTTTATTAGTAGGAGCTCTAGGTGTAGGGCAAGCCTGGTGCAGGACACCATTGAGGTTATCTAGTGTAGGAGAGAAGATGAACTAAGGCATGAAGTTGAGATTAGGTGAGGCCAAGCCTGTAAATTGTAAGGGGAGACCAAGGAGGGAATTCCACAGGGGCTGGCACAGATTGATTTGGAATAGCACACAGTGCAACGCGTTTTCCAGCTACATCAGTACACCAACAGTGATGATGCAGAGAAGAGGAAGAATGGGTGGGGTGGCCTGTTTTGACATTGGGGAACAAGAAAGGAGACTCAGCATGGACTTGATGAGCTGAATGGCTTCTTACTGTGCCATGAGTGACTCTACGATTTGAGACCCTGGAGCAAAGAAGATCGAGGGGAGATTTGATGGAGGTGTACAAGATTATGACAGGCTTAGATAAGTTAGACAAGGAAAATCTGTTCCCATTGGCTGATGATGCTAGGGAACACATATTGAATGTTTTGGGCAATAGGTGCAGGTGGGAATGTGAGGGAGATTTTTTTTACGCAGCGAGTGGTAATGACCTGAAACTCGCTGCCCACGAGGGTGGTGGAAGTGGAGACAATCACTGATTTCAAAAGGAAATTGGATGGGCACTTGAAGGAAAACAACTGGCAGAGCTACGGGGATCAAGCGGGGAACTGGGACTGACTGTATTGCTCTGCGGAGAGCTGTCAGGGACTTGATGGGCCAAATGGCCTGCTAGGCTGTAAATGACTCTATGACTGCATAAGAACATAAGAAATAGGAGCTGGAGTAGGCTATTTGGCCCTTCGAATCTGCTGTGCCATTCTATAAGATCATATCTGATCTTCTACTTAACTCACCTTCCTGCACTATCCCCATATTCCTTAATTCCCTTAGTACCAAAAAATCTGTTGACCTTTGTCCTGAATATATTCAAGCCTGAGCATCCACAAACCTTTGAGTGAAGAAATTTCACTCATCTTAGTCTTAAATGGACGACCCGCTGTTCTGAGACTGTGACCCCAGACTGGATTTTTAGCCCCCGCTGCGGGCAGGAATGGAGGTGAAATTTCACGCTGCATAGCCTGTGTGCCGGTTCCCCAGTTCCATTCTGCCCTGGGGCCATTTTCCCGGAGGCAGGATAGAGGGGCAGCATGGCGACCCACAGCCAATTCAGCAGGTTAAGGGCCTATTAAGGCCTGTTGTCGCAGGCTGAATGGGATTTTCCAGTCAGCCTCCAGGTCATCACAGGCACTGAGGGACAGTACTGCTGCCTGGATGTGGCCTCCCGGCAGCAGACCAAGCCTGGGTTCAGAAGTGGTGGCCTGGCTTCAGAGGCCCTTTTTTATTTTAAATTTGAAAAAGTTGGAGAGAGGGCATCTCCATCTTGGGCACCCTCACTTACCTGCTGCTTCCAAGCCAGAGGGCCTCCTATTGGCTTTGAGAGCCGGTCCACCATTCTTAATTGGACAGGGAGCCCGCCTTCTGGCCAATAATTGGCCAATTCCAGGAAAATGACAGGTGAGTGACTATTTCCCACAGAGTGTGGGCTTCTGATCCCCATTTGAGTCTGACAGCAGGCTCCTGAAGCCCACAGGAAAATCCTGCCTCCGTGTTCTAGATTCCCCAGCCACATTTTCTCAGCATTTACTCTGTCAAGCCCCTTAAGAATTTTACATCTTCCAATGAGATCACCTCTCATTCTTCTAAACTCCAGCGAATATAGGCCCAGTCTGCTCAATGTTTCCTCATAGGACAATCCCCTCATCTCAGGAACCAGTCTAGTGAACCTTCGTTGCACTCCCCCTATGGCCAACAATAATATTAATTTCCAATGCAACTTTTCTCTCTATTTTAATTAAGAGAATGGAGACGAGAGATGAGAGAAGGACCAATCACCGAATGGGTGACCATCTTGTTCAGCAGTGCACGAGAGATGGAAAGACGAGTGCCATCAGCAAGAGGATTGAAGTATGACACAGATCCTGGGGAGAGATTTTAACCGATGGGATCAAATCATCTGTCCATTTTACACCCAGTCGATTTTACTCTCTATTGAATTAGTTCGGTCTCTGTGCACTTTACATGACATCGTGACCAGTGAATCAGGAACAATCTTACTTGTGGGATGTGCAGATTAACTTTATTCAAAGTATAATTACTCTACCTAAACAACAACAACAGCAACAACTTGCATTTCTATAGCAGCTTTAACATACTAAAATGTCCCATGGTGCTTCACTGGAGCTTTATCAAACAAAATTTGACACCAAGCTACATAAGGAGATTATATGACGGTTGAGAGGTAGTTTATTAAAGGGCGTCTTAAAGGAGGAGAGAGAGGTATCGATGGAGAAGAGGTTTGGGAGGGAATTTCAGAGCTCAGGGCCTAGGCACTGAAGGCCAGATTGGAGGAGTGCAGATCTCTCGGAGGGCTGTAAGGTTGGAGGGGTTACAGAGATGGGGAGGGGTAAGGCCATGGAGGGATTTGAAAACAAGAATGAGAATTTTAAAATTGAGGCATTGCAGGATGGGTAGATAATGTGGATCAGCAGGCACAAGGGTGCTGGGTGAATGGGACTTGTTAGAATATGAGCAGCAGAGTTTTGGATGACCTCAAGTATACAGAGAGTGAAAATGGGAGGCTGGTCAGAAGTAACCTGCCCTACATTGTGCTTGTAATGTAATTAGATTACTCTCAAATGTAACGTAGCTACTCTTAAAGTTGTATTTGCTTTGAAAATTTAAAAAAAAAAATTTATTTAGAGATACAGCACTGAAACAGGCCCTTCGGCCCACCGAGTCTGTGCCGAACAACAACCACCCATTTATACTAACTCTACAGTAATCCCATATTCCCTACCACCTACCTACACTAGGGGCAATTTACAATGGCCAATTTACCTATCACCTGCAAGTCTTTGGCTGTGGGAGGAAACCGGAGCACCCGGCGAAAACCCACGCGGTCACAAGGAGAACTTGCAAACTCCGCACAGGCAGTACCCAGAATCGAACCCACGTCCCTGGAGCTGTGAGGCTGCAGTGCTAACCACTGCACCACTGTGCCACCCATTCCTTGACCTATTTTTTTTTTATTCATTCATGGGATATGGGAGTCGCTGGCCAGGCCAGCATTTATTGCCCATCCCTAATTGCCCTTGAGAAGGTGGTGGTGAGCTGCCTTCTTGAACCGCTGCAGTCCATTTGGGGTAGGTATACCTACATGCCAGTGAATGTCTAACTTTGTGGTGTTGGTGGAAATCCTTGTCCTAGAGTCGTTGGGTCATGTACAGCACAGAGAGAGGCCATTCGGCCCATTGAGTCCATGCCAGCTCTCCACGGAGCTATCCACAGTCCCACTCCCCCGCTCAATCCTTCAAGTCTGCTTTCTTCAAGTGCCCATCCAGTTTCTTTTTGAAGTCATTGATCGCCTCTGCTTCCACCACCCTTGTGGGCAGTGAGTTCCAGGTCATTACCACCCGTTGTGTAAAAAGGTTCTTTCTCATATTCCCCCTGCATCACTTGCCCAAAACCTTCAATCTGTGTTCTTGTACCATGGGAACAGTTTTTCCTTGTTTTTAAGAGCGATTATTGGAAATTTCAGGCATGCGCTGCTGACCATTGTCGGGCATGGCCCGAGCTGCAATTTCCAATTTTGATGGGCAGTTGCACAATTGTCTCTATAATCTTGTCAGCTTGGTCTCTTGATTTAACCCATAACATTCTTAGACAAAGCAGGCTATTGAAACATGGGGCACCAACATGTATTTGACAGTTGCATCTGAATATGTAGGTCATTACAGAACCATTTTAAGGAAGGATCAATTTCTCAGCAGAATTTTTAACAATTGTTATTAGTTATACAGAACAGTGGTTAACGTTAAAGCAGGTGCCCAGCCTATGTTTATTATAGTAATGTTCATGTTGTAAAAACATCTCCATCGGAGCATTATCAAAAAGAATTTGATACTGAGCCATGTAAGGAGATATTAGGAGAGATGACCAAAAGCTTGGTCAAAGAGGTATGTTTTAAGGAGTGGCTTAAAGGAGGAGAGAGAGAGAGAGGTGGAGAGGCGGAGAAGTTTAAGGGGGAATTCCAAAGCTCAGGGCCCAGGCTGAAGGCCCAGCCATCAATGATGGAGTGATGTAAAATCGGGGTAAATCACTGGAAAGGAAAATTGGGCATTTTCTATAATAGGCGTCTAGTCTGCAGCCCCCATCATAGGCCCAGTCAAGTTGAAAATCGGCCCCATGATATCCCAGGAGCAAATGAGTGCTATTGCAGCTTGAAGTTTGACGCTTGCTCCTTGTTCTCTTTAGGGAAGTGCACGGTCAGCCTACCTTGTTGACAGTCTCTGGGATAGCTCAGCATTCATACTGAGGGACTGGGAGTCTATGACGGCTCTACTGCTGGAAGGTGATGACTCAGAAGAGGAAGGTGAGAAAGTTGTTTGAGGACCGAGTCTTGAATTCCTGCTAATAATTCAAAATGCTTGTATTCAAAAAGTACTTTTATTTTCCAGCTTTAACAAACCTACAGAGAAAAGCACTGGTTGAAATTATGCTGAGCACAATCCGACAGGCTGCAGAAGGCCATCCAGCTGGGGGCAGGTGTTTAGGGAAGAAGGTTAGTCTCTTATCACCTAGTTTCTTTGCAAAAATGCCTTCAGTTAAAGGCCCGTCTGGACTGGTACACAGTACACAACGTGTGACTCAGTACGAACATAAGGATTACTCGACAAAAAAATGACCAGTATCCACCTAGTTCACTGTCTACAATGCTGAGATTTCACCCAAAATGTCACTAAACGTTTACATGACTGATTGGTTTTGTATGAAGACAAATTTCCTCTTTAATGCTTGAGTGCTTGGAATGCGATAAACAAGAATTTAGTTTTTTTTATTCATTCATGGGATGTGGGCGTCGCTGGCCTGGCCAGCATTTATTGCCCATCCCTAATTGCCCTTGAGAAGGTTGTGGTGAGCTGCCTTCTTGAACCGCTGCAGTCCATGTGAGGTAGGTTCTTCATTCCTTTTTATTGACTTCGTAGCGGTTAGATACAACTGAGTGGTTTGCTAGGCCATTTCAGAGGGCATGCAAGAGTTAACCACATTGCTGTGGGTCTGGAGTCACATGTAGGCCAGACCAGGTAAGGACGGCAGATTTCCTTCCCGAAAGGACATTAATGAACCAGATGAGTTTTTACAACAATCGACAATGGTTTCATGGCCATCATTAGACTAGCTTTTTAATTCCAGATTTATTAATTGAATTCAAATTCCACCTTCTGCTGTGGTGGGATTAGAACCCATGTCCCCAGAGCAATACCCTGGGTTTCCAGTCCAGTGACAATACCACAACGCCACCGCCTCTCTTAGTAATGGGAATTTTACGAATTTGAGTGCCCAGCGTGGACTTCTGCCTGTTGAGAATGTATATCAAGGATCCAAGTGCTTTTTACATGAGTTTAAACATCGGTGGATCATCTGAGTTTTATACTGGGACATCATTGTGATATCATTGCCTGAATCTTATTACACTGGTGATGTTCATTTGAGCACTCACTGTCCTTAGTGGCTTTTAAAGGATCTAAAATGTTCAGGTTTCATAATTGGCCTTTTCTCCCCTGGCCGACTAAGCATAAGTTCCTTTTCCATTTGGGCTGGTTTCTTTCTCTTGTTGTCACTGAAAATAACCAAGACCAGCCCTGCTTAAGATACCTAATTATCACAAACAAAATGCTGGGATACCTCAGGAGGTGAATGGAGTAGTGGCAGATAACAGAACCATGAAGTGGCAGGGTGATGATTTGCTTCTGTGACTTCCATGTCGGTGTGCAGAATCCAGGTACTTTTCCATAAGGAGGAAGGCTCCTTGGTTGCCTCGTGTGGTTGGTTGCTAAGCAACATTAGCAACGCCTGCATGTAGGTTGCAAACTATATCCCAATGAATTAATACTGAGAAGATATAACTATCGGGATAGACTGAACTAGCTGGGGCTCTTTTCACTAGAAAAGAGAATGCTGCAATGTGACTTAATAGAGGTCTTTAAAATTACAAAGGGGTTTTAATAGGCTAACTGCAGAGAAAATGTTTCCAATTATGAGGAATCTAAAGTTCGGGGTCATTAATATAAGATAGTCACAAATAAATCCAGTAAAGAATTCAGGAGAAACGTCTTTACCCGGTGTTGTGTTTGATTGCTCAGTGATTGATTGCTTTGTGCTGTGTTTGTAAGACTGCTCACCATGCTGTCAATCAACCCTGAGGGATCATGGTTCCAAAGGTGAAACTAAGGCAGATCCGGGCAGCCATCTGAATAAAGCCTGCACACAGAAATTGTGAGTCTAGTTCCTTCATGCTTGGGTTACAAAACCTAACATCTAGCGACAGAGATGGTGAATAATTTAAATGTCCCCATCCGAGCACCTTTCCTGTCATCGCTGGGAGATCCTCCCATTCTGTGGGACAAATGGATTTCTGGGTTTGAAACCTACTTGCTCACTACGGGTATGGACGGTATGGATGTAACAGCGACCTGCAAGAAGGCGATACTCGTGCGTTGCCTTGGAGCAGAGGGCCAGCGTATATTCAGGCAGCTAATGGATGATACGTCTGTGTCGATAAGTCGGTAAATGCTCTTGAGAAGAACTTTGGCCTAAAGCAAAGTGTGATGATTGAACGATCCATGTTCCACCAAGGATGCCAGGGAAACGGTGAGCCCATAAAACTATGTGACAGTGTTGTGTCAGTTGGCTTCTACATGTAAATTTGACACACTAACTAAAAAGCTTCAATCCCATGAATTAGGGAACGCCTACGCATGGAGGATGATGGTTTGACATTGGAAAAGACCACCACCTTGGCCTTGAATCCGCCATGTTAGATTTGATGAGTTTACACAAAAATGGACCCTCGGTCTCAGGGTCACAGACACAGCTTGCCCAATCAGCTCAAGTGCAAGGGTTACGAATAAAGAGACCTCAGCAGGCTCATTGACATTTGCCCTATCACGGTCAGGCACCATCAGAAACGTGCTCAAATTATGGGGGTAACCATGGATACAAATCACAATGTCTGGCACGAGGGAAGAAATGCAACTCATGCTCAAAGATGAATGCAAAGATGTGTAGGTCATCGAAGGCACGTAGAGGAACTTATTCCTGAAGGTGAAATACGGTATGTATATGCTACCGCAGACAGTAAAGTGCCTGGTCCCATGCACGGTTCACTTCACGATTGTACAGTTGCGATCACAGGCCTTTCAGTGCCACTCCTCATTGATATGGGTGTGAAAGTATCCAT